>NC_139022.1:76500426-77151691 GCF_964662115.1 Mustela nivalis | reverse complement strand
GCAGAGAGGCAGGCAGAGAAAGAGGAGGAAGCAAGCTTCTGGCTGAGCAGAGCCCAATGCAGGTCTTGATCCCTGGATCCTGAGATCATGACCTGAGCTGAAGGCGGAGGCTTAACCCACTGAGCCACCCAGGCGCCCCAAATAAATAAAATCTAAACACACACACACACACACAAAAAAAACCAAGAAACTATCTCTTTATTATCCCCAACCCCTGCCTTGAAAAAATTCAATTCCACTTTCCATAAGGAAACCACTAGCTTGTCTCCATTGTATCTACACCAGAAAAACCACCCACTCCCACTCGGTAGAAGGAGAAAAGCCTGAGTAAATACGGATAGATAACAAAAGGGCATTAGGAAATCTGCCATCTGCCCTTTCCAGCTAGCGCCTGGCATTTGCAAGACTTATCTCAGTACCAAGTATGAGCTATGAAGCCAGTTTTCTGCAGGAAAAGTCACACATGGAAAAGCATTTGTAATAAAGTTTGAGCAAACGAAGGGAGGAAAATCTTAGGGAAGGATTGGAAGATGAAGGGGGAAAATCTGAGTCTGTCCAAATCTGAGACCATAAAAAGTGTTTGAAGCCATCAGCTGATATCTTGGAGGAGATCCCAGGATAAACAAAACCTGCCTGAGGAGTCTGGGTAGTGTAACGTTCACCCTGATTTGACAAAGGCGCTGAAGTCCTTCCAGCTGATACAGATAAAGCCTTTGAAGATAACCAATGTTCCAGACACACATTTCCCCCTGAGCAGGCAAGAGAGTGGGGCTGCTGTCAGGCTGAGTAAACAGGATTTGCAGGTAGAAGGTACAAACAAGGTCTGCAGGTTGAGAACAAGAGCTAACTTTGAAATCGGTGGCTACAATGTCACCTTAAAATTAAAAGATGATTGAGTCCTTTGAATTTAGTGAATGGAACTCATTCAACTAGGTATTGTCTAAGTGCCAAACACAGTCCTAGGAGACAAAGATATTCCATTAAACACACCAGACATGAGACTTCCGCCTAGTGGAGAAGACAGACATTTATTTATACATGAGTCACAATGCAGTGTGATGTCCATTCTCATAGGAACACCATTCCAGTTCAGCAGGGCTAGGGTAAGCTTCCCAGGGGAAGGAACCCATGATGTGTAGATCTGAAGGAGGAGCTAGTCCAGAAAGAGCAGAAGGAACTCCAGACGCAAAGGCATTAGCCTGCGTTAAGGCTTAGAATAATCACCAGAGCACCAGCAGACTGTAATGGCTGAGAGAAGTTAGAAAGTCAGATGAAAGGCATTAGGATTCTTCATACTAAAAAAGGCAAGGCTAAAAGTGGAATGAAAGTTTTCAATTATAAGTTGTTTATACAGAGGGCAGTGACCTCCCCCACCGAGACTGACTGAGGGGGGTGGGGAAGGGGCTTCAGGGACCCGCTGGGGGAAATCCATTCAGATGGGCCAGCCCAGAGAGAAGGGCCTGAAGGGTGACAGCGCTGTCACCAGGGAGAGATGAGTCATCAGGACGTCTCTCATGTGTGGGGTTGGGTGGGATCACCTCATGGGATATGCTCAGTAAGAAACAAGCAGTTGTTGGATTGACTCGTGAGCCAGTTAACCTGCAGGGATTCATTTCGGCAAGTGTGTGTGCAGGTTGGGACCAGATGTGATGAGTTTGGGATTTCAGGGGGAGTTCTGGGACAGCTGCCAGCGGCCTCCCATCTCCATCCCAACACAGTGCTCCTATTCCGAAATTAAAAAGAACATCACTTTTGGGGCACCTGGGTGTCTCAATGGGTTAAAGCCTCCTCCTTCGGCTCAGGTCATGATCCTAGAGTCCCGGGAGCAAGCCCCACATCCATGGAGGAACATCACTTAGAAGGATCACCAAATTTTCACCTTTCTCACAAGTCTCAGTTTGACTCTGTTGATAACAAAGGAAAGGGATCTTGCCTACTCCCTCTCCTCCTCTCTATTTTTCCCTGCCTCCCAACACAGTTCCGAAGACTGAACGTAAAGCAGAGACAGCCAACCACACCGAACGGATGCACCTGCGAAAGCACCAGCAGCCCGGGCTGACACAATGGCTCAGGTGCACGTGAAGGAGCTGGGGCTCCTGTTCTTCGCCCCCCACCCCATCCTCCTCCCTCTAGGCAGGACCAGTGGGAATGAGGAGGAAGAATGGTGATCAGGACACTCAAAAAAGAGCCATAGGGACCAATAAAAATATGGAAAAGTCCAGTCTCTTGGTAGTAAAAGAAACACAAAATAATGTAACATTTCAAAGCCTGTCAAACCAGCAAAAATCTTCAAATTGTATGATAATAAGTACCAGTGAAAGCAAAGGCAAATTTTCTTTATTGATGGTTACACATAAAACCTTAGTGACCAAATAGGAGAGACTAATGGCACTACCTTCTCACTCCTCTGTTTTGCCATACCAGTCCAAAGACGGGCTGTTTCTCCCCTGCTGGGGATGGATTAGCTACACCTTTGTGACTAGGTGGGCTTGCATTATTGGGGGGGGGGCAGGGGGACACAGTCCACGGGGGATGGTTTAGCCTGAAAGCCGGCAGATGTCCCGCAGGAGCCCAGCCCTCATGTAGGGACAGATCAGATGCCCCAGATGCGGGTGAGAAGCAGGGGATTCTCTTTCACTAACATTTATCTTTCTAACCAGAAAGAGGAGTGTGGGCATAATTACTACAGCTCCGCCACAGAACTTTTTACTTGAGGCAACCATGTTTAGCTAACTACAGAAAACAAAGCATTTCTCTAACTAGGTCCTGTTGACCAACACAGAGCTAGCTCTCTAATTTGTAACATTTTAAAGCAAAAACATAGCATTTGAACCTAAACATTGTCGTTATTTGTTCCTCTTCAAGGAGAGACCCTCACGAGGCAATATTCCTCATAACCTCTGCATTCTTTTCTCTCCTCCTGATCCCTAAAGAGAAATGATTACAAATGGAACTTGAAGAAATACCAGTGTATCTGAAGCGTTTGTTTTTTTCATCTTACAGCCTTAGACGCAGAGCGGGAGGAAGGTGGGTCCTAGGGACTTTGTACAAAATAGAGTAGTCAGTGTTGCTGGGAGGAACCACCTCAGAATTCAGCAAGAAGGTGAGCGAGTATAACTGAAGATTAAAGACTGGGTAATGCCAGCTGGTCATAGACCAGGATAGAACATAGGGTCTATTTTCCAACCAGCGCCTGCATCAGAAGCTGCAGTGAGCTTTGAGAACCCACCTGTCAGCGTCGCCTCCTCACATCAGCCCTGTCTTGCGTGTCCTCTGCACATTCGCTGAGGCACAGTCACAGTCTTCTGTGACCTGCGTGTGGGAAAGCGGATTTTCCTATGAAATGTATGAAAAACAAGACTAAATTCCCTTTCCAAGCTGAGTCACTTGAACTCCTTTCAAATGTGTTTTATTTTCTAAGCCTCCAATTAGTTTTTTATAGCCCTACTTTCTTACCTCTGTAGCTGTGGTGCCTTCTTGGCTAAACTGTTCATTGCACTGGCCTCCTCCCTGGTTTCCCTACCCCCCTTCATCCCAGGCCCTGTGTCAGCCTGAAGTTCTCACCTAGCTTTGAATGCCACTGGCTGATGCTCCCTGAGTCCTGAATTATAAGTGTGGGACTTCCTCCAGTTGCTCCTCTGTCCGTCCTTAAATGTGCAGGACAAAAGGGAAGGGAAGGCAAGCAAGACTGGGGCATGCCAGAAGTGTGGTAGAGAGCAGAGGCTTTTTAAGAGCAATTTGGGCTCCTAATTCCAACTCTACCGGCTAGAGGATGTCACTCAAGAGAATTTTCAAATTGGTAAAAACATTTACCTAAGGATTAGGCATTATCCTGAGGACTTTGGTAGCCATTTTAAAAGTTTAATGTGCCTGCTGTATACACTGTCCCCAGTAAAGGTTAATTCCTTGCCCTGTCCCTATAATGGGCAAAATAAGGCATGCTTGGTGGGCTAAACTACAGTATTCAAAAAGGCTGTGTGAATCTGGGTCAGATGATGCCATGTGGGCACGGAGGGGGTGTGAGCTGGCTAGTGGGGGCAGATAGGAGCCATTTTTAGGCATTAGACTCAGACCCTGAGTCTCCCCAGAGGTTATCTTTGGGATCAAACGCCAAACTAACAGTCCTGGATATTAGGGCTCAGGAACTTCCTACACTCAAGAAACTTCCATGTTGTCTCTTTTTTCCCTTCTCAGTGTTTACTTCTTCCTAATATTTCATCTCTGTATGTCCCATCTCCACCAACTTGTTTATTGACTTTCTTGGCTTCTTCCTTTCCTGGATTCTCTGTGGTTTTTCTACTGTATCCTAAAGGATGTGTATGCTGGTTTCTTTGTGTGTTTATACATTAGCTCATTTAGAATGCTTCCCTTGCTTTGGGGTCTCCAGGCACACGAGCAAAACAAACTGTTAGAAGCAAAAGGACAGCTGTGGTTCTTCTTGGAGGGAAGGGCAGACTGAGCAGACGGGAGCACCTCGGGAAGTTCCGGTCACCGCTGAGTAGCTCCCAGCACCCCCACAGGGTCTGATCTCACGTCCCCAGACCGGCATGCCTGCCTTCAGGGAGTTTCCTTGTCTCCATGCCAGTGTCATCGAGTCACGGCCCTAGCACCCATGACACTGAACCACGTAGTGGAGCCGAGAGTAACACAGTTACTCAATTCTTTTCTTCCAGGCCAGAAATAGTTCCTGACTCAGGTTTAAGAGCAATTTGTATTCCTTGTATGCATTTCTATGATTACCAGTGACACTCATTTTCTCTTTAGCATAGTGACCAAAAAAGCATCACTTTACGTTATTTTAGTAAGGAGCGTACATATTAGGAAAAGTGAGTCAGGACTCCCAGCAGTGAAAGGCCCTACGTGAGCAACAGAGTCGTGGTCGGGGTCTCTAAACGCTTGGGGAATTGCTAGGGTGCCCTCCTGTACTAGGTCCCCAGGGAGCTCAAGCTGCTTTGGGGAGGAGAGGAGTAGGTGGACCTCGTGATAGAACACACGCGGGGCCCAGTGAGACAGGCCCTTCTCCTCGTCCTGAAGTCCTGCATGGGGGAGCCTCAGACTTCCATCCGCCGGATGTGTTAAGCCCAAACGCTTTCATTTCAGCCCTGGTCTACCAACCAAGAAAAACCAGCCCACTCTCGTGAAGTCCAAACAAGGAACACTCTTCAAACAAACCAGCTGTTTCTCTAACACATTCAGAGGACCCTCTAATCAAAGGGCTTAATTTAAAAAAAGAGCTCATTCAGAAAGAACTTACTGCTTTCCTGGGTGTGTAGATATGAAGCCAAAATGACAGCTAAATGACTCCTCATGGCGAACGCCACAGCCTTTCCACTGACGCTAAAGGCCCCGCCCCCTCACTTCCGGTTTCCAGGCTTGTCCTGGGACTGCCTCCTCCGGTGGAGTTCCCTGGTAGGCGATCTTCCTGGTGGGGAGTCTGATTTCCCCCACCCTCCCTCCTTGCTAACACCGGTGGTGGCCCTCTCCTCACTCATCGCAGTGTGGACTTGAATAATCCCAGTTACAAAATGCTGGCATAAGAAGCAATACCAGTTCTGATTCACTTAATGTAAATAAAGGCACTCTAAGATGGGTTTTCCTGAAGTGGGGGTGCCCGCGCGCGTGTGTGTACGTGTGTGTACGTGTGTGTGTGTGCGCATGCGTGCGCGCACTAATATTCTCTGCCTCGCACTGCAAGACTCTGGTCTGAAGGCAAGCTCCTACTTCCTGGTTTGCTTGACTGTTCCAAGTCCCTTGGCGTGTGGAGGCCCTTACCTCGTGAGGCCTGTGGAGAAGAGGTGGTGTAGGGAGAGAGAAAGAGCATATGTTTGTGTGAAGTGTGTGTGAAATCCTGTCCCCTTGGAGTAAAAAGCCTGGACAGATCTCTTCTTCCTTAATGGGATTAAAATGAGGCGTTTCAAAACAGGTGACATTTTATTTCTCTACCAGCTTGAGTCTCCAGTGAGGGCTCAGCTGGGCACAGTGGGATTTGAAAAGCAATCTGGGAGGCGCGCCACTTCAATTGCTCTCTTAAAGAGTTATGAAAGAAAGTTAAAGGTGGCTGTTTCTTGGTGGCTGCTTTGTGGGTTGTCTGATGTCCTTTCTGCGTTTTGTGTATTTTCTAAAATTGTTACAGTGGTAAGTTTTATCTCTGTTGTCAGACAAATAATAAAGGTTATTGAATGAGATATCTTAAGCTCAATGATTTGTAACTTGGGTGAGTTAGTTTGAGAATTAAATTGCCCTTCCGGTTTCCTGATGGTCCACAGTCCTGGAGTCAGGCCCCGGGCAGCATGAGTCATCCCTCCTCTGTTTTGTGCCACCTGTTGGGTGGCTCCTGTGGCAATGGGACAAAGGTGAAAGTGATGGGGTAGGCCCCTCTGCAGCTGTTCCAACCGACCTGCTCCTGGTGGTCAGTTAGGACGGCAGCCAGAGTGAGCAGGTCTTTTGACCACCTAAAAATGAACCAGTCTGCTCAAGTTGAGGCTATGCTTCACGTTGGGGGAAAAATCGATTTTAAAGTTTAAGTGGTGACTGGGAGAATAGTAACTACTTCAGTATGTGAGGCTGTTCAAGCAGCCTGGGAAGAGGCCCAGAGGGCAAGGAACAGAGGCTTCCAACCAAGAGCCTTGTGAGTGAGTCATTTTGGAAGTGGAGTCTCTGGCCCCAGACAAGCCTTCAGATGACTATATAGCCCAAGCCAGCTGCTTGACTATCATCCCATGAGAGGCCCTGAGCCAGACCCACCCAGTTAAGCCGCTCCTAGAGTCCTGACCCCACAGAGTGTGTGAAGTAATAAATGTTTATTGCTTTATGCTGCTAAAATTGGGGGTTATTTATCATACAGCAATAGAGAAAAATTCACTCTTCTTAACATTTTATAAGCACTCCTACCCTCTCCTGACCTTCCTCTGATAACTTACTTTATAGTTTGCACTCTTGTGGGCAATGACTGACACATTTTTTTTCAGTTCTGATATTTTTGCTATGTTTATTTATTTAATAGTTTTATTGAGATGTAATTTACATACCATAAAATGGGCCAACGTGTTAAAAAATTGTCAAGTTACATAAAAGTTCCCATTTTAACCACTTTAAAGTATACAATTCAGAGGCATGTTGTGCCAACAGCACCACTGTCCAGTTTCAGAATGTTCTCGTCGCTCAAATGGAAACTCCCCACTGACACATCTTAAAGGATAAAGTAACTTTCTGTTCCTCAGATCTGGGACAATCATGTAATAACAAAGAAAAACAATTAAGTCAATAAAACTTTTCTTCAAAGCGAATTTGGAGTGAAACAACATTAATATGAATCTATTCACATTCTTACACAGAATAAAGAAACCTAACAAGATACATTCTACTAGGGATAAAATAAAATCTCAAATGATAATTTTACAACAACTATTTTTTTACAAGTCCCTTTAAATTCACAGAGTGTAGAACACCCATGTTGTACTTGGCCACCACTGGACTACAACCAGGGCAGCCCTGGGGGCAGAGCAGAGAGGGCAGACAGGTGTCCTGTAGTGATGGCCTCTAGTCTTTTGGTATTAAAAGACACTGAGATTAGAAGGATCCAGAGAAACATCTGGGCTCAGTTAGTTCATGGTATCTGCCACAGGTGTAGGGGTGCCAGGTGATGGCATTTTGACCAGCTGTTTGCCAACCCAGGAATGGGGGACAGGTTGGTAATATGTATCTTTAGTTCTAGCACCATTTCCTTCCAATCATCTTGTTTTACTACTCTGCATTTTAGTAGAGACCAGAAAATATTGCTACTGAATTGGAGGACAACTACACAAGGACCTATCACACATTATTGGCTGGTTTTAGTTTCTAGTGTCCTATGAAAAATAGAACGGAGGGTTATTGCCAAAAGAGTATCTTTGGCAGGCGTGTTTCTCCTTTTTTCCCCTGGAGAGGACATTATGGCTTCACTATGGAGTGTCTGTGACCATCCAGATATGCATACTCTGCTCCTACCCCGGGAGGGCAGCTTGAAACAGAAAAGCAACAGTTGGAGGATGTGTTTAGCTCGCTGCACTTGCATGGTGTGCAACTTTTTCATTTGTTCAACTGTCCATTCATTCATTAAAAAAAAAGTACCAACTGATTCCTTTGTAACGGGCACTGGTCCAGGCATTGGTGACAAGCAGTGAAAAAAACAGTGGAGCTCATGGGAAAAAGAGTATAGATTTTGCACATAGTTCTCAGAGTCTGACATTCTTGAGAGCTAATCTGGATTGATCTGCATTAGTAGGACATGAGTGGGACTAAGAAAGGGCTGGCAGGTCCAACAGCACATCCTCTTTCCCCCACCCCAGAACCTCAATACAAATAGTAAAAGTGTAAATAAGGGAAACATGGATGTGGCCTCCTTTGCTTTCCTGAGGCCCATTATCTCAGATGCTGGCCATTTCCTTTCAAACTTCCCATTTCCAACATCCCAAGACAAAGTTACTATTTCCCAGGGTTTCTCCTCATTGCTAAGGAATAGCATGCAACTTGTAATACATTATGAGACAAAGCCACAACCATGACAATAAACTCTAGGCAACTTACAAAAGTCTTCCCCAAACAGATGACACAGACCCGAGCATCACCCGCCCAGCCCCTTTGTGTCCACCATGAGCATGTCTGCAGAGCCAGACTTGATCACCTTCTCTGGGCAGGGCTCTAGCTTCAGCATTAGAGGCCAGAGGAAGGCAGGGCACAGCAGTCTTCCAAAAACCAGCGGTGCTCAGAGTGCAGAGGCAAAGCAGCCTTCCCAGGCACAGGATGACTGAGTCAAAAGGAGGTTGGGAAAAGAAGCACAGGGGAGAGGGGGTAGCAGGAAGTCTAGACAAAATGAGCAATGGCTGGGGGGAAAAAAAACTGGGGATAAAAACACATTTCTTTATTGTAATAACCAAAACCAAAAAGCAGGCTTATTGCCATGCTGACCGTAAGTATAAAATGGGCCTTATGCTCCACGATGAGATGAGTGACAGGGTGAGTGAGTGAGGGGTGAACCAAGGGGGGTTATTCACATGGAATGCCTGAACATGATCTCTCACAGACAGGGAGATTCCCTGGCCAACAGAACCATTAAAAACTGTCTGCTCCCTACATTTGTTACAAGGAACATGAGGCACTCCAATAAAACCCAGCTATTGGCAGAGGGAGATCTAACATCTGACTTGCAAGGCAAAAAGAGCCAGCTGTTCCAGCCTCCAGGACTCAATAAGAACTTCCTATTTCAAGTCAAGTTCCCAGCTGTCCCACGGCTCAGGAACAAGAGGTTGAACTCGGCCACCCTCTCCCCCAGACACATACCCTGGCCAACAACAGGAGTGTTCCAGGTTTTATCAGCTTCTTAAATGCACTGGGGGTTGCAATGAGATAACTTAGCATGATTGAGGACCAAGAGAAAGCCAGGGGAACCCAAATTGGGACAGAAAATGAGATGAGAGATACAGGAGTAAAGGCCTGAAGTCCAACCTGTAACAGAAAGGTGGTGTGACACCCCGGGGCTGAAGAAGTCTTACGCCCAGGGGCCCCAGGCCCCAGTGTCCTTGGGGTCACAGCGTGGGTCCTGTGCTGGGAAGTGCACAGGCACTGAGTGTTTGTGGTAGAACTGCAGGCGGGAAAGGAGCTGCTTGACAATATGGGGATGGTCTCTTGACAGGTCATGTCTTTCTTCCGGGTCCTGGTCAATATCAAAGAGCCAGACGGTCTTGGTCGGTGGGTCCGATGAGGGTATCACAGAAGCATTGTTTTGAGATGGTGGAGGAAACCAGCAACCACAGCCTGGCAAAGAAATGCAAGGGTTTACTGGGGGAAGAAGCATCCTAGGCAGGTTCAAACTTCAAGTAAGACTATGGAAGAAGGCTGAGTGGGGACGCGGGCAGGAACACGTAAAACAGACGCGGCCCTTGACACAGTATCGACATCTGTCTCAGACACTGACTTTCAGTGCTGTAACTAGACCTGGTTCATGGCTTCACAACCAGGGGCTTCCAGGCCACGAAAGCGCATGCGTATGTGCATGTGGGGGTGGGGGGAGGGTAATTTCCGGTTGTCACATTGACTTAGGGGAGGTGCTACTGGCGTACCATGCCAATGGGCCAGGGAGGCTAAGATACCTTGCAATACATGGTACGCTACCAGACAAAGAAGAATTGTCTGGCCACAAATGCCAAGAATGTCATCATTATAAACAATGCTTAAAGGCATCACGGTCTTAACCATCACACCCCACGTTTTAAAAGTATGTAAAAAACGTCACTTTAAGGGGATGTGCTCAGGGGAAGCAACCACCTCCCTCAGCTACGCAATTGGTTGAGGATGTGACTTTCAGAGTTTCTCCTTGCTAGCTAGATGTGCTGTCCTTGACAACCACACGTCTCCGAAATCCTTATTTTCCATGACACATTAGAGCGGCTTCCTTTCACCCCCCACCTGCAGTTAATTTTCAGTCTTCTTTTGTCAGGACAGTAGATCAAACCATTCTTCCCCACTCAGCAGACCCAGAGGTATGTGCTGCAAAAGGTAGTCGTCACTTTGGTAAAGTTTTCCTCGCTGTTCTGGGTGGGGGGAATGCTGAGCATTCTACCTGGGTAGCCGGTGAGAAGTTTCCAATTCCTGTGTCTAATTGCAGCATGGAGAGAAGTATTGAAGGCAAAATATTCTGGGCCAGAAGAATCATCCTTTGGTGGAGCCAGGCTCATCCCAGGACCTGGAAGAAACAGTGCGGAAGCATTAGATCACTGTTACAGAAATGCATTGTTATAAATCAACATTTAATATCCTCCTTGTAGAATGGTAGATTTTATTCAATGCCTGAGTGTAAATGCACATCCCACCACAGAAATGAATCTTCTATTAAATATAAACAGAAAGCTATAGTTCATTAAACCTCAGTCATAAACCACCACAAATATAAAAGGAATCCCACCGAGATTAGAACACTAATTCATCCTTAAAATCACTACGTTCTGCCAACGTACAGCTGGCTTTATGTGGAATAGTGTTCTGTTACAGCAGTGCAGGTTGTTTTCTGTGTGCCTTTTTTCCTTTCGCTGTTAAATGATCGAATTAGATGAACACATTTTCTATATATATTTATCCCTATGTAGGTAATGGAATAGATTATAACATGTACACTTTAATGGAGTCTGTCTCAAGCCATGAGAGTTCAATCATGCCATGATCAATTATTTAACCACACTGATGAAATTTAAAAGTAACTGAGCAATGCTTAGTTAACTATTCAGACAGGATAATTAAGGTTTTAAGAATGACTTGGTATACAAATTCTTGGTTATATCATGGATTACATTAAAGTCATCTTGGGGTTTTATACTAATTGATTATTAGGCTTTTGAGGGGAGCAATTAATAGTACTACTCCCCCACCTTCTTGAATTTGGAACCAATTGAAAGGTGGACACCAGAAGGTTAGAGCTAAAAGTATCACCTTTCTTACTGATAAAGCTGATTGGAGAGAAGATAGCTTCAGATTTGGGGCAGAGAGTCCTTCCTACTAACTGACCCTTGACTTAGAAAGACTAAACCACCCATCACCAATCTTGCTGGACACCCATTGGGCTTCCTCAGAGCGGAGAGCAGACTGGAGTGTTTACATATATCCTGGGGACAGTCTGGCCCCCAAATTAGACAGACAAAATGTCCGAAACGAGCATGCTCAGTTCCTTCTTTTGAATAACTCCCTCTGTGGCCTGCTTGTGAGGAGTGACTAAGGTGCAGCAAGAGAGACCTGAGTTCTACTCTAGTTAAAGACCCTGGTGGAGAAGGCACTTGGGTGGCTCAGTCAGTCAAGCCTCTGCCTTCAGCTCAGGTCATGATTCCCAGGGTCTTGGAATCAAGCCCAGTGTTGGGCTCCCTGCTCAGCAGGGAGTCTGCTTCTTCCTCTCCCTCTGCCACTCATCCCAGTGTGCTCTCTCTCTCTCTTTCTAACAAATAAATGAAATCTTAAAAAAAAAAAAAAGATCCTGGTGGATCTGTGAGGGCAAGGTATGGAGGCCCCAACCTTACTCATACCTATGTATGTTTCAAGGCCTCGATTTAGGGACTAACTATAAAACATCTACTCTGTTTTCAGTCTATATTTACCTGTCAACTTTTCAAACATGGTCACAGCAATCGCCTTGGGTGCACTTTCAAATGCTGCCAGATCACCTGCCCGAGAGCTAATAGCTCTGTGTGTGTGTGAGAGAGAGAGAGAGAGAGAGAGATGTTGGGAACAATCCCCTCTCCACCATGGCAGCTGGCCCATCTCTCCACCATCCTGTCATAAAGACTCTGAGAGTGCCCTCCTCCCTGCCAGAGCTGATGCCCAGGGCTTCCTATGGAAAGCACTGTCTGTGAGGGAAAAGACAGGGTCCCATTCCTCTAGTCAGTCTTGTGGCAATGGCTCTGGAGGGACATACTGGAGACAGAGCCAATAAACGTCAGTGGTTTCAGACCTTCAGTCTTCACAATCACATACCAACAAATCGTTAGCACCGAACAGCAGATCTTTTTGACTTTTTGTTTCTCTGCCTGATTGTGGATATTTTGGCTCTAATACAAACAGATGCTTGCCCAGACAGAGGCACAGAGGATGTCTATTGTAGGAAATGCAGTCTCAATACACAGACTGGGGTGCGACTGTGAGCCTTCATGATTTACTCCTCACAAGCTTGCATAAAGGACACATTTTGATACCAGAGAATGTTAAATCAAACAAGCATGCTTTGAAAACATAAACAAGGAGAGGAAATTTAGCTGTCTCGGCTATGCTTATATTTATATACATTTTTTCTTAAAACAAACAGGAACATAAAATACCTAAACAATAAATAAGTCTAAGACTAAATGACGGAAGATGCTATTATGTCAACTCCGCTTTTTTTCTTATTGAGAAATTAAACAAAAAGAAAATTACAAGGAATAATCTGCCTAACACCCCGTGAGCCTACACCTAGAATGTTAACATTTTGTCATGTTTGCTTTAAAAAAGAAAAAAAAAAAAAAAAAAAAGGAAACAACAATGAAAACAAAGGGACAGTTTCCATGTGACAATTTGTCCCTGTCCTCAATCTCAGTCCCCTCCTCCTGAGGCTGCTGCCATCACGGTTTCAGAGCACAGTGAATCCTGCCGACAGCCATTTAAAAACAGAGTGACATATGCATGCATCAAAAAATAATTATCTAGACCTGATTTATACTTTAAAAATGTCCATGTGCATGTTATGCTATACATATTCTGCAACTTGCTTTTTTCCTCCACTGCAGTATTTTTAGAGCTCTCTGATTATGTTCGTGTATATATATTTCTTTTAACTGTTTAGTATTTCACTATATAAAAAGTCATATTTTATTTAGCCATTTTTCTGTTAGGCATTTCAGTTACTTCAATTATTCTTCTGTTTTTCCTACTACAAACTCTCCTGCCATGAGCACTGTTTTCCACATCTCCTTGCGCAAGTTTCTCTAGGATTTGTGTCTAGGAGCAAAACTGGTTGCAAAGTGCACAGCTTTCCAACTTTCTAACACATACCAAATGGCCCTCCGACCAGCAATGTCTCCCTTTCTCCATACCCGATAGCTGATACTTTCAGACTTAAAATTTATGCCTAACTAAACATGTTAGACAGAATCTTCATTTTTTTAAATCATTCAGTCTGCAGGAATTATCTTTCTTTTTCTGTGTCAATCCAAGGTTTGCTTTAAAAAACATTTTTAAATAATACCCATTGAAAAAAGTGCACAGAAGATGCTCATGAAGACTGGACACTCCTGTAGACACAGCCCACTCAAGAGACAGGACTTCCTAGGACTTTAGAAGCCCGTGTGGGCAGCCTCCAGTCTCCATCCTCCTCTCAAAGGTAGCTGCCACCCAACAATGAGTTCTTTCTGCCTGTTTTTGAGTCAATGGAAACCACACAGCGTGTTCTTTATCTCAGGCTCCGACTGTCTCATAATGTTTGTGAGATTCACCCTTGGTGTTGAGGTTGTCTGTTCCCAGCACTTCATTCATTTTCATTGCTGGATGTCATTCCCTTGCATGACGGTTCCACAGCCTCTTGCTTTCAGAGTTAGAACCCACAGGGAACTGATTGCTGTGTGTGAAGTGAGGCAGCACTCGAGATTCATTTTTCAAAGATGGCTACCATCTGACCAAGACTGTTGAAAAGACTATTCTTTTCTACTCATCTGCAGGGATACCTTTGTCAAACACCTGATTTCCATTTGTGGTGAGTGTCTCCGAAGCAGTACAGTCCAACAGAACTTTATTGATGGAAATGTTCTCTATCTGTGCAGTACATCGCAAGGACCACTCGTTGCACATGGCTACTGGGCTTGAGAAATGCAGCTAGTACAAATGAGGAAATTAATTTAAACTTAATTGTCACACATGACTTGTGACTACTGCATTGGATAGCTGAGCTCTAGAGTTTCTGTTCTGTCCTCCTATTTGTAGGATAAGGATATTTGTCTATCCTTATGGACAAATAAGGATATTTGTTTATACTTATGCTAATACTAAACTATCTTAATTACTATAGATTTATCATACGTTCTTCTATCTGCCAATAAAGTCCCCAAATTTGTTGTTCTTCCAGACTGATTTCATCATGATTGGCCTTTTGCATTTTCAATAAAAATTTTAGAAGCAGCTTGTTCAATTTCACAAACTAGCTGGTGGGATATCAATTATTATTATTATTTTTTTTTTAATTTTTTAATTTATTTGACAGAGAGAGAGAGAGCACAAGTAGGCAGAAAGGTGGGCAGAGAGAAAGCAGGAAGCAGGCTCCCTGTTGAGCAGAGAGCCCGATAGGGGGCTCTATCCCAGGACCCTGAGATCATGACCTGAGCCGAAGGCAGAGGCCTCAACCCACTGAGCCACCCAGGTGCCCCCCACTTTTTAAAAATTTTTTAAATTTATTTGACAGAGAGAGAGAGCACAAGTAGGCAGAAAGGCGGGCAGAGAGAAAGGGGTAAGCATGGGATATCAATTATGATGGTATTGACTCCAGGGAGCAATTTGGGGGTATTGCTGTTTTAAAATATTCAGACTTACAATTCACTAGTATGGTGGATCCCTGTATCTTCTCTTGATAATAGTTTATGATTTTCTGTGGAAACGTCTTACACATCTTTCCTTATGTTTAGTCCTAGTTGTATAATGTGGATTATTAGTACTATAAACAACATTTAAAAATCGATTTCATACTCTGGATGCTGTATATAAAAATATAATTGGCTTTTTTAGATATTGACCTTGTTCCCTGTGACTTTGCAAAATTCATTTGTTAATTCTAACCTCTTGCTTAGAGAACCTTTGGATTATCTACACATCCTATCATGTCACCTGCAAATAATGACACTGCTTCTCCCCATCTTACATGTTTTAGTTTTCTTTTTCTTACCTTGTGACACTGGACAAAACCTCTAATATAAATTTGAATAAAAGTAGTGATTGAGTTTCTATCTCATTCCTGATTTCTGGGGAAAAGCTTTTAATATTTTACTATTAAGTATGATGTCAATATAAAATTTTTATAGCTATGCATTATCAGATTAAAGAAGATCCTACTCCCAATTCACTAAGTTTTTTAAATCATAAATGAATGTTAAATTTTACCATATACTTTTTCTGCATCTGAAAATATCGTATAATTATTCTTTTATCTTTTAACACAATGAACTATATTAATTGATTCTTAAATGCTAAACCAACCTTGCATTTATAGAATAAACCCCTTTTCATCAGGATGCTTGTCATTTTTATATATTGCTGGATTCACATTTTGTTGGGGATTGATTATATTTCCTGGATTCACATTTAGTTTAGGATTTTTGCACTTATGCTTAAGACAAAAATTGCTCTATTAAATTTTTCTTGAAATATTGTCATGTTTTTGAGTCAAGGTTATATTGGTCCTATAAAAGGAACTGGAAGTGTTCCCTGAAAAGTTTGTGTAAGATGGATGCTATGCCTAAATATTTGCAAGAGTTCATTTGTAAAACAATGGGGGCCTAGAGTTTTCTTTGTGGGCAGGTTACTTATTAATTTAATTTCTTTAATAGACATAGAACTCTTCAGATCTTCTATTTCTCTTTTTCCTAGTTTGGTAAAGTGTATTTGGGAATTTGTTTAGTTCATACCAATTTTCATCTCTGTATTATCTTTTTAGTGTCTGTAGTATCTGTAGTAGTACCTTCTCATTCCTGATATTAGCAGTGTGTGCTTTTCACTTTTTTTCCCCATGATAAATTTTGTTAAAGGTTAATTGATTTTATTAGTTTTTCAAACCAACATTTTACCTAGTAGTCCTTCTCTATAGTGTGTTTGTTTTCTATTTCATAAATTTGCCTCTTCTCTTTATTATTTCCTTCCCTCTGTTTCCTTTTGGCTTAATTTGCTCCTCCTCCTCCTCTTCTTCTTCTTTTTTTAAAGATTTTATTTATTTACTTGACATACAGAGATCATAAGTAGGCAGAGAGGCAGGCAGAGAGACAGAGGAGGAAGCAGGCCTCCCGCCGAGCAGAGAGCCTGATGCGGGGCTCGATCCCAGGACCCTGGGATCATGACCTAAGCCAAAGGCAAGAGGCTTTTACCCACTGAGCCACCCCAGCCCCCTCTTCTTCTTCTTCTTTTTTTTTTTTTTTTAAGAGAGAGAGAGAGTGGGGGCAAAGAGTAGGAGCAAGGAGGGAGAATCTTGAGCAGGCTCCACTCCCAGCATGGAGCCCAACTTGTCGCTTGCTCTCTTGACGCTGAGATCATGACCTGAGCCAAACTCAAGAGTCAGATCCTTAACTGACTGAGCCACCCAGGCACCTCTTAATTTGCTCTTCTATTTATAGTTTCCCAAGTATTTAATTTTCAGTACTTCTCTATTTCTAATATATACATTTAATACTATAAATTTTCATCCAAGCACCAGTTTATTTTTATCATGCAAGCTTTAAATATGGATCTTTGTTTTTCAGACCAAAATATTCTCAAATTTTCATTGTGATTTCCTTTTTGACTCATGGATTATTCAAAAGTGTATCTCTTAATGTCCAAATATTTGAGAATTTCCTATTATCCTTTTGTTACTAATTTCCAGTTTAATTCCATTATGATTAGGAAATAGATCCATAGATTTTTTAAAAATAAAATTCTAAATTTAGAATCCTGTTAGATGTACTGCATATGATTTAAATCCTTTGAAATGTGTTTCTACTTGCTTTGTGGCCCAGTATGCGGTCAACTGTATAATGTTCCATTCTCATGTGTACAAAAAAGAACATGTATTCTCAAGTTGCTGGGTGTAGAGATCCATAAATATCATAGTTTGTTAATTATACTGTTTGAATATTTTACATCTGTACTCACTTTTTGGTCTGTTTGCTTGTTGTAATAGTTAATGAGAATTATGTAGAAAATTTCTTATTGTGACTGAGAATTTGTTTATTTATCCTCCAAGTTTTGCTATCTTTTGAGATTATATTATTAAGGACTTACCCATTTGGAACCATTATTATTTCTTGGCAGATTCCTCTTTTTTATAGTTTTGAAAAATTTTTATTTTAAATGATTTTTAAAAAATTTTTATTTACTTATTTATTTTTAAAAGATTTTATTTATTTATTTGACAGAGATTTTATTTATTTATTTGACAGAGATCAAATATTTATTTGACGGAGATCACAAGTAGGCAGAGAAGAATAAAAATTTTTATTTACTTATTTATTTTTAAAAGATTTTATTTATTTATTTGACAGAGATTTTATTTATTTATTTGACAGAGATCAAATATTTATTTGACAGAGATCACAAGTAGACAGAGAAGCAGGCAAAGAGAGAGGAGGAAGCAGGCTCCCTGCTGAGCAGAGAGACTGATGTGGGGCTTGATCCCAGGACCCTGGGATCATGACCTGAGCCGAAGGCAAAGGCTTTAACCCACTGAGCCACCCAGGCGCCCCTATTTTTTAAAAAAAGATTTTATTTATTTTTATTGGACAGAGAGAGAGAGAGACCACAAGTACTCAGAGCAGCAGGCAGAGAGAGGGGGGAAGCAGGTTCCCCGCTGATCAGAGAGCCCGATGTGGGGCTCGATCCCAGGACCCTGAGATCATGACCTGGGCCAAAGGCAGAGGCTTAACCCATTGAGCTACCCAGATGCCTCTAAAAGTTTTTCTTTATTTCCAACAACAGCTTCCCCTTTAAGTCTACTTTGATGTACAGATTATTAGCTGTTGTCATTGTTTTTAGTGTTTGCACATTTTATTTTTCCATCCATCTCATTTGTAATACAAAAAAGTATAAAAGAGGGTAAAGGGCAAAATAGTGACTCTCAAAGATGTCCATGTTCTAACCTCCTTGGAACCTGTGGGCTGTTACCTTAGATAGCAAAAGAAACTTTGCACATATGTCTAAAGGTAAGGACTTGCAATGTGGAGGTTATCTCTTATTTGAGTGAGCCCAACCTAACCATGATTCCATAAAAGCAGGGACTATTTCCTGACTTTGGTCAGAGGGAGATGGGTCTGAGAGGCGGTGTTGCTGACTTTGAAGATGGAAGAGGGGCCATGAACTAATGAATGTGGGCGGTCCCAGGGCCTGGAAAAGGCAAAGGAAATGGATTCTGTACTAGAACATCTGGAAGGGAATACAGCACTTCTGAAACCCTGACCTTAGCCCTATGAGACCCATATGGAACTTTGACCAACAAAACTGTCAGACAATATGTCTGTGTTCTTTTTAAGACACAAAGTTTGTCGTAATTTGTCATAGCTACAAGAGAAAACCATACAGGAGGGAACTGTGGATTTGGAATCATACAAATTAATTAGGAAGATAGTACATATAAAACGGTTGAATAAATACCATCAGGAAGAATATCATTAAGGTCAGACAGCAAATATTATAAAAGATAACAGTAGGAAGAAGTCGATAAAGGCTGAAGCACACAGGAAGGATAGATGAAGAAAGTGGGACTGGAGGCAGGACCTGAAAGATACACATTTTTGTTATCTACCACACGACCCCTCTTCTAGCATAAAACAATGTAGGGTACAGACTAGGTCTGACTTAGCCCTATAACCCCAAGGCCTTACCCAGTGCCCAGGTACATCAAGGACAAGCACTCAACGATGATCACTAAAACAGATCACTGAAAACTGGGCAAACAGAAGGTGAAGAAGGTACTTTTAGATTGAAGAATGAGAGAAGCAGTCAGCGATGGAGAGCCTCTGAAGGACAGGGAGCAAAGTGCTGTCAGAGGTGGTTGGTAGGCTGTGAAATAGCTTCAGGGAGGGTAAAAAGCCAGCCTGAGAAACTGTCACTCTTCTTCTCATCAACAGGGAGGAACGAGAGGAATTTAAGTGTTTTTTAAAATTAAAACTTCTTTTGGGGCACCTGGGTGGCTTAGGGGGTTAAGCCTCTGCCTTTGGCTCAGGTCATGATCTCAGGGTCCTGGGATCAAGCCCCGTATCAGGCTCTCTACTCATTGGGGAGCCTGCTTCCCCCTCTCTCTCTGCCTGCTTGTGATTTCTCTGTCAAATAAATAAATAAAAATCTTAAAAAAAATAAAATTAGACTTCTTTTTCTAAAAGCTTTATTAAGATATAATTTACATAAGACACAATTCACCCCTTTAGAGTGTAAAATTCCGTGGTTTTTAGCATATTCTGAGAGTCAGGCAAACAGCTTAATAGGGGACAAAAGGACACTGGATTTGCTGATCTCTGAGCAGAAACTAGGGTTCGAAGAAAAGCATTAACAAAAAAATCTTTCTCCTTTCCTTCCGAGCTGAAAGATACCACTGAGATAGAGCTTTCTGGCCAGAAAGACATACACAGTTATAAGATGGACCAGTCACATGTACTGATGTTGGATATAAAAAAGAAGATGAACAAAACATTTTCAGGCTAGCAAAGGAAATCACTCTCTTACATCACAGGTAGTAAACTTCTAGAGCTCCTTATCTGAGCAACCTTGGGAAACCAGAAGGAGTTCGAGTTGGAGCTTCTAGAAATGAGATGGGTCTGTGGTTTCCAGTGGGGAATGTGTTCTCCAGAACCAGAAGAAGTGCCAGAAGCACCTTAGGAATTGGTTATGTGGGACAGTGAGTCAGGGGGCAGGGTCCAGGTTCCCTGTCTTTATTTCAGTCGATGCTGGTTAACACTTAAGGAAGAATTTGTAATATTTGCTAAATACATTATACTTCTCTACATTTTTGTTTTAAAAAAAGGATCTGCAGCTAAATGACAACTGGAAAGACACGAATTAGGGGTGGTGATGGATTGACCGGATGGGAAAGGGACTCAGTGGTCCCACGGGATACTTCTAATCTTCCGGGGCTCATAAAAGGCAATGTTGTTTTCTTGACTGTACAACACACCCTCCTCACTCTTCGGAAACTACTGTCCAATACAGTCTATGACTCTATTTTATAAAATACATTATTTTTCTGTGTAATTTATACATTTCTTGTATGTAAGTTAGACATACAGAAACGTACAAACAGGAAAATTTAAACTATCTCTAAATTTATTAGCTGCATGTTAACATTTTGGTGTATAACCCCTGGAGGCTTTTAGCTACACAAGGCTTAAATAAAATAAATACATTCGCTGACTTGCAAGGAAGCTGTAAGTTTGTAGAAAACAAAGTTTTCATGGCTAGAGAAAATAAGGCAGGGAAGGAGGAGTCCTAAGCATCAGGGCAGGGGTGAAGGGGATGGTCTGGGTCTCTTCCTCTCTGTGCTATTGTTCAAATATACACTGGGTGTGGCTGGAGAATGTGGCTTGGGAAGAGTTAATGCTGTGAGCCTTCAGGAAAGTACAGCAAAGGGTGGGAGTCAGGGCAAGGAGAGGGCCTGCAATCCTAGTGAGGTCCCTGCCCAATGGTCCACAGAAGGCCACAGTGTGCGGAAGGACACAGCAAGCCCTTCTGGAGTGGGATTGCTTGGGTTCAAATCTCAGCTCCATTATTCACCGACTATGTAAGCATCAGGGTTAGAAGATCTCCCTGGACCTACATTCCCTCATCTGTAAAATGGGGATGATATCATCTATTTCACAGGACTGTTGTGGAGCCTAAATGTGCGGATACGCAAAAATGTACATTAGCACTACATCCATCATATAGTACATGCATAATAAATGGTTTTGATACGAGTTTGCAATCTTGGGCAACTTCCCTAATTCCCCCTGCCTCAATTTACTATATTAAAGTAATATAGTCATTGCAGGTGAGAGAAGGCATATCCAGTGCTTAGCACAGTATCTGGTATGTTATAAGACTATCATCAAATTTGTCAACATTAAAGGTAATGATGCTAATACTTAAAAGCACTCACTACATGCTTATAAAATGCTGTTAAGTGTTCCATGTATATTAACTTGTTTAATCCTTGCTCTATGAAATAGGTAAAAATGGCTGGTAATGATGGTCACTGAATGGTAGCTATTATCAATATAAGATAGGTTCTTTTTTTTTTTTTATATTCTCTTTTACTGAAGACCTTACAAAGAGGAGAAAAGTAGGCAGAAGTCATTATTATACCGTGGGCAGGGGGCGAAGGGAAAGATGCTCTGCACTAAAATCCAAACCAAACAAACCGCTTCTCTGGTCTGGGTCTGGAAAGGACCTATATTTGCTCCCCTACATGCATGTTCCAGAGTTTGAACAGGGTTAGGGGGAGAAAGCATTAATAGTGCAGCTTTCATTTGCTACTTGAGGCTTTCGTCCCTTTTCTGCCTGGCTGCATGGGCTGTCCTTCGTTTTTACTGAGCTCTTTCTGGTTTTGATCACGTTTATAATTTACAAAGACCAGCCTAAAAGTTTATTTTGCCTCTAATGACCCAGTTTATTCCTTGCTGCTGGGAAGCCACCTTCACGTTTTTATGGGATATGCGGTTGTACTTCCGGCAAAACGTACTCACTTGGGCTAAGTCGGGGGGAAACCCCCAGCATTCCTAGATATTTGGTGATCAAGGTATTTTTAAATATGGAATTCCAAAAGGTATCTTTTCTAACCAACAGGCAAATGGGTTTGTTTATTACATGAGCCAAATGTGCCTGGTAATTAAAACACCAAAGCTTTATTTACTCTCGACGTTTGACTGGCTAGCCAATTTCTTCATGGCTCGATCCAAAAAAAGTTCAAAAGATCCCCAAATCAAAGGGCGGTTGAAGTCACTAAGGTCCACATTGTGCCAGGCAGTGCGAGCACCCCTGCCCACAGCTGGCACGGCCTCCACAGCGCATTTGGACTCCGTCTGGAGGCGTGCTGTGCGCACACGTGTGGGTGGGATCTCTATCTGCTCAGGGTCTGACACGTCCTGAAAACTGCAGGCTCCGGCCGCAGCCACCTCTCATCTCGCTGTGTGGCAAGGGCTTACACACCCAGACGCAAATGTGTTCATTGTTGTTTTGATTCTTGTTTTGAAAGTCATTCTAGATCTAAAAATAAGTTTTTCTCTAAAAATAGTTCCCAATGAAACGCAAGCTAGAACCCCACACTGTGAGCTGATGCTTTACTGAAAACTTTGACTCAATTTTCGGAGATGGACAAAGCCCCCGGCAGCCATGGGTATGGCTCTGGCAGCCGGCAAGCTGGGATTCACAGAATGGTTTGGAATTTGCCAGCGGCGTTCCCTATACTATTACTCGCTAGTTCTGAGAAGGAACTCTGACAAACCACTGTGCATTTTAATAGCTTTTAGAATGAATAATCCATTAAGTCATTTAGCTACTCTGAGTTCCTGTTTTCTTGTGTGTAAAATGAGGAGATAAATAATGCCTACCTCACAGGACAATGGTGAGGATGGAATGAAATCCTGGGGGTGGCAAGCGTTCTTTGATTGTTGGTATAAAAATACAAGTCTCTTGAATTCCCAGAGCAGTTGCCATACGACTAGGTACATGGATAAACTAATTGACCAACTGAAAGAAATCATTCTAATTTAGGTCCAACCTATGGCCCTTGATTGATGGCCACCAAAATCAAGGTATGGACAGCTGCTCAAACCTGTAACAAAGGTGAAACCAGACCAGCTGCCACTGGAACAAGACATTATTAGAAAATCATGGGGAAGACTGGGCGGGGAAATGGGAAAGTGAAAGGGTACAGAGTTTCAGTTAAGAAAGATGCATAAGGGGGCGCCTGGGTGGCTCAGTGGGTTAAAGCTTCTGTCTTTGGCTCAGGTCATGATCCCAGGGTCCTGGGATGGAGCCCTACATCGGGCTCTCTGCTCAGCAGGGAGCCTGTTTCCTTCTCTCTCTCTGCCTGCCTCTCTGCCTACTTGTGATCTCTGTCTGTCAAATAAATAAATTAAAAAAAAAAAGATGCATAAGTCCTAGAATTCTACTGTAGAGCACAGTGAGCATAGTTTATATTATACTGTGTCTTTAAAAACTTGCTAAGATGGGGCGCCTGGGTGGCTCAGTGGGTTAAGCCTCTGCCTTCTGCTCAGGTCATGATCTCATGGTCCTAGGATCGAGCCCAGCATCAGGCTCTCTGCTCAGCGGGGAGCCTGCTTCCCCTGCCCCTCTCTTTGCCCACTTGTGATCTCTGTCAAATAAATAAAATCTTTAAAAAAAAATTAAAAACTTGCTAAGAAGGTAGATCTTGTGTTAAGTGTTCTTATCACGCCTATATACACATATATACAAAGGAAAATAATAGCAGGATGGAAGGAAACTTCTGGAGTTCATATATGACCAGATTGTAGCAACAGCTTCAGAACTCATCAAGTTGTAAATATTAAATATCCACAGCTTTTTGGATGTCAATTACATCTTAGTGAAGTGATTTCTCTCAGTGAAGGGTATGTGGGTGACTCAGTCAGTTCAGCAGCCGATTCTTGATTTTGGCTCAGGTCATGATCTCAGGGTCCTGAGATCAAGCCCCGAGTCAGGCTCTGTGCTTAGCACGGAGTCTGCTTTTCCCTTTCCCTCTGCTTCTTGCCCTATGCATGCACATGCACTTGTTCTCTCTCAAATAAGTAAATAAAAATCTTTAAAAAATAGTAAAGTGGTTTTAAAATGAATGAAGAAAACTGTGGGGAAAAAACATGCCAATACCACCTAAATTATGTATGCTAAATAAAATGTCTGGTTAAAATTGTAAAAACAGAGTGAAACAGATCAGGGATTCTCAATTCTGGCTGTCCACTGGGATCACCTGACCCCCTCACAGTCACCTCAGGACTTAACCACGGCCCAAGGCCCTCTGCTGGATGCCCCCACGTGGGCACAGGTGCGGATGGAGGGGGCCTAGGGAGCTACGCCAGCACTGGGGTACGGTGGAGCTGGCTTATGGGTCACTTGCCCCTTTGCCCTCAAGGGGTACTCCCACGGTGTGCACCCTGGAGAAAGGGAACATAGAGAGGCCTGATAAGCATTAAAGTTACCCCCACCAAACTCATCGTGCCCCTTGTTTCTGGACTTAAACCTGATTGCTGCAAGTCTTCTGTTACACCCACACCACTTTAGAATCCTGTCTCCCTGGTGAAATCCTTGCAACACAAAACAGGAGTGCTGGGGAAAATATGCCAGACATAAAGCTAATCAGAAAAAGGTGAGGAGGAATATTACAGATGTTATTTATTACCTACAAGGGGAAAATCAAAATGCTCATAATTTTTATATATGCATGCCACATGACATATTTCAAATGAATCTGGGCTTATGATTTTCGGTTTACAAAGTCAGTTTCTTCAACACCTACTCATTCAGTCCATATTTGATATTTTAAAAGTCCTAATGAAAAAGGAACTTTGATGTGGCTTGCTCAGCCTAGACGGAGCTCAATTGTTAATCATTATTGAATTGTGCATGATAAGTATTCAGAGAATGTGTGTGCTTATGTCAGAGCGAACTCCAACAGTGGGTTAATGTCTGGCATCAGCCACCAGCATCAATGCAACACCGGAAACCCAAACAACAGAAAACAAGCATTCAATGAGTTCTCAGCCCCCGACTGTCCCAGGAAGTTTAGCAAATCTGTCTGAAACAGGTTGTCAGAGACATCTTCTCAGACACTGGTTCACATTGAACCCTGAATAAATGTACTATATATATTGCTGATTCATTTGCCTGTTAAACAAATATTTATTTCAGTGATCACTCTACATGCTAGATCCTAAGTCTTCAGAATGAATAAACTTGAGTCCAGAAGATAATAATAAAATAATGTCATTAAACACCACCAGTTCTAAAACAGTGGAATAAACATTCGTGGGCTGGTGAATTAAATGTATGAGGTGCCAGATGATTCCAAAGGAGATACAAACTGCATAGAAAGATCAGGAAAGCAGTGCTCCTTGAGCTGGGCTCCAAAGCACAGGAGGAACAGGACAGATAAAGTGTACAGAGATGATCCAGGGCGTGTCTGTCTGCTTGAAATTCTCCTCTCTGTGTGATGTCTTCCTCCTTTTCAGTCTCTAAATGAGAACATGCAGGCAAAGCACTTAACCTCGGTGCCTGGCACCAAGAGTGCTCAATCAGGACCGGTTCTTACTCCTACCTGAGACCGCTTTTTAGTCTCCTTTGCTTTTCTTTCTCTGTTCATCTCTTAAATGTTTTCATTCCCCCAGGTTCAATTCTTGACATTCCCCTGGGCATTCTAGGCTCCAGAATCTTATCTCCTACCCAGAGATTGTTCTTTGTTCTGTCCAACTGTCCATGCCTCTAACCCAGGCTGACCTGCCCAGGCCACCAAAGGGCTGGAGCCCAGGCGTCTGGCCTCACACACATGCTGCACCTCAATCATGTTGCAATCTTGCATTTGTAGACAGGGAAATGGACATCCCTCTTCTATTTCTGGCCTTTGCCATCAAAACAGCCTCAACCTTAAGCCTCAGCTTGCCCCTCCTCTCTCGTCCCTGGACAATAGTACATATACTCTCTCTGGCTCCACCTCCTTTCCGGGGCCACCGGAGCCACTGTGCATTTCTTCAGCCTGTGCCCAGAGGGAAGAGTAGAGGTGGCAGGCAGAGAAATCCCTAAGGTGCTTCATTGAAAGCTCCTCTCCAGGGACACCTGCCTGGCTCAGTTGGTTAAGCATCTGCCTTTGGCTCAGGGGATGATCTCAGGGTCCTGGGATTGAGTCCCACATCGGGCTCTCTCCTGCTCAGTGCGGAGTTTGCTTCTTCCTCTGCCTGCCGCTGCCCCTACTTGTGTGCACTTGTGCTCTCTCTCTCTCTCAAAAATAAAATAAATAAAATCTTCAAAGAAGAAAAAGAAAGCTCCACTCTCATGTAGCCCACATATGGTCAAGTCCTGGACTGCCACGCTGGCTGCCTCCTCTCCACAGCCTCCTGCTGTAGTGACAGTGATAGAAATGTATGGGATGAGAAGACAAAGAGGTAGAGTATGGATCCTTGGAGAGAACCAACCTTTGAAAGGCAAAGCAGAGAGGAGGGGCCTCCAAAGGACTGAGGAAGTGGAGTTAGACTGGAAAAATGCCTTAGAAACCACGGAAAATATTCCACGGAGGAAATGGTTACTGCCAGGGAGAAGGAAAGTCTGAGAACACAGGGAAAGAGAGCACGGGATGAGGCAAAGAGGATGTCAGCGACGACTGTGGACACAGCAACTGCGCTGGGCTTGCGACACATGGTGCCCAGAATAAACACGCACAAGGGATCCGGTAAGCTTGTAAGAACAAGGACAAGACAGAAGAGCATGTCTTTTCTCTAATCATCCCTCAATTAAAGTCATAACAGATGATCATGTCCAGTGCTGACGTCATCAAGGGCCAACTACCACCTCTATTCCGACCTGCCCCACAACAGGCTAATCCAAGGCAGAACTGTGGCTCTCCTCGTCATTCACGTGTTCGCTTTGTCTCTCTCTAAATACAAGTTTTTAAAGTAATTGGTAGAGTCCGTCAGCAAATAGCTATAAATAGGTCCTGTGTATATATGAAAAAAGGGAAACTAACCAAAAATATTCATCTTCAGCCTGTGATTAAGATGATGAGCATGAACCAGGCTGGGTCGTCTGTTCCCTGGCGGGGGATGAAAGGAGAAAGGCTCCCCCGCCCCCCAACATGGCATTTAGTGAAATCCCAACCACAAAGCCTCATGGTCCAAAATGCTTGGCTGAAGACTTCTCTCTTCCTGGGTTGTACTATTCATATTCCAGCACGCAGGAAAGACGTATCTAAGCTCTGAGCACATTTTCTGGATACGGAAGAAAAAATGCTAATTTAATACTTACTTTGGAAAGGGGGCCCTGTGATGGCTGTCAGGTGGGCCTGGCCTCTCTGGGCAGGTCGGGGATGCCGCCCTTCCTGACCCTGGGAACTCAGGCTGGGGCGGCGGTGCCAACAATTACAGTGCAGAAAGCTAAGGCCAGTTGGCACCCTTCCAAGCACAGCCCTGCACAGAACTGCTCCTCCGGCAGCCCCAACCCCAGCCTGTTATACCAACCCTATAATCACCGAAATGAGGACCACAAGGTGCTGCCTGCCAAAGATAAAAAAGCAAACATCTGAGACCACTCTCTCCAGCCGAGCCTGGTTCTTGGCAGCAGCCCGGTTGAAACGAAGGATGTTTTCTATTTTGAGACTCTCTGGGACCCACATGAACCAGGCTTTGGAACACAACCTCTTTCCAAGGAAAACTAGAAGCACATTTGAGAAGGTAAGCAAAGATGGGGTCTTTGCTCTGCAACAGATTTAGAGAGAATGAAGGGTCAAAGCGCCACCACCAAGTCCTCAGACCCACTTGAGAAGATCTGGTTCCAGAGCGCACCCGCTTCAATGCTCTGTCCAACACGCAGACACCCCAGGATTCCCAAAGCCCCAGTGTTCTCCCGAAAACACCGGCACTAACATTCACATCCATAAGCCCAAACGTGATTCCGGAAGGGTGCTGGCCGCCAGGGACCCCACACACATTTGGGAAGGGATTCACCGAAAGGGTAGCATCTGACCCTGTGCTGACCATCCCCCTCTGGGGAGACACTTTCTCCCCATTAGTCATTTGCTCTCTAATTGAAGCCCAAAGCAGGTGGGAGGGACTTCTCCCCGCCTCCAATCCCCCAACCAGTGTTAGCCCACTCACATTAAGGGACGATGTGCAGAGTTAAACCTCACTTCTGAGACCTGCATATGGAAAACCAATTAAGATACAGGGAAAAACAAGACAGAACTGAATTTTCCATCTGACTCAAGAATGTTGAGAATCGGAGAGATTGGGGAATGGAATGGAGGGGTCTCCTATCATCTCGGGGGTTCACCTACTGCATGATGATAGTCTAGGTGAACGAAACCCCGCAGAGCCAAAGCACATTCTGAAAATAGGGCTGCTTGCTTTGATGCTGTCTCCTGGCCCTAGTATAGCTTGTCACTAGGACAATTTAAAAAAGATACCCAGGGCAACGCTCCACCCCTTCTTACACCTTCTTCTTCTCCATTTCCTTCTTCTTCCTTTATGGAAAAGGAGCATTGTGAATGCAGAAGTGGGAATATTTGCAGCATGACAAACCCAGAACTGGGCAGAAGAAGCAAAACAGGAAGCTGCCTACAGAGGGCCAGATAGTCACTGGCAATCTGACTCCTCATCCAGTATCTTGCCCAAAGGTCTCTCTATGGAGCTGGAATTCCCAGCAAAAGCATTCCCCCTAAACTGACTGAAGCTTTGCATTTATGAAGGTATCATGTCGGAAAACAACACGAAGAAACCAACAAGAACGTTTTGAACACCTGTTCTGTTGAAGGAACCGTGCAAGGTGTCATGGGAATTACAGAAAAGCATTTATTAGTTTTTTTGAGGATGTGCCACGTACAATTTTAGATACAGAAAAAGTATCTTTACTTAGGAAGTTTATAATTAATTGGAAGGATAGAGGTCAGTGAAAGGCAAGACATGACAAATGCCAAAGGAGTGACACATAACTGAAATCATTTAAGTACTAATTGAGAACAAAGCATTTGCAAGCCATTGTGCAAAGGGCTGGGGGGAGTGTCGCAGAATTGCAAAGACAGAAAGCTTATTTCTGGCTGAGTAGGGGAAGGAAATCTTCCTGGGAGAGGTGAGGCTGGGGAAGGCGGGCTGGCAGTAAAGGACTGGTAGGAGTGGACAGAGTGGAAGAGGGTGTCCCAGGCAGAGGGGAGGAGCACCAGACAGGAAGTCCCTAAATGTGGTCATTATGGAAGACCGTCCGGCATCCTGGCTGGCTGCGGGGGCCACAGAAGGATGCATTCAATCAGTTCCCCCAAACTACAGAAGTAAGAGCTTTTTTCAACAGGTAATTGGAAACCAGTCACAACTTTTGGAGCAGAAATGAAAGGCACATTTTTAGAAAGCTTCATCTTCATGCTCACTGTGATGTGGTTAATAAGTTTCTCAGATGACTCAATACTGGGACAACACCATCGCTGGGAAAAACTGTCCCTGGGAGAGAATAGTCCACACTGCAAACGAGCCTGCTATCAGCAGAAGACAGCAGAAGACGCACCAGAGAGCCTCGACAGGCCGGAATTGAAACCAGGAGATAGAGGGAAAGCCTTGGTGACCAACAGAGCAGGAGAAAAGGGGACTGTTAGGTCTGGAATGGCACCACTGAAAGAAGAAAGTGAGGGCAAAGCTGCTTTTTGACGGGAATGGTGAACTAGGTTTAGACACACTGTGACATGAGCGATTAAACACGTCGGTGTAGACGTGGTGAGGGATTTACCGCAGGTGTGTTTCCAGTGTGTCCAGGGCCTGCGTCACCTGCCGCGTCTCCTTCCGCGGATCACAGTCCCACTGCGTCTCCTTGCTCCCATGCCCTTAGGCTCTGCTGGCAGAATATGAACGATGAGAGGGCAGACTCCCAGGCAGGCCTGGGCCCAGAAAATTCTCCTGTGCACAAGCTTCCATGCAGACAAGCAGACCGGCCTTGGCCGCTCATTAAACACGGTGGGGGCCATGAGATGGAAGCAGCCGTGGTTCTCCAAACACCACTTGGACAAGAGCTGTCTGGTGCTCAGGAGACCCATTTTGTTCTTTGCATGAATGAGAGATGTCTGTGTGAATGGGATTAGCATGGACTTTCCGTCTGCTCCACTAGCCGGCCTCCTCCATTGCATGCCCCTCCCTCCTGACTATGTTCCAGACCTGCTGGTTTCTTCCGTTCTTTGGCAGCACCAAGCTCTGTTGGTCTATACAGCCCTTCCCTGCGGCAGACGTCTTTGGATTTGCTCTTCCCTCCTCCTGAAAGACTTCCTATGGGCTCCTGGACCAGCTAACTTCATTTTCAGCTCTCAGATCAAATACTACTTCCTTAGAGCAGCCTTTTTTTTTCACGACCTAAATGAAAGTCGGTCAACCCCTGTTCATCTTTCATAACCCGTATTTATTATAATTTGCAATTACATATTTCTTTATTTCCTATGTCTCCCTATAAAAGTATAAGATCCCCAAAAGGCAGAAGCCATGGCTGTTTTGTTGGTCACTATACTCTTCACCTAGTACCTTGCACTTTGGAGGGATCTGATCATCTGTGCCCATTAAGCAAATGCCTGGTGCTCCCAGGTTCTGGTAAGACCTGAGAGTGATCCGACTGGCGACAGACAGGAAGGAGCAGCAGGCAAGACACAACTGTGGGAAATACACATTTGGGTATACCACTGACATCTCAATTCACACCCCAGACAGAGTCACTGCAGAAGAACACGGTGTAGGGAAATGATATGAGAAAAATGAAGGAGCTGGCAGCTACGGCATAAAGACTGTTCGAGCTCCCGGGGTCCCTCAGACATCACATCTCCAGAGCTGTCCTTCGTGTAGATAAGGAAACAGAAGGGAAGTCCCTGACCCAGTAAGTTGGTGTCTGAGGTCCAGCTTCAGTAGTGGGTCCTGCCAAAAAGGTCTGGACTCTTCTGGTTGCCTTGATAGCTGAGAGGGAACATGATTTTAAATCTGTGGCCAGGGAAAACCTGCATTTCTACTGCTGGACCTAAGGGGTATCTCGTGATGATCTTTGGTGAACCTGTATGTCCTACGATCTTGACTCCAGAGTCCTTTCTCCTGAGTGGGCAGAGAGGCGGGCGGCTGTGTGTAAGTCTGAGGAAGAGACACCCACGTCGCACTTGGTTATGTCTGTCCTGAGAGTGCAGCACGTATCTGGATGAGATGAAGAGCCTTCCTCAGAGAAGTAAAGAGTGGGGTTCCTGGGACCTGAGAAGAAGCACGTTCCCTTTTCCTGGGCGACTCCTCTGTTCTTATGGACAGCAGTTTTTACTCACACATTGGAGCTGGAGATCCAGTTCTGATGATCACTCTAACACATTTCACTCTGCGCTAGGGACACTTCTCATATTAATACGATTAAATTAGCTTATCAGGCCCCTGGTATCCTTTGAACACTTGTGAGAAAGCTGGCAGCTTACCAGGGCTTTTTCCAGAAGAAATATTTGCTACTAAAAAGTGATTTCCACACACATCCATACCTCCCTTGATCGGGAGGTAATTACTGGGCCAGTAAAGCTGTCGGAGCTGGGGGCTGGCACAGACAAGTGTGAGCTGCCCTGAGTGTGCCAGTGGAAGCCGAGAACGACCCTGGACTGGCACTACCCCCGACCCCTTCTGCTTTTGCCAGCTTCCCTGAGGTCAGAGCATCCAAGTTCCTCCTTGGCTGGAGGGCTTGGATTAAACACCTGCTCCCTGGCTTATGACCACGTTCCTACTTCATCCAGCCCACATGCCTCCTGGAGGTTCAAAGGATATACGCTCTGTGGAGACTAGAATCCTTTCCCCATGGAATACATTTATCTCATTATTTCACCAAATATTTGTACCTTACTAGGAACTGATTTCTTTCCACGCAGTGACTACTTATTAAGCACCAAATACGGCTGGGAACTGCTCCAGGGCCACTCCCTGCAGACAAGGAGCTCCTGGTCGCAGGAGGGTCTGTTCCCTGAGGGTACCTGAGGGCAGCGGGCAGCACGGGTCAGGGTGCCCGGCAGTGCTGGGCAGTCAAGAGTATAAGCAGGATGCCTGAAAGGCTCTAAGACTCTTCAGCCAGTAATGTTTGGGGGGATAAAAGAGAAATACCTTTTAGTTTCAAGGAACTCACATAAGATACAAGCAGCATTAGACTCCTGCAGAAAGAAGCCAACACCAGGGGAGAGAGTATCTCTCAGGATTAGTGACTGCTCATTCTGATGTGAGGAAAATATGGAGTGAAAAGTAAACGAATAGTTCACTCCAACTTAGGGAGAATTTTTGTCATCAAACTAGTTCACTCCCCCTTCCTTCCCTTGCCACCCCCTCCACGCCTACTACCACTGAGGGTCGAGGACTCGGTCAGTGGAGTCACGTGAGCTTCTCGTGAGGAAGAAAGCAGAGGGTAAGCCAGAGAGGACAGGAGGGGCTGGGAAGTGCCTAACTTTCATGTGACTCAGCAGAGACAGAAATCACAGAGCTCCCCTGACCTGTCACACTGGGTGACACGGCTCCTGGGAGGAAGGGACAAGAGTGCAGAGGATAAGGGCAATCTCCTGACATGGCAGATAATATACTAAAACCAACAAGCAAAGCAGAAATGGAAGCTGTAATTACCCAAATGCTCTCCAGGAGCAGATCCTGAAGGGGAGGCAGAGAAGGGCGGTTTCTACCGGGGGCCTCTCCCAGGGGCCAGGGAAGGACTGGTCCTTGGGATGCCCCCGACTCAGTGGGGCTGACTGGAGTCTTCTGCCTGTCCCCCACCTCCCCACTCACTCAGCAGCCACCACCCAGCTCCGCGGGCTTGGGTCCATGTTCACACCAGACAGAGTGGCAAGGAATGCTACAGAAGAGCAGTTCTCTACTGCTGCGAGACGGGCAGGGCTGGAGGTGCCCTGAGGGCCTGCAATCCCAGCTCTGCCCCTGCCCAGCTGTGCAGCCTTGGGCATAGCTGGACTTGAAGCTGTGCAGCCTTGGACTTGCTTTACTTCTCTGTAAAACAGGAGTAATACTATCACCTCCCTTCCTGGGGTTGCTGTGAGGATTAGAGGGCCCAGTGCAAAATGCCCAGGCAGGGCCAGGCACAAAACAGAGGGTAAATACAGGAGCCGTTACTGTTACTGTCATTGTTATTGTTATTATAAAAGCTACCCCCCTCCCCGTCTCCACCACCCTCCCATGTTACTGAGGGTCTGAGAGGAGACAGCAGTAACGAAACAAACCGGTGCTCAGAGCAAGTGAAAAATGACAACATGACCACAGCGCCCATGGCCTCATATAGCAATTTTGCATCTGGCCGAGATCAGACGTTTGCCAGTCAGCTTCTGCATGTGTCACACTGTATCAGGGGCCATGAGGGAAATAATAAGATCTTTGACACTACCAGCTGACACATACTGAGGTGGCCCCCTTCAGAAGCTTACAGGGAACAAAGTGTGGTTTCCGCACCAGCCCTCCTCCTCCGGATTCATTGCAGGCTTGATGCTTCCGACCTCTTTGACCGATGCAGCTGGACTGTTGAAAATCTGTTTGTAGGTCCACAAGACCACCTCATATTGTTGCCTCATGCCAAGTTCCCAGGCTGCTGTTCCTCCTCACACTGTTCTTTGCAGATGGCTGCGAGCGTGGCACTCCACATCTACCCCATTTCATCCCAGCCTCTGAGGTCTGCCTCATTGTTCTCAGCTGTCAGCTTCTCCCGGATGCTGACTTACCATCTGCTGCAGTCACTAGCACCCAGAGGCTCTTACAGCGTCTGGAATGTGTGAGTATGGCTCTGGTCGCTTCCTCCAAGTCACGCCACTAGAAAATGGGCCATGGATCGGAAGATAGACAAGATGTTGACTCAAAGAGGTAGACATCCCTGACAGCTCTTTTTTCCTTTAAAGATTTATTTATTTATTAGAGAGCGAGAAAGAGAAAGAGAGACAGCGTGCGTGCACACAGTGGGGAGGGGCAGAGACGGGAGAGAGAGAGAAACTTAAGCAAACTCTGCACTGAGCATGGAACCGACATGGGGCTTGATCTCAAGACCCTGAAATCACGACCTGCGCTGAAATCAAAAGACAGATGTTTAACCGACTGCGCCACACAGGTGCCCCTCTCTGACAACTCTTAATTCTTAAATCATTCCATTTAAGACTTCATCAGCTGGCCCGTCCTTGCCATGCTTGCTCCTTTATTCCCTGTCACTCCCAATTAGCTATTCTTCCTCTTGGCTCTCTTACAACTGTGCTGTGGTGTGCACAGAAAGTGGGGCCGCGAAGACGGGCAGTGGCTGAAGACAATAAAGTGAGCACAGAGCGTTCCATGATGGAGTGTGGTGGGGGGGGCGGGGTGGGAAACAAGAGGGCAGTGGAACGGAGGCCAGTGAAAACTCGACTCTGGGAAACATTAAGCTAATGGAGTTCAGAGCACCCAATCTGTGGAGGGAGATAAAACAGAAATATTTGAGAGATTAAATAATTCAGTGCTGAGCCTGCTGTCCACACTGTGCATTCTTAACTGGCTGGTGGTGTATAGATTCTATCAGATAACATGTCTTCATCAGTTGGCTTCCAAGTAGAGTTAGCCCCATAAAAGTGTCCTTCTATTACAAAACAAACCCAGGTCAGCTCCCTGGGGTGCAGGCTCAGGGAAAATAGTGTTTTCTTCTATAACCTGTCATCAAAGAGGCAGTGACTCCTCACTAGGGAAAAGCAAGTGTTTCGAACCAGAAGAAGCCTAAGGCTGGAGTTTGGAGTATAGACATTTCTAGGACTTCTGGCTGGCCCCTGCCCTTCTGGAACTAATGTTAAGGAGGAGCATCTTGTTTTTAAAGTCCTTTAAATATCTGAGGAACCTGAAGGTGTGGAAGGGGTGGAAATGCCAATGATATGGACTCTCTTCCCTAAGAGATCCTCATAGCTGACCCTGAGTGAGGCAAAGAGACATAATAAAGCAAATCTAACAATCGAGGGGATGAGAACAAAATAGCCTTTCCTGAGTACTTAAAAAAAAACCCTTAATTATTATTCAGCCATAAAAAAGAATGAAATCTTGCCATTTGTATACAGCTAAGTGAAATAAGTCCGAGAAAGACAAATATCGTATGATTTCACTCATACGTGGGAATTTAAGAAACAAAACAAATGAACAGAGGGAAAAAGAGAGAGGCAAGCCAAGAAACAGACTTGTAACTTTAGAGAACTGATGGTTGCCTGACGGGAGGCAGGCGGGGTAGGGGACGGTGTGATCTAGGGGATGGGGACTCAGGAGGGCACTTGTGATGAGCACTGAGTGTTGAATGGAAGGGATGAATCACTATATTGTACACCTGAAACTAATATTACATTGCATGTTAACTAACTGGAATTTAAAAAAAAAACTTCTAAAAAACCCTTAATTATAAGACAATCCAAGCACACAGAAAAAAGTAGATTCAATAGCTTAATATGGTAGCATAATACCAAGGTACCCAACCCCCCTCTGGAATCATTATCCACTTACGGCCCATCTTCTACCTTTCCCTGCTCCCAGCATTGTTTCAAAGCCAATCTCAGCCATCATAACATTTTATCTGTAAATATTTCAGTAGAGATCTGTACAAGACAAGGGTTTTTATAAAAAAAAAAATAATCACAACACTATTATCGCATTAATAGTGATTTAGTGAGCAAAGAGGAGCAACGTTTCCTAGAACATTGACAATAATTCCCCAATGGCTTCACATACTCAGTGCTACGGTTGGAATGTTTATGCCCCCTCCAAATTCTTACGTTGCGATCCTAGCTCCCAAAGATGATGGTAGTCGGGGGTGGGGTGCTGAAGTCATAGGCATGGAGTCCTCATGGATGGATCAGTGCTTTATAGAGGAAGCTCCCAAGGGATGTCTTCCCTCTCCTCCATGTGAGGACTTAGCAAGAAGGCACCAGCTACACATCAGGAAGTGCACATTCACCCAGCTGGAATCATGCTGGTACCTTGAATTTGGACTTCCCAGCCCCCGGAACTGTGAGCAACCATTCTCTGTTGTTTATAAGCTACCTAGACTGTGCTATTTTGTTATGGCACCCTGAACAGACAAAGACATGTACCCAGTGAATGTTCAAATGTCTGCCTTTGCATGGATTTTAAATCGCTTTTCTCATGAGGCCTGCACTGACCTCCTGGGTGGCTGGGAGGGCACTGTCCTAGTGCACATAGCTGGCTCAGGGCAGCCCAGCATGCCCACAGAGCGCATCCTGTACTGGGTGGAGTAAGATTCATTTCACGTTGCACTTACACCTCCCAGCACAGAGAAGTACTCCTATTAAAGTATTTCCCTGATTTCTGGAGCCAGGGGCAGCTTCAGAAAGCCAAACAGTTTTGAAGGCCACAAGGGACGAATTTCACTTCAGCCTTCAGGCCTGCTCAGCACTCAGTATCAGCGGAGGACTCTGCCCTGTCTGCAGGGTCATGGAGCGGGAACCAGGCTTGGGCCAGCAGTGCCCTGGCTGACATTTTGGTGGGACCTTGAGGGAGGCATCAATAAATGTTAGCAATTCCATTTGCCCTACCTTTGACTTTCTCAGCTAGTCAGAGTTAAATGTTAATGAGCGCTGAAGGCTTCCATCTCAGGTAACAGACATGCAAAACAAACATGTGTAAATTACAAACTGTGTTCCAGGTCCTGAGTGGGGATGGATGCAAAGATGAATGGACAGATGCCCAGGTGCCTGTCTTTGAGAGGTTTGGGATCTAAGAAAAATGTGCAGGCATAAGCCTGTCGTAATGGGCTAGAGGAGCATATAAAATGTGGAGGGGCACCAGAGGTGAGGCAATTAGTGCTTCATTCTGCCAGGAAAGGTGCGGGAGGGATACTGGCTGGCCAGGCCTCACTGAGGAAGGCTGTGTTTGAACTGAATCCCAAGGGATCAGCCAGATTTCTGTAGGCAGGGGAAGGCAAGAAAGGGCAGTCAAGGCAAGAGGAGCAGCGTGGCAAAGAGCATGGAGGCAGGAAGGCATGGGGCACATCTGGGGACAGGAAGAACACAGCACCGCTGAGCACAAGAGTCCGGAGAGGGCAGGCTCAGGAAATGGGGCTGGACCATGTGGCTGGGCCGGCCTGCATAGGACCTCCAGTCCAGCTCTCTTCTGGAGCAGGCACTCGGGGCTCATGGAGGGACTCTAAGCATGCAAATGACTCAAGTGAGGAGGATTTCAGTCTCATCTCCAGCCAGAGGGGGAAGCTTATGGTGACAGATCGTTCAAATATATCATGGGGACTCTCTCCTATGTCTACAGCGAAGCCCAGCACCACAGACGAGCTGGGAGGAGTGAGGAGCAAAGAGACAGATTATTATGGAGCACGTTCAGGGAGGAGGGCAGGGCTGTCCGGTCCATCTCCGTGCCCACCATCAGCAGCACCTGTTGCCGTTCAGCTGACATGGAGAGATCCATGCTGCAGTCAGGCTGAGGCCGGCCAGAGCCCCGGGACCAGGCTGGACACCAGGCAGAAGCAACACTGCGGCTGTTGGTACCAGGCATCTGGCCACTCGCCCGTCAGCCTCCACCCCCACCCCCATGCTCCTGCTCTGATAATCACGCCCCCTAGGACCCTGTCCATGGGACCTGGCGCCAGCCTTGCTCTCCCCGAAGCAGACCTAAAGGCCTGGCCTTCAACCCCATCCCATGGACACTTTCCTTATGCTACACACCTGCTTGCCTGGCCCTCTGATTTTGGCGGGCCCTGGGAGCCCCAGTCTCAGAAAACAGAGGCCGCTGAACGTTGGCAGAAGATACAGGCTACATAAGCAGGGCTCATCTTTGGGCCCTTCTCGCCAAACCTTGGTCCCGTGGCCCAGCATGGTGAGCACCCCACTAGGCCCGGGATTTAGCAGAGTGGCCCATCTCCTCTCCCAGAAGAGCAGGCGCTGCTTGCCCTGCTTATCCTTAGCCGACTAAACGCTGGTAATCTCTGTTCGCATGTCAAACTTCCTGTCCCCTGCATGCTGCCTGCTGCACTGCCCCTCTGATATCCCTGCCGAGGCAGAATGCTCACGTGTCTTCTCTTTGAGGGCTCAGAGTAACACTGTCATTTCTCTTTTGGGGACAAGCACAGACAGAGCTTCCTATGTAGGCAGTCGGGATGGGGGCGGGGCGGGGGAAGAATGGAGGCGATTAAATTTAAATCCCCAACCAGCATTCTGATCCCATGAATTTCCAGTACCACTGCTGTAAGTATTTCCGGGAGAACTCCATTGTGCAAAGACAAGTAGAAGCAGCATGGTGAAAACTCCTCTTGCTTTGAATGCAAAAATGAAGTCGGTGCCCGGGAGTTATTTATTTCTCATCCGCTTTGGAAAGAGATTGTCTAGAGAGTCTTGAAGCCTACATTCCATTTCAGAAAGCAGACCAGATTTCTGCTGACAGCCAGTTTGGCAGGGGGGAAGCTTTTGTCTGGTTTTGCCATGCGAGCTCGTTTTCTGGGGGGGGGGGACACTCTACGCCGTCCTCATTCTAGACATCAAGAGAGCTGTACCTTCAATCAGAGAACAGTAATTAGTACTAAAAGACTTCTGCACGTTTACTTGGGACCTGTTTTCAGAAAATCCAAGGCCTCCCTGCCACAGTGAGAGCTGCCAGGAACTACCTTGGTTCCACATCTTCAACTGAGACCTGCATTCGGCCTTCCTGTGCTTCGGGAGTTTGAGGAACATTCCACCACTGACTCCCATGTTCAGCTGAATCTTGGATTTTTTTTTTTTTTTTCTCTTGGATCTTTCCCTACTTGCTTGGATTTTTCTCTACCTTGGATTTTTCCCTGGCTCTCAAAGGCCTCGAACCTCTGACTTAATGTGTGTATTGTTCAACTTCTCCCTGCTCCTAAGGCTTCCCACAGTCTAACAACTTAGCAATACAAGGACAGTCAGGCCAATTTCTGTGACAGATTCAGGTCCTCAAGGGTTGGATTAAATGAAAAATGTGAAAAAGATGTCTGGAGTTGTGCGGGGCGATCAGCCGAGGACTCCCTTTCCTTGTGGGAGCAGTGGGAGCTCAGTGTGGGACCTCCTTGGGACGTGGATCGGCCCACTGCTGCCTCTGTTATTTGTTATCTGTGCCTGCAGACTATACTTTTTTTGAGGTTGGCATCCATATGCTATCCTTGCCTTGCCCACAACAACTGTGCTCAGTAGTATTTGCTAATTAAGTGATTGAGGACACACACTGATAAGACTAGAACTTTTGTGGTGGTGGTGGGGTGCTGTTCTCTTGGTTAATGGGATTCTGTTCTGGATAGTGAAATTGCTCCCCTCATTCCCTCCTGGAGAACATAAATTCTATCAAGAGAACATAATCAAACTAGCAATAAAAACTAGGAGGACCCTGAAATCCAGTCTAGGAGGCCACTAAAGAGTCAATTCAGTTCTGATAAGAGAATTATGAGGCAAGGCTGTAAGGATTACACACAATAGATTTATAACACAAGACTTTTTTTTTTTTTTTTTTAAAGGACAAAAGTAGTGACTGGAGACATTTTAGATGAAGAAATAACCATGTTAACCTCACTGCTTTTTAAACATTTGCATCTGGGAATTGCAGAGGCTCAACAGAAAGCAGATTGCCTATATCCACTGAAAGTCATTCTGGCATGAGAAATTTCACTTGCATAAAGCAAAACAGATGTGTGAGGGGGAAAAGCAAACCCTCTTATGGGTGTATCAACGTTTGCAATTACATAATTATCTCAAGAACTATATATCGTGCGAAGCAACGAGTCCAGAATCTTGACCATACTATGCCCCTGAAAACTCAATATAGAAAGCAGAAACGTAGTCTCTGGAAAATACTAATTATTAAAGCAGATAAAAACCCTAACAGTATATTCACATGTCATCCACAGCGGGTTGTATTTTTTTGTTTTTGTTTTTTTTAAACTGGAAGGATATCTGCCAACTGAACTAACCCTGTACCAGAGACGACACATCCAGAATTTTTGGCCAAGTCCTGCCTGGAAGATATGAATTTGTATCCACTTCCCTGTTGAAGGGACTAGAAAAAGTGCCACATCCTTGTGAGTGGTAAAGAGTACACCAGTGTTGGGGTGCCTGGATGGCTCAGTGGGTTAAGCCGCTGCTTTCATCTCAGGTCATGATCTCAGGGTTCTGGGATCGAGTCCCACATCGGGCTCTCTGCTCAGTGGGGAGGCTGCTTCCCTTCCTCTCGCCCTGCCTGCCTTTCTGCCTACTTGTGATCTCTCTCTGTCAAATAAATAAATAAATAAATAAAAATCTTTGGGGGGGGGGAGAGTACACCAGGGTCAGATGCATATGTGTCTGCCTATTGGGATCTGCAAGCTAATCCATTTGGAAATAGGAAAGCACTCAAAGGCTGCCCCCTCAAGGTACAGGGTATTTATGGTATTTTTCAGGGCAGGAGGCATGTGCCTGGCTGTCTGCTGGCTCCTGGGAGGTGCACAAGCGAAGCAGAGACAAGAGCACAAGCACTGAGCTGGGAAGGAAAGCACAGGGTCCAGGATGGCAGGCCCAGCTGGCGTAGGAGAGGAGCATTCACAGTGGGGAAGAAAAGAGCATGGACAAACCCCTCAGGGAGCAGTGAGTCTGAAACCAGGCCGGGGAATTTGTTCAAGGAAACTTCAAATTTGATGTGCACATAAAATAAATAAATAACAAATATATTATATATATGTAATAGACTGGGAACGGCGATGCAACAGTCAAGATCAAATTGGTAGAAATTAATGAATGCTAGTATGATTAAAATAGCCCCGAATAGTTGATATGGTCCTATTACAGAAACAAAGTCAAAGTAGCATTTTGTTCAAGCGCACACACACACACACACACACACACACACACACAGCAGCACACAATTAGATGTAGCATTAGACACAGCTTAGAGGGCTCAGGATTGTCCTGGGCACCCCTCTTTGATGATGGTGATAAATAGGTTTACAAATTATGAGTGCACGTCGAAGAAATGAGTAAATGTTTTTCCACTAATAGCTTTTCTCCTCTTGCAGAAATACACAAAATTGTACATTTTATTTAATTATGCAAATTAAACTTCAGATACAGTCTCTACTTGACACCACACAGTAATTTATTTATCACTTAAGAAGAACCCACAGCATGAGGCACCTGTATGGGTTAAGTGGGTTAAGCCTCTGCTTTCAGATTGGGTCATGATCCCGGGGTCCTGGGATCAAGCCTTCTGGGATCAAGCCCTGCATCGGGCTCTCTGCTCAGCAGGGAGCCTGCTTCCCCTCTCTCTCTGCCTGCCTCTCTGCCTACTTGTGATCTCTGTCTGTCAAATAAATAAATAAAATCTTTAAAAAAAGAAAAGAAAAGAAAGGAAAATCCACAGCAGTAATGTGTACTCTAAAGGAACAGAGTCACACAGGACTATACGAATCTCTATGGTTTCTTGTTTTGTATTCGTTATGAGTATCAGTAAGAGAGTTCTTTTTATTTTCTTCTGAATTCACTAAGTATGTTTTCTGCAGTTGTATTCTGATGCAGGTTACCCCTACTATCGAAAAGCATAGTGCTTCTAGGGAAAATTTCTCAGGCTGAAATAGCATAAATTGAAGAAGTAATTTTCACTAATTTATATGGAAACATTTTTGAGTGTTGCATGCTCAAAATATAACCTCCCAGGCTTTCCTGATACCTGTGGGCACATCTTGCTAATGATGTATGAAATAGATCACAATAAAGCACAGATGCTCACAGACAGAGCTCAAAGCTATAGGTCAGCTGGATGCTTGAGACACTGAGTGTAACTCCCAGGGAAGGAGCTTGGTGGCACCACTCTGGATGCCCAATGCCCCAGGAGGGGGTTGGCAGTGGGGTCGGGGGAGGCATTGCCTGTTTGAGACCTCCCTGCAAAACAAATGCAAAAATGCTGTTCTCCAATTTTCACCTTTCTTCATAAAACTGAAAATCCTCTTTGTGTGTCTTTTGGTTACTGAAAACGGGTACTAAGGTGTGTTTTCGTAAAAGGGGAAGGTGAAACAGGAACTTGTTTGAAGAGTAAGGAATATCTGTATTTAAAACTGCTTTAGTGAGGGGAAAAAAGGATTATAAAACACAAGTATCAAACACTCTCCAATAAATCACTTGGATAGCAATCCATGTAAATAGAACGAGCTCCGAATATGGGTTAGATGAATAAACAAAGGGTCCCCATTGCAAAAGGCTGATGGAGTGTTTTCACATTTAATTTCGTGACCACTTCCTCTATTTCACTGATTGGCAGCATAGTTGGAGATGTCTGTAGGCCCACCACTTCTGAAGGAAAATATACAGAGCGAAAAAAGTATGTTGAAAATATACAGAGCAAAAATGTTCATTGTTAACAAAAGGCGCCGGCATCTGAACTTAATAATCGGATGCCATTTCCATTTGGAGTCTGTATAAGTTTTCAACATGATAGAAACTTAAACAAGTCAGGTTGAAATTATATGTAACTCTGTGCATAGATTTCAACTGTGATTAATCTCTTCTTACATGTACATGTGCAATCTCTTAAGGAATATTCTTAACAGCAACTTAAGAAGGAAGAAGAATGAGGTTTGGTTCCAGAGGGATCCTCGACGAAGTGCTGAGGAGATATTAAATCAGCCCCCGTAGGTGGCTTTGAGCTTGCTGCCCCTGCATCGGGCCAAAGTACCTTGACTCCTATTCTCCCCACTGGACACACCCTTGCCTCTTAAAGGTCCAGTTAAAACCCAAGCTGTTTCGAAATCATCCAGGAACTCCATTTAGGAGTAGTCCTCTCCTCATGTAATATCTCTGTTTCTCATTTGGCTCTTCAGCATCTACTGATGTGTGTTATTATTTTGAAATATGTCTACATTTTATTTCCCTGATTCATTTATATGATCTTTGAGGATGAGGAACACTATGTTATATTCTTCCTGCCCCTACTGCAACCTTTAAAGTGTGGTTCTAGTACCGTTAGAATTGTCTAGTTCTTGGACCAAAATATAGCCTCAGAGATCCTTAACGGATACAGAGGGAGGGCCTAGCAAGCTGCATTTGTAACATGCTGCCCAGGTGATTCTTAGATTGAGGACCACAAGAATACAAGAATTAGGGGACTGCTGTGAACAACAGTCCTAAGAAGTATTTTTTGAATATATACAGGAACACAAAAGACCCAAAGCCAAATCAAAATAACACCAACAAAAACAAACAAAAAACCATGTGTAAAACTAAAGGTGCTAGGCACTCAGGCCAATCTGTAAAATATAGAAAAATTACTTTCCTGAAAATATGTAGATGTCTCAGGGACAAATTTTTGTCAGGACAGCGTTTACAGTCCAGGAGGTATCTTGCAATCTCACTAGACTGGGAAGCGCTAAAGGGCAGGGACCCTGTGTTCCTTGCCATTCTTATAAATGTGAGACCTTACAAAGAAGCATGGCAAAAGTGATATAAAGGAGCTTAATTCCTCAGCAGGGTCCTCTGATTCTGCCTCCTGAAGTCCTCTGTCTGCCTCCCTGAGAACATTTCGCTTCCCTGTGTCACTCTCTGTCCCGCCCATCCCCACCCTCGGCTAAAGTTTTCTGGGCCCTGGGTCTTCGAGTACCCTTTCAGGTCAAACAGAATCAGACTTTGGGCAACTGGTGTTGGCTGAATTCTAAATCCATGCCCTTTGCGCCACCCCCCCCCCCCCCCGAGATTACTCCCATGTTTGTGTGACTTACAAGGCAAAAGAGACTCCTCAGATATGATGATTACTAATCGGTGACCTCAAATAGGGGGATTATCTGGGGGGCCTACCCTAACCCCGAGACTTTTAAAAACAGAGTTTTCTCTGGCTCAGAGCGCAAAAGTCAGAGAGATTAGAGAAGGATTTCAATAAGAGGAAGATTCTTGCCAACTTTGAGAGGGAGGTGGGTCCCTGGGCAAGAGCCTAAGCACAGTCTCTGGAAACCAGGCGCAGTCCCTGCAGAGAGAACAGGGATCTCAGTGTTCTAAGCACAAGCAGTGGAATCCCACCAGCCACCTGACCCAGCTGGCAGCAGACCTGCCCCTGAGCCCCCAGGTGAGAGCGTGGCCTGATTGATGGCTTGATTGGCGCCCTGGGAGATCTGATGAGGAGAACTCCACTGAGCCTGCCCAGATTGCTGACCCTGAGAACCAGGAGATAACAGAGGGGTGTCTTGTTACGCTGTATAAAGCGTGTGGTAATTTGTCACACAGCAAGAGGAGAGGAACACAGGAGCTCTCTGGAAATGTCTACAGCGGTCCTCTGCCTGCCTCTTCTCAACTCCAGCTCAATCAGTGCTTGACTTGCAGAGACAAAGAATGGGCATTAGTAGAGCAAAAATAAACCGGAGAGGGTCGCTATTATTGTTGTTGTCTTTGGTCACTGACCCATTCGGGCCAGTAGCTCCATCTCTCTCTCCCCTGTTGGTGCTGCCCTCCCCAGGCCCGCACAGCATCAAACCTTCCCTTCTGCCCTCTGCCAGGGCTTATGGTTTTCAACAAAAGCCTCTGTGCTCCAGCTAGATCCCTGATGCTCCCAGGACCCCAGGTGGGTTTAACACAAACTATTAGAAATGTAAATACAGACCCTGCAGAACACAGACCTCGAGGCACACAGACCTCGAGCAACCACGGTGGAAACAGTGTGTGTCTTTAAGAATTAGATACTGTGGGGTGCCTGGGTGGCTCAGTGGTTTAAGCCTCTGCATTCAGCTTAGGTCGTGATCTCACGGTCCTGGGATCGAGCCCCGCATCGGGCTCTCTGCTCGGCATGGAGCCTGCTTCCTTCTCTCTCTCTGTCTGCCTCTTTGCCTACATGTGATCTCTGTCAAATAAATAAATAAAATCTTAAAAAAAAAAAAAGAATTAGATACCGTGGGGCGCCTGGGTCGCTCAGTGGGTTAAGCCTCTGCCTTTGGCTTGGGTCATGATCTCAGGGTCCTGGGATGGAGCCCCACATCGGGCTCTCTGCTCAGTAGGGAGCCTGCTTCTCCCTCTCCCTCTGCCTGCCGCTCTGCCTACTTGGGCTCTCTCTCTCTGTCAAACAAACAAAAAAACCCCACAAAAACAAACAAAAAAACAAACCTTAAAAAAAAAAGCTCCCATGTCTAAGGTTCGGCCTCATCCAAGCTCCATGGGCTCAGCAGAATGGCACTCAAGAATCCAGCTCTTCAGACACTTCATTCCTCATTCCAGAAATCCTCCTTTCCCTGTGCAAATCAAATGACTCCATCCAACAAAACTGCTCTTATTTCTAAATGATTTTCAAGTGCCTTGCTTGATCCCTGAGCAAAGCTAATCCCCACCAACCCCCTCCCTGCCTTTCTTCTTAAGCAACTTTGCTCAGTCCTCATTTAAGGGTTCCCTTCATTCCTTCTGCTTTGCACTGAGTAGCTATTTATGCGGGCCCCTCACCCTCAACTCCCTCCAGCTCTGCGGGGGCAGGGGCTACATCCCATTTATCTTCACGTCTCCCCAGGCCTGCCCGGGGAACACTCAGCACATGTTTAAGAGGTTCATTCCGAGCGCTGAGTTGGACTTACAGTTGAGATTTCCTTTGCTGTCAGGTTTCGGGTAGGGCCTTAAGATCCCTTGATCCAGGGAAAGAAGGGCTGTGCAGCTGCTGCAGCCCGCCCCTGGGGTCCTCCAACCCAGGAAGCTGCAGAGAAGGGGGAGGAGAAGGAAGCTCCAGATGGAGAGGAGGGAGTGCCAACCTTGCTTCCTGCCCCTCAGCCAGCAGCAAGCTGACTTGCTTCTCTAATTTGATCTTTTCTCTGCTTTGGCCAAGGCTGAGTGCATTCCCTATAGAGCAAGAGTGAAACAATGTAGTTGCTGTTTCAAAGCCGGGAAAAAGAGTGGTGGTGGGAAAACGTGAAGAAAGCATGTTCCTTGATTTATTTTTTTTTAATGTATGTTATGGGAGAAGTAGGCAAGAAGACAAAATATGCAGTACATTCTGAACCATGAAGGAAAGACACTTTCTATAGCCCTTTAAAATCTTTCATACTACAGTTAATCATGTATCGAATCACTCAGCAAACTCTGCATACACTGTATGCCTCCCTTTGCACAACTGGTGGATGAGCCTGTCTCCATTTATAAACCAGAGGGTCTCAGGGCTGGGGCTTGTTGCTGTTCACCCTCACACCCTGATGCCTAGCACAGTGCCTGGAGGACTGCAAAGAGCTCAGGGTAGGGTGGCTGGCCAGCCCTGGGGATTGAAAAGGGGCAGCAGAGTCTTGGGGCCAGGGGGCCAAGTACTTCCAGGAGAAGGGGATAATGAGCACTGACAAAGCATCAGGGAAAGGCCAAGTCAGCTTATCCTGAAAAGGAGCCAGAGCTGTGGAAATTAGGAGGAAGGGAAATCAGGGAAGAAGGCAGCTTGCAACTGGGTAAAAAGTAAATGGAAGAAACACTGAACGATGGGCACAAATAAGTCTTTTTAAAAATTCACTTAAATGTACATTGTGACTTGGCCAGTAAAATAAACTATAGAATATGATGCGGCAATTAAAAGAATAAAGTAAAACCACCCCATGGTTTCTCAACCTCAGCATTACTTGCATTTTGGGTGGACAATTCTTTTTTTTTTTTTTTTTTTTTTTTTTTTTTTTTTTTTTTAGAAGATTGATTTATTTGAGAGAGAGAGCATGCATGAGTGGTGGGCAGGGTGCAGAGGGAGAGAGAGAACCTCAAGTAGACACCACACGGAGCACAGAGCCTGATGCAAGGCTTGATCCCATGACCCTGAGATCAGGACCTGAGCTGAAACCAAGAGTCAGGCACTTAGACAGTTGTGTTACTCTGGTGCCCCTGAGTGGACAGTTCTTGGTTGGGGGCTGTCTTGTGCATTGCAGAATGTTTAGCAGCATCCTTGACTTCTATCTATGAGATACCAGAGTAGCAACACAGCCTGCAACCACCAAAAAATGTCTCCAGAAATTGCCAAATGTCCTTTGAGGAGCAAAACTGCCCCCAGTCAAGAACCACTGCTCTATATGTACTCACTGGTTAAGATCTCCAAGGCAGATCATTGAGTGGAAAACATGTCACAAAAAACTCCATTTTACATGGTACCATTTACATGGAAAAAGCATTCTACATGCACGCGCGCACACACACACGCGCATGCACACGCACTCGTGCACACCCACACACAATATCCATATTATGTAAGTAAGCACAACTAGCGTGCCTAGAAGGACAAAACTTTTAGCAGACTAGGGCAGGGAGTCACAGTGAATCTTGACTTTATCTGGACTGTTTGTGTCTTTAAAAAAAGAAAATGGAAATGTACTCAGTGGGAAAATTCATTTGGAAACTGAAGATACAGAGAAAGTACTTGTTAATTGCTCCCTGACAAACTTTCAAGAGGAAGAAGAAGGTGGCCAGAATGAGGCGGAATGAAAGGAAGGAATTTTTAGGACGTGGGAAAATTGAGCTAAATTCAGTCAGGTCCTAATTTTGTATAAAGCTTATGAAGAGAGGAGCGAATACCTTCCAGAATGCTTCCACTTATTAGCTCAAGATTTCAATGATGCTTTGCCAGCGTTGAGTTTCCCACTACAGTTAAATATGTATGAAATGACAGAACTCCTCTTTTCTGTTTTTCCACTGCATGCTTCTTTAATTTGTGTTTCTTTGGTGTATGTACGGCTTTCTGTAACTGAAGTGCTGATGCCATTATGGAAACTGTCACTCTTCCGAGTTGGAAAGACCCGAGAATGAAAGCTCACTTTGCCTTCTGTTGGGTCTGGCATGGCTGACTACACTGCAGGAGTGTATTTGTTTTTCATTAATTTGTTTGTCATTTTTCTCCATGATCTATGGAACATTTATTTCCCCTGCAGCAAAAGGATCTGAAATGTCAGAGGTTTCTCTTGGTTTTGCTGGGGTAATGAATTGTAGAGAAAAAGAAATTTTTCTTATATGCTAGTTGATTGTGGAAGGAGACATTTTGTGACCTTTTGCTATTTTACAGTGATAATGAATTTCCTGACAAACCTGGAAACTTTGGGCTTCTTTACTGAAATAATAAGGTTTGAGGAATAACTTTGACCTCGACCTTTGTGGAATTAATCAAATACAGATTTTGGAAAAATTGATGAGTTTGGTCTTTACCGAGACACTCTAATTTATTTCTGTCACTGAGGCAAGTAGACAGATCTGTACCACATCTATACCACATCAAAACATCAAACAACTAACTACAGACCCAAATCCCTGAACAGAGATTTACACACATGTGGTGGGAGGGAGCCTAGGTTCAGGGACTTCTAGCTTGATCACTGTTTGCTTTGTTTCCTTTTTCTTTTTTTCTTCTCTTCCTTCTTTTCTTTTTAATTGCAAGAATAATACAATCTTGTAGAAAACCTGGCCTATGCTGAACAGAATGAAAAAGATAATAGGAAATCATCCATAACCTCATTCTCCAAAAGCAAGGGGCCATCACACCATTTTGGTCTGCTCCTTCTAATCCTGTTTTGATGCCTATCATTTATAATCGAGATGATACTGAACATAAAATTTTATATTCTGTGTTTTCTTTCCTCCTAAATAGTGCATACGATGTTTTGTTTGTGATCTCTAAACACTTTAAAGGAAAACTATACTGAGTCCTTAGGAAGTTCTAAACAAAGGCCACAATTCATGGGGAAAAGGAAGGAATAGATCTTTTAATTTTTTTTTTTTTTTAGATTTTATTTATTTATTTGAGAGAGAGAGAGTGAGAACTAATATGCACAAGCATGAGGAGCAGCACGCAGAGGGAGAAGTAGACTCCCCACTGAGCGGGGAGCTGGACTTGGGGCTCCATCTCAGGACCCAGGGATCATGTCCTGAGCCAAAGGCAGACACTAAACTGACTGAGCCACGCAGGTGCCCCAGGAATAGATGTTCTTTGCAATATTTTAGGAACATCAGATTTTCCCATTGTTCCCCTGCATGTGTTAATGGATAAGATGTATTTTTCAGATTCTCTGACACTGTAAATATGTATGCGCCTTTATGTTTGAAAGCTGAGATGAGAAAACAAGGCTGTTGAGTCAGGATGCCAGCCGAGCTCACATAATGGCTCTGGATGAGGGTGCTCTGGGCTGTCAGAGACAATGACTGACCCACAGGTGTCACAGCTAGTGCTGTGACCAACCAGACAGATGTGTGGATGGATGTCAGCGCCCATGTCAGTACCCTTTCTGCCAGGGTACTGGCGGGGAAGACTCCTTCTCCACAGAAGTAGCATAATCAGTTCCCTGATTCTCTACGTATTCTCTCTGGGAGCTTGCTGGGATTGTCTACACCCATTCCTAATATCCTGCAAGACAGAGGAAGTACTTGAAAGGTGTCAGAACTCACAACCCAAACAGGGTCTCAGAGAATTTAGGTAGAAGTATTAGTACCTCATTCTTGACTTCTGGTGGGGTGTAGATGCTCAGTTCACTGTCATTTCTTAGAAGTTTAGATATTCTTTGTGGTTGTTGACAGGATGAGAACACAAGGAACAAAAGGAAAAAGGAAGGGAGCTTCTGAGTTGAGCTCTAAAATCTTCACGTCTTGCTCAACTGAATGTACTTTGAAATTTTTCATCAAACACCAGATTATTTTACGATAAGAAAACAATTTGGTATTTGGAAAATCAGAAAGATCATGTAAAAATGCTACCTAGCTAGCCTAAACAGGAGCTCAGGGGAAGTTACACAATTGTAACTACAATTATATATTGATTATATAATTACTTAAGTAATTAATACATTAGCAATTATAAAACAGTTCTGAAATTTAAGATCTTGTATCTCTGTCTCCAACTGCATATCTCACAAAATATTTCAAGAATCTTAAATCAAATATTCACACAACATTTTAAATTATAAATCTTGACGGTGCCTGGGTGGCTCAGTCAGTTAAGCGTTTGTCTTTGGCTCAGGTCATGATCCTGGAGTCCCAGGATCCAGCCCCGCATGCGGCTCCCTGCTCAGCGGGGAGCCTGTTTCTCCCTCTGCTGCTCCCCCTGCTAGTGCTCTCACTCTCTCTCTCTCAAAAATCAATCAATGAATGAATCAATCAATCTTTAAAAAACAATTTTAGATCTTGGATTCCAAATTGGGTGAAAGTGCTGTTTCCGCTGGGGGCTACTCGAAGTGTGATCAGAGACCCAGCACTGGCACCCCCTGGGAGCTCGGCAGAAATCCTGAATCAGGTGATCTCTATACTCAGTCAAGTTTGAGAAGCTCAGGTGTAGACTAGGGTGAGGAGCAGACCTCTACAAATACAAGTGTTTGCCCCGGGTGAGGAGAGGAGAGTTCCTAGGAGATTCCGAAAAGCTGTTAGTACTGTTCACAGACTGCTTTCTTCTTCCCCACTAACAGGGGGAATTTCTAGTATTTTCATCACCACCTTGCTGGTGTGGAGAATCTGCTCCTGACTGCGGAGGGAGACTACAGCTCAAATAACCAGCTTTGGCTTTCTGAAGTGGGAAAACAATGCCAACGTCGCCATGCTCTGGATTTGGGGTCAAGATAAGATAGAGAAAAAGAGGATGGTTGGTCTGAAAGCATCTGAACAGTTGCAGAGTGGATGAATAATGCAGTGCATTTTGGCTGATTATTATTATTATTTTTTTAAGATTTTATGTATTTGACGGGAGGGAGAGAGATCACAAATAGGCAGAGCAGCAGGCAGAGAGAAGGGGGAAGCAGACCCCCCCCATGGAGCAGGGAGCCTAATGTGGGGCTCAATCCCAGGACCCTGAGATCATGATCCGGGCCGAAGGCAGAGGCTTAACCCACTGAGCCACCCAGGCCCCCCACTGGCTGATTATGGACTCCAAAACTCTCACCTGCTTACTTCTGCTTCTAGAAGAAAAGCAGGGCAATGCAAGTTTTGAGGAGGGCTCAAAAGCAGGCCTAAGGTCAGGAACGTGTTTGGTTTATCAGTTAGGGGAATTTAAACTCAAACCCACTTGGTTTTTAACTCAACTTAATCACTCACATGTGCTGAAGTGCCATCAAGTCATCTAAAAGAAAGCAGTCACTGCACAATGGAATAGCTGATGTCATGCTAGGAGCTGCCAAGCCCTCAACAAACTGGAAAGTGATTTTTAGGAGGGAAAATGTAAAATTATGAAAAACACATAGTTTTTAGATTTGCTTGCATGCTCTTCCAAGTGTCTGGTGATTTATGAACATCTCTCTGCATTCTTTTCTAATTTGGTTTCCACTGTCAACATTTTCATTTTAAAAGAATGCGTAATCGTTTGAGCTCAATGCAGGGTATATGCTGTTCTTTTTAATTTGTGAAAAGATTCTGAAAAAGTAACCTCATACACATTTGAAAATATAGTTAAAATTAGAAGGTAGAAGTTTCGATTTTTTTTTTTTAAGTCTCTAACATCTAAATGTTTAAACATGTTTTGTTAACACTTAAAAATCAAGAATTGTATTCTAACTTGTCCAAGAAATAACCCAGGCCCAACCCTCAACTTTCTTTATTTTTTAATTCATTTTTTATTATTTTAAAAAGATTTTATTTATTCATTTAAGGGAAAGAGAGGCGAAGACAGAGAGAGCACAAGCAGGGGTAAAGGGAGAGGGAGAGGGAGAAGCAGACTCCCTGCTGAGCTGGGAGCTGGATCTGGGGCTTGATCCCAGGACCTGGAGATCATGACCTGAGCAGAAGGCAGATGCCCAACCATCTGAGCCACCCAGACACTCCCTCAACTTTCTTTAAAGAATTCTTATATCTCAGGCAAATGATTATAAGGGAGAGTGATACCGGAGCTGAGTTTCTCTTTCCTCTTTCTTATTTTCTCTTTTGAGCAACAAGGAGCTAAAAGTTAGATAAGCACTGAATTATTTTCTGTAAGAAATTTTTACCAAATGATATAAAAGGCTCTGAAATGAATTTTTGTAAGTTGCCAAAATAATCATGACTTCCTGATAAGTCACCATAAATTTATACTCATGTTGGACACGAGTACACTTGAGTGTCTGACACTAGCTGCAAGGAAACCAAATCTAAGTTTTCTATATCTTACTTTATGAACAAACATTAGCTATTACAAATCAAATACCTCTGACATCTATCCAAACTCTTTTTTAAAGGATCTTTTAAAGGCTTTCTCAAGCCTTTCCTTTTCTCTTGGTTCTTTTTTTTTTTTTTTTTAAGATTTTATTTATTTATTTGACAGAGAGAGAGGACAAGTAGGCAGAGAGGCAGGCACAGAGAGAGGAGGAAGCAGGCTCCCCGCTGAGCAGAGAGCCTGATGAGGGGCTCAATCTCAGGACCCTAAGATCATGACCTGAGCCGAAGGCAGCGGCTTAACCCACTGAGCCACCCAGGCGCCCCCTTTTCTCCTGGTTCTTAAATGATTCTCGCTCTCTGTCAAATAAATAAAAATCTTAAAAAAAAAACAAAAAACCTTTAAATGCGGGACATTTAGTCAACAACTGCTTTGTGTTGGGACACTGTTCTAGATACTTGCGTACAGTAATGAATACAAAAGATAAAAATGTCTGCCTTCATGGGACTTACATTTTAATGGGAGAAGATGATAAATATTTAGAATACAATTATGACAGATGGTGTTGTGTGCTCTAAAGTCATGCAGGCATGGGGGACAGGGCAGGGCTGGGAGCATTATGCCTAGACAGTTTCTGGAACCCCCTGCATTATTGGCCTTAGTTTCTTTGGATTTTTCTCCTCGTGATTGCTCTCAACTCCCTTACATCACCATGTATGCACGCTCTTTAAAACTGCTCCTGTGGAGGCATTTAGGTGAGAGAGCAACTAAGCACAGGTATCTAACACCCCTGATGTTTTATTTTTATTTTTAAAAAGATTTTATTTATTTATTTGACACAGAGAGAGAGATCACAAGTAGGCAGAGAGGCAGGCAGAGAGGGAGAGGGAAGCAGGCTTCCTGCTTAGCAAAGATGTGGGACTCAATCCCAGGACCCTGAGATTATGACCTGAGCCGAAGGCAGAGGCTTAACCCACTGAGCCACCCAGGGGCACCACCCCTGACATTTTAAAGGGAGAAGCTAGAGCTGACTGAAAGCTCCTTTCCTGGAAAAATGGCATGGTGCCCCCGGAAATAAGGAAGAGACCTACTAACAGACTTTGGAAATCAGGGCAGGTCACAGGATAGAAAAGAAGCCTTCAAGTGATAATCTCTTTCACTACTATGAGTCAGAGGACTAGGAAACACCCGTGCCAGCAAGTCCAAGGGCACCTCCAGCATCACAAAGGATCCATCCTAACACAGGGTGCATTGGCACCAGGGAAAGAGCTGGGCATAGCCACTTACATATCTGGAATAGAGTCTGTAACATTGGCTCTCTGTCAAGGGCTCCGTCAAATACCAAGAAACTACCTAGAGACTATTTTCCCTTACTAGGAGGGCCCACTGCACCAGACAACTTTTCCTCATCCACTGACTAATAGAAAGATCACTGAGCTAGTTCTATGTATCTTTTATAAACTAGTCCTCCTGTTTTTATATTTGAATGTATCCTAACACCAGGCAAGATGGAACCCAAAGATAATTAATCGATGCCATTTTTAGCAAAACCACCTGCTTTATACTCAGTAATAAAATCATATGAACATGGAACAGAATAAAATATATATAAATATGACAATATTACACAACATAAAAGGAGACGAACTTATATGTAGCATCCCTGACAACCGTTTACTGAAGAGTCAACTGTCAGCCTCAACTTTGTGTACTTAATACAATCAAATGAAATAGTAACTCTATGAAGGAGGCAAAAGATACAATGATGAGAAAAAAAATTTTTTTTAAACAAAGAGCTGGAAAGCCTACAGAGAGGCAGTGAGGAAAAAGATTTGCCATACTCTATTTTGAAATGCCACCAGAAGTATTAAAGAGACACAGAACGAGATCTGTTAACAAAAACAAACAAAAGATCATTGAAGTGGAACTCACCCCAAAATGTGGAGGGAAATGGCAAAGAGATAAAAATGACAAGTGACAGAATATACGCATGAAGGACAAAGGATATCTAACCTACAGGTAAGGGTGTTACTGCCCAAAAGACCATAGTACATTTAAAAAAGATAAAAGTCTAAACATCTATCAGATTAAAATTTTCCTGGGATAAAAAAAAATCTTGAATTGTGCAGTACTTTAACTCTCTACCAAGAAAAACTGATGAAATAAATTGAAATACACTGGTGATATATATCACCAGTGTTATGTTTTAACATAGTTAAAACATATATGTTTTTAACTATGGGTACCAAAGATAGAACACTACAATTATCCAATCGAGGGAGAAAACAAGATACTTAGCTCTAAAGCAAGAGTATCAGGCTATACTGAGATTACTCTTCTGCAACAAAAGATGCCAGAGACCATAAGCAAAGTCTACAGAATTATGAAGGAAAAAGAAAAAATAACCATGGGATTATTTACCCAACCAACTGTCATTATGGGCAAAAGTAACAGAAAGCTATATTCTCAAATATGCAAGGCTTCAGAAAGTATATTATGCATGAAGTTTCCATGGCAAGATGATAATTCAAAGAGGTAACAAACAAACAAGAATCAAAATAAAATTTCTATCTCAAGATGAAATTATAGTAAAAGGAAGGAAGCACTTAAGTCTATATGTAATTTATATAAAATTAAATCTGTTTTTCACTCCTATATCCTGGGATAATTTCCCAAATAAACTAACTATATGCAAGTCTTTATCTCATGCTCTACTTTTTGCAAATGAAGACAGTAAGCAAGAATGAATAACTCAATACATGAAACTAAAAATTTTACTATGGTCAAATGTCCATAAAGTTTGATAAAAGATTAAAAAAAAAACTACTTGCAAGATTACATTCTCAATAATGCAATTAAGATGGAAATTAAAACAAAAAAAGATGATGAAAGGCCATATGCCTGAAAGTTTCAAAACATAATTTTAACCTATTTGGGTTGAAGAAAAAAGAAAATATTTCTTGTGATAATAAATATATGATAAATAAAAACAAAATTAATGATAAGAACAGAACATACCGCTATGTATAGGATATAGCTGATACAGTATACAATAATAATTTTAGAGGTTTAAATTTTTATATATTTTAAAAAGACTGAAAATAATGAGTTGAATTTTCAACTTACATTAAGAAAAACAACAACAGCAACACAACAACAAAGGGAGTAAATAATTACTGGCATAAAAGCAGACATATGGGCCAATGGAACAAATAGAGAATCCGGAAATAAACCCAAGAACACACAATGGGGAAAGAGACTTCTTTCACAAATGCTGTTGGAAAACTTCTTATACAAATGGAGACTTCTTACACAAATGCTGTTGGAAAAACTGAATATCTACATGCAAAAGAATGAAATTAGACCCTTATAACATACACAAAAATCAACTAAAAAAGATTTAATGTAAGGTCTAAAACTGTAAAACTCCTTGACACAAACATAGGGACAAAACTTTGTGGCATTGGTCTTGGCAATGATTTTTTTTTGGATATGACACCAAAACCACAAACAATAATGTCAAAAATAGTCAAGTGAAACTACATCAAACTAAAAAGCTTCTGTACAGCAAAAGAAAAAAAAATCAATGAAATGAAAAGGCAGCCTATAGAATGGGAGAAAATATTTGCAAACCATAAATCTGTTAAGAGTTAATACCCAAAAGGAACACATTCCACTCAATAGAAGAAAAGTCCAATTAAAAAATGGGCAAAGGATCAAAAAGCAAGAAGTGTTTACAAGTCTGTGGATAAAAGGGAACCCCTATGCACTGTTTCTCATGAATTGGTTCAGCCACTACGGAAAGTAGTATGCAGTTTCCTCAACAATAGTATGGAGTTTCCTCAAAAAATTAAAAATGGAACTACCATATTATCCAGCAATCCTACTCCTGGGATATATCTAAAGTAAATGAAAACAGGATATTGAAGAGATATTGGCATTCCCATGTTCACTTCAGTATTGTTCATAATAGCCAAGATATGGAAACAACCTAAGTGTCTATCAGTGGATGAATGGATAAGGATGATATGGAATATAAATATAAATATATTTTTGTATATAATACATATATTAAAAATATATAATAGTACATATAATACTATTCAGCCATAAGAAAGAAGAGAATCCTGCCACTTGTGACAACATGAATGAACCACAAAAGCATTATATTAAGTAAAATAAGTCAGACTGAGAAGGCCAAACACTGTATGATTTCACTCATATATGGAATCTAAAAAAGAACTGAACTAACTCATAGTGCCAGAGAGTGGACTGATGGTTGCCAGGGGTGGTGGTGATGGGGACAGAGGAAATGGTAGCTGGTGGTTAGAAGGCACAAACTTCCAATTATAAGATGAAAAAGTTCTGGGTACCGAAAGCACAGCATAGTATTTAGTTAACAGTACTAATACTTGGAATTATTTAAAAAGTATACTTGGAAATTATTTAAAAAGTGGTCTTAAATGGTTTTACTACCAAAAATCCAAAATACCAAAAAAAGGTAACTATGGAGATAATGGGCTTGTTAACTAACTTTATTGTGGTAATCATTTCATAATATAAGCATATGTCAAAACATCACATTATATACCTTAAACTTACATAATGTGATATCTCAAATATATCTCCATAAAGCTGGAAGAAAAAAAGATAAATATCTCCAATGCACAAAAATACTCTTCCATAGGACACAAAAAGAGGAAACACCATTCAAGTTATTTTATGACAACAGCATAACCTTAACCAAAATATTACAAAGATAATTCAAGAAATCATAATAACAAGATATTCTTATATATAAACATGAATGTAAAAACGCGGAATAAAGTATTAGGAAATTTTATCTAGCAATGCATAAATTGTAACTCAAAAATGCAAATTTAACATCAGAAAATTAATAAAGAAAAATGCATATGATCATATAGAGGCAGAAAATATTTGAAAAAAAACCAAACACCTATTCATAATTTAGAAAATTTTACAAACTAGGAACAGAAGGGTGTTTTTTTACTCTGATAGAGAGTATAAAAAGTCTATAATGAACATTATAGTCAGTGGGAATACTTTGAAAGTTTTCCCTCCTGGCTTGGGAATAAAACAAGGGTAACTGATATCACCATTTTTATTCAACACTGAATAAAAACAGCAATAAGATAAGAAAAAGTAAAAGGTGCACGAGTAGAATAAGGAACAAATTGTCATTATTAAATATAATTTCCTTGCTGATATACAAACTCAAGAAATTATTAGATTTGGTAATGGGATTTAAAACTGACACTAATTGGATATAAGACTAAAGGTAAAATGAATATCCAAAACTCAACTGCATTCCTATTTATTAACAAATAACAGAATTCAAATAGAAAAAAGGACCATTTGTATATGTGCTGCCGAAGCGAGCACGAAAGGACCATTTGTAAAAGCAACAAAAACACAAGATATGAAAAAAATTAAATAATAAAAAATCTTGAAAATTATAATACTTTACAGGAAGTCATACAAGAAGACAACATCAAAGGACATCTATACTATGTTCATGGGCAAAACGATCTGTAAGTTTGATGCAACTTTAATTAAAATCTCTAATTTTTTTTCAAGATGGTAGGCATAACCATAATGATTTTGCTATTTTTAAACTGTAGACTTATTTAGCATTCACACTGTTACACCTAAATACATTTTCTATTTGTTTTTTTTTTAAATTTTTTAAAGATTTTATTTGTTTGACAGAGAGAGCACAAGCAAGCAGAGCAGCAGGCAGAGGGAGAGGGAGAAGCGGGCTCTCTGTCTAGCTCAGAGCCTGATATGGGGCTCAATCCTAGGACCCTGGGATCATAACCTGAGCCAAAGGCCGCTGCTTAATTACTGAGCCACCCAGGCACCCCAAATACATTTTTTAAAGCGCCAAATGTAAATGACTAAATCTTTGTAGAACTAGAAGAAAATATAAGTGAATATTTGAACTCAGGATGAAGAATTGTTTAAATTTATAAACACAGAATTCTGCAAAGTGAAAATTTTTACTTTTTAAAAGATACTAAAAATTAAAAGAAAAATATTCGCTACATAAGAACAATGAATATTTTAATAATCAAAAAGTTCTTACAAACTGATAAGGGAAACATTTTTTCCTTTACATGAGAAAAAGATAGGAACTGGTAATTACAGCCAATAAACAAAAATAAGCCTAACCTCGGCAGCAAAGAGATCCAACATAAAGCAATACATTATTTTATTTACAAAATTGGCAAATGTTTTAAGAAATGCTAATATACCCTGTAGCCAAGATTCCAGAAAATAAACATTCTCACATAGTGATGGTAGAAATAATTCATACATTATTTCAGGGAAGCAAATGACCAATAGATAAAAAAAGGAGCTTCAAATTGTTTACACCCTTTGACCTAGGAATTATGCTTTTAAACATTATCTTCTCAAAATAATGGATGGTCATTGCAGATTTATTTATATAAATGAAATTTTGAAGAAACAGCAACACATGCAGAAACAGGGTTAATGACTACCTATTCCACATATTAGAATTGTAGATCCAGGTTAGAGAATGACATACAGCTGTAGACAAAATTGTTAAACAAAAATTTTAAAGATGAAAAATTTCACCCTTCCTTATGTTAACAAATTAAGCAATGAAATAATATATCAGAGGATCCAAATTCTGTGAAAATGTGTGATATGTGGGTGTCAGTCTGTAGAGGGGAGAGAGGGAAAACAGAAAAAAAACCACCAAATTATAACACTGCTACTTTGAGGTAGCAGGATAGCGAGATTGTGGTGATTTTTTATCTTTATCTCTGAACATTTCTGTATTTGTCAAAATTTCTAGACAACACTTCTCCTATGTATTACTTGTATAAGAAACAAGCTGGTGGCTTCCCTTCTAGCAGAACAAGTCTAGCCTCCTCAGTCCGACACAACAGTCTGTATTATCCCATCTTCTTCCTGCCTTCCCTTTGTCTCAACAGACTTACACACACACCCTTTTGCTCACGCACTCCTGTGTCTCAGGACTTTCCTTTCCACCTCAGGAACTCTTCATTCAGGGTTCCAGGCAAGGCTTCCTTCCCTTCCTTAACCAGCCTGTGTGACTGAGCCCACCACCAAAAAGCAGCTACCAGACTCTATGGCAATTAATCCACAAGTAATCAAGTACAGTTTGCAACATCTCTACTACTGCAGCCTTGAACTATTATTTGATTTTCTTTTAACTTTTTGTATGTTTTGGTTCTTCCCTCCAAGTAGATTACGAGCTATTTTTTGCCATTTTTCATAAAGTCTAGTGCAAAGAAGTAGGTGTCTATGGTGCACAGAATAATGGCCTAAACCCCAGAGCCTGTGAAAAGTTTAGGTTATAGGACAAAGGGGAACTAAGATGGCAGATGGCGTTAAGGTTGCCAATCAGCTGACCTTCAAACAGGGAGATTAGCCTGGATAATCTAGGTGGGCCTAATGTAATCCCAAGAGGCTTAAAAAGGTAGAAGAGCTCAGAAGAGGCATGAGGACAGAAGTAAGGTTGGAGTGATGTGTTATAGGGACTCAACTCTCCATTGTTGGCTTTGAAGATGGAGGAAGAGGGCACAGGCCAAGCAAGGGGAGCAGCCTCCCCAGGCTGGAAAAGGCACAGATGTGGATTCTCCCCCAGAGAATCCAGAAAGGAATATAGCCCTGCAAACACTCTGGATTTTTGTTCAGTGAGATCCATGTCAGACATTTAACCTACAGAATTGGACATGAATTTGTGTGGTTTTAAGTCATTGCGTTTATGGTAATTTGTTCTGGCAGCGATAGAAAATGAATACAGTGTTAAATATTATTTTCCTTCATTCACATTTAAATCAAGAAAGATAAAACCAAAGTTATTAAAATAATGGACCCATTTCAGACTTACACACACTTTTTGAGGAAGTCTATCCTAATCACCCCCAAATGCCTCTCACTATTTCTTTATTTCTCCTTAGCACTTATGTATCCAATTTACATCACTTATCATTTGTTGCTACTTATTTTATTACTGTGTTAATATCACTTCCTGGGCACACAGTTTTTCCTCTCATTCAAAAAGCTCTTCAGAAGCAGGGGTCATTCCCTAGATATTTGCTGCCAGAGGTAACAGACTTCAGTTTATAAATGCCTGATTATTAACATCTTACGTTATGGATTAATTACACGGGAGACCACATACTCAGCTTTCTTCTCAGAAATGTTTTTATAAAAGTTTTATTTCAGTCTTATACAGAAGTATCCTCAAGCCCCTAAAAAAATCTGACCAGACTAGTAAATATCTAGAAAGGGGACTTACTACACTTTAATTCCACTGGATATGTCCCCCAAAATTTCACGAGGTTTTATGTTTTTCCGAACTTTCTTGGTTGACTATTTTGAGAAAGTCGTAAGGATTTCTCCATGTAGATTGCAAGACTAGGGAAGTGAGGTGGAAAGATGTCTGGTCTGCAGGGGGAAAAAAGTGAGTCTAGACATCCTCAAATCTCAAACAGACCTGGGTACTGAGCAGGCTCTGGTGTGCAGGAGGGACTCCGTGGAGGGTCTAGTCTATTTTGTGTTGAGTGTCAGAATCAGCACAGACCTCTGAATCAACTAGAATTACAAGACTACTCTTGGAGGGCCAAGGCTAAAATTTCTAGGCTGTACCAGAATTAAAGAAAAGGAAGGAAATAAGTGGTCGGTTGGAGACAAGAGGATTTGGTCTCATCATAATCCTGGGGGAAAAGAGAAAAGCTGATGTGTAAATAGGGTTCTGGGCCAGTAAGTACATAGTGTTGTGGAGAAGGGAGTGCCGGGCGGCAGCTGGCCCCGGCCACATGCTCTTCTCCCAGAGGCAGGGCTGCTCTGCCCTTCAAGTCCGCTTCTGTCATCTGGCTCTGGGAAGCCTTAAAAAAGTTGCTTACTCTCATTTCTCCAAACATAAAATTGGGGCAGTGGGATTTGTCATTTCTGTGTAGCCCAGGCCTGTGGTAAGGATTAATTAGTGTTTTTAAAGGGCTGTGGGTTTGGTGTGGTTTATTTATTTTCTCAGGATGAAAGCCAGTATGCCAGCACCAAGTGTTAACAACGAGGGTTTGATGTATGTTACTTGAGATGCGCTGTGTGAAGTGGGATGGTTGGGTTATAAGGCTTCGGGGACTGCCTTTGGCATCAAAAAGGCCACATTTCCAAACACACTTTAGTGCTCCCCAAAGCGAAGGGGGCAGAAGAAAAGCCTTTGAAAATTAAAAAGGGGCAAAGTCACCTGAGTTTAGGCTCTGCGACCAAGGGCACATACTAAGCTACACGAAGGAACATTTGATGAGCCGCTTAATGACAAATATTAGCAGGTAGAGGGGACCCAGAATTCTGCTAACTTGGTGACAAGCTGCAAAATGAGCTCCCATATTCAATAAGGACAAGGGACGCTAGCAGAGGCCATCAGGGTCTGCTCACATACTAGCTTGGCCACCACACCACAGGTGGGCATGGGGCAGAGACACAAGTGCGGCCCCAAGTCCCACTCACTGAAGACCCAGCAGCTTTCCAGATAGGAAAGTCTCATGAGAACACTTTGGGCTGGTTTTCTTTTTGTTAGTTAGTTTGTTAAGATTTTATTTGTTTGTGTGTGTGTGTGTGTGTGTGTGTGTGTGTGTGTGTGTGTGTGAGAGAGAGAGAGACAGAGAGAGAGAGAGAGTTCAAGCAGGGGGAGCAGCAGGCAGAGGGAGAAGCGGGATCCCCACTGAGCAAGGTGCCCCATGCAGGACTCAATCCCAGGACCCTGGGATCATGACCTGAGCTGAAGGTATCAGATGCTTAACTTACTAGCCACCCACGTGTCTCCAGGCTGGTTTTCAAAAGTCTATCTTTATGGCTTCATTCCTGATTAGGGAAGTGAGATGTGCTCATTACTAAAACTTACAACTGGAGAACTACATAAAACAGAAAGTGCAGACACCCCTCTCCCAATCCCAGTAGCCAGAACATAATTATTATGAACTCTTTTTGGGACATATTTACCAGACACAGATATAATTGTCTTCAATTTACAAGCAAGGAAAAGGATAACTCAGAGAACTTATCCACAAGCTTATAGGGAGTAAGTCAAAGCTGGAATTGAAACCCAGACTTAAGGACACCCCAGAACTCTGAATGTTCCACTAGGCTACACGCCCTGTCCCCACACTCCACACCATCCTGCAGTGGAATTACTACAGGGCTCTGTAGGACTTGCATAACCGTCTTTACACACAGAAGCTGCTGTCACTCACACAGTCAGGTTGTATATGAAACTGGAAGTTAGTCACAGCTAGACCCATTTTTCCAGACACATGTAAGTGTGTAATGCTCTAGTGACACTTGAGTGGGTGGCTGTAACACACATCGGGACGTCCCTTTTGCCCAAATCCCTTGCAGAACAGAAAACAAAGAGACTCTTTAAATTAGGAGGACATGACTTGTGTATGAGGCTCGAACCTGGAAAGCCCTGAATTCTGGGTCTCTTATTTACTAGCTGTGTGTGACCATTGCCTCAGTTTCCCCTTCCAGATTATAAAGAGGAGGGACAAACTGATTGCCTTCTAATTTCTGGTATTCTGTGCATGGAGAGCAATGCAAGGTGGTGGGCTTCACGCATCCCCCAAACTTTTCTTATTCTGCTCAATGTCTAATTTCAGGCTGAAGGGCAGAAGGTTGCTACTTCACCAATATGCCCAGAAAGAAATGAATGTGCTTTGAAAATAAAGTATGATATCATTGCTCTTGCTAGATTTATTCTAATTAAATGAGTGGGTGACAGCCAACTTGAATGATTAATTTATTAGCAGGCGTTCTTTCAGTGTGTACAAATCTCCACAACAAAAGGGATTGAGAGGAACACCTGGGTGGCTCAGCAGGTTAAGCACTGCACTCTTTTTTTTTTTTTTTTTTTTAAGATTTTATATATTTATTTGACACAGAGAGAGAGAGAGAGAGATCACAAGTAGGCAGAGAGAGAGGGGGAAGCAGGCTCCCTGCTGAGCAGAGCGCCCGATGCGGGGCTCCATCCCAGGACCCTGAGACCATGCCCCGAGCCGAAGGCAGAGGCCTAACCCACTGAGCCACCCAGGCACCCTAGCATCGCACTCTTGATTGTCGCCCAGGTCAGGATCCCTGGGTTGTAAGATCGAACCCCGCCTGCATCAGGCTCCACGGTGGGTATAAAACGTGCTTGAGATTCTCTCTCCCTCTCCCCCTCCTCTCCATCTCCCTCCTCCCACCAGTAAACAAAGCAGTGGGGGATTGAAAGGGTTACAGATGAAATCTCGCCCACCTTGGAACTGACAGCTCTGGATGGGTAAAACACAGGAATATAAATGACCACGCATGAGGTGGCAAGAGCTCAGTGTCCTAGGATGCTCCAGAAAAGCTCAAGACACTCCAGTTTGGAGGGGCCAGGCAGAGCTTCATGGAGGAGCAGTGATGCAAACTGGTCCCTAGAGAAGTGTCAGAAAAGCACAAGAAGAGGACGGGGGCTGAAGGTGGGCACTGCAACCATGCTGAGGGGTCGTGTAAGCTGAATGACGGAGGTTGTAGCTCAGGCGTCTACACGAGGCTGTGGGCAGCTGGGGATCATGGATAGCTGGCAAGCTGGGAAGGGACAGGCCATGTCCATGGCCTCTTCCAGACCAGCTTCTAACAAAACTTAAAGTCTAACTGATCTCCAGTACCTACATCAGTACCTAGCTTGTACCTGCTGACGAAATCGTCTCAGAAATGGACTAAATGTTGCTGTACAGAGGAAACAGGAAGGCGCGCCGAGCACGCAAACCTGGACAGCTCTTAGATCTCGTGTACAGAATTGGCAATTTTACCACAGAAAATGAGTGTGCGAGAGAGAGGGAGGGAAAGACTCTTCTTTTACTCTGTAATCAAGAGCAGAAATAACATCTCATTATAACTTTTAAAGAAAGGAGGCCTTTTAAGTGAAATAGTAACAAAGCTGTACAGAAACACTTTGAAGACTTGGCCTTTGGTGGTGTGGAAACTGCTAACATCTGTCAGTGCCCTTCGTCTATGACCAAGCTCCTACCAGAAGAATCTGAGCGCTTTGTAGGCACGCACGTGTGTCAGGTGTATATGTATACATCATACAGCCAGATGTATGAGAGTCATACAACCAGATGTATGAGAGAATTCTAACGATACACAGAATGTCACATCTGAAATCCGAGGTGAGTTGTGGTCTCAGATGGTGTGGGCTCATCACTTCAGAACAGCGCATGTCAAGCCTGCTGCGTGTGGGATGGGTGTATATATTTTCTCTAAGGCAAACTAACCCCTCTGAAATTAGTTGTCCTCGTGGTCTGAGGCATGCTGGCTAGAACCTGAGGGCGTTTGGAGCAGAGGCTCCTCAGAAGCCTGTTGAGCTAGGCTCACACCTGCAGAATCTCAGGGCCTAACTGGAATCTCGGCTGCTCCCTACCACTTCAGAGAGTTCCAGGCTTCCCATGAATTAGCTTAAAGGGCATCATCCCTGTCCCTAAGGCTCTCACAGGTCTCCTCCACTGACTACCCTGTACTGCTCAAGAAGGACACTGAGTCTAGGTTAGCCTACTAGAAAGAAATATTTATTTATTTTTAAAGATTTTATTTATTTATTTGAGAGACAGACATAGAGAGAGAGAGAACACAAGCAGGAGGAACGGGAAGAAGCAGAGGGAGAAGGAGACTCCCTGCTGAGCAGGGAGCCGGATGTGGGGCTCGATCCCAGAACCCTGAAATCATGACCTGAGCCGAAGTTAGACGCTTAGCTGACCGAGCCACCCAGGCTCCCCTAGAAAGAAGTATTTTAAAGACACAGGGGAATAAATAATTCTTAGAATCTATTCTTAGAAAGGAAGGAGGGAAGAGAAAAAGGTACTATCTGAACAGAATCCAAAACGTGTCTGTCCAAGGTTACCTCAGAACAAAGCCTTTAAAGATGAATAGAAAGTTTCCTCAAAGCACACAGGAAAGCAATTACAGCCCACAGGTCTGACGCTGGCCATGGGGGTGAGGGTTGACGTGGAGATAAAAGCAGAGCTAGAGACGGGGCATGGAGAGGACAGTGAGCAATGAAACAATGCAAGGGAACTTGCCAAGAATGGAACACAAAGAAAGAGAAGAGCAAGAAGCAGCAGGGCCCTGGACTCCAAGGGGAAGTGAGGCTGAGCCAAGTGCACAGGCAGGGACTTTAGAAGTATTTCATAATGCTTAAGAATTCATGAACCTTCTTGAAACACTTAGTGATTAATAATATTCTATGGTTAAAAAAATAAGTTCTGATATCCTCATGTCTTATCCAATAAAATTTTATTTATCTGGTAATATTGAAATAAAATAAAATTGTAAATTTATTTTCCTGATAATTAAAAAAGAAGAAGAAGAAGAAGAAGAAGAAGAGGAAGAAGAAGAAGAAGAAGAAGTAGTAGTATATATACTCGTCTCTCATAGAGATCTAGCAAAGGGACTGAAGAGAGGGAGGGGAAATCCCACATCCTCCCTTCTGGCTGCAGGCAAGCATGAGAGTGGGCATTTACAAACTGGATAGGTAGTTTCAAACATCTGTATAGGATAATGTTTTTTGTTTTTTTTTTTTTTTTTAAGTCTACCTTTTTTTTTTTTTTTTTTAAGGATTTTATTTATTTATTTGACAGAGAGAAATTACAAGTACACTGAGAGGCAGGCAGAGAGAGAGAAGGAAGCAGGCTCCCTGCCGAGCAGAGAGCCCGATGCGGGACTCGATCCCAGGACCCTGAGATCATGACCTGAGCCGAAGGCAGTGGCTTAACCCACTGAGCCACCCAGGCGCCCTGTATAGGATAATGTTAATGGTCACCAGCCACTTCCTAATTTTAAATTATTTTTTTTTAGGAACAAAATATAAGCTGTAAGTTCAGGGATTAAAGGTGGGTGTGAATTGCCATCGGGAGATACCTTTAGGTTCAGGAAAGGCTAAGAGACAGTAAGACAATGACTTTAACCTGATGATCTACTATCATTCATTAAGAAGGATTTGGCGAGAAATGACCATGATGGTGGGCTCTGGGCTGTGCACTGGGGATATGGCAGTAAATGAAAAAGATATAGACCCTGGCCTCGTGAATTTCTAGGCTCTTCTTTGGTTTTGCATTTTGTAACACATATTTTTAATTGTGGTAAAAAAAAAAATACAAAATTTACCATTTTAACTGTTCTTAAGTGTCCGGTTCAATGGTATAAGTACATTCACATGGCTGTGCAACCTGCACCACATCCCCCCACTGAACTCTCTTCATCTTGCAAAATTGAAACTACAGCCATTAAACACAAACTCCCCATCTCGCCCCCTCCAACCTCTGGCAGCCCTTTTTCTACTCTCTGTCTCTATAAATTTTGACTGTATGTACCGCATTAAATGGAATCCTGCAGTATTTGTCTTTTTGTGACTGGCTTATTTCACAAGTGTTCTGAAGGTTCATCCACAGTGTACCGTGTGCCAGAATTTCCTTCCTCTTTAACGCTAAACAGTAGCGCATGGTATGTGCATACCACATTTTATTTATCCTTTTGTCCCACCAGCTGTGCATTCCCACTTTACATGCCCACCAATGCGCCTAAGTGGTGCCATTTCTCCACATCCTCACCAACACTTGTTATTTTCCTTCCTTTTTTTCTTTCTTCCTTTCTTTTTTTACTTTTCATAGTAGCCATCCTAGTGGGTGTGAGCTGTGGTTCTTTGAGTCTGTTTCTGCTTTACTGCAGAATCTCCTGGTCTGTGGGAAATGCTACAACCTTGGTGCGTGTCTTTGTCTGTCCCGGTCTTCTGAGAATATCTTTAGTATTCATAGCCAACCTACAATGTACCAAGGGTCTGCGGCCATGAAAAAAGACTGAACTCCACCAGTAGAGGGGACGCCCTGTACTCTTAGAGTAAGAGGGAGGGGGTAAAGCTGCTCTACCCCAAAAGGCCAGCTTCTGAGAGGATGTGGTACTACTTAGAAGATAGGGCTCTGCCAGGAAATGTCTAATGCTTGTTCCTCTGAATCATGATAGGATGAGACATTGGTCTACAACCCCCAACAAGACCCACTAAAGGGGAGAGGGCAGACGGAAAAGTGGATTGATGCAGTGATGTTTTAGAATGGGGAACAGAAAAGTGGGCAGGATGTAGTAATAACGAAATCCTACAATTCAAATTACTCTAGCACTTATAATGTTTCTAACATTCTCACTTGTATTTATCCGTGTACAACGACACCTTTGGCTACGTCACTGCTTAGTAATGAGCGCGGGGTGGAAAAGGAGAGAAACTGAGTCAGCAGCTTTGCTCCTTTGAGGTCTTATTTATATAAGGACCCACAGAATGTTGAAGGTGGAAGGGACCTGAGACACCATTTAATTCAATCTTTGCTTCACAGGTGAGGAAACTGGTAAAGTGGTTGTTGGGAAGGTAGAGATGGGATGTCACCCTCCTGTGCTCTAGTAAGGACAAACAATCTAGGAAGTGTTGGAGTTAGAAACCAAAGACACCGTCCTGGGATAACACTGACTCAACGGTCAATCTGTAATTTACACTCTAGATTGGCTGCTAAATGATTTTATTCCGCAAAGCCTCTAGAACATATTCATAAAACATACGCTATAAATAGGATTCACAGACTTGGTTGTTGTCCTATAAATACAAATTTTCTTAGAGCTAGATTTCATCCACCCCACCCCCAAATTAACTGCCTATTAAAGGAAATGGGCTGGCAGCATCCTCCTATGAAGCAGGGTTCCCCCAAAGATAGCTCTCCTTATTTTAGCTTCTATTGCACAGTGGATGGAAATGAATATAAGAACTGGGGAGAAAAGCTTGAGGTGTTGTATACAAGGTGGCGGGAGGGGCACTTTGCTGCTTGCAGGCAGAGACAGAAGTGAATGCAGACCAACAATGAATGTGGTCGTGTGTTGACGCCAACAGCAGACAATGTCCCTCATTATAAGCAGGAGTCAGAGCAAGAGTCCTGGTTGGCAGGGAGGGCCAACAGTGAGGTCTGGAGTAGGCTTCAGGGAGGGGCTGGGGGCTGCAGAAGGCCAGAAAAATGTCCTTGAACTTGGGACAGCAGTAAAGGGTCATTGTAAGTCCATAATTCAATATTTGGGAAACTGAGTTGAAGAAAAGTCGAGGGACTTGTTTAAGGCCTTATAATCTATGGGTGGCAAAAGTAAAATGATTCTCTCTTCTGATTTCCGTGCCCTCCTTTAACTTTTATATGGGAGAAAACTTGTGCCCGTGCTGGGACTGAGCTGGGGCCCCGTGGGAAGATCGCAAAAACCAGAGCAGGTTGTGCTAGAAGCCCAGCAGCCAGCAGTGCCGTGGCTGGGTTACACGGAAATACAGAACTCAAGCTCCCAGTTTTGTTTGTTTTCTTTCTTTCTTCCTTCCTCCCTCTCTCTTACCCTCCCTATTCCCTCCTCCCTCCCTCCCTCCCTTCCAAGAGAAAAAGCACGCACCTGCAAGTGGTGGGGAGGAGCAGAGGCAGAGGGAGAGAGAGAATGTTAAGCAGACTCCAGCTGAGCATGGAACCCAATATGAGGCTCCATCTCACGATCCTGAGAGCATGACCTGGGCCCAAATCAAGATTCACACACCTAACCAACTGAGCCACCCAGGCACCACCTCCCTCACCCCCCACAGCTTCTGATGCTAAGAAAAATTCAGCTTGGTAAGTGGAAGGCCTTTCTTTCATAGATGGAACTCGGTAAGGCCAGCTGACAACCATTACAATGTGTGCAGCCTCTTCAGTGCCTCCTTGGATGTCATACCGGGTTTCTCAGGGCATTAAACTACCTAGAAGTTTCACAAACCCTTCCTGCCTCTCCTCTTTCCTTCTGGCCACCCCTGGAAATTCTGGGATCACTGGTTAAGAATCACTGCTCTAGTGAGCCAATTATAGACTAGAATGTGTCACACCCCTTTGGTGTGCGGGGGCACAGAAAAGGTTAGAAACCACGGAGGTCGTGGCCACCGTAAGTAGTCATGGGTCTGTGCTCCTCCTACACAGCTGATCCAATTACTGCCCAGCACCTGCCACAACAATCCTTCTAGACTACTAGAAATACAAAGCAAACTCACAAGTAATTTTAAATTCTCTATCAACCACATAGAATTCTCTATCCACATAGAATTCTCTATCAACCCACAAAGGGAAAAGGAAACATGGGAAATTAATAATAAATTTAATTCAACATATCAAAAATATTGCCATTTCAATGAGTATAAGTATATATTATGATATATTTCACATTTTCCTACTAAGTCATCACAATCTGATGTGTATTTTATACTTGCAGCACATCTAAATTCACAATTAGCTACATTTCAAGTGTTTAAAAGCCACCTATGGCTAGTGGCTACCAAACACACCTACAACCACCCTGCCTCTCTCACTGACATGTGAGAGAAATAGCAGTTTCTCCATACTATATCCATCCCGACCTGCCTCAGGCCGTTTTCTTTCCACTTGGGTGCTAATTCTATCCCAGCAATCTTCCATTTAGTCAAGAAATCATCACTGAGGGCCTACCCACTGCTGGGTATTCATGTTAACTTACAAGGATGAAAAGATAAATAAGACACAGATCCTGACTTCCAGGAGCTCTCACCGTGGTGGGAAATGAAGGCACATACAAGAGAATTTGCTGAAGGCTCTACACACAGATACACACAAAAGGCTGCTGAGGAAGGATATTCTGGGGTTCCAAGAAGCATTCGCATACATGGGACATTTATGTTGAGTTTTAAGGGATGGAGAAAAATCGTGGAAGGGCAGGGAAAGGTGTTTCAGCCACAGAGAAAAGCATATTCAAGACAAAACAGGATGATCTGCATGTGTCTAGCAGGGCAAGGACTGGCTGGAGGTGGCTGGTGCGGAGAGCAGGGGCTCAAGTGCCCATTGACACACAACCAGTGTGAGGTTGTTGTCTGCGCAGGGAAACCCCGGGGCAAGTTGCGGCACAGACTGGAGAGGACAAAGTCAGGAAAGCCTGAACGACAGAATGAAGGAAAGAAGGGTGTGGCCATATGTCTAGAAAAGAAGGAATGTCAGCGCCCAAGGGAATGAATGAAATGGAAGAGCCCTGTTCCTGTGAAGAGTCTTCAGATGACGCTTAATGAGGGAGGCAGGACAAAGGGCCTAAAAGCTAAGGCTTTCCAGACCCAAACTCACCAGGCTAGGGTTCACAGGGCTACTAGCATGGAATTTAAACAGGACTATTACAATCTGTTGTGATCTGAGAGCCAAAATGGCTTCTTTCCTTGAAGAAAGAATGAACCTATTGCTTAACTTAGGCAAAACACAAAATCAAGCCAAATGACTTCGAGGATTGCTAGGGGAGCCACACTTGGGATACGCAGGTGCTGGGCAGCACCTGGCCAGCTCCACTGCACGATGTGGCGGCTTATCTGATCTTGGGTTCCCTGAAGGCGGCTCTGGAGCTCTCACGTGAGAAGACAGCAACAACAACAACATGACATTCCCAGGGAGGAGGAGCCATGAGAGCCTATGGTAAAGTGGAAGCAGGGAGATGGAATGGCGTGACGGTCATATAGCCAGTAAGTGCAGAGAGAAAAACAGCATCTACTCTCCAGGGCACCAAAGTGACAGCGAGGTCAGCAGAACTGGTATTACGCAGAACTGTTTGTCCTGAGCGCAAACTCAGGAAAAGGATCCTAGAAAAGGATGAAGTGAGGCTGGAGACACACTAGGCCATAAAATGTCTTCGGGAGCTAAAGCGATTGAATTTAGTAGCAATAAATGAGGTACTCACATGGTGAAATATCCACAAAGTTCGGGTCAATATTATGCAGCAGCTCCATTCTGGGGGATGGGCTTCCTTCGCTAGAAGAGAATTTTTTAGGAAACATTAATTTCCTCTCTTAAATTAAGATGATGACTTTTAATACTTCCTTCCCTTGTACTTATAGGAAATAACAAGCTTGCCAATTAACAACTTTGTTATGAATTCAGAGATCTCTAAAGTCTGTAGTTGGTGCATCTTTAACTCATTATTATTTGTCTACATTATAGTAATGACTGAACATCTAATAAAATGGTCAGTGTCAAGCATATGACAATTAAACGATACTCTTAACTGCGACCCTTTGCAATACATGTTGTGGCTGTATTTATGCATGATCGTTCTTTACAAAGCGGAAATGAGAGGGGCACCTGGATGGCTCAGTCGGTTAAGCATCTGCCTTCGGCTTCGGTCATGATCCCAGGTTCCTGGGATCGAGCCCCACATCGGGTTCCCTGCCCAGTGGGGAGCCTGCTACTCCTTCTTCCTCTGCCTGCCTCTCTGCCTACTTGTGCTATCTCTATGTCAAATAAATAAAACCTTTAAAAATTTTTTAAAGAAAGGGGGAAAGAGAACTCAAGTCATTCTGTGTATACTTCACATTAACCGTTCAGGGGAGATGAGGACAGAACATCTACCAGGACAGTGGCATCAATACTACAGTCACAACCTATGTTAATGGTGAAAAGAAACTTGGGGATCACAGTCCAACCCCTTATGATATGAGGAAGGCAGACAAAGGTATTGGCCAAATATTAGATCATGTGACTCTCAAAATAGTGTTCTGAAAAAATTGGGAGCATTAGGGCACCTGGGTGGCTCAGTCGGTTAAGCGTCTGACTCTTGATTTTGGCTCAGGTCATGATCTGGAGGTCATGGGATCCAGGCCCGCATTGGGCTCTGTGCTCAGTGTGGAGTCTCCTTCAGTTTCTCACTCCCTCTCCCTCCTGCTCATTCTCTCTCTCTCAAATAAATAAAATCTTCAAAAAAAATTGGGAACATTACCATCACCAAATGTATGTGGGGTGTACATGATGTACCCAGGACATTTTGCTAGTATACACTCAGCCTTATGTAAAAAATAATTTTAGATGTTGGGAGAGTACTAAGGACTGCTTGATAACCTAATAAAAGGTTGCAAAGTACTATTAACACTGTAGGATTTGTATACACCTGAAAAACCATTAAGGTCCCTGATGTAACCATGAGGACATGTTTTCAGGTGACCCAGTATCCACACCTCAAAATCACAGGTAGCTGTCTTCAGCAGTGGCTTGGGATTTCAAGTCCAGAAAATTTTAAAAAATCTGGGTTGTAATTGGCCATGTTATATTCACCAAGAAAAAAATTTTAAAACAAAATCTAATTTTAAAAAACCCCCAAACTTCAACTACATCACCATTATACTACAAAATAAAGATTTTTTTAAAGTGTGGGTGGGCGGTGCACAGAGGGAGAGGGAGAGCAAGAATCTTAAGCAGGCTCCACACCCAGCGGAGGCAGACTCAGGGCTTGGTCGCACAACCCTAAGATCATGAACTGGTCCAAAATCAAGTCAGATGCTTAACCAACTTAGCTACCCAGCACCCCCCAAATAAAGTTAATTCTAATAGTAAAAAAAGGTAAGAAGAATATGATCGCAGAAAAACATGACAGCTCTTCAAACTGAATGTATTTAACTTTTGTATGCTTTCAGATTTCCTTGCTCTTCTCTACTCCATAAAACACCCTAATTAGAGAGTGGGAGGGAATCCACAGGGATGCCCCTAGTCCTGGGGGCACAGGATGCAGCACTGTTGGGGAGGGGGCATATTTCCCAGGAATTTTCTCATTTTCTTCTTGAGGCAATTATCTGATTATGATGAAGACTGCCAACGAGTCCAATTTGACAGGAACTAGGATTTGATTCCAGAAGCTCTGAACGCAAGAAGGGATGATTAGCAAACAAAATGCTGAATGTGAGAAAATCCAAACAGGATGTTGATGATGCAGATGGGGTCTAATTTGTGGGTTTAATGCAAATAGAGTTAAGATCTGGATGATAATAACAGCGAGTAAGTCAGGAGGGGAAATCAGAATGAATGCATTCTATGAAGTTTTCACATTGTTCAGAAGTTAATACTACTAATGAAATATAGGTTCAGCTAAGTAAAATTTGCAGGTTAAAATTCTGGCTCAGTGAGTTAAAGCCTCTGCCTTCGGCTCAGGTCATGACCTCAAGGTCCTGGGATTAAGGCCTGCATCAGGCTCTCTGCTTCTCCTCTCCCTCTGCCTGCCTCTCTGCCTACTTGTGATGTCTCTCTGTCAAATAAATAAATAGTCTTTAAAAAAAAAATAAAAAGAATTACTTATTTTTAAATTTATTTTAGAGAAAGACAGCAAACAGGGGGAGGGGTGAGGGACAGAAAGAATCCTGAAGTAGACTCCCCACTAAGCATGGAGCCTGACATGGGGCTTGGTTTCAGGACCCAGAGATCATGACCCAAAGTGAAACCAAGAGTTGACTTGCCCAACTAACTGAGCTCCCAAATTCCCGAGGTCTCTGGTCCATTTTAAGTTAATTTTTGTGTGTGCTGTGAGGTAGGGATCCAATTTCATTCTTTTGCATTGGATATCCACTTATTCCAGTACCATTTATTGTGAAGATTATGCCTTCCCAATTGAATTATCTTGATACCTTTGTCACATATGCAGCTGATGCTAACACACAGCTCAGGGTGAGAATCGCTAATCCTGAGCCTTGTTCTGTGAAATCAACACATTTGATTATATGTTCTAAATTCTTCGTTTTCTTCTAGAGAGGAAAAGATGGGTGACTAGCTCCTAGGACACTAAGGTAATGAGTCCATGTATAATTACAATGGCTTCCCCTTGAAAGGAAGTCCTAGTTCCTCAGAAAGAGGAGAACCATTGATAACTTCCTACAATCAGTCCCTTTAACTTGCCTCTGTATAGGGATATAAGTACTTTGAACATATCTCTTTTTGCATATGATACAATTTCTTCCTGCACTGAAGTGAGATGGGGAAAAAAAAACCCACTTTGCCTGTTTGTGACAGTTTTCAACAACATCAACTGTGTGATCATAATCTTACAAATAAACAGTGGCTTCATCAAACTCATAAATGCTTATGGGACTCATTATTGCTCTATTATACCAGGTATTAGCTTCTATCTTCTATACATACCTATGCATTTATAGGTAATGCTACCAATACTGCAGCATTTCATGATTATTTGTATATTATACTGTTCCCAAGTCATATTTCCATATAACAAAAGTACTAGAAAGTGGACACTGAGCTCTTTTAGTAATTTATGGTCCTCCTCCCAACCAGTTCTAAAGGCCTCACTCTCTCACATGCAGTCCTGCACTGTCTTTAATGGCACAGGCTTTCAGGGTCTGCATCTCAAGTCCACAAGGTTATATAAACTAGAGCCTTTCTTCTTCACCAGCAGAATGTGGATAAAAGTATCCGATTCTCCAGAATTGTTAGGAGAATTAAATGAGGCAGTGTACATAAAGCACACCGACATAAAGTTTGGTATAGAGTATGTGCTGAATAAGCCGACAGCTTAAAAACAAGAACAACTTTTATTGCAAAATGTGGATCCTCATTCTACAGACATGGAAATAACATAACCAAAATTACAAGACTATAACCCGAGACACAGATTTAAGAATAATATGTAGAGGGGCTCCTGGGTGGCTCAGTGGGTTAAAGCCTCTGCCTTCGGCTCAGGTCATGATCCCAGGGTCCTGAAATCGAGCCCCGAGTTGGGCTCTCTGCTCAGTGGGGAGCCTGCTTCCCTTCCTCTCTCTCTGCCTGCCTCTCTGCCTACTTGTGATCTCTCTCTGTCAAATAAATAAATAAAATATTTTTTTAAAAAAGAATAATATGTAGATACAAGGAGACATTAATATTCCCATCCATTCTTCTTGCTGGCAATAATTCCCCTCATGAAATATACTGGTGTAGTTATAACTTTAATTTCTTTTGTTTTTTTTAATGCACTGCTATGTTTATTGCAAAGTTAATTACAATAGCTGAATTATGGAAGCAATCCAACGTCCATCAATAAATGAATTGATAAGGAAGACAATTTATCTATATCTATATACACACACACATATTTCAGTCAATGAAATATTAGTCATAAAAATGAATAAAAGCTCACTTTTTAGAATATGGATGAATTCAGAGAGCATAATGCTAAGTGAAGCAAACCAGTCAGAGAAAGACATACCATATGCTTTTTTAAAAATTAATTTATTTATTTTCAGAAAAAACAGTATTCATTTTTTTTTCACCACACCCAGTGCTCCATGCAATCCGTGCCCTCTATAATACCCACCACCTGGTACCCCAATCTCCTACCCCCCCATCACTTCAAACCCCTCAGATTGTTTTTCAGAGTCCCTAGTCTCTCATGATTCACCTCCCCTTCCAATTTACCCCAACTCCCTTCTCTTCTCTAACACCCCTTGTCCTCCATGCTATTTGTTATGCCATTGCACTCCTGGGTATTTACCCCAAAGATAACTTTAATTTCTAAGACATGTTACAATATTCCCTTCCATGTGAGAGTCTCATTTTAGAAATGTGTGTCAAATATAGCTAAGTCACACAGTCTACTCACCATGAACTGCATATAAAAAAGATACAGCATCATCTGTTATCCAGGGATTTTCCCCTATTTTTCAGATGTGGTATAGTTTGCTGTACAAGCAACACTATCTTTGTTAGACTGTGGATTCCATTTGTGGCGTTTAAATCTCTGAATGATGACGGATGATGTTCATGGGAAATGATTTTCCAACAATGATACAAGTTAATGCAATGACCTTGTTTTATTACCACAAGGTAGCATGGGTTTTTACTATGGCAAATGTTCGGGCTCCAGAGTGATAGGAACAAAGCAGTGTGTTCTAATTAGTTTCTTTCTTCTCTTTCTTTCTTTTTAAAAAATCTTATTTATTTATTTTGCAGAGAGAGAGAGACAGCAAGAGAGGGAACACAAGCAGGGGGAGTGGGGGAGGGAGAAGCAGGCTTCCAGCCTAGCAGGGAGCCAGATGTGGGGCTCGATCCCCAGACCCTGGGATCATGACCTGAGCCGAAGGCAGATGCTTAACAACTGGGCTACAGAGGCGCCCCTCCAATAAGCTTCTGAAGGTAGGCAACTATGGGACTGTTCAAGGATCCTTATTGCACGATGCTCACTAGACACCCAGCTTAAATGAATGACAATGGCAAGGAGTAGGCAAATAAATACGTAAAGAAAAAGAACTACAACATGTTGTTCACATTGACCACTAAGGACAGAAAGCCATCTCTAAACCGGTGAAATGGGCAGGTTTCATCCATGCCCATAACAACTACACTGGAGTGATCTGGGGGTTTCCTTGTTTTGGCCAGGTATTAATGAGCATTGATTATGTGCCACGTATCATTTTAAATGCTTTGCCCATATTATCATATTGAATCCTTGACACTGCGACACAGGTATAACATAGGCACAGACCAGTTAAGTGACTTACAGGATCATGTGGTTGAACAGGGGATGGAATTGGCTTTGAAACTCGGGCAGAGTTTCAGACTGACTCCTGAATTCCTCACTTCTAGCCACTATTTAAATTTGTCTTCTTAGCAAGATGCAGACATGGCCTCAGTTTCTCCTTGAATGTCCTACATTTCCATTCATTCAGCTTATCTTTAAGACTCCATTACCAAATATCTCTAGTAACTTCAAATGCCTCTATTAACAAGAGACAGAATCCTTTTCTCCATCTTCTTCTCTTACAAACGTGTATAAAATGGTATACAGTTAAATATCTTTTTAAAAAATATTTTACTTATTTATTCATCAGAGAGAGAGAGTGAGTGAGCACAAGCAGGGGGAGGAGCAGGCTTCCCATCAAGCAGGGAGCCCAGTGTGGGGCTCAAACCCAGTACACCAGGATCATGACCAGAGTCGAAGGCAGATGTTTAACCCACTGAGCCAGGCATCCCCAAGTTAATTAACTTTGATGACATTTTAGTATTCAATATTAATTGACCTCAAATTTCATATTCTCTGGATTAGCTTTAAAAATAATAGGGCAAGAAGACACTGATCAGTAACTAGTTTCCAATATGTTATAAATATTTTCTCAAAGTCTACAGTTTCAGACACTGAGATCACAGCCCTGTCCATTTATAAATAGAGTTTCCAGTTTTTGACTTTCATTTTCCAACTAGTTGAAGGGTGGGGCAATAAAATATTTCCCATAAATAAATGAAATGCTTTTATATCCCATATTCATTTTACAATGAGCTGCTGGCCATCTGTCATAAAAGACACACCCTAAAAAGCAGTATCAAATTTTCAGAAACAGAAATAGCCATGATGATATTTTCTGAGAAGAAATTTTGGGAAAAAAAAAAAGTTACTGATTAAAAAATTCACAATATGGTGAGTGCTGTGAAGTGTGTAAGCCTGACAATGCACAGACCTGTAACCCGGGGCAAATAATACATTATATGTTGATAAAAATAATTTTTAAAAAATTCAAGACACACCCAGAGTAATGTCCATCCTGTCATCTCTTCATGAGCAATGTCATCATTGTTACTATCTTCATCTCAAGCTACTGAGTCATGACTGTGTTCCAGGCACTGTGCTGGGTGTTTTATACATACTCTTCACTAAACCCTCACCTAAGTGCCTATGAGTTAGGTAGTTACATTTTACACAGGAAGGAACTAACAGATGCAACTGTTAAGTAACTTGCCCAAGGTCACACAAATAATAAATGGGGAGGATAAGATTTGAATCAGATCTAACCACAGAGTTCACATTTTTTAGCCATTATACAATTGATCCTCCAACAATGTAAGGGTTAGGGGCGCTGACCCCCTGGGCAGTCAAAAATCCATGTACAAGTTTTGACTCCCCCCAAAACTAACTATTAGTAGCTTACTACTGATCAGAACCCTTACCGATAACATAAACAGTGGATTAACATATATTTTTAATGTTATGTGTATTATATACTGTGTTCCTACAATCATGTAAACTAGAAAAAAAGAAATGCCATTATGAAAATCGTAAGGAAGGGCACCTGGATGCCTCAGTGGGTTAAGCCTCTGCTTTTGGCTCAGGTCATGATCTCAGGGTCTTGTGATCGAGCCCCACATCGGGCTCTCTGCTCGGCGGGGAGCCTGCTTCCCTCCTCCCGCCTGCCTCTCTGTGATCTCTCTGCCTCTCTGTGATCTCTCTCTCTGTCAAATAAATAAGTAAAATCTTAAAAAAAAAAAAAAAGAAAACCATAAGGAAATACATTTACTGTACTATACTGTATTTGTATTAAAAAATCCATGTATAAGTGGACGCAGACAGTTTCAAACCTGTGTTGTTCAAGGGTCAGTGTACCAGTGAAATTCCTGGTGGGGCTTCTTTTCCTTGTTATGTGGGTTCAGGTGATATAAGGTTTCTGTAAATCTCATGCTCCTTGAAAAGCCATTTTAACATGCAAACATAACCATGAATAAAGAGTTTAGGCATGGAAATTATAAGATTTTGACTAAATTTGGTGAGGAAATATATAACTTAAATTCATTTGACATAGAGTTATATATGGAGAGATTATTTTCATGGATATTTTTATTAAGAAATCTTATTAAATTTTTAAAGTAGGCTACTTAAGAAATAAGTAGTATTAAGAATAACTGAATCACTCCCTTAAGTATAGTCTTTTCCTATTCATTACTGAAAAATAATTAGTAGGACTTCTGGGTTAGTATCAGGGCAAACTAGCAAGGCCTAATATGCCTTTCTTCCAATTTCTATGATAATACCCATGAAGAATTACAAAAAGATGAAAACTGGCAAGAGCGCTGGAAACTAAAGAGAAGACCAGATGCCAAAGTCTCCAGGGGATTTTCACTAATGCCAGTGTTGAAGAGATTAACAACACATTCTTGGATTCTACCATAAGAATCAAAACCTGATCCCAAAGAAAACAGAAAAAAGACAGATTCGCTTTGTCTACTTCTAGCTATGGGACTCCGAGGTTGCCCTAAAGAAAAAAGGGTCAATGATCTCCTAAGAGCTGTCTTCAGAACTAGCCCATCAGGTTTTTCTTCCTTCACTCCCAACTACATCCCCCTCTATGTCCACCCAGGCAGCAAACACTAGACTACACAAGAGGAAACAGAAGAAACGAGGCATAACATGTAGTATCCTTGCATGAGAGGTCACCTAACCAAAAAACCAAAAAAACAAAAAACAACAACAAAAAAAAACAAAACCCAAATCTGAACCAACCCTTAGAGCGCTACATATTGCGGACTTAGGGTAGAAGCTCTCTCTCTCTCTTTTTTTTTTAAAGACATTTATTTGAGAGAGAGAGAGAGAGCACGCGCACAAGCGGTAGAGAAGGGGCAGAGGCAGAGGGAGAGGCAGACTCCCGTTGAGCAGGAAGCCCGATGCGGGACTCAATCCCAGGACCCCCAAGACCATAACCTGAGCTAAATGCAGACACTTCACTGACTGAGCCACCCAGGTGCCCCAGTGTAGAAGCTGTTTTATAAAAAAGGTTGGTAAAGTAGAGAATTAAAAAAAAAAAAATACATCATTCCTTAAATATTTTGCTTTGACTTAAAAACACATACCTATTCAGATGGCAGTCTTTGAATGCAGGGCTACTGGTTAGAATACTCTACCATCCTTATTTCGTCAACCATACTTACAATGCTTCTTTATAGTTCCTACGGCTTTTAAAAAAAAACTTTTTATTTAAATTCAATTTAGCTAATATACACTCTATTATTAGTTTCAGGGATAGAATGTAGTGATTCATCAGTTGCATGTAACACCCTAGTGCTGTTTTTCTTAAACTGGAGAAGAGCCTAAGAACATGTGACTTTCCAGATTTCCACAAAAAAAATGGTGGCCATCTAAATTTTAATCTCTCTACATATTCTCTTTAGAAACCATATGGAAAAGGAAGGGTGACTCAATCAGTTAAGTGTCTGCCTTTGGCTCAGGTCATGATCCCAAGGTCCTGGGATCAAGCCCCACATCAGGCTTCTTGCTCAGTGAGGAGCCTGCTTATCTCTCTCTCTCCCTTTCTCTCTCGCCTAAGCCTACAACATAAGTGGGAGACAGAACATGTTTAAACCCTGAGAGGTTGTGAGGAAATAATCATCTGAGACCTGAAGAGTCAGTGCGAGTGTCAACCAGGGCAGAGTCAGGCTGGCGTCATGCAAAAGAGGATGAGGGGGCACAAGAGGGGAAGGACTCAGACTGTACCTGGTAAATTAAACCCCAGGGATAGAGGATTGAGATACAGGTCGACACCAAGTGGATCAGAGGACTGGCCCCCGGGGAAGTCCAAGGGGAGGGCTTGGACAGTGCGTAGGACAAGAGTGATGGTCTCAGGTGGTAGCAATCTTACAGGAGCAGTTGAAGAACAAGTGTCTTGCAGAAAGTGAATGGTAAAGGGGAAAAAGGAAGAGGCAAAGATCAGGGTCCTACTGACACAACCTAGTATCAGACCAGAAAAGGGCAACGTTTATTTTAAAAAGTGCACTTTGCTATAGCAGTAGAAGAAGGTGTTCTTGAACTAAGAACTAAATTATACTCTCAAAAGCCCACCCCCTTAGAATGCCTGCTATTACAGGTCCAGGAAAAGCTGACATATGAAAACACGAACAGCAAAAGCATCTAAATAAAGTTACCATAGGAGTTTAAAAAAGAGGAGATGAGAATTCAAAATTTTTGGCAAATGAAAACATTGCCCCCATTATGTCAAAAAGAAAGAAAGAAAGAAAGAAGAATAAAAAGCACCAAAATGCAGAAGAAAACTGTTACATGTTATTTCAACATGAATTAAACACAGTTAAATCAGCAACTGCCAATATAAAAAAAAAAAATGAGTCAAAAAATTTTAAACTCTGACACTGAACTAAGAAACTAAAAGAAAAGACAAAAATCTCAGAAAGGAAGGGATAGTATGTATATATATCCCAGCATGTATAACTGAAAGTATATGAGGCATATAGAGAATAAAAATGAAAAGAGAGAAGATAATTCAGAATAAAGAAAAGGATCAGAGAGAAACAGAAATAAAAAACATGTAAATAAGATTCAGTAATATTTATAATTGCAGTCCCTGAGAAAGAAACACAACAGTGAAATATAATATTTAAAACTATAGTTCAAAAGTCTCTGAAATAAAAGATCTGAATTAACAGATTGAAAGAATTCACTGTATATCTAAGAATTTACAGGGTTCCCTTCGAGACAGAGCTAGTAAAAGTCTTAGGCTTTAAATCATAATAATAATAAAAATCTTCTGAGCCTCCAGGCAAAAAGACGAAGTCACTTGAAAAAAATCAAATCAAATCATGTTGACATTAAATGTATCAACAGCATCATAAAAAGCAAATAAAAATGGGGTAATATTTTTAAGAAATTCAAGGAAAGAAAGTCTGAGACAAGGATTTCATATCAGTTGAACTGTTTTCAATTATGTTGTAGAAAATGCTTTAATAAATAGTTAAGAATTCAAAGAATCCTGAGAAATCTATTAAAGAATTAATTCTTCCTACTAAGAGATAATTGAGAACATTTTAGAAATTCAGAAGTGGTTAGCATGGAATATATTTATGTAGATCTAAGAACAAAACAAAATTGTGAATAAGGACAGAAGAACAGTATTCTATATATTGTATGTTCTGACCAGGTAGAAATCATACAACTAAGAATAAGACTGGAAGAAACACACAAAAGCACTGAGTTAAATACACTACTTAATTTCCTTATCGGTAATAGGTAGGAGTCAAAGATGCCATTGGAAGCTCACAAACCAAATAGCATAACCTAAGTAAAAAAGGAGGGCTAAGGGGCGCCTGGGTGGCTCAGTGGGTTAAAGCCTCTTCCTTCGGCTCAGGTCATGGTCCCAGGGTCCTGGGATTGAGCCTCGCATCGGGCTCTCTGCTCAGCGGGGAGCCTGCTTCCTCCTCTCTCTCTGCCTGCCTCTCTACCTGCTTGTGATCTCTGTCAAATAAATAAATAAAATCTTAAAAAAAAAAAAGGGCTAAGAGAATTATATACAGATCCTCTAATAAACCCACTTTAAATTGAAAATATAATACAGTGAAAATTCATTTAATATACCCAACCTATGGAACACCATAGCCTAGCCCATCTCAAATGTGCTCAGAACACTCATATTAGCCTCAGATGAGGGCAGATCATCTAACACAAGCCTATCTTATAATAAAGTGTTAAATATCTTATATAATTTAATAAATACTGTACTGCAGGTGAAAAATAGAATAGCTGTCAACATATTGGTTGTTAACCCTCATGACCACAGGGCGGCCTAGGAGCTGTGGCTTGCTAGGAGCTCTCTTGCAGCATCACAAGAGAGATCATACCGTATATTACTACACTGGGAAAAGAGCAAAAGCCAGACTTTGATGTATGGTTTCTACTGAATGCGTATCACTTTTGCACCCTCACAAAGTCAAAATCATAAATCAGGGACAATGTGTAAAAATATTAGGATAGGGCGCCTGGGTGGCTCAGTGGGTTAAACCTCTGCCTTCGACTCAGGTCATGATCTTGGGGTCCTGGAATCGAGCTCCACTTCGGGCTTTCTGCTCAGCGGGGAGCTTGCTTCCCCCTCTCTCTGCCCATCTCTCTGTCTACTTGTGATCGCTCTCTCTCTGTGTCAAATATATAAATAAAATCTTAAAAAAAAAGATAATTAGGATAAAGGGGAACACTAGAAGAGCACACAAATCATTCTAAATATTAAAAGAACTAAAAAATCAAAGGTCAAAGATAAGAATAAGTATAACATAAAACGATACAACAAAGGTAGGGATAAAAATACCAGTCATAGCAATATACATCAACTCATCTACCAAAACAAAATATTTTCTGACTGGATCACCAAGAAAAGCCCAACAGTATACCTAACAAGTATAGAAACGCATTCTTTTCAATTCAGGGGCAGGGACAACAACAAAGATCATATGTAGAGCCAAGGTCAAATTCAAAAGCACTCAATAATATAAAGTATGTCCTCCGACCACACGGAACGGAACTAAAAATCAATAACTACAGAAAACCCAATGTATTTATAAATTAACACACTTCTAAACACTTAGGTCAGAGAAGAAATCATTTGTACCATCCCCACTGTTATATCTACCACTAATTTTGACATAAATTCTACCTTGTCAGATACCAAGATTAGAATCTCAGTTTTCTTTTTTTTTTTTTTTAAAGATTTTATTTATTTATTTGACAGAGAGAGATCACAAATAGGCATAGAGGCAGGCAGAGAGAGAGAGAGGAGGAAGCAGGCTCCCTGCTGAGCAGAGAGCCCGATGCGGGACTCGATCCAAGGACCCTGAGATCATGACCTGAGCCGAAGGCAGCGGCTTAACCCACTGAGCCACCCAGGCGCCCTCAGTTTTCTTTTTGTTTGCAGGCAAACTCTTACTTTATTGTAATGGTGCTTACCAGAAGACAATAAAGCAATTGAACAGAATCTTGAGGAGAAGAGATTTGGCAAGAATTGTCAGATTATTATTTATGTTTGAAGATAATAGATATTTCATATGGAAAGATTAAAAAAAAAACAAAAACCCTTAAGCCTGGGTGGCTCAGGCAGCTAAGCATCTGACTCTTGGTTTCGGCTCAGATCACGATCTCAGGGCCCTGAGATTGAGTCCCACATCAGGCTCTGGGCTTAGCCCGTGGGCTGCCTGTCCCTCTCCCTCTGCTTCTCCCCAGGACCCTCACTCTCTCTCAAATAAATATAATCTTAAAAACAAAACAAAACACCCTCATCATTTATGTACTTCTACTGAAAATTGCTTTAAAATATAAAGCAGCCAACCAAAAGATTTATTAAAATTAAGAACTGGAGGATGGCAAAGCTACATAATAAAAGGAGTGTTGGTAACATTAAAGACAATTAAGCATACAGATCAACATACGTAACTTCTCTACGTGTTACTTCTCTTCTCTACGTGTTACTTCTCTTCTCTACGTAACTTCTCTTCTCAACTTCAAACTACGAAGTTGAATACAGAAGAAAAAACTTTTTGAAAAGAAGAGTTAAAAGATTTATAATAGTCTGTTTCAGAAAGCTGGGTCTAAGATCCCAGATTAAATTAACAAGCACTTGAAAGTGGAAAATAAGCTGAAAAATATTGATCAAGAAAGTAAAGACACAATACAATTTTCTTTGAGTATTTCTGCCTCCAGCTAAGATGGACTAGCATGCAGGGTGGACGTAACCTCCTACCTAAAACAACCTAAAGAAAAACAGACAGAATGTATGGAATAACAGTTTTCAAAACAGGGACTCTCAGGCAAAGGACAGCGATCTCTAAGGGGTAGGAAAAAAAGGAGGTGAATCTTACCATTAAACCCAGCTTAAAGTCACCGTGAGAGAGTTTTCAGACCCTGGTGCAGAGAATGGGAATTGAGGCATAGCCCAGTGGACTGCCCGAGTTCAGGAGGCAGAGCTGAGGGTCCAGAGAGACCAAGGGATCTCAAATTCATAGGATGGAGTACCAAAGAGAAAGCTGCCCAGAAAGAGATTCTCAGGGGGGCCCTTAAAGTATTTAGCTAAGCACTGATCAGATATAGTTGAGGGAACTACCTCAAACTGAGGAAAGAACCATGTGAAAAGATGAAAGGGAACAGTGCCCAGTGTTCATACAGACTTGGGACCAGCACGTGCTCCCTACAGCCAGATTCGCAGGACACTGGGTAGATTACTGGGGAGGTTCTGACTCAGTAGTGGAGAAAAAATAGCCCTAGACTGAGCACAGGTCTGGACCTGTCTAATAAATTACAATGCAACAACCAGAAGAATCAAACTACGTTTCTAAGTAACTACATCTCAGAACAAAGCAAGATTTATAACAATACATAAATATCTAGCACCTAACAAGGTCAAATACACAAAGTCTATGTGCATCAAATCAAAGATTAAAAGTCGTGGAAGCATGACCCATAGTAGAGAGAATAATCATTCCGTCATAATCAACCCAGAACTGACATGGATGCTGGAATTAGCAGGAATCATTGAAAGTTATTTTAGGGGCGCCTCAAGGGCTCAGTTGGTTAAGCGTCTGCCTTCAGCTCAGGACATGATCCTGGGGTCCTGGAATCGAGCCCCCTGTCAGGTTCACTACTCAGTCTGGAGCCTGCTTCTCCCTTTCCCTCCCTCTGCCCCTCCCCACACACGCCCCACCACATCACTCATGCTCATGCTCTCGCTCTCTCTCATGTGCTCTCTCTCAAGTGAATAAATAAGAAAATCTTTAACAATGACAAAAAAGTTATTTTGACTATATTCTGTATGTTCATAAAGTTACCTAGAGACATGGAGGATATAAAAAAGACCCAAATGAACCTCTAGAAATGAAAACCTACAAAGGGTGAGATGAAAAATAGACTGAAGAGAATTAATGAAAGATTAGGGATTGAGGAAAAAAAATTGCAGGCACAGCAATAGAATCTATCCAACATGAAATACAGAGGAAAAAATAATGTTTAAAAAAAAAAATGAAGGGGTGCCTGGGTGGCTCAGTGTGTTGAAGCCTCTGCCTTCGGCTCAGGTCATGATCTCAGGGTCCTGGGATCGAGCCCCGCATCAGGCTCTCTGCTCAGCTCTCATGCCTCCCCGCTCTCTCTGCCTGTCTCTCTGCCTACTTGTGATCTCTGTCTGTAAAATAAAATCTTTCAAAAAAAAAAAAAAAAGGCTGCTATCTCCATTCTTCCCAAATTTAATTTTCCAGGTTTAATCTCATTCAACCTAGTATATAAAAAGCTTTTTTTTTTTTAATTTAACAAAATAATTCTAGAGCCCAGAAAGAAATTTAAAAAGTGGGACTAGTCAAGAAAATTTTGTAAAGAAAACAGAATGGAGACGTGGATAACTATTTCTACCAGGTATTTAAACATACTTTAAAATGTATATTATAACAGATTACACGTTACAACAGTGAAGTGTTAACATGAGAACAGCTAAGTCAGCAGACTAAACCAGAGAGCACCAAGACAGAAGACAGGAGTAATAAGAACTTAAAATACAATTAAAGTGGTACTACAAGTCAGTGAAAACAGAAACATTCAATACTACTACTACTACTACTACTGATGTCAATATTATTCAATAATTTTTCAGTAATCAGTCTGGGTTGTTTGGTAATACTTGAAATGAGGTATCATCTTAGTTCAGAGGTTGTTGACCTTTGGCTCATTGACCATTATGTTTCACTGGCCTTCATGGTATTTTTCCTTCAGTTTTCCTCTTGAAATTGAAACCATAGTGGGTTGTTATTGCTGTTAGCTTTTATGTATTTATTTGAGAGAGAGTGTGGGCACAGGGGCAGACAGGGAGGTAAAGGGAGAAGTAGGCTCCCCACTAAGCAGGGAGACCAATGCAGGGCTGGATCCCAGGACCCTGAGCCAAAAGCAGATGCTTAACCAAATGAGCTACCCAGGTGCCCCAAGTTTTAAGTTTTTAAGTTATTAAGTTTTTAAAATATTTTACATCATCAGATAATATTTGCTTGTCACTATTGTCATGTTATAACATCATGAAGAGTTTCCCATTAATAAGAAAGAAAAAAGGTACCTACCATTATGATTAGGGGGTTCTGTTTTTGTTTACATAAGTGTAATAAAGTATAAAATAAGTTTTAAAAAAGCAAGAGAAAAAAACACTGTGAGATATTGATCATTTGAAATGTCTTAATACAACCTATAGGCTGCTTACCACATTGAAAGGCAGAAAAAACTGTATAGAACTAGAAAGAACCTGGAGAAGCTGTGTCTTTACAGATGAAAACATGCACTGTAGTTTGAAACAGAAGAAAAACTGAAGCAGTTGAAGGAGCTACTGTTGCAAACAATGTCACTCTCTCCAGAACAGCCAGTTCTTCTAAAATTTTAATATTTGGAAGCAGGTCTAAGAGGAACTGATAACGATACCACTAGCAAAACCTCTGATGCTCACGGCACAGCCATCTCTTATCAGTGGGATTCCTGTTTCAGGAGATCCTTTTGAAATTTTCAAAAATTAGCACTATCTTGAAACTGGCATTCCAAGTAAATACCTGACTGGAAGAAAGTTCCAGAACCCTGGGCACAGATCAAGTGTCTCTGACATTTGGCTGTCCATTTGTTTTCGATGTTTTGGGGAAAGAGGCTCCAGATGTCAATGTGACTGGATGCTTTCTCTGTCAGCAGTCATGGGCGCCAAAGGTTGCGCCACTCAGAATGAATGATGGCCTGCCTAATGCTGGGAGAAGCATCAAATTCAAGGCCAGAGGGGGTGAGTCATTTTTCAGAGTCTTTCGTCAGGAAAGAGGAACTGAAGGAGAATAGTTCTTCACTTACTGAATAGAAATGTGCTGGATTCCCAGAGTAAAGTCTTAAAATACTTAATTAAACTATGGGCAGCCATTTTACTTTTTTTTCAAACAGAAAAGGAAAGCCCACTCTCTCGTGGTTTAGCATAGTTGGACAATATTTTTGGCCATATCTCTTGGCTAAAGCCCTGTAGTCTGTATTACATATGCTGCTCAAGAATGGGGAGCTCCTGTTCTATAAGAGATGGGTCGCTGGGAGTTCACTATCCTTCTAACACTGAAGAGAGACTTTCCCCAATCTGGAGTCAAGGATGCCCAAACTTTTTCCAATTTCTTTGCAGGCAGAAGCAAACACGTGCCAAACTTTTAAAGGTTACTCATAATCAATATAATCTTAAGACTGAAATGTGGATATAACATCCAAAATTTGGTGATGTGGACAAACATCAAAGACTTAGACTTTGCCAAAGATAACAGCCTCAGTGAGCCAGGGACAGAAGAAGTAATTCCAACTGAATGCAACTATTTCTCAACTTAAGCCTACCCTTATTTGGCAAAGTGAACTAAAAAGTTTTGACTCCATTTGCTATGGTATACTTTTGCAAGCCAGGATTTTACAACACTTTTGCCACCAAAACAAAACAAAGCCAAAATCAAAACTGGATGTCAAGTATGACTCATATGTTATCATATAAAACCACTCAAACCTTTCTCCTGCTTCTTTAAGAGAAACTGCAACAGCTTTCACAGTGCAATTAGCGATTAGCTGAAATTGAAGTTCAAGTTTGGCTTTGCTTGGAAATTTTTGTTCTATTTCCTTCTTATCATAAAGAAGGTATTAATCTTTGCATTAAAAATTAATGAGAGAGGGGTGTCTGGCTGGCTCAGTCCAAACAGCATCCAAGTCTTGATCCTGGGGTTTTGAGTTTGAGCCCCATACTGGGTATAGAGATTACTTAAAAAAAAAAAATTACATAAACTTAAAAAAAAATAACAGATTTTCTTTGAAAAAATTTATGAGACGGGTATATAAAGAATGTTTCTCATATTTTTCTATGTGTAGCCACATAAGAAAGAATGTATTATCAGTGCTGAATATCACAAAAATTAATTCTTTCCCAACTTTTGTGCATATGTTTAGGTACTTTTCTTGTGTAAATTCACAGCTCTCAGAGTCTCAAAGAGGTCTATGAATAAAAAAACCTAGAGAAATAAATATTAGATATTGACCTCACATAACACACATCTCTAAACAGTTCAAGAACCATATGGAAGGAAATCAAAGCAGCACACTTTGAAGAAAATATTTAGAGTATTTCAGGCTGAGCAAAAGTCTTCTGACCAAAAAAGCAAAAAAGAAACTGATTTCAGCAAGAAAACACAAACTTCATTAAATCAATGTAGAAAAGTCACAAACATTTTCAAAAGAGAAAATACAAATGGAATATAAAACATATACAAACTAATTTCTTTAATAACCAAAAAATGCATGTTAAAATGAGATGATTTTGCTTATGATATTTAACAAAGATGTTTTTAAAAGCTATATAAGGAAAATTTGTGAAGGAGATGAGAATTCTCATACACCAGTAGAGTAAGAGTACATTGGTACTTTCTTGGAACACAATGTTAATGTTATAATGTCTGTCAAATGCTTTCAAAATGATCATCTCTAAATGATGTAAGATATCTCATATATGCGGAATCTAAAAAACAAAAGTGGGTGGAGCTGGAACTCTTAGAAACAGAAAGTAGAATCCTCGTTGCCAGGGCCTGCAGGGTAGGGGAAATGGGGAGACGTTGGTCAATGGGTACAGACTTCCAGCTCTAAGGTGAGTGGGTTCTGAGGGTCTAATGTACAGCATGCTGACTATAGCTAACAATAGGGTATTATATACTAGAAAGTTATTGAGAGAGGAGATTTTAAATGTTCTCCCTGCACACATAAAAATAGTTAACTAGGAGAGGTGACCAACCGGTTAACTAACCTTACTCGGGGGACCACTTTCCTGTATATACGTGTATCAAATGATTATGATGTACATCTTAAATTTACAATATGTTTTATATCATGTATACCTCAATAGAGCTAGAAAAATGAAGTTAAGCTATATTACTTTTCCTCACATTATGAATTCGCCAGTTGTAAGTCAGTCAGAGGAGAGAAAAGTGTGAGGTGATGGGTTTAAGTGGATGACAGAACATAAATCACCCAACATGTCCCTTGAACAGACATCTCTGGTTGCTACTTGTTGCCTCACCATTGAATGATGAAATATAGAAACATTTTAACAAAATTGACCTCAGATTTAACTTGACACCTATCTTCTTCACTCTCCAAAATCAGGCAGACATTTTCAAGGTCTGTGTTCCACAGCAACACAAGAAAAAAAAGTCAATATGTAGAAGTCATTCTCTAGTTTAACAATTTAATTTTCAATAATTTCTATCTAAGGGGAAAAATCTAAAATATAGACAGGGATTTCATGAAGAAATTCTTTACTCTGGTGTTAATGATAAAAAAATAAAAATCAACCATCTATATTAAGGGAATGATTAAGTGTGTCAGGGTATCTGACAGAATATGCAGTCACTGAAATAATGTTTGCAACGAGTTTCTTGAATGACATGATCAAAAGTGATGATGTGTTAAGTGAGGGAAAAAAAGAGGTAGTAAAAAAATGCCAGGAAGAAAAATTTTAAGGAAATATGACACATGTTTGTGGTAGCATGTTTCCAGGTAACATTTGGGTGATTATTTTATTGCCAGTACTTTGCCAATTAACCTCAGTGAGTATATATTACTGACACTCAAGGAAATTTTAAATTAAAAATAGAGTGACCAAGGAACACGTGTACATCTCCCGTTTAAATCACAAGTAGGGGCAGAAATATTTTAAAGAAAAAGAAAAATATCATCTTGTATGAATGAGCAAATAATGAGTATAAACTTTCAAAACAACTAATGAGAGAAAACCTTTTATTTATTTCTTGTCTTAGCTGTTCGATGACATGGTTATGGCTGAGCTCTCTTTAAATGGCAAATCATAAACTGGTCATCAAATCTAAAGTGAAAAACCAACTTCTCAGGCAAGAACAGGAGGAGACAATTTGGGGCCGGTTAGGATTTCCACCCCTGCAAATAGAATGATTTATAAGAAGGACTGAGATAATAGTTGGAAAGTAGGAAAAGGTAAAGAAGGAGCTTCCTGATGCTTCAAATTTTGCTTTTTGAGGAAAGATCTTTTAAATTTGGTAAATTTTCTAAAGAAAACTTGGGAACTTTGAGTTGCAGAATCATTGAAAGAACAAGGATACAAATCAGATTTTCCCCTGGGTCTACAGGAAGTGAAGACCTTCCTCTGTCTCACCTCCTGGATGAGATTAATTACAAAGAAACGAACAGACTCCATGCTTGTGAGAGGCTGAACAGCCCTGCCGAAAGCTCCTTTCATCCATTCCTAAGCTCACAGGAAATTTTAAACTTCAGTGTTAAAACTTTAATAGCTATCAAACTTCCTTTGCATAAGGCAATCTTATGTCGAACCCCACTATTTATTTTTATTTGTGTTTTTATTTTTATTTTTCTAAGATTTTTATTTATTTATTTGATAAACAGAGATCACAAGTAGACAGAGAGGCAGACAGAGAGAGAGGAGGAAGCAGGCTCGCCGCTGAGCAGACAGCCCAACTTGGGGCTCAATCCCAGGACCCTGAGATCATGACCTGAGCTAAAGGCAGAGGCTTCAACCCACTGAGCCACCCAGGTGCCCCCACCATGAAAATAAAGAGGCACCTGCGTGGCTCAGAGGATTTAACCCACTGAGCCATGCAGGCGCCTCTTTATTTTTATTTTTAAGGAGGCTCCCTGGCCAGGGTAGAGCCCAGTGTAGCACTTGAACTTATGACCCTGAGATCAAGACCTGAGCTGAGATGAACTAAGACACTTAACCATCTGAGCCACTCAGGCACCCCAAACCCTACTATTTTTAATACTGAGTATCACTTACATAAAATTTGATAATATAAAATTTAGAGGTAACCAGTAAATCTAGCACTTGGGATTGGTTAAATGATGGTATATCCAGACTGTGCACTGTGGATTAGAAACCTAAATGTCTACACAGACCAGGTAGCTAACATAAATGAATAAAGTGGGTCTGGGTTGGGATTTGGGGGCAGAGTAGACTAGTGATTTGAAGAGGGAATACTTTAAGGAAGACATCAACTACTTGACTCCTGTCAGTTAGCTTTGTGGAAAGATGGGCCCTTGTGTGGCCAGTCACTTATTTTCTTTTTTTTAAATTTGATTTGGCAATAATATCAAATTTAAAGAAAGTTGCAAAAATAAGAAATAGTAAAACGACACCTATGCCATCTACCCAGATTATCTTATTATTAATATTTGACTCGGTTTGTATTTTTTCTCTCTGTATACATATACAGACACAAAGATACACACTGTGTGTATGTCTTGAAATATAAATTGAAATACATACTCAATTTTTTCTGAGCCATTTAAGGAGACGTATTTCCTAAGAATAGAAACCTTACTAGTTTTGAGGGGCGCCTGGTTGGCTCAGTGGGTTAAGCCTCTGCCTTCGGCTCAGGTCATGATCTCAGGGTCCTGGGATCGAGCCCCGCATCGGGCTCTCTGCTCATCGGGGAGCCTGCTTCCTCTTCTCTCTCTGCCTGCCTCTCTGCCTACTTGTGATCTCTCTCTCCCTCTGTCAAATAAATAAATAAAATCTTAAAAAAAAAAAAAAAAGAAACCTTATTAGTTCTGAGATGAGGCATCTGGAGTGGAGAGAGCATGAGGAGAGTGTCCCCTCCTGGCCCCTAGGGACTAGTCAGTCAGTCACTTTTCTCCCTCTATAACACCAAACCGAGGTTAAATACTATTGCATTAGACAACTGCCATTCTATCAGTAAAAATAAAAACCTCCAATATATGCATATTTATTTCTAAATTGGATATAGGTACTAATCTTCTAATATATTATTTACCTTATAAGACATATTGTTAAGCAAAGGTAAAATAAATAAAAATATAACTTGTAGTTTTCTTCCTGCACCCTTGAAGGTGTGTATGTCCCCACCTTGGGTGCCATTTTTCTATACCATGGCGGCTAAGCAGGAAGAGGACTGCCACCATACCTGAGGCTGAGTCTGGCTTCTGCTCCCTAGTGTACTTCTCTTACTCTTACTGCTCCTAAGTGTACTTCTGCCCGCTCTCTCTACCACAATACGCTGTTTTATTGCCTTCATAGTGTTCATTGCTACCAGAAGTCATCTTGTTTATTTATGTGTTTATTTATTTCTTCTCCCCTCTCCCCTGCCCCCTGCCCCTACCCCCCAACCCTGCTCTACTAGAATATAAGCTCCATGAAAGCCAGGATCTTCCTGTCTTATTTACTCCTAGTTCCTCCACCCCTAAAACAGGGGTGGTTCAAAATGGGTGCTCACTAGATACTCCCTGGCTCACATTCTAGCTCTATCCCTTGCGTGGTCCTCCATTCTCCTAGCAGATGAGAGGGCAGGTCCCCGACCCCTGGCAGGAAGCAAACAATACCCTATACTACCCCTTTGGAAAGATTCTCCGCTTAAAAAAATACCTGTAGAGGATGAGCAGCAGAAGACTATCTTCTTCGCGTAAAACACAGGGCCACAATCTCAAATCCAGGAGTTAAATATATATAATTACAATATTTCTAAAGACATTTCCATCAAAAAAAAATTATTTGTTTGTAAGCCAAATTATTTTCATACAAAAGCTATCGTGTTCCCCTCAATCCTGTCAGGCTGTTCTTGCACTTTCTGCAAAAAAGGAAGATGAGCAGGTACCTGATGGTTTTCCACACATCGAAGCCATCCAGAGGTTTGGTGCCATTGGTGCTTCCCCCCGCCAGGGTCACGAGGGTTGGCAGCCAGTCAGAAATGTGGATGAGCTCCCGGTTCTTTATACCCTTCTGTTTCAGCAACGGGCTTGCCACAAAGCCCACCCCTCGGATGCCTCCTTCCCACAGGCTCCATTTTCTTCCTCGGAGGGGCCAATTATTGCCTCCTGCCAAAGTCTGTCCTCCGTTATCTGAAACACAATTAGGTTTTTGCATGAGGACAACGCAAGATACATTTAAGAACAGAAGACTTCTATGTTGCTTTTAGATGGTACTTAAGAACTAAAAAAGATGCCCCCTCCTTACTGGCTCCTGTCCCAACCTCCCCTCTCCTGCCCGACACTCCATCCATTACACAGACATAATCAGAGGGCAGCATGGCACCAATCTGATGTGAGACCTTTGAATCCCCTTGGACAAGGTCTCTGAAAAAAAAGCAAGTCCTCACAGGATATCTGCTTGGGGGAGAGCCCTGTACTAATAATTAACGACTTAGTTGCAAATATACGTGTGTAATTTCATGTAACCAGGTACTTGGAGCCCCTCCCGGTGCACAAAAAGAAACCACAAGTGACATTATACTCAGTGAGTTAAAGCTCCTGATGAGCGGGGACCTTTTAATTTTACTCACTAGGAAAAACTTTCTAACCTTTACACTGGTAACTAAATTAAACTTCTCCTTCCTGGTGATTTGAACTCTTAAGTGTGAAACTTGAACATGTCTCCAGTGGGCTAGACGTTTCTTGTAAACACAGCAGTTGGGTGGAAAAAATAACTGCCAGAAAAATCCCTCCCTTCTTGACAGGATGGCAAGACAAAGCTTCATCTGATGCACTGTGCCAGGGAAGAGAAAGGTTCTCTTCCAAGACAACTGAAGTTGAACCCTGAGGAGAAGTTACAAGAGTGACTGAAATTAAGTATCTTACCAGCTGGGGGGAACTCAGTTAGCAATTAAGTTGGACTATAGGGGGAAAAAAGTGGTACTTCTTATATATTGAGGTTATAGAATATCATGGGTTATCTCCAAAAGTATCCATACACTTGGGGGACTCCACAGACGCATTTGAAAGAACACTTATTTGCATACATATTACACCTCTATTAAATCTCCCCCTCAATCACTGTTATCCAAATGAACCACAGGAGGGCAGTAGGACAGACCTAATGTCTATAGAACACTGTATGTAAAAATCCAACGCAGGGTGCCTGGGTGGTTCAGTTGGTTAAGCGACTGCTTTCAGCTCAGGTCATGATCCTGGGGTCCCGGGATCGAGTCCCGCATCAGGCTCCCAGATCCATGGGGAGTCTGCTTCTCTCTCTGACCTTCTCCTTGCTCATACTCTCTCTCACTGTCTCTCTCTCAAATAAATAAATAAAATATTAAAAAAAAAAATCCAATGCAGAAATTAAGACCAATGCCACAGGAAACACATGGAAAGAGAAAGCACTGGCATTTCATAAGCACCTACTATGCACCACTTCAAGTTTACATTATCTCTCCCAGAATTTGAAGTCTGAGAGACCTGGAATTGAAGCCTGATTGCCAACCACACACTGGCCGCGCGGCCCACGACAATACGCTGCCCCAGTTTCCTTAGGTTCAATGAGGAGATAGGAATTCTCAGCTCAGGTATTATGATGAAAATGAAATGACACTGTTCATGATCCTTGCTTCGCTGGGTACCTGGGACACCCTTAGTGCTCAGTAAGTGGTAGCTAATATTTATAACTCAGTCTAGTATCATAAGCACTTCGTTGTTAGAAAAAAAAGAAGTTTTTAAAAGTCCAAATAGCTATTAAGTGGCAAAGCAGGCATTTGAACAAGGTCTGTGTGACTTCCCACGTGCTTTCAGCCCCCAGGGTGTCATGTTCTCAATGTCCCCAGTATGAAATGGGTTTTACACCTACAGGCCACGGAATGCTTCCCTGCTCTATGAAAACCATAAGTCACAGTCTCAGCAAAGGGTTTACTCTTCCTTTTGATACAGCAGAAGGTGATGCTATTTCAAGGTGATGATAATTCCCTTTAGAGGAACCCTTGTGGCTGGTGGATAAGAAATTCAAGGCTCTCCTGCCAAGGAGGCTTCTGTTCAGATCCTTAGCACACGAGGTGCCTGGTTCTTCTCTGTGCTTCATGAAGGAGGGAGAAGAGTGGAGGTAGGTTACATGAAGGTGACAATTCTTCAACACATGGGTGGGTGACAATCTGTCTCACCATTTACCATCACAGACTTGTAAGAACCTTTCCGTAAACCCTATGTCTCTTCTTGACAAAAGTCAAGGCCCAGTCACCCAAGTCAGTTGTTTGCTTACTTTTAAGATTTTATTTATTTATTTATTTGATGGAGAGAGACACAGCGAGAGAGAGAACACAAGCAGGGGGAGTGGAAGAGGGAGAAGCAGGCTCCCTGCTGAGCAGGGAGTCTGATTTAGGGCTCCATCCCAGGACCCTGGGATCATGACCTGAGCTGAAGGCAGACGCTTAATGACTGAGCCACCCAGGTGGCCCCCAAGTCAGTTTATTAACTACGCTTTCAACTTTACAAGAGCAAACCCGTGTATTCAAAACAAGATGCCACCATCTTTGACAGAGGGTCTTCTTCTGTACTCTGTATACTTCAGAGTATCCATCACCCAGAGCCAACCTTTCAAAACTTAAAAAGAGCAGCTGTTCATATTACACCAAAGGACACTGGAAAGAAATGTTCACACTCCGCGGTGAGGTCAAGAAGGGCTAAGCCAGCATGATTATCTGGCTCTATTATCTAGACTGCTATAAACGATACTGGTCCAGGGCTTGTGGAAGGCGCCCTTGCTCTCCCATTTAAACAGATGCGCTCCTTTGAGATACTACTCTACAATGTCTCTTTCAGTTCCATGTACTTGCTCATGCTCGATACAAAATTACGAGATGACAGCGGTGGAGGAAATGTGGCCATGAGGAGGAGGAGGGTGGTTGGGTCTGCTATCTGACTCTGGGAGCAGCCCTTCAGGTACCAGTCCAAAAGGAAACAGACTGTGCTGGAAAGAAAAGGTGGCCACTGTGGCCACCGTCAGAGCTGGGGGTGTTTCCGCAAATTACAAGGGGAGGGGGGAGCGGGACTGTTTTTGCCACTGGCTCACTGGGCTGCTTTTCCCTTTAGCAGTGAGAAGGGATTCTGTCCTCTGTCATCAGTCACGTTCTCAAGAGCACCCTGCAGAGAAAGCACTGTCAACGGGCACACCACGACTTCTCTTGGACTCCCTTGTCCCAGCATTGACGGCACAACTAGTGCCATGAAGAAGGCAGTTTGGCTTTGCCAGGGGTCTCCGTCTACACAGCGGGTGCCTGCCTGACGGCCGCCACTCAACCACAGAGCGGTGGGATCCACAGTTGGGTTCTTAGGAAATACGGTGCCATGCATCAGTTCTGGCACAGTCTCCTGGGTAGTTCAAGAAGTTGGACATAAAACTGATCCAGTTTTATGGATCCAGGGGGGTTGGGAGAAGGGGGTGGGATTATGGACATAAAAAAAAAAAAATGTGCCAGTAGCAGCAAGAATACAACAAGCTCATTTGGGATGGTTTCCTAGACTGTTCAGTCTGACAAATTAAAATTTGAAAAGATGACAGAAGCATCCCCATTTCAGACATGTTTCTTTTCACTTGCTCTCCTAATTTTCTTCTGGGCAAAAGTTAACTTGTGTTCTAAGAATTAATTTTCACAAGAAAATTTTCTTGTTTCATTTCCTGACTGATTTCTTGATGAAAAAAACCCTCCAAATCAAAATAAGAGGACTCCAACTAGTAAAGGAAGCTCTGAATTTTTTTTTTCCAGGGAAATAGCTTTTCAGCAATGTTTCTGGCAGAGGAAAAACTTAATTATAAACATTTTGCTGTCTAGAAAAGAAATGTCAAAATAAAACAAATGTTGTCATATACAGATGGTGAATTGCACTTCATTATTCCTTCCTGAACAAAAATAACTGTCAAAAAGTGATATAAAAACATTGGTCGGTCAATGATCTAAGCAAATGTATAAAGTGTATGACAATGAAGCCTCATCCTCATCCAGCTGATAAAAGTTAGGATGGAACCACAACAATAATATTAATTCTTAGGACTACTCCCAATAGGGTAAGGCTGTGACTTGGCTGTGTAAGGCTGCCATGAACATCAGTTGTGTGTTTCTATCTCATTGCTTCCTCATCCAGACTTACCCAATACATCCTCCTCATTCTGACTCAGGGATCCTGAAAGAAAAAGCAAGAAAGGCTCCGAGAGTCTTGCGCCAGTGCCTAGACTTGGCTCTGAACAGGGCCAGCAATGTAAGTGTGACAGATGGGTAGACAACATGATTTCAAATACCAAGATGCCTCCTCCTCTAAAGAAAAAAGAGGACCTGCTTGCTGATGGTTGATTTTTTTAGACCAGTTTTTTTTTTTTTAATTTTTAACTAATGTAAATTGGAGGGTTAATATATATGTCTTAGAAGTCACCTAGAGGATTAGGTAAACCTACTATCTACGTACTTATTGGGCATCAACACCTGCCCCCCTCCATAAAAAGTGCCTTGGGCTGGGGCACCTGGCTGACTCAGTCAGTAGAGAGCGCAACTCTTAATCTTGGGGTTGTGGGTTCAAGCTCCACATTGGGTGTAGAGATTACCTAAGAATAAAATCTATTTAAAAAAATGCCCAGTGCTTCATTCGTGTAGAACTAACTTTGCCCTGTCATTAGGATATGTCCTGCCCTTTCATGATGACTTTGCCTTTGTATGTGTTGGTTCCTTTGCCTGGAATGCTCTCCATCTTTCCTGCCTGACTTAAATTTTAATTCTTAGGATAAATGTCACTTCTGTTAACTTTTCACTTACTGCCCCTCCCCCCACCCCGCCCTGCACTGCTACCCTGCCTAGATAGTCTCTCTGTATATCAAAGTTATTTCTGTATATTGTTAACTAGTTGTTCATGGGTTCGTCTTCCCAGGGAACTCTACCTCCCAAGAACAAATACAAGGACCTAGCACAGGGCGCACCAAAGGGAAGGGCTCAAGAATTGGGTGAGGGAGGCTGTGGGTAAGGAACAATAAACAAATGAGAAAAAAGGCTACCAAAAATTGAGACTGAAGGCACTAAAAATTTACTTCGATTATGGGATGGTGTTTTCTGAGCCTTCACCCAGTACCTCCATGATCTTCACTTTTAGGAAACTGTTCCATACACAGGTCCTGCTTATTTAACAGGACATTGCAGGGGTCAGGGGTGGGTCCCGGTCCCCATGAGGATTTAAGCAAATCAAACACACAATACCAGAATTGTTTATCCAATCTGGCCCTTGATCAGTCACACTGAAGTCAAAGGGGATTGTTCGAGAGCATTTCAAAGAACTCGGTCCTGGACAGGAAGAAAGTCCTCACTCAGCTCTTAAACAAATCTTTGGGGAGGGCTCACCTTGTGCCAGGGACCACCCCAGCTTTGGCGAAATGGCAGCCAAGAAGAGAGACTAGGCTTTTTCTCTCATGAAGTGAGTAGAAAAAGAGATACGATCTCTCCATTCATGGTTCTCTTGGAAGAGCCGGAACCAGAGTGACGTTACAGGGCAGACCACGGTCAGAGATGGGAGAGCCCAGGCACAGAGAGCAGACGTTCAGTCCCTTACTCACTTACGTATTGGATAGTGGGGTGTTCTGCATCAAGGCTTCTTAATTCAAGATTAAGTTAACTATTCTCTTAAGAACACTGCTGCCAGAACTTAAGGCAAACTTGAGCTGAATGATGACTCGATAGAAGCCAGAGGGTATCTAGCTGCCACCAGCAGCAAAAAAGGCAGAGCAAAACCGTCTCCTCTCTGGGTACATATTACACATACACTATGTTTAAGTGTTACAGCTGCACTCTAAAACACCATGCATTCATCAGGAAAGGATTTTCTGCACAGAGCCCTTCTCAATTATATGCTCTCCTCTATAGGTGATTTCTTGAGATCCATAAGAACAGAGTGAATTTGAGAGCTTTTGCTGTTACTTTGGGGACAGAGCTAGGAGACACCATTCTGTTTCTAGGAGTTTAAATAAAGTTCACCAATTATCAAAGAAAGACGAACAATGACCATAACCTGTGATTCAAATGAAGTGTCAGGAACCGAAGCTTTATTCAGTTATATTTGTAAGGATTTCAAATGGTTTGCAGCATTCAAATGGATGAATGCTCCCAGCCTACTCCCAGACAGAGTCAGACCTTACATCTGGATAAAAGAACCAGGATTGGGAGGGTCCTGCTGGAATGGGATTGGCAACCAGACCCCAGATAAATGATGCAGCCACCAAAAATCAGGGAAGTGGACAGATCTAAGGAAAGGGCAAAATAGGGAGATTTTACAGGGTGGCAGTTAAAGATTTCCTCATTTTAATGGGGCTAATGCCATTGCTTATAATGATGAGATACCAGTGAAATTTTATCTCTCCTTTAAAATTTAAGGATGGGAAGACTCGGGAATGTATTGAAAGACTAGAGGGATGTGAGTGGGGGATGGGCTACAGGTAAGTGATGAATCACTGCATTCTACTCCAGAAACCAGTATTGTGCTGTATGTTAACTAACATTTTTTTTTTAATTGACATATAATGTGTTATTTGGCTTAGGGGTACAGGTCCGTGAATCATCAGTCTTACATCATTCACAGCACTCACCATAGCACATACCCTCCCCAGTGTCCATCACCCAGCCACCCTATTCCTACCTCCTCACCCCCCAGCAGCCCTCAGTTTATTTCATGAGATTAAGAGGCTCTTATGGTTTGTCTCCCTCCCAATCCCATCTTGTTTCATTTTTTCCCTCCCTACCCGGCACAACCTCCACTCTCAAATTCCTCATATCAGAGAGATCATATGATAATCATCTTTCTCTAACTTATTTTTCTTAGCATAATACCCTCTAGTTCCATCCACATTGTTGAAAATGGCAAGATTTCATTTCTTTTGATGGCTGCATAGTATTCCATTGTGTGTGTGTGTGTGTGTGTGTGTGTGTGTGTGTGTGTGTATACACACCACATCTCTATCCATTCATCTGTGGATGGACATCAAGGTTCTTTCAATAGTTTGGCTACTGTGGACATTATCTGCTATAAACATTGGGGTGTACGTGCCCCTTTGTGTCACCACATTTGTATCTTTAGGATAAATACCCAATAGTGCAATTGCTGGGTCGTAGGTAGATCTGTTTTCAACTTTTTGAGGAAGTTTCCTGCACACTGTTTTCCAGAGTGGCTGCACCAGCTTGCATTCCCACCAACAGTGTAAGAGGGTTCCCCTTTCTCCACATCCTTGCCAGCAACTGTCATTTCCTGACTTGCTAATTTTAGCCATTTTCACTGGTGTGAGGTGGTATCTCACCGTGTTTTGTTTTGTTTTTTTAAAGAATTTTATTTATTTGACAGAGAGCGATCACAAGTAGGCAGAGAGGCAGAGAGAGAGGAGGAAGCAGGCTCCCCGCTGAGCAGAGAGCCCGATGTGGGGCTCGATCCCAGGACCCTGGGATCATGACCTGAGCCGAAGGCAGAGGCTTTAACCCACTGAGCCACCCAGGCGCCCCACAGTGGTTTTGATTTGTATTTCCCTGATGGCCAGTGATAACATTTGAATTAAGAAACAAAAAAAAAAAAAAAAAAAAAAAAAAAACCTGAAACCAAAAAAAAGAAGAAGAAAGGATAAAAGATGGAAAACAACTGGTCTCTAAAACTTAAAATGGGAGGTGCCTGACGGGCTCAGTGAATAGAGCATGCAACACTTGATCTTGAGGTTGTGAGTTTGAGCCCCATGCTGTGTGTAGAGCTAATTTTTAAAAAATTAAATAATTAATTAACTAAATGGAAATGGAAACTGAAAAAATGGTGTCCCAAGTTATTACAGTAGGCAAACAACTGTACTTTTTCTGTAGTTGAAAGCATTGGTGGTCACAGATTTTAGTGAGCCTTAAACTTAAGTTGTAAGATAAATACAGAATGCTGTGAGTTTCTCTCACTTAGGAGGCATGGGTTTAATCTCGATATTCCCGATCCCCTAACAAGTAGCCCAGAAGCCCCGTGTCTAGGGTACTTAGGGCCAGCAAAAATACCACATGTCTGTTCTAGACTCTTTTAAAATTAAAGGCCTTCTTGTTTTCTCTTCAGGTTGATCTTGAAAGAATGCTTGATATCTTTAACTAATGAAGTTATGAATTTCAGGGCAAACAAAAGTCATTTGGCACTTCGAGGAAGTATCACAGTTTACTCACGAATTATTTGGCTCCCTTTTCAAACCAGAATTTTCTTTTTTCTTTTCTTCCTTCCTTTCTTTCTTTTCCTTTTCTCTCTTTTCTTTTCTTTTTTTTTTTTACTAGCTAGCTGTTTATCCATCAGTAATGCTAATCAAGAAATAACAGATGGAAACGAGTCACAGAAGTTCTTCAGAGTCTGTCAGGTCTCAGAAGAGCAAGAGTAAAAATACCATCAACAGAGAGAAAAAAGAACTGCAGTTACATAATTACAAGTGCACTAAGTCCTTGTACGGCAACAAAGATGGCAATGGAGGGCACTGATTTTTCAGAGAGAATTAAGGCAGAAAAGGTAACCTATTCCATTTGGGCAAGCACCAACTACATTGTCCTTAGGGTTTCCCAGAAAAACCAAGAAACCAAACTCTGTGAACAGGCAATTCTGTTTGCCCAAAGCTCCCTTCTTCTCTTTTTTCTTTTTCTTTTTTTTCTTATGTAGAAGCCATAAAGATATTTGATTCTTATTTTCTGTACCCAAAGTTCTTTTCTGAAGTTTATTAAATGGTAAAGGATCTCACTGAGGTATGAGTGTCTACTTATGGAACAGAGACAAGTCATCAGCACAATCCTCTTTGGAGAACCATATAAGAGTAAAACATTTAATGACAGAAACAAAAACAACACAAAATACCTAGGTACTACAAAGTTTAAGAGAATTTAACAAATAACACAAATGCTGAATACATATTTAATAAAAATAAAAGAACACAATTCCTCTGGATTTGCTGATGACAATTGCTCCAAAGCCAAAGCAAAACCAACTGGTTTTGGGTCCTCCTGACCATACCTGGTGTCAGAACCCCTTCTACAGGGAGGTACCCAGGGCGAGTGAGGAGAAATCAGGTGACCCTGGACATCCTAACCAGGTGCTGGGGAGGGAAGGCAGCAGAAGAGAAAGTGTGGGAAGCAGTGGGGCTCTGTGCCTAATGAGAAGCAAGAGGCTAAATGGAGGGGTGTGGGAAGAAAGAGGTCCGAGAAAGACAAATACCATGTGATTCCACACATCTGCGCAAGCTAAAAAAGTAAATATAAGTGGAATCAGACCTATAAAAACAGAGAACGCACTGACGGTTGTCAGAGGGAAGGGACAGGGGGATGGGCAGGATGGTTGAAGGGGGGTGGGAGATACAGGCTTCCAGTCATGGGCTGGAGAAGTCCCAGGCATAAAAGGCACAGCACAAGGAATAGTCAGTGGTACTATAAGAGTGATGTATGAGACGGACGGCAGCTGCGCTAGTGGTGGGCACAGTATTACATATGGAGATGGGGAATGACTATGCTATACACCGGAAACTAGCCTAACGTGGTGTGTCAACTCAACTGAAATTTAAAAATTGGAAGGAAGGAAGGAAGGGAGGGAGGAAGGGGTTTGGGAAACTCAGTGTCTCCTGAACAGTCACAAACCAGGATTTAAAAAAAAAAAAATCAAATCAAAATAAATGCCCCTGGATAACCACAGTGGGCATCACCAAGTCCCTGCAATCAGACCCTAATGCAGCGCCCACTTAGTCTCAGACACAACTCTAATGATATGTATGCTGTGCGGCTCCCTCATTCACCACAGACTAGAATCCACAAATCAGAAAGGTGCAGAGCCCTGGAGATGGTCTCTGCAGAGAGTAAAGGAATACGAAGAAGGGGACGGCGAGGCCCTTTGCGTTTCCCTGTGCCCAGTGTGGTGAGACCACAACAGACGACCATGACTGCAGGCTCAGTGGCCCTCTTAGCACAGTATGGAAGAGGGTAGAGCTGCAATGATGAATGCTTTTCATTTGCTGTTGAGAAGAGCACAGATATGGCAAGAGATGGTCCGAGTCTCCATAGGTAAGGGGGTTGTGGCGGGATCTAGATGGGAGCATGATACAAAAAGGCCCTGCACAAAGGCGGTTTCTGTAGAGAATGGCTGTGCACCAGACACTCCTCAGCTTCAGCGTGCTGGGTCCCTGCATGGGAGCCAGCAATGGGGCAAAGAGACCTTGAACTGACTGAGATGATCTGAACGGACTGACCCCAGGTTTCCTTCACCCAACAGAAATGGACCCCCAGCAAGCAGTATTATGTTCATTTCTGGGGAGAAGAGCAGAAGCAAGTCACACTTCTTGCATATCTAAGTTCCTGGACAGAAGTCTGTCATCATTGCACATACGTGTAAGTGCTACGGCTGGATGCCCTGTGCCGGACAGACAAAATAGTTGTTAGGTTATTTTGCAGGTGAAATAGAAGGTGAATCCATCTTTATTGTAGTTGTTTAGTATTTATTGTGGATGTGGTAATCTGTGACCCGTCTGTGGACTCATTCACAGATTTTACCTTTGTGTATAAGAGCAACCATAAGGACTGGGAAAGTTCTGAAATAGGAGAGAAAAGAAAGCTTGTTTATATCAGCGTTCTCAAGCCTTTCAATCTGAAACCCCATTTTTATAACCAATATTTTATAGTGCTCCCTATACTGTCTTATAATGGAATTCAGACAAAATATTATAGTTACACACCTAACTTTTCAAAAAAATTTTAAAAGATTTTTATTTATTTATTTTTGACAGAGTGATAGAGATCACAAGTAGGCAGAGAGGCAGGCAGAGGGAGAGAGAAAAGCAGGCTCTCTGCTGAGCAGGGAGTCCAATGTGGAGCTCGATCCCAGGAGCCTGGAATCATGACCTGAGCTGAAGGCAGCTGCTTACCAACTGAGCCACCCAGGAGCCCTACACACCTAATTTTTAAAACAACTCTAAATGTAATAAAAAGGACAGTAATCAATTAGCTCGTATTTCATATGAGGATATGCAAGCTCAATCCTTGAAGATAGAACAAAGCAGTTAGATCATTTCACGTACTACGTATTTGAATAAATCTGTGCTTAAAGGAGGCCGTTGTAGACTAGAAGTACAGAAAAATCAGAGAGGCAGGTATGAATGCTAAAATAAAAATTAGGAGAGTAAGTGTGTAGCAAACCACATGAAAATGGCCTTGTGTTTACATGCATACTTGAGTTGGTTCTAGACTCAAAAAACCATAAGCATGATTTTTAATCTTCATGACTACATAGCAGGACATCTGTAGGTATACAAGCCTCGGGGCGGCCCCTCATTGTGTGGTGTTAGTAGGGGCGTGTGCATCCCAGGCCTCTGCCCACTGAGTGCCAGAGCAACTAACCAAAGTTCCAAAATGTTTCCAGTTGGAACTAGTGGCCTACGTGAAGGTAAACTGGGACATACAGCCAGGGATAAGTAGTAGCCTCGCTGTCAAGAGGCTTGGCAGATAACATTCATTACTTTGTAAATTTGCTGTAGTTTGGAGTCTGGCCTAAAGCTTTGCGAGCTCAGAAGTAATTCTACTAGCCCATGGAAAGCAGCCCCAGCTCTCAGAAAAGAACAATTATAAATGCTATAGATATCAGAACGTCAACTGGTTTACCATGTAAATGTACCTGTCGCAGTGGCGGGTATATTCGTGCCCCATGTGAATGGATGAAGTGCACGGGAAGCTAAATGGACATCAGATTTCCTGGCGCAGAAGGACTCACTGCCTCACTACTGATACACAATTTATTTGTACTTTTCTTTGCATAATCTCATCATAAAGGAATTCCTTTTCATCTAAAACAAATTAAACTGCACTAAAATATTCAAAAATACAATGAAAGAATGTTTCTTTCTTGGAAAAAGGAAATTAACCAAGTTTTAACCATTTTTTCCAGCAACTAATTCTCAAGAACCTACTCACATTCTCTCAAAAACACATAGGTAGCTCTATATCTATTAAGAAAGTTGAAATTTGTGGTTAAAAACTTCCTAGGAAGAAAATTCCAGGCTTAAATGGCTTCACTGGCAAATTCTGTCCCACACTTAGGGAGAAATACTACTAGTTCTACACAAACTCTTTCAGAGCATAGAGAAGCCTAAGCTTCCCAACTCATTCTATGAGGCTGGCACTACTCTGATTCCAAAACCAAAGACATTACAAAAATGAGAGAGAGAGAGGGAGGAAGGGAGGGATGGAAAAAGAAGGAGGGAGAGAGGAGAGGAAGAAGGAAGGAAGCTACAGTAAACAAAAGTGCAAAAATCTTTAAAATTTTAGTGAATCAAATCCAGCTATATACAAAAATGATAATGCATCATTGTATTCAGCTTCTGTTGATGCTATGACAAATTACCACAAACTTAATAGCTTAAACATCACAGATTTGTCATCTCGTAGTTCTATAGGTTAAAAGTCTGAAGCAAATCTCATTGGGAATCCATGTGTCAGGAAGGCTTCGATCCCTTTTGGAGGCTGTAGGGGAGAACCTGTTTCTTTGCTAGGTTCTAGCTTCTAGTTTCTAGAAGCCACTGGGATTCCTAGACTCAAGACCTTCTTTGTCTCTTTTCAAAGCCAGCAATAGCTAGTTGAGATTTTCTTGCATTGTATTACTTTAACTTCTTTTCTTTCCCTCTCCTTTTTTTTTTTTTTTTGATGATTTTATTTATTTATTTGAGAGAGAGAGAGACAGTGAGAGAGAGCATGAGAGGCAAGAAGGTCAGAGGGAGAAGCAGACTCCCCATGGAGCTGGGAGCCCGATGCGGGACTCGATCCCGGGACTCCAGGACCGTGACCTGAGCCGAAGGCAGTTGCTCAACCAACTGAGCTACCCAGGCGCCCCCCCCTCCCACTTTTTAAAAAAAAAATATTTATTTATTTGAGAGAGAGAGAGAGCGAGTACATGCATGAGAGAAAGAAGGGGCAAAGAGAGAGGGAGAAAGAGAATCCCAAGCAGACTCCCCACTGATCAGGGAGCCCAGCATGGGGCTCAATTTCACAACCCGTTAAGATCATGACTTGAGCCAAAATCAGGAGTTGGATGGTCAACCGACTGAACCACCCAGGTACCTCTCTCATCTTTTAAAGACCCCTTTTAAAGACCCCTGTGATCACATTATGCTTATAAGATAACCTTCCCAATTTAAGGTATGATAACGGGCAACCTTAATCAATCTGAAGCCTTAATTCCCCTTTGTCTATAATGTAACATGCCCATAGTTTCAGGGCCTTAAACTGAGCACACATCTTTGAAGGAAGAAAGCGGAACATTACTCCACTTACCACTATCGTGATGATCACATGATGTTTATCCTAATCATTTTCAAATACAAGAATAAAGTTGAAAGAATTACACTACCTAACTGTAAGACCTACTATATTAAACCACAGTAATCAAGACAGCATGGTACTAGAAGAGGAGCTTGGTAAAAGAACAATACTTAAATGATTATCTGATACTTAGCAAAACAAACCAACTGAGAAAAATGTCTATACAACAAATTATTCTTAGAGTGATCAGATACCTAGCAAAACAAAACAAAACCCAACCTTGACGAATCCTACCTCACAACATACTTAAAAAATAAAAATGGATATTAGAATTCTTTTTTTTTTAAATATTTTATTTATTTATTTGACAGACAGAGATTACAAGTAGGCAGAGAGGCAGGCAGAGAGAGGAGGAAGCAGGCTCCCAGCTGAGCAGGAAGTCCTGATGTGGGGCTCGATCTCAGGATCCTGGGATCATGACCTGAGCCGAAGGCAGAGACTTTAACCCACTGAGCCACCCAGGCGCCCTGGATATTAAAATTCAAACAAAGATTAAGATATGGGCAAAACATTTGAACAGATATTTCTCCAAATAAGATGAGCACATGAAAAAAATGTTCAGTATCATTAGTCATCAGAGAGATACAAATCAAAACCATAAGGAGATACCACTACACATTCAGTAGGATAGTTACAATCAATAGCAAGTGCTGGAGAGGATACAGAGAAACTGGAACCCTAAGACACTGCCAGGGGGAATGTAACATGGCTTTACTGATTTGGAAATACTTCGGCAGTTGCTTAAAAAGTTAAGCATGGAATTACTACAATTATACATCTATCCTGTATTTTATGCCCTTTGGATGAGAGGGAGGTTGAAGAAAAAAAATCCTACCTTCAGGAAAACTCTCCCTGGTGTCACAGGAACATGTACATTCTGCTTTGTGGGAATAGTCCCAGCCTGCCTACTCCATGTATATTTCAGAGCACAAGCAAGGCAGTTGCTCAGGACAAGAGATGTGATTCTTCTAGACAGGGCCCTCTGAATACCACCACAGTTATGAAAACCCAGAGCTTCCAAGATATGTCAGATTCTTTGTTCTTGTTTTCACCAACCCATCAAACTGACTTGGCTTCTTTGAAAAACAGTAGATCTCTACTGGCAACAAGGTGTCTCTTAAAGACCCTTCTTTTAACCTTTTCAATTTTTCATTGGGGCCTTTTGTGATCAGCTGACCCTATAAAACATCTGCCTGGCATGTGAGACACAAAACTCTTTTTTGGAAAAATCTTCGTACATATCCAAAGAGACTGCTTCATTGTTTATTCCATTTTAGTTTCCTGCAAGTTTAATGTGGAATCAAGTGGAAAATGACTTCAAAATACATAAGAGATTACATGAATCTTTTCCATACTTCGCACAATTATGAAGATACATTAACCTTATCAGCGATGAAATGGTATGTTAGTGATTTCTTTTTTATTTTATGATTTACATAAAGTAAAAGTCACTTGTTTTGGTATGGAGATCTATGAATTTTGACAGTCATATAACCAGTGCCACAATTACAGAACAACTCCATCAAACCAGAATCACTCCCTTGTACTGCTCCTTTATAATCAAACCCTTCACCCCACCCTTAAGCCCTGGCAACCACTAATGTCTGTTCCATCTTTGAAAGTTTTGCCTTTTCCAGAGGGCCTTATACAAAGAATTAAGCTTGGGTGCCTGGATGGCTCAGTCAGTTAAGGGTCAGGCTCTTGGCTTTGGCTCAGGTCAGGAGCTCAGGGTCATGAGATCAAGCCCCGCATCAGGCTCTGTGCTCAGCACACAGTCCAGTGGGGAGCCTGCTTGAGATTCTCTCCCTCCGTTTCTGCCCCTCTTCCCACTTGAACATGTGTGTGCGTGTATATGTGTGTGTGCACACATGCTCTCTCTTGGAAAATAAATAAATAAATAAATAATATCTTTAAAAAAAAGTATCCTACACTGTGAAACTTGTTTGGGTCTGGCTTCTCTCATTCAGCACAATGCAACTGAGATTCATGTACACCAATGCACGTATCCATGGCTCATGCTGTGGGGTGGCAGGGAGGTCCGCGGCAGTGGGGTGCCACAGTTTTATTGAACTGTTGCTTAGTGGAAGGACATCTGAGTTTGCTCCAGCCTTCAGCAGTTACCAAACAGGCTGCTGTGGGTACAGGTTTTTATATAACCATGTTTCCATTTCTGTTGGTTACATCTCCACGACTGGGATTGCTGCTTTCGAGATATTTCCTCCCTCATCTTTGGTTTCAGCATTTGATTACAATGTGAGAGTAGTTTCCTTTGGTTTATCCTGATTTGATTTTACTGATCTCGTATATATGTATAGCTCACCAGATTTGTGAAGTTTTGAGGCATTATTCCTTCATCTTTTTTTTTTTTTTTTTCTGCCCAACATTTCTCTTCTCCTTAGGACTCTAGTGATGTAAATGTTGGATCTTTTAATATTGCTCCATAGGTCCCTACAGCTTGGTTCAATTTTTTTTTCTCTCTCTTTCAGGTGGCATAACGTCTACCAATCTGTTTTAAAGCTCACTGACACTTTCCACTACTATTCTGCTACTGAACCTACAGGGTGAATTTTAATTTCAGATATGGTATTTTTCAGTTCTAAAAATTCAGTTTGGTTTCCTCCCACCTCCCCTCCCTCTGTTCCTCTCTCCCTTTCTTCATTCGTCTCTATTTCTCTGCTGAGAACTTCACTTTTCCATGTATTTTAAGAGTATTCAACTGTATCTTGTAGAGAATGGTTATAAAGGCTACATTAAAATTTTCATTTGATGATTCCAAAATTTGGGTCATCCCAGCATTGGCCATCTATTGACAATCTTTTTCCATGAGTACTGATCACATTTTTCTGGTTCTTTATATGGTGAGCAATTCTGGATTGTACCCTGGACATTTTGAATATCTAGTTGTAAGACTCTAGGTCTTATTAAAACCTTCTCAAGGATGTTGATATTTGTTTTAGTAGACAACCAACCCAGTTAGATTCTGATTGCAAGTTTCACCTCACTTTCTGTGAATAGTGGTTATAATGTCAGTTTAGTTCTTAAAAGGATTCGCTATAATGTTTGGGTTCACCCACCGAGTATGCGCCCCCCTCAGGAGTTAGTCTGGGACTTGGGTAGTAGTTTATATCACTGCTGAGTTCTTGAAGCCTTTGCTTTGCTTCTTTGGACTGTGTGGCACATGCACAGCTTAGAGGTGAGCCTGGGGCTTATATCTGTTCATACACAGAACTGGGGGACCCTCTTCCCACCCCTATCCTAAGATTCCCCTCATACTTCCTAGCTTCATAGGGTCCCCTTTCCCTTGTTCCTCTGGTCAGAAAGACAGGTTTCTCTCAGGTGTTAGCCCCTTATTATATTGATTTCCATACAACTGAGGTTGCCTTTGGGAGAAAAGCAGCAAAATAAAAAGAGATGAAGTAATGAAACTCTCCCACACTCTTTGGAAAAGGGGGGCTCCTTTTCACTGGTCCTCTGGTCAGAGAGAATTTTCTTTTGGGATTTCAGGCACCCAAACCCCCACTGCAAACACAAATGCAGGTCCTCAACTGGGGTTGGCTGTGCAGCGGGGCAGGGGAGAAACAAAAGGAACAAAATAGTAACTCCCCTATATTGTTCAGCAAAGGACCACTTTGCCAAACTGCTGTTTAGAAATAGAGGGTCTCACCTGAATATTTTGCTGCCAATGCCTGCTGCATTGTTCTAGAATTCGTTGGGTCCAAGTTGAAAGACAGAGAAGAGAGAACAAATCCCGTAAAACTCACCCCGGGTATAAGGGACTGATAAAGCTTTGACTTCATTCCCATTCACTGTTCCCCTGCTATTGTGCAGTTTTCAGTTGCTCTAAATAGTTGCCCTCTGTATTTTCCAGAGTTTCCAGGTGAAGCCATGAATGAGGAAGACAGGCTTTAGTTGGCTTACTCCATCTGGCCCCTTGCTGGAAGGGTATGCTTAGGATTGTGATGAGAACTGGCCAACAAGAATTGCGATATGGTTTTTGCAGTTGTTGCCATTATTGTCTTATTGCTTGTCTGGGATAATACAGCAGCAGAATGAATGCCACCTCGTATCAGGTAAGCATAAAGAAAAAAAAAAAAAAAGCAGTGATTTCAAAGGACTTAATAAGCACCTGCGAAGTACCCATGACTGCTGTGTGCACAGTGGGACCAGATGACAGAGGTCCAAACACAGTCCCTACTCTCAAGGGACAGATCATCCACAGAATAGCCTGGTCCATGTGAAAAATACAAGACTGTCCATAGGACCAAAAAAGGACACAGAGGGAAAAAAGGGGGGTAAAAACTGGGCAATTAGAGCAGGTAACATTTAATCCCCTGCCCGAATTAGATGGAGAAGAAAAGGCACCTTCCACCAGAGGGCTTGATAGGTTAATTATTCTTCAAAAGTTGGTTTTGTACCTTTTTCTGACACAGAGTTTATGTGCCCCAAAGGAAACCAAGGGGTGGCTTCTAAGGATGTTTTATGACTCCTGACCCTGTTCTTCTGTCCCCTTCTCTCCATTGGTAGAAAGGCTTTCCAGGACTTCCCTCTTGACGACTGAAAGCCCAGTCATGCCAGAGTGAGTCATGGGCTCTTTCCTGCGGAGTCTTGGATTACCAACAGACAGAATGTTCAATAATTGTTGTAACTCAGCTGGTTGCTGGCATTGTTCACGTGTTTCAGCTGAGTTGAAACATCCGGAAGTTTACTTTTCATATTTTATTTGGGTTTATTCCTACAATCACAAAGGCAACATCTTCATTCTAGGACAGTATTGATTATACTGGAAAAGACTGTGAAGCATTCAGAGAGGCCCTGCCCGGGAGGCCCTGGGAGCAGACCCCCACAGAGCCGGAGGGGCTGTGGCAAGAGCAGCTGACAGATGGCCCGGGTGAGTGCAGGGGGGCCAAGTCCATTGTGAATTTTCACTTGCAGCTGTGTGGAAAGTACCTACGGCAGTGACTCCACGTCTTCGGATTTCTAGCGTTAAATTACGGCAGAGAAGCGAACGTTTTCAAGGGCCGAGCATAGAGGGAGGCCGGTAAACTTTAGCTGGTTTGGGCCGTAGCTACCAGGCATTGCTGGACAGAAAGACAGTTTAAAGGAAAAAGGGGATTCCTGTCACAATCCGGGCCTTGAGCAGAGAGCCCGGACAGCTGGCAGGGGAACCAGACCTGTGGTTAATGGAGATATATCTACTTCCACTCATGGAAACTCAGCTTCCATCTTGCGTGACATCATGCCAAGGCCTGGATTTTCTTTTCTGGAAGGAGGTGTGCGTGGATCCAGAGTTACTGCTTGGCCAGGCCTTCACAGTCACGTGTCAGTGGCCAGGCCAGTGACTATGGCATTTGTGCCTTTTCACAGTCTTGTCTGGGAACTCGACCTTCTGTAAGAGTTGGGTCCCCCGCTCCCCATCCCCCTCCCAGGTCCCCCCTCCTGCCGGCAGGCTGCAGGGAGCGTATTTTGTCGCTTATCTAACGAAAAATAAACAGAGCAATCTGGAGCTAATTTAAGTGGTTTCCCATATCAGGATACAGCTGGGAAAGATTTTAAGCAAAAGGCCCAACAGGAACAATAGTGCTGTGAAGTTGGGCAGCGACGGGGAGCAGCGGGGGAGCACGGGAAGGCCGCTGCAGACAGCCTGGCAGACAGCTGTCAGCCGCTCCAATAACAATCCCCAGAGCCAATGAAAACGGGCAGGGGCCGTGCGGGCAGCTGGGCGGAACACCAACAATGCAAACAGAGGATTCGAGGGGGCGTTCCGAGTGAAAGGCTGGAGCGTCAGGGCCGCTGGTCTCCCAGGAGCCCTCTGCAGGGCTCCCATGCAGCAAAGCCTGGAGAGGAGTCACAGATGAGGGGACAACACTTCATTTCTCCGGAGCACTGGCCAATTTTTTTTTTTTTTTTTGATGTGCAGGCATCCATGCTAGCTTGATCCTGACTTATGAATCCAGCAAAGCCTGGATAGGAACATCTGTTTTTGACATCAATTTCTCCGACTCTGCAGGCTGGTTGTCTTTTTAACTCTTCAGGTGCTCCTGGCTAGACCTTGAATTTCCTGGTCCAACTCCACAGAGGTGAGAGGGATTGAGGGAGTTAAATGAAGCTAGGGGCTGCTCTTGAAAGAACTTGCAAATGCTTTATATATTAAAACAAAAAACTGTACTTGGATCAGGCTCTTGACAAAGATCCAACCAATGAGGTAAACTGTACAGTCTTAGAGGCAGGGCCTTTCTGTGCAGAGAATACTGAATTGGAAGCACAGAAACCTGGGCTCTCTGTCTGCTTCTGCCACAGCCAATGACCTTATCCTCCTCTTCATCATTTAATCCGGGATGTTAGTTCATGCTCACACTTTCCTTCCCAAAAGGGCTCAATTTTGTAAAAATGTCCCTCTGGTAAGAGCAGCCTTTGGGTCTGTTACAGAACAATTCCATCTGTTTAAAGGTAACTTTAAATAATCCATGTCTGTATTCTAAAGGAAGAAGAGTTCCAGGGCGCCTGTGTGGCTCAGTCGATTATGTGTTCAACTCTTGGTTTCGGCTCAGGTCATGAGACTGAACCCCACGTCAGGCTCTGTGCTCAGCAGAGAAACTGCTTGAGATGCTCTCTCCCCCTGCCCCACTCCCGCTCATGGTAGTGTGCACACACACACTCCCCCTCTCTCAAATAAATAAATAAAATCCTTGAAAGAAGAATAATTCCATTTGGAAGTTTCAGTTAAAAAATACACAAATGAAAAAGTAAAAATTGAAGATTTCATTAGTCACTCTTCCATCTATTATTCTATCATATTTGACAATAAATTTTTAAACAGCACTGATTATCAAAGTTTCCATGATAATACAACTGATTTTAAGACTAAAATTTCAGGTTGCAAAAAGGCAGAGATATGCATGGGTTTTCTGAGAATAGAAAAGAATACGAAAATTTCTAGAAGATAAAAAGGTAGGAAGGCCGGGCATTATATCCTTTAGAAATATAATATCCTAAAAACAAAACAAAACAAAAAAAGCAACAAAAACAAAAAAAGAAATATAATATCCTTTCCATTTCTATCTGTGTGATATCCTTTGTAAGTTTAGACAATGATTGCTTCAAAAACATCCAAGCACACTTAAAAACCCAACTACCTGAACATACAAAATCTCTTTAGGGCAGCTCTCATACAATAGCATGTATCAGAATCCCTTAGAAAGTTTGTTAAGACACAGGTGGCTGGGTCCCACCTCCAAAATTTCTGGTCTAAGGAAGAGGCCTGAGAATTTGCATTTCTAACAAGTTCGCAGGTGATGAGGATGCTTCTGGGTCTATGCCCTGAGAACCATTACTTCAGAGAGAGATGTATAGTTAGTTAAAGTCAACCAGTTTTACTCAGTATCCTTTATTGTTCTTTTGAATCACTGGTCAAATGTGGATGAAAAATCAAAGCGGAAAAAGAAGCAAGAACACAAACGGGTACGGAATCAACGCAAAATATTCATAAAAAGTCACACAAAGAGAAAATGGCTGATCCTTAACTTTTGTGAGGATTAAATTATAAAGGTAGTTGTTTCCTGAAGGGCAAAATGGTTCTTAAGGAAGGAAAAAATGTGGCAAAGGAGAAGGCTTTATAATAATGAGTCTCTGAGTCTATACCGTACTAGTGGCTTTCACCCTTCGACCTGGCTACACGGCAGAATCACTTGGGAATCCAAATCTTTGGGGTGGGCTTTCTAGCTGGCCTGCAAACACAGAGAAAATTGTGAACTTGCCTAGAAGAAAGTATTTGAATTTCCACGGGTGGAGTACAGAATCTCAAGCGGTATCAGAGAGATCAACATGAAGACGAGGACGTCAAGAAAGATGCAGAGCATGTGAGAAATGCCCCAACTGGTCAGAAACAAAGCCACAGTCACACTTCTCCTGAAGCCCGTCCAAACCTTTATCACATTATTTAACTGCAATGTAATAATAATTAAAAAGACAGAAAAAGGGAGTACTTGGGGAGATTCTGAAATAGAGACCTCAGTATACACAACAGTAAGGTCAATTACCATCTTGGAGATTCCAGGGGTTTCATTCAAAGTAGCTGTTTTAAAAACCAAGGAGTCAATGCAAGCTCCCACCAATTCTGGAACTACACTTCTTCTTTTTTTTAGATTTTATTTTTTTTATTTGACAAAGAGAGAGAGAGCACAAGCAGGGGGAGAGGGAGAAGCAGGCGCCCCACCGAGCAAGGAGCCCAGTGTGGGGCTTGATCCCAGGACCTTGAGATCATGACCTGAGCCAAAGGCAGATGCTTAACCCACTGAGCCACCCAGGCATCCCTGGAACTACACTTCTAATGAATGGTTATGTAACCTGTCCTTCACCATCTGTAACCCAAATGGCTGCGGTGATGTTGGTTAATACCCTTCTTGTAGTACACGAGACCATATGGATTTGAAGACTAAGGAAAAAGAGAGAAAATGGATGACAGTGATGCTACCTGGCGGCCCTAAGAGCTCACAGGCAGATCTCTTGCTGGCAAGCCATTTCTGTCCTCTTAACAGTGATATCACCACAGTGCACTGAGAGGGGTTTGCCAGAGGAAACGGAAGTCATAGAGTGCCTGGTGAGGCCCACAGCTTGTCTGTGACTCAGCCTACTTTATAGGACTCAAAATGAATTAAAACTACATTTTTAAAAGCCATATCTCCACCTGGTTCCCATCATGGTTTTTTGGCGAGCAGGAAAAGGACCTGTCAGTTTCTGTCTGCAGGAGGTAAAAAAGAGACAGCACATTTCGGGGAAAAGCAAATAAACCCATTTGCCATGAGGGTTTCAGGTTTACGGGCACAGCAGGTGGGTCAGGAAGTGCAGGACGGGTCCAAATTATGGCAACAGCAGCCTTTCCCTCCGCCAGGCAACACACCACCACGTGGCCAAGGAGAGGGTATATTTTGAACTCAGGAAAGGGAACAGTGGTCAGATAGGAACTTCTCCAGCTACCTGACTAAGGCACTTATATTTTACGGAAACTTTTCTCTCTTGGGATCAATTCACAATGCCATTATCCATTCCCATGTCTTCATAAAAACCGAACAGACGGTCAGAAATGGTTTTTAAAGAAGTTTTGCTGAAAGATTATTCAAGGCATTAGACAGAGGAATCCAGTTATCATTTTGATCACTTAAAAGCTTTGTTCCTGTTTACTGAAAACATGCTGACCCTTGCGGGCAGGCCTCAGGGAGTCAGTGGGATCCTGCAGGAATGTTCCCTGGTCGACTAGGGCAGGGGCTCCTTCCCCAGACCTTTTCCTGCCAGCCAATAACATGATGGGAGCCGAGCTTTTAAAAACTTAGTTTTAATTCACTTTCTGTATCATAAGGTAGGCTGAGTCCCAGAAAAAAGCAGCAGTTTGGGATGGATTTAGTATTTTTCCTATCCTGCTGCATGATGGAATCTATTTACTTTATTTGGTTTTCAAGTTTCTCACCATATGATCAGATGTAAACCTCATGGTACTTACCAGTTTATTTTACAAAAATGACTCAGATTTCAACGCTGACTAAGTGTTGCCTGTTTGTGTTTACAAACTGGACATGTTATAAACATTACAATTATTCTCTGACACTGTATGTGCTTCTGCCCAAATATCTAAGGTACCCAAATTTTTAGCCAGTGGGAAAAATACCTTTCTTATCTACCTGTAGTCACCTAGATCATGATTTCTCAAAATGATTGTTATTATTGAAAATTGTTTTTGAAGAATTTTTAATGTCAGGGAAATTTTTACCATAGAAAGGTAAATATTTACCATGAGTGGTAAGATAACAAATAATTTACCATTTTTCTCCTTATATCTTTCAAGAGTTTTCTACCATGATTATGGTTTTTTTTTTTTTTTGGTCAGAGCATGATTAAAGTAATTTTTTAAAAAATTAATGAGGATACTAAGAATTTCTTCCAAAAACTTGATATTCAATCTAAAATACGTGTGGCTTAATATATAATAAAATCTATTCTGGTAATCCAAAGTTTAGAAAATACTATTTTTCATGTTAATTTATAAAAAAGAAAGAAATGAACTAGGGAATACCTTTTTTAGAGAGAAAAATAATATTTTAGAGCCAAATTGTTAAAAAAAAAAAAATATATATATATATATATATATATATATATATGTCTTCTTATGGATATTAAACATTCCTGTTAATTTTCCAGGTATTTTGACAACCAAAAGACTACTTTCTTAGCTCTTGAACTGCTTTTCATTCCTTATTTGTATATTTTTGACTAGTAGAGGCATAGTTCAACTCTGACAGAAACACTCCCTCCACGTCACTGCCAATCCTTGGTGCCAGACTTGCTGGAAAAGGATGGTTCACATATCACAGTGGAGGGGGCCACAAATCCTTAAAGCCATATGATGGTGCCAAGATACTCGACATTCGTTATACTTCATGAATGTCTTCTTCTTCTTCTTCTTTTTTTTTAAAGATTTTGTTTATTTATTTGACAGACAGAGATCACAAGTAGGCAGAGAGGCAGGCAGAGAGAGAGAGAGGGAAGCAGGCTCCCTGCCGAGCAGAGAGCCCGATGCAGGGCTCAATCCCAGGACTCTGGGATCATGACCTGAGCCAAAGGCAGAGGCTTTAACCCACTGAGCCACCCAGGAGCCCCCATGAATGTCTTCTTATGGATATTAAACATTCCTGTTAATTTTCCAGGTATTTTGACAACCAAAAGACTACTTTCTTAGCTCTTGAACTGCTTTTCATTCCTTATTTGTATATTTTTGACTAGTAGAGGCATAGTTCAACTCTGACAGAAACACTCCCTTAGGTCAAATAAATCTGGTCTTCACTATCAATGTGCAATCAGTTTGGTTTCTGTTTCCTATTCCTTTCCTGGATGCTTTATTGAGTTATCTGATAATTACTCGACCAACTAACTACTGCGGCCACCTCAACTGAAACAACTTATCTGGGCGACATATGTAAGCTCTTGGCTTCCTTTTTTGAGCTCCATCAGTCATGTCATAAAGGGCTATTCTGAGCTGCTATTGATACTGTCACTAAAAGGAAACCAGTGATTTCAGGAACTTCTATTCTACATTGAGGCTCGTGGTTAGTAAAACACTCACAGTCAGTCTGAGGGGAGCTAACTCTATACCCTGAGAGAAAAGATGCCCTAGGGGCAGAAATGGGGAAGGTCAAAGAGCTTTCTATGAAACACAAAGACTTCATTAATTTGGAGGAAAAAAAAGTAAAAGGAGGGAGAGGATGTGAAACAGAAGGTAACATGAAACCTGATGTCTTTCAGATCTAAAAGGTGTTTACTTGCTTACTACAGCCGTTATGTAATCTTAGTCTGTGACTTCATTTACACTTTGAGATTAGCATTTACTACAAATATCCTCTAAGATGATGATTCATTGTGTGATTACTAAAGTTTTCGATGAGGTGAACGTGTAGCAAGTGGGGCATGACTTCCATAAAATTCAAGATATCCCAGACATAGATGAACATCTCACGGGTCAAGAGTTAATGGTCACACACTCCTAGTCTGCAAAGACTTCCCCTGCAGATTTTAAGGCAGACCAAGGCCAAGGTACATCAAGGGGTCCTGACTATTGGGAGAATGAGATGGGCCCTTCCTGGGCTGTTCTACTCCAGTGCAAAGAACACCAGACCTGGGCACATGGACAAGCTTTCTTGATCTAAATCCAAGAGCAGCATTGATCAAACTTCTGGGTTAATGTAAAATACTAAATTTGCCTATCTTCTAGAAATACTCAAGTAGAACAAGAGGTCACTGAAATGAGGATCCCATGGAATCCTACCCAAGACCACCTAAGGATGACCATCCCCAAGGTCATCCTTCTCTTACTGACAAAAATCAAAAAGAGCTAAAACTTCGATTTGTTCTGGAGATAAAATGTTACCTTAATGCCAAGTTTTCTCTTTGAGATTTATAATTTTCCTATTAAGTTATATCATTTATCATGTCCTAAGAGCAATGTCGGTGTCCAAGAAAATCAGAAACAGAGTAGTGAATTAGGAAAGAATTTAGTAACTGGAGGTAGTTATATTCATTCATGGGAGGAGGGGAATCTTTCTGGCCTGTTTTCTAGCAAGAACTATAAAAGCATATATACCTCCACATATGTTTTGAAATGGCACACATTAAAATATCAACTTACTATGTGCCAGGGTTCTAAGCCCAGGGGACACTGTGAAAAACAAGACAGGGAAAGTCTTTGCTCCCTTGGAGCTTAATTCTGGTGAGGGAGATAGATGGCAAAGTACAGCAAAAACAACCAAAAAGAGAATGCCCACTGTGATAAGTGTTATGCAGAAAACCAAACACTATGATATGACAGACAATGAGGGGGCAGGGAGGGACAACATCAGATGAGGGGTTGACTTGTGAGCTGATTCTTAAAATGACAAGGCATTGGCAGCCCTGGGAAGGTCAAGAGAAGAGAGTGTTGGACGAAGGGAGCTCAAGTTCAAAGTCCTCTCTAATACAGTTTCAGGTTGTATGATACATTATGCCAAAACTTCTTTTAAAATAAAGACTGTATCAACTATATTCCTGATAATTTTCTGTTGTCAAGAAAAATGTAAGCTAAACGATACTGAGCAGTAAAACACAAACTTTTTTAAGTATCATCACTTCTCTTCCATTACCTGTTCCCCACTCACCTACTTAATTTCACTGACATTTGTTTACACGATAGCAGATGTGTTTGCATGAAATCCTTGTGTTTGAATACAATCGTGTTTAAAGGTGGCAAGTTAAACCATGGGTTCAAGGAGAATTGAGGGAAACTGAACACTCTTCAATCAAATTTGGCCAAAATCAGTTAACTTCTTAGAAACCTACAACGGAACGAGAGATAGACAAAACTCAAACTGTCACCGCAGTTGGCCCATCTCATCTGCATTATGAGATAACCCGAAACACAAGCAATTCATAGTTGTTTTTTTTTTTTTTTTTACTGTACCTTTGATTCAGGTAGAGAGTAGATTTATTAGTAAGTAGTAATTTATTGTTTCTCATAGGAAAAGTGTCTCCATATTCTAAATGGAATATCATAGATAACATATTTTATTTTTTAAAAAGATTTTATTTATTTATTTGACAGAGAGAGATCACAAGCAGGCAGAGAGGCAGGCAGAGAGAGAGAGAGAGGAGGAAGCAGGCTCTCGATGCGGGACTCGATCCCAGGACCCTGAGATCATGACCTGAGCTGAAGGCAGCAGCTTAACCCACCAAGCCACCAAGGCACCCCATAGCTAACATATTTTTACATCCAGAAATTGTGATGCTACTTTTATGTAGTAAAACTACCATTCCTAATACCTCCATTAGATGTAGTCAGAAGCCTTAGGAAGGCAATATATTGTCAATTTTTTAAATAAAGCTTCTTTTAAGTGGAATTACACTTTAGAAAACTTTTCAGGATGTTCTGATTGGGTTTATAGTAGAATACATCTAATTTGATTTGTAAGAGTCTTTCATATATACACAAAATATTTTATTTTAGAATAGTTTTAGATGTACAGAAAAATTGCAAATGTAATGCAGAGAGTTCCCATAAAACCCATATTCAGTTTCTTTCATGGTTAACATCCTACATTAATGAGTCTTACACATTTTGGGGACAAAAATCTCAATTTCATGTGCACACATACACACACACTTGAAGAACTTTCAGCCTGACATGGTGCTTCTTATATGGTTCAGTATAAAAATTATAATCCTTCAAGACCTTTTCTTAATGTCTGGTGTCTTTTAACTTTAGAATAATGATTTAGTAAATAAAGTAATTCTTTTCCAGACATTTTTAGAGTCAAAGCAATTTTTTTTTTTTTTTACCAAAAGGCCATGACCAAATAATTATCTAATTAGCCAAAAGAGGTTTTTTTTCTCAGCTCAGAAAGGAATTAGAAATTACAACCATGAAAGACTGTTAATTGGGTTTTCAAAGAAGCATGAAGTACTAGAGCTTTTTTTGTTTGGCTCTTCTGCCATGAAGGTTCCCCCCATTAACCCTTTATCTTCTGCATGACAGCACCAGTAAAATGCTGCACTTTAGTAGTGGAAGGGAAACAAAACAGAGTCATATTTTTTCTTAAGTATGTGATTTCTATATGTGCACCATTTCAAGACAGGAAAGTAGGAGCCCCATTTCTCAATCTGTGCTAAGACAATGGAGGCAGGGCAGGGGAATGACCCTCTGGAGCTCTCGTGGGAGTGCCGGCTACAACTACAGCAGCCCGTCTCAGCCCAGACTGGAGAGTGGTCAAAATAGGGCATGCTGGAGGGACCACAGAGTCCTTATTCCATACCACCAATATATCCTTACCACAAAGGTCAGCACTTCTACATTTCTGAACAAGGAGAGACTGCTGCTGCCAGGAGCTGGCTTGGCCTGGACTCCAGGCAGGATTAGCATACAGTCCAAATGCCTGCGGGAGTTTGGTTAAGTTTGATTCACATTTTATGTGCTTAGCATGGAGCTTTGCATAGAGGAACCACTGAAAGAGTATGTGCTGAACAGGTGAAGGAATAAAGAATTTACTCTCCCCTAAAAGAACTGCAGACACTTGGGGTTAGACGTAGCTGTTGGAGCCCCGAAACTAAGGGCTATCCAATAAGGCAACCAGAGGAGGACATCTGAATTTTGAGACTTGGCTCATCTGGAGACGCTTCTTAGCTCCCAGACTCCTACTTAGCAAGCCATTCTCCTGGGGGGACGTTGAATACATTTTCAGAGAAAGTCTCCTTCACATCCAAAGAGGCAGGAGGAGGGAAGAGCAGCAGAAGTTCTTTTTACGACAAGTGAAATCTAGAATTGCTCTCAGTGGTGTTCTCTGGGAAAAGAAACTGACAGGCTGGAGAACAGTGGTAGGTAGACAGACTTATTTTTCACGCAAAAACTTTTGGACACTTGAAAATTTGTACTTCGTGCATTAGGAGACAAAAAATAAAGTAAATTACTATTTAAAAATGAAGTCTGGATGAAGCCATTGACCTAGAACAAGACTCCTGTGCAGGAATCACAGGATGGTCTTGAATAAAAGGCAGGATGGAAGGGAGGGGTCCAAAGGCACACCGTGGACAGCGATCTCAGAGAGTCCGCTACCCTCTGGCCGTGGACAGCACCTGCATGAGTACCTGAGCAGGTACATCAGTGGGTGGTGAGGCTGGGTGGGCAGCAGGGACTCCTGCCTCCAGAAGCAGGCTGAAGAGGATCACCTTTCAGCACCCAGACTCTCATCTCCAAGGAGTTCCGCACACCCGGGGATCTGACTGCAAATCCTATCTCTTTGCAGCTCCTGAATCCTCCCCCTCTGCTTCCACTCCTCATAGAGCACCATCAACAGATGTCCTTCTCTCCAGAGTCTCTGGCTCTCCCCACTTCCTCTGCAGCCTTAGTGTTCATCACCGGACTTCCTAATTTTTCCTACTCTTCTCTCAAATCACCATCCCTCTCCCCACAGATTGAAGCTCATGCACTCAGACTATACCACTGACTAATTATTTTATCGCAGGTGTTTTTAATCTCCTGGATCACTGCTGCCATGTTCCTTGAAGATTTCAATGCCCAGCATCCTATCGCTCTCCCCAGTACCATTCCCATCACCCTCTGCAAACCACTGACAATTTCCATATCAATACAGATGATCTTTCTAAAAATCCCAGACTCTCAGTGACCTGACCTCCTCTCCTTCATTGATTTTAGCATCTACCCTGTTGTAGCACCTCACTCCCAGACTCATACTCTGGACCTTGAAGTTAAAAATATTTGTAAACAGGGGCGCCTGGGTGGCTCAGTGGGCCTCTGCCTTCGGCTCAGGTCATGATCCCAAGGATCCTGGGATCTGTGATCGAGCCCTGCATTGGGCTCTCTGTTCAGCAGGGATCCCGCTTCCTCCTCTCTCTCTGCCTACCTCTCTGCCTACTTGTGATCTCTGTCTGTCAAATAAATAAATAAAATCTTTAAAAAAAAATGTGTAAACCCTCCACAATCTTAATCTCAAGCATCACACTCTCTCCAGTGACCACCAACCATCTTATCAGCTTACCTGCTATAGAATTGAGCTACTCAAAATGGTAGCTCATTAGAACATTGGATATTCACATGCAAAGAATAAAACTGGACCCCTATCTTACAGCACTCACAAAAATTAACTCAACAAGGATTAAAGTCTTAAATGTAAGATATGATACCATGAAACCCCTAGAAGAAAACACAGTGGAAGAACTCCTTGACGTTGGTCTTGGCAATAAATTTCTGGACATGGCACTCCAAAGTATAAGCAACAAAAACAAAAACAAGTCAGATTACAACAAACTAAAAAACAAAAACAAGTCGGATTACAACAAACTAAAAAGCTGCTGCAATGCAAAAGAAACAATCAATAAAATATTGATTACTAATTGATAATGTAGTAATTGATTACTAAATGATAATATTTGAGCTGTATTACATTGAGTAAAGAATATCATTAAAGCTAATTTTACCTATATCTTTTTAGTTTCTTTTGAACATAGTTAAAATATGTATATGACTCACATTTGCATTAGATCTCTACTGGACAACATTGATTTAGAGCCTCAATAATTCTTCAACCACCCTCAGGATATATGATCCTTCAATCACATGGCCTTTTTACCACACCATAACAACCCTTCACCAAGTCCTAAATTTCTCTCCTTACCCAGTCACATTGCATGGCCCATCATTATAATCTCTTCTTTTTCATTGTTTTATTTGTCTTAAATTTTTTAACTGAAGTATAATTAACATGAAATGTTATATGAGTTTCAGGTGTGCTATATAATAATTCAATAATTCTATACATTTGTTAGGGCTCATCAAGGTGAGTGTACTCTTAATCCCCTTTACCTATTCCCCCAACCCTCACACGCATCATATTTTCTTTCCTTATTTTTTTTTTTTTTTAAAGAGAGCAAGAGAGGGAAAAGGGGATAGAGAGAGAGGGAGAGAGAGAGAGAGAGAATCTCAAGCAGACTCCCTATTGAGCGTAAACCCTGATGTGGGGTTCGATCTCATGTCCCTGAGATCATGACCTGAGCTGAAATCTAGAGTCAGATGCTTAACCAACTGAGCCTCCTAGGGGCCCCCATATTCTCTTCTTCATACAACTTTGCCCTTGTCTCTTTTCATTAAATTCAACTTTCCATGGCTCCTCAGGTATCCCAAAACCAAGTACCATCATGTTTCTTGGTCAAATTTTGATCATCATTAATTCTCTTCCTACCGGAAGCCCAATGGCTCTAGAGGCACCACATAACCATTTAAGAAACAGAACAAGTGACAGTTTTAAAGGAAAGACCATTAACCAAAAAAACTTGAAGAGAGTCCTACTCCCACATCCGCCTCACTCTAGCCATGTAACTACAGAATGGATCTTAACCTCTTTGGGGCTCAATTTCCTCATGTATAATATGAAGCTCTGGAGCCTTTCTAGCTTCAACATGCTAGGCTTTGCTGAAGACTGTGGGAGTCAGCATGAACGTGGGGCTACGAATAAATGCTTTCTGACGCTGTCTTGGGGCCAAAAACAGCAGTATGCATGCAAGAAGTTTATTTTGGAAGGGAACTCAGAGAGCAGGAATGAGAGACCAGAGTTGCTGAATGAGGAATGAGAAAAAGCCACACACGGATGTTATCAAGCTGGCCACTGCCATGGGTGACTCATGCTCAATCTCACCGGTCCCCATTGAGAACCCAGATGAACTTCACCTCAGAACTGTCACTCTGGGGGGTGTAGGGAGAAAACATTTATGCACTGGCTCCCTGTGAGTAATTGGTGGCCCCATGGGCATCAACTCCAGCACATTTGGGACACTGAGTCTCTCCATGTTGGAGAACATGGCAAGGCACAATGGTAGCCCTGTGAGAAGCTGACCAAAGCCTACTCTGAACTGGTCACCAGAGCAGCAGCAAGACATGGGGCTATAAGGATCCGCCATGACGCAAAGAGCTGTAGGTGACACACTGTCTTAGTAAGTGTGGTTTCTAAATGAAAGACTAGAGCCAAAGGACGCAGTTGCTTGTTTTTTAGCAATGGGTCACGGTCCCTTAGGCCCATCTCTTCGTCCAAAAAGCAAAGAATAACACAAACCTACCTCACATTCTGGGAAAGGCTTGAAACCAGAGTGCTGCCATTCAGTGGCTTAAGAACTTCAGTAATCTTTAAAGACTGAAATGGACTTTGGGGCTTGTGCCAGCTCCAGTCCTGCCCAGTTGCAGATTCTGGGGTCTCCAACATATAGGTTCAGTTCTGTTCAGCCCTGGTTGTTGAGAGCATCACACCCTTACATTCCCTCGCCCCCCTCCAACTGCTTACATGTAGGCTTCTGACTTGTTTTCAAACAAGCAGTTTGCTGAAAACAAGGTTCCAACAGCCTCCCTAGCCCTGGGGACCTCCTTTTCTAGAAGGTGCTGGTTTCTGCTCATCTAGCACAGCTGAATGAGGTCCTGCTTCAATCTGGATATTTAAATCCTGAATATGATATAATATGATACAATATTTATACAACAACACATTGCCCAGAGATCATTGCTTTGATGCCCTCAGCAATACAAAATGGCAAAAGCCAGATAGTGATGATAGTAATAATAGCTATAATTATTGAATTCCTACCTCCCACCAGGCCTGGTATCAGGTACTTGACACAAATCTTACTTTACTTTTCACAACAGTCCTCTGAGTAAGTTTTATCCTTATTTGCAGATAAGCAAACTGATACTCAGAAATTTACCTAAAGTCACCCAGTTAGTAAGTGGTAGAATGAGAATCGGAGCTCAGGTCTGTCTGATTACAGGACTCCTGCCCATCTTACCCACTGTCTCTTCAAGATGGATCTCAAAATTCCCATGTTTCCTGGGACATGACAGATTAGACCTGTCATCAACCTTCTGGAACCAGTCCTATATCCAGCCCAGTCCCCTATCCCAGCCTTGTCCAGAACTGGTTTTGTTTCTTCTCCCTGTCCCCAACATGTCAAGTAGGTCATCTTCCATGGAATTTTCCATTGACCTGAAGCTAGAATCTTTGTTGGCACATTATACTGCTTCATCAGGCATTTGACTTGGGAAGCCTTTTGAAGTTAAAATGTATTATCAATTTCTAGTGTGCTCTCTGAGCTAGAACAAAATCAAGATCCATTACTAAGTTCCAATGATCCAATGATGAGAGATGGAGGCCCAATGCCAAGAACAAGAGAGCAAGGGGAAGGAGATTATGCTTCGGGGAATAGACTGAATTGGAGATGAGATAATAGCATGTAATTTTAGAAGAGCAAAGCATTGTCCCAAATACCAACATTCAAAATGATTTTTCTTTTCCAACTATGCTTCTTGCTTCTTACTCTTTACATATCATATACATACATGAGGGGGAGAAAGACCCGCTGATCATTACCACTGAACTTGCACACATATTCTCAAGGTCCTCTACACACATTAACCTGTTCCAGTCCTGACTTCTCAATAAAGTCAACAGTGGCTGACTGGCTGGGAATCTTCAAGGAAGAGGCTGTTTATGTCTGCTCCTTTCTGAAACCTCAGACTTGGAACATCTCATTACCATGACCCATCATTTCTTTCTCATTTACAATTCCCAATAGGATCCCTGGTGGATGGTCACAAAGGCTGTGCACTAATCCACAGGGACATGGTTTCTGCATTCTGAAGTAACAAGTGATCTTGCCGAAGTTCCAGAATCAATTAGTGCTTCAAGACATGAGAAAATATTATTGACAAAAGGACAGACATCCCGGAAGAAAAGTAAGTAAGTTCCTGCAGAGGAAATTAATACCACTGCTTTTAGTCACACACAACAAGAAGACTGATCAAATGAGCTGACAAAGAAAGCAGTGAGAAGTGAGAATGAAGGGAAATTTCCCAGTCTGCCTCCAAGAAGCTGGTGACAACGCCTAAATCCTTTCTGTTGCTACTGGGAGAAAGAAAAGAGTGCCAAGGTCGAGAATTCAATTCTTTACCTCTCTTAATGCTCTAAACATTTTGTAAGTAACTGTATTATTAAACAAAGCACAGTGTAGAATTTAATAAAAGAGGCAGAATGAGACACACCTCCTCATTTTTCAGAACAACGTGTTCCACTGTGAACAAAAGACAATTTCTAACTCAAAGAGCTGTGTGAGACTATGAATCCAGTAGCTGGAATGGGAAGGAAAAGATCTACATTTTCAAACCATTTCAGCTACCAGTCACCTGTGCTTTTTGACAAATGACCTCTCTGTGATTATGCCTCTATTTAGAAAAAGGTGACGATTATTTCTAATCTACCCCCAGAGAATTAGAAGGCAATGCAGCTCTACAACGAAGGATATTTTTCAAAGACCTTAAGAAGCAACAGTACTCTGGGGGGAGAGGGGTCGGTAGTGGAGGAAGCTATGCAAAGGTAGGGGTGGAGAGCATCTGGGAAATCTCTGTACCCTCAGAAGAACAGTCTGCAAGGAATGAGACCACCTTCTTGCTTGCTTTCTTTTTTAACATCCCAACTCCAGATTATGCAACGAAATTACATCTTTCAGTGGAGTCACTGGGAGGCAATACCCTTCTTCCAATGATACTGTCAATTTTCAACACTGTTTTTGGAATTTCCTTCAAAGTCAGTGTATAAACCTCCTTGGCTGAAGGATCCCACCCAGCTCCTGCTCTGTAGAGCCTTACAGTCTACTTTGTGTTATTCCATCTAAGCCTGGTCATTAAAGAGAAGAGCTACAATACAATCCCTGGGTTATTCCCAAGAGGGAGGAATTACGGTAATTATAAAACTACAATCTAGAGCAGCACTGCCCAATAAAGATATATATATATAATCTGAACCACACATGTAAGGTAAAAATTTTCTAGTGGCCACACCTAAAAAAGAAACAGTTAAATTAATTTTAATAAATATTTTATTCCACTCAACATACCAAAAATATTATTTCAATATGTCACCAATATAAAATTGTATTATTTTACAATCTTTTCATGCCAAGTCTCTGAAATTCAGTATTTTATGCATACGGCACATCTCAGTTCAATTCAGCTACATTTCAAATACGTGGTAGCCACTGGTGGCCAGTGGTCACCACTGGACAGCTCAGATCTAGATCCTTTTCTCTCCTGAATAATGAAAGCCAGGGTACTCTTTAGTACTGGATTAACTGAGTTCTTCCAGATTTTTCTTAATTCCTTTAACATGTGAGTAGATGACCATGATACAAGAAAGCAGTCTATAACCCTGGGCAGAGCTTGACATTATAATTAAAAAAAAAAAAGACATTATAACCTGTCTTGTAACAGGTGCCTGGGTGGCTCAGTCATTAAGCATCTGCCTTCGGCTCAGGTCATGATCCCAGGGTCCTGGGATCCAGTCCCACACCAGGCTCCCTGCTCTGCAGGAAGCCCACTTCTCCCTCTCCCACTTCCCCTGCTTGTGTTCCCTCTCTCACTGTGTCTCTCTCTGTCAAATAAATAAACAAAATTTTTTAAAAAAGGAAAAAATGGAAGTCTTGTAACAAAATCAATGTGACACATGCCAGAATACATGGAAATTAAAATAGAAACGGTAAACATAGGTCTAGAGGCTCTTTCACCCACTGACAATTCTGCCTCTTGCTGGCCTCTGAGGCTACTCTACCTCAGAGAGACTGCCTGTGGTCTTTTCTCAAAGCTGGGCAAAGCCGGAGACAGCTTTGAAAGGGAGGGACGGCCTTTGCCCCGGAAAAACCGGAATCTGTGATCTAATCTATTTAATGATTCACAACCCAAACATACCAAAGACAAAGCACTAGCACAGGGGGCCTGGGCCTGGGGAGCGCTGGGAGCCAGCCGGGCTGGAGAAGCAGACACAGGAATGTAGCAGGGCTGAGGACCAGCAGGTGAGAAAGGAAAGATCTGAAGACTCAGGAAGGGCCTCTGAAGACCGGTCCTTCTAGGAGGCAGCCAGGACTCCCCCGCTTCTCAGCAAGAATGCAGATTCCACACCCCGACGAGAGTGCGAAGATACTTCATGTCTGTTGTGTGGGACAGAGGCACATTCTGGAGGCGGCCCACGCTAACCACCATCAGGATTTGCCATCCAGGATACACAGTGTGAGAGAGCCTGGGCCTCCTACGGGCGTTCAACAGCCAAGCAGAATCCCCAGCCGAGTGCTCGACACCTGCCCTCCACCCCAAAACCCCACTCCAGGCACTCATGAGGAAACACAGCTCCTGCCTCAAGCTTTAAGTAAGGATTAGTGGGCGATTTTTTTGGGTGGATGAATGGAGTTGATTCTCAAAAAATTTTTTAATTCTTCCATCAAAGGATCAAAAGAAAAGAGCAGAAACCTGAGATTTTGAACTTTACAGGATCCGTAGAATTGTATTCTGTTCCAAAATTTGCCTTTGTTTTAACTTTTAAATGTTTTAAATTATTAGCCGGTTAAGTTACGTATTTTTTCTTCTATATCTGGAAGCAAAATTAAGATTTCAAGAAGATGCATCCTATTTATACTGTGGTTTCGGGTATCCCTTTGCCGATGGTAAGCTTGCACTGGCCTAGTCACCAAGCCTGGAACACATCTTTGCATCCTTCCTCCTGCTCAGCCTCTCTCCACGCCCAAAATGTCCTCCCCACTCTGTCCATTCACCTACCCATAAGTCCCTGATTATTCAAGCACAGTTTAATTTCTGCCCCATTTCTCCTTTGAAATGCTCCCTAGTGGCCCCCATCTAGATGCTCCTTCTTCCAAACTTCCTTCTATTCCACCCACATGACCCTGAAATGATGGGCCTGTGTTATGTCTAGAATGCATGTGCCCTTCTCCACCTGCAAACATTCCCTGTGTTCTGTGCTAGACACTGAGTTGGACTAATGGCTCAATGTACTTTTTGTCCTGCTCCTGACCACTCACTACTACCAGTAGCATTTCTCCTACATTAAATGATTTTCAGCCTAGGGGCCATGGAATAAACACAAGACCTTCTAGGGGATGTGTCAGAGCCACAGACGTGGGAAAGGACTTTTCTAAACTGTACCCTTGGCCTTCCCAATCCCCAGGAAATCTGAATTTAAGACCACTCCCACCACACTAGGTGTTCTTTAAGAGAGACCCTATCTCATCTAGCTTCCGGCCTCCTCAAGGAGACCTCAGCAGACAGTTATCTCAAATAAAAGAGAGTCATCATGCTTACTCATTCTTGTCTCCAAGAAGACAAATGATCTCTCCTGGTCAGGTGAGCTCACCTGGCAACACCCTGATGATCACAGCCTGCCACAGACACTAATCATTCCACTCCTTCCGGGATTCCCAGATGTGAACTCCGTACTGCACACAGGCTGCTCCCAGAGACTGGACCGTCCGCATGCCCCACCATGCAGTCTGCACTGTTAGCTATGGACCTGAGAAGCACTTTCTAACAAAAGTGACACCAAAGTGGGGTTTTAAAGCGGCTCCTGCAGCGCCTGGATGGCACAGTTGATTGGGCATTTGTCTCTTGGTTTCAGCTCAGGTCATGATCTCAGGGTGGTGAGATCGAGCCCCTCCTCAGGCTCCATGCTCAGCAGAGTCTCTTAATCTTCCTCTGTTCTTCCCCCGCTTGCTCACATGTGTAATCTCTCTCTCTCTCTCAGATAAATTTAAATTTTATTTAAATAAATTAAAAAAAAATAAAGTGGCTCCATAAAGCTGGCATTCTGAGTCCAAACACAGCACTCCCTTCTCCCTTCAGCCCCACTTCTTTTACACTTTTGACTACTTTGTGTGTGTCTGTCAGAATATGTCACCAGATCACAGGCTATTTTGAGGACAGAGAGACAGTTTTTGCTGGGGTTGGCTTTTGTTTGTTTGTTTGTTTGGGTTTTTTTGGTAATCTCCATAGCCGTGTACATCATTTTTCATGTGTGTTCAAATTTTTGAGACAATCCTTATTTTATTTTTTAAGAATCTGCACAAGTAAGAAAGTCCTCTGGGATGGAAATGAGAAAAGAAAAAAAAAATCACTGTACTTGGAATAGTCATCTTAGAGGAGGCTGATTAGCTGTGGCCCCTACTGTGAGAGAAAAACAGAGAGAAGATCACAGAGATTACAGTTGGTTTAGAGTGAAAACTGCCGGGAAGAAATAAACCTGTGGTGCCAATAATCTCTGAAATATTTTCTGATTAAGAAAACATGAAAAAAGAGCCCCATAAGGTTAAAGGTTGCTCTGTAAGAAGGGAACAAGCCTGCAAGGCAGAATTTCTGTATGCCACGCTTTGTTGGCGCTTTGCACCTAACTGCCAAAGTCAGCAAGACAGGCAACTGGAGTTTTTTTCAAATATATTTTTCTTACTGCTTTGGGCCTGGACAGGGGGTCTCATGCTTCTGAACGCAGAGGCTGTCAGCCGGTCTGAGGCCAAGCACAGCAGGGCCATCTCCGGCACAGAGCCAGGCCCCGGTTCCCAGACCCTGGTGGACCAGCAAGTCTCCATAACCCCTGGAAGGAAGGGTCAGGAATTGGTCCTCGGCTTGCACAGGGCTTCAGACCAAGTTAGACAGCCGTAGTGTCACCGCATAAAGCCAGAGTGGAGAGGAACCTGGGACAGGACACAGGCACAAGCTAGTCCTGGAACTCTGTACATTTCAGGTAAATGCCTCTTTTCAAATAGATCCACACGCAGGCGTAGCTGTTACCACCGCCTCCAGGAGAACCCCACACGTGCGCAGGAAAACAGGGACGAATCAGACCGTTTGGGTTCTTTTGTAGTGAAAAGTTAGCTGTGTGAACACATTTTGGCTACTGTTGTTTTCTTAAACCCCTCCGGAATAAACCCCCAAGTTCACATTCTAGAAAATGTGAATATAAATAATATACAGCCTTTGTTTTTCAACTGAAATGTACTAGTCCCTCCTTTGAAACCTAAATTTGAATCTTCCATCTATTATTACTAACATAGATTAAAAAAACAAAAACAAAAACAAAAAACCCAGACCAAAAATACTTGCAATCCAGTCTCCTTTCTGGTGATTCACAAACTAATAATTCCTAAACCACTTTGTCCCCTCTTTCATTCTACAACCGCTGACAGGTCTCTGCCCTGACAGCTTGCAGTGACCCTAGCTCAGCCCCTTCTCCCTGCTGAGCTCGGTGCCCACGGGACTGCTTCCAGACAGAATCTGCTTTCGCCCAGTTTTCTCCTCCACAGCAGGCTGTCCTCCTAACCCCCCTCTCCTCTTCCCAGGGAGTTTTGCCTCCAGTGAGTATGGAGAGTAAACAACAGAAGAAATGGATCCATCTTAAATGTGGCCTCTAAAATGGAATGAGAAACAAGAAGCAGAAGTAAACCAAAATCAATTGGAAAGCTTCTTGCAATTTTGTCAATAATTATGCTCAGTGCATTATGTGTCTTCCGTTACCCATAAACTCCTAGAAGTATGAAAATGAGATTATTTCATGTTTCTCATGATAAAAAAATTCAAGATCTCAATGATGCAATATTATATCATGGCCAATCATAAGCAATATAATAAAATTTTGGAGATCTATCTGATAAACTTAGGGAATGAGAAGCATCTTTACCTTAGACTCTGAGCTTACGGATTCAATGGTTTCTCACAGAGACTACAAACACAAGATTGTTCTGGGAGCCTTTAAAATGTTTTAGTTATCATTTTCTCTCAGTATACTAATGAATAAATCTGTATGATTACTACTATTAATAATAATATTTTAAGGTGATCCAACAGTCTTTCAGCATGGACCTTAACATATGAAGTCTAAAGAGGTAAAATGGATTCATGACTTCTGGCTGGGGGAAACATCATTCTAGTCTCATAGTTTTAAACCATGTGTTCTTATCTCCTTCTATGGTAGCTGTGTTCAATAAAGGGACAATTGCAAAGAGAAAGTGTGGACATACTGTATGACTGATTCCCTTAACAGGTTTTCTTTAGCTTTGTCAGAAATGCATTTAAGTTTTGAAGAACTGGCTTACCAACAGTCAGCCTTCTTTGCTCCTGGGACAGAATTAATTTCTTTCTTTCTTTTTTTTTTTTTTTTTTTTTTTTAAGATTTCATTTATTTGACAGAGAGAGAGATCACAAACAGGCAGAAGGGTTGGGGGCGGGAAGCAGGCCTTCTGCTGAGCAGAGAGCCTGATGCGGGGCTTGATCCCAGGACCCTGAGATCATGACCTGAGCTGAAGCAGAGGCTTAACACACTGAGCAAACCAGGTGCCCCTGGGACAGAATTTCTACACATTTATAAGCCTGCCAACTGCATGAGGACATTTCAGTGGTGAAGGAGTTCTCCATTTGCTAGTACCTTTTCCTAAGAGGATTCAATATATGAGGGAGGAAAGATGAGAGATTTAGGAAAATTAGTTAAGATTCTCTATTGCTGTTTAAGAAACTAAATGATGTATTTTGTGTAAATGATGTATTTTGATGTATTTTGTCAAGGCTCAGATAATAACATCCAAAGCTTAGTTTCTGTCAGAAGTCGCTCTGTTCACGTAGAAACGTGCTGCTGAGTGGGATCCGGTCATGTTCTTCAACGGTGACGTACATCTGTGTCAGGGAAATTCTGAGCACTGCAGGTGCCCATCCTTCAAATAACCTCACCCTCAAGTCACTGTGACAATCAAACCATATCTGCACACTGCTAAATACTATCACAGAACTGCGCCCGGTCTCAGGAGGACTGTGGATTTGTGCTCTGTGGCCCACACGGGTTCCCGGGCCACATGAGTCTGTTCCTAGAAATGGGCCACTCTTGCGCCTCTCCTCACAGGCATCCCGTTGCCGCGGAAAGGATGCCTCCATCCAAGGCCATCACCAGCCCTGACAAAAGGTATTTGAATGCAGAATGACAGAGCAATGAACTCTCCTAGTAACAAGAACTCAAAGATAACCGGTCCAAGCTCTCCTGCATATTTCTTCAATATGCCCTTTCACCACCATCAATTTCCCCCCTGCCTTCACTCAGCCCCTCCTTAGCCTCCTACCGCCTTCACTGTGGCAGCCTCCTAAAAGGTCTGCCTGCCTCCAACGATGCTCCACACTGACCCTAAAATGAAAATCTGATCCTGCTGAAAACCTGTCAATGCCTCCCTACAGCTTTCACTGTACCTTGGAGATGGCTTCCGGGCTGCACGCAGGCTCTCCCGCCACGCTCTCCAGCCTCCCACCTGGCCATCCCCCTGCCTGCACTCTGGGCTCCAGCCCCACTGAGCCTCCTATGGCACTGCTCTCTCCCCTCTGCCCCTGTTCCTGTTTCCTTCCCACAGCGGAGAATGCTGTTCAGTCCTTTTCCCAACTGTACACTGTTTATCTGGCCAACTCATTCCCAAGAAAGCCCCCAGGCCCCTGGGCTCTGGCAGGTGCTCCTACTGCATGCACACAATACCCGGGGCCCCACCCCAACATGCTTCCACAGCATCACAATTATACATCTACTTGTCTGCCTTACTAGCTGTGAGTTTGCCGAGGGCTGGAACTATGTCCTGTTTGTCTTTCAATCTACAGGGAGAGACTGAGTAAATAAAGGAATGATCAGCCAACCTGCATTCAACAGGTCATGAAACTGAGGCTACCGTCTTCATGATCAACTGGCAGGAAAGGTGGGGCTTCAACGCTGATCATATCCTACCGGAGGACTCAGAGGGTCATCGTTGTATACAAATAGCAGAATGCTATGCTTATAATGGGACAAGTGATATTTGTTAACAACACTAATAATCACATGTTAAAAAAAAGTGGCATTAATTTGCCAAGGTTGTAATTATATGTAATAAGGGTATGAAGAGCAGAATAATTTAAATTTCTCTTGTTATTTTTTTTTAAGATTTTATTTAGTTATTTGACAGACAGAGATCACAAGTAGGCAGAGAGGCAGGCAGAGAGAGGAGGAAGCAGGCTCCCTGCCGAGCAGAGAGCCCAATACGGGGCTTGATCCCAGAACCCTGGGATCATGACCTGAGCCAAAGAGAGGCTTTTACCCACTGAGCAACCCAGGCTCCCCCATTTTTCTTTTCTTATTTTTATTTTTATTCTTATTCTTATTTTTCTTATTAGATTTTTTTCAAGTCTGTTCCTAGAAATGGGTACATTTACCTGAAGTGAAAACACTCAGAAGAGGTTAAACTTCAAATCTAGATGGTTTCTGGTATATATTTTATATAATTATTTTATATAATTTATACATTATATATATATGTATTATAAATTTATATACACACACAAAACACATACATATAGTTGATCCTTAAACAACACAGTTTTGAACTTCTGGGTCCACTTATATGCAGATATTTTTCTCCAATAAATATAGTACAGTACTGTAAATGTACTTTGTCTTCCTTATGATTTTCTTAATAATTTCTTTTCTCTACCTTACTTTATTCAAAAATATAGTATACAATACAAATAACATACAAAATATGTGTTAATAAACTGTTCATGTTATTGGTAGGGCTTCTGGTCAACAACAGATTATTAGCAGTTAAGTTTTTGGGGAGTCAAAAGTTCTGTGTGGATTTTCAGCTGCCTGAGTGCCCTTAATTATTCGAGCACCACTTATAGATGTATATGTATACATAAGTATGTATTGGACTTCTGCATATATGTATATTATATATATAAACTATTTAAATAATTACGATGTATACAATAAACATATATACAGTCCTTGTTAGGTGAATTCTTGAGGTTTGAATAAGTTACCTGAGACCTGAGGTTCTCAAATTTTTGTATACAGAAGAATCACCTAGATTATTTTTTTTAAATAAGGATTCCTAGACCCAGACCTCAGGATTTCCGATTTGGCAAGTCTATAAAGTCTGAGAAGTTGCATTTTTAAAAATGGAGGTGAATTTCACATAACATAAAATTAGCCATTTTAAAGTGTACAGTTTATAAATAAAAACAGCTGGAGGCATCCCAACTCCAGATTTCAAGTTACATTACAAAGCTACAGTGAACAAAGCAGTATGATCCTGGAACAAAGACAGACACATATACCAACAGGATTGAACAGGATAGAAAACCCAGAAATGAAACTACCACTATATAGTTAATCAATCTTTGACAAAGCAGGAAAGACTATCCAACTGGTAAAAGATGATCTCTTCAACAAATGGTCCTGGAAAAACGAGAGCAACATGCTAAAGAATGAAACTGGACCACTTTCCTATACCATACACAAAAATAAATTCAAAATGGAATAAAGACCTAAATGTGAGACCTGAAACATAAAAATTCTAGAGGAGAACACAGACAATAACTTTGAGCTTGATCAAATCACCATAGTAATTTCTTTCTAGACACAGCTCCTGAGGCAAGGGAAACAAAAGCAAAAGTAAACTATTGGGACTTCATCAAAATAAAAAGCTTCTGCAAAGCAAAGGAAACAATCAAAAAACAAAAAGACTACCTACAGAATGGGAGAAAATATCAGATATTTGCAAATGGCATATCTGATAAAGGGTTAGTATTCAAAATATGTAAAGAACTTACAAAACACAACACCCCAAAAATGAATAATACAATTAAAAAATAGGCAGAAGACAGGGGCACCTGGGTGGCTCAGTTGGTTAAGTGGATGCCTTCATCTCGGGTCATGATCCCAGGGTCACAGGATCGAGCCCCATGATGGGCTCCCTGCTCATCGGGGAGTCTGCTTCTCCCTCTCCCTCTGCTGCTCCCCTGCCCCCATTCATGCTCTCTCTCTCTTTTTCTCTCTGTCTCAAATAAATTTTTTAAAAATGGGCAGGAGACATGAACAGCCATTTCTCCAAAGAAGACACACAGATGGCCAAAGACACGTGAAAAGATGCTCAACATCACTTCACAGGGAAATACAAGACAAAACTACAAGAAGCTATCACCTCACACCTGTCAAAATGGTGAGAATCAACAATGCAAGAAGTAACATATGTTGGTGAGGATGTAGACAGAGAACCCTCTGGCACTGTTGGTGAGAATGCAAACTATTATAGCCACTCTAGACAACAGTATGGGGGTTTCTCCAAAAGTTAAAAACAGAACTACCCTATGATCCAGCAATTGCACTACTAGGTATTTACCCAAAGAATATGAAAATACTAATTCAAAGAGATACATGCACCTTGATGTTCATAGCAATATTATTATCAATTTCCAAATTATGGAAACAGCCCAAGTGTCCCATTGATTGATGAACAGATAAAGAAGACATGGAATTATATGTGTATATATATATATGTATATATATATATACACACACACACACACACACACACACACACAATGAAATATTATTCAACCATATAAAAGAATGAAATCTTACCAGTTGCAATGACAGAGCTGGAGAGCATAATGCTAAGGGAAATGAGTCAGTCAGGGAAAGACAAATACCACATGATTTCACTCATGTGGAACTTAACAAACAAAACAAATGAGCAAAGAGAAAAAAAAAGAGAAAGAGAGAAAGAGGGACAACCAAGAAAGAGACTCTTAATGACAGAGAACCAACTGATGGTTACATGTGGGGGGAGATGGTGAAATAGGTGATGGGGATGAACGAGGGCACTTGTGATGAGCACAGGTGACGAACGGAATTGCTAACTCACTACACTGTACACCCAAAACTAACACTACACTGTATGTTAACTAACTGGAATTTATTTATTTTTTTTAAAGATTTTATTTATTTATTTGACAGAGGCCACAAGTAGGCAAGAGTGGCAGGCAGGGAGAGAGAGGAGGTAGCAGGCTCTCCGTGGAGCAGAGAGCCCAGTGCAGGGCTCCATCCCAAGACCCAGGGATCATGACCTGAGCCGAAGGCAGAGGCTTTAACCTACTGAGCCACCCAGGTGCCCGAACTAACTGGAATTTAAATAAAAACATTAAATAAGGGGCGCCTGGGTGACTCAGTGGGTTAAGTTTCTGCCTTTGGCTCAGGTCATGATCTCAGGGTCCTGGGATTGAGCCCCGCATCTGGCTCTCTGCTCAGCGGGGAACCTGCTTCCCCTCTCCCTCTGCCTGCCTCTCTGCCTACTTGTGATCTCTCTCTCTGTGTCAAATAAACAAATAAAAAGCTTTTAAAAAAATTAAATAAGTAAAATGGATATAAGGAAGACTATATAACAGAAGATTAAAAATGAATGGGGCTTATAAAAATAAAATGAAATAAAATATGCTAAGTCATATGAAACATTAAAGATGTTTGGAAAAAAAAAAAAATAAAGCATCCACTTCAGCCACATTTTAGTACAGTCACAATGTCACGCAGCCCTGTCCTCAGAGACTGCATTTTTAACAAACTCCCCACTTCTGCAGGTGGTCCTGAGGTGGCAAACTCAGAAGAACCACCTCAAATTTTCAGATAATGAAGACAGAGAAGCCTCAGGGATCATCCTCAGATTATAAAAGGAGATAAAAGGAGATAAGGAGATAAAAAGAGATTTAATAAAAGAAAAAGGTCAGCTTTTCCAAACACCTAATTCTAAAACACACATGCTTTTGCCTCTACCGTTCACAAAATGAAACTAGTTTATTCAGGGGTATTTCAGGGTTTCTTGTACTAATGGATCCAACATGTTTAGATGTACCCAGTATCTTCATGCCTACAAAATAGGGAGGTGCTAAGCGAAGTCAATTGAGAAAAGTGGAAGAAATGAATCACTGCTCTAACATCAGCCAGATCCAGGCCCCGTTTTCTTGGGTTTTAGTCACATTATTATAGCACATTACTAAATTCCACTTCAGGCAATGAAACTGTCAAAGAACACAGGAAAAAGTCTCTAGAGGAAGAACTGCAATAAAGTTTCTCCTCCTGGCCAAACTCTTCTCCACATGTGAGGGAAACTGGTTATTCTGATAAGAGTTGATATAAATATGTAATGGCTACATAAATATGCTGAAATCAATTACAGTTTTCTCTTCAAGGTTTTAGAATCCGTTTTCCTAGTTTTAATTCATGATCTAGTTGCTCCAGAGCAGACTCTGATTTTAGCTCATTTTACTCAAGGTCAGACTTCAGTGAAGATTCCTGGAGTCTAGCAACTGTAAAGATCAGCTTGGTGACAGGAGCCGCAGTTAAAATGGTATCTTCCTACCAGCCATGAACACTGCTGCTCTCGAGCGATATCCTACTAAAATAAAACAGACATAGAAGACAATGGAAAGTATGCTGTGATGAGTTAGAAAGAGATGAAAACTCGTCATAATGTGAAAAACCAAGGCTGAAGGACAACCTGTAATACCCAAGAGACTCTTGGAGAAATTTCTAGAAGCAGTTAGGCCAAAGAAGCTGGGCTGAAGAAACAAGGGCTGGCAACTCCCATTTGCCTCATGACACAGGGCCACCCTGCCCACCTAAAAAGAGGCAGGACGGCAGCCTCGGAGGGGACAGTGCTAATTTTTTACGTAACCAGAGAGCTAATGCCTCCTCCCCTTTCTAGATGCAGTAAGAGATCACATCTCCCAGAAAACAATAAGTAGGAGAAGAAAAGGATCTGACACTGAGGCACACTGTGTCCTGGGAAATGCCCCTGAAGTGAAGCCCTGCAGGTATGGAGATCAGAAGAGTCTGGTAGCTGTGGACACTGGGGTTCTTCTAGCATTTCCAAGAACCAAGTAGTCAAAATGGAAGAAAATGTCAAGTACATCAATCAGATTCACTGCAGTGTAGAATGCTCAATGCCCAAGGCCACTGGGACTGGTAGAAGCTGTGCACATCACCCTGACCATAAACGACAGGTTTGAGAAGGAATTAACCAGAGAACTATGATCAGAGGCCAAGAGATGGCCACGTACTCTGTGTGGACAGATCCATCACTGCCTATACTCAGAGGAAGAATAGATAGCTGATAATGATTTAGGATGAAAATGAAGATTCTAGCAGAGGTCTATTCAGAAAGATTCAGGAGAAGCATAGTTCTATGACTAGGAATGCAGAAAGCCCAAAGTAGAGGTAAGGGACCATGGAATGAGCTAAAAGGGAAAAGATGAGATGCAAAAGCCCAGCTGATTATGGCTAATAGATATCGACCTTAAGTAGATCTACACTTAAATTCTAGCTCTTCCATTTGTTAGTACATTCGGCTGCTCTAACAAAAGCCACCAACCAGGAGGCTTAGAAACAACAGGAATTTATTTCTCAGTTCTGGAAGCTGGGAAGACCAAGATTAAGCACCCAGGAGGTCACCTTCTGGTGAGGGCCCTCTTGCTGTGTCCTCACATGGAGGAAGATGCTAGGGATAGCTCTGGGGTGACTTTTATAAAAGCACAATACACCTACCCATTAGATTACTTCATAACCTAATCACCTCCCAAAGGCCCACCTTCTGACTCCCACATGTGAATTGGGGATGGACACATTCAGACCATAACAGTAGCCTTGGGCAAGTCATGTAACCTCTTTAAGTTCTGGTTTCTTCACTTATAAAATGGGGATAAAGAAACTATTTCATAAGGTTAAACCTTGTGAAACTTAAACCAAGGTGAAACCTATTTCACAAGATTAAACTCAAGGTTGCTTTGAGCTTTAACGCTAACAACATGACCAATAATGGGAAGTGTAGGGAAGGCTCTAGAACAGTGCCTGGGTATGCAGTAAACAAGCAGTAGTTGTTGTTGTTCTTGTTGTTATCATTATTATTATTACCATAACAAGTATAGAAGAAAAGGGAACTGGACTGAGGCAAAGGAAGGATTGCAAGAAACTAAAACTACAGCTGATAATAACTGACATTGGAGATCCTAAAGAACAGAAGCCAAATTGCAAAAATGTCTAACAGATAATGCAGAGAAGATCCAGAAGACTGAGAAAAAGGGGAAAGAACTGAAAATAATGCGGAGAAGCTGAATCAGCGATTCAACCTATTAATTAAAGCTGTTTTTGAGAAATAAATTGAGCAGAACTAAAGCAATAAGCTAAAATATGTACAAGGAAAACTTCCAAAGTAAAAAATAATCTCAGCCTGCAGATCAAAGGGCTCATACAGATGAGGCAAAATTAATTCTTAAATATTTTAAAAGACCTACACCTAGCTGTAACTCAGCAAAAAATTTAAGCTAGGGATTAATTAAAGAAGAAAAATCCTCCAAAAAACGTTCCAGGGACCAGCTCAACCAGAGAGCTCTTTCAAACAATCTGTGAGCTGTTCCAGAGCATAAAAAAGAAGGAAAAAGTCATCCCAGCCATTTTAAAATGAAGTTAGCGTAACCAAGACAACAGACCCGACAGGGAGGAGAGAAGTCTCCAACCCCGCTTTCCCTTCTGAATCGACAAAGTCCTAAATAAAGCCCTAGCAAAGTGAATTCAGCAGTATAAAAAATGGACATACACATGATGAAATCGGATTTAGCGAGACAAAGGAAAGATGGTCCCAGATTAAGTTACCTATTAATATATCATAGGGTTAGAATACACAGCAGCCTTATTATAAGGTAATTCCCTTACCTTAATGCAAAGCTTCAAAAATTATTTTTGACAACCTGAATAATAATATATTATGGATGTTTATGTCTATGTACGGTTATACAATGCATTTGAAATCATGTAAGAAAAGATTGTAAAATACTGCTTCTTTCTAACTCTCACATAGCATGAAAACATGTTATGGCCCCTCTTCCCAAGCCTCCTCGACAGCAGTAACCATTGTCCCAGGAGCCACTTGGAGATATTTAACAGTTTTCTAGAGGCACCATCCCTACTTCTGTCTGAGCACTTTGCAGTCTACGTAGGATACATTTTCATTTCAGGATATCATTTATCCTTAAATTGCATAACTGTGATCTCTACAACAAAGGCTTGCTTTATAAACTTACAACTTTCAGTTCTTGCAACTGTGAGGTCATTTCCCGGGAATGATTACTAAATCAGTATTAAATGTCTTGGCCTCCTTTCTTATTGATTCTTTCTAGTGACCTCTATAAGCATTCGATTCCAGACCTGATTAAAGTGCTTTACCATGCTGCTCAAAATAAAGTAAAGTGAGAAGACTCTCAGAATATGAGAGCTCTTTTAAGGAGTCAAGTATAAGATGTCTCCATTTCTCTGGGAGAGGGGAAGTTTGGGGGAGGTTGGAGGGAGACACATGGTATCTTCCATTCAGCTCAGTTTCACAGCAGGGCATGCTCAGAAACTTGGGAGTGTTGTATCCCAGGGAAGCAACCCCCTCAGAGTGAATGCCTTTCCTGCCGTGCCCAGGCTCCTCAACAGATCAATATGGCAGCAAACCATGGGGAAAGCTCTGCTATATCGTGAGATCCAATAAGAATATCCAGATCATCATCGGCATCATCTCAGCAGACAGCGTGGAGCCAGAAAGGTTGCTGCCTGGCTCTGCCTGGCTGTGTGGCCTTGGGCAGGTTACTCTGTGCTTCTCTGTGCTTCAGTTCTCACATCTGCATGGTGGGATAATAGTAGTCCCCAGGTATGATTGTGAGAATGAACTGACCTAGGTCATGTCAAGCACTTTAAACACTGTCCTACACAGAGTAGGCACTCAATAAATGCTAGATCCAATAACAACACCTGATTAAAAGCAAAACAAAACTACTCTTTTTTTTTAAAGATTTTATTTATTTATTTGAGAGAGAGAGCAACAGAGAGCACAAGCTGGGGGTGGGGGCACAGAGGAAAAGGGAGAAGCAGACTCCCCATGGAACAGGAAGGCCAATGTGATCAAGTGGACACTTAACCCACTGAGCCATCCAGGTATCCCCAAAACAGAACTACCCTTTAAAAAAAACAAAAAACCTATCAGATTGAAGCAAATGAAAAATCTACCCACTTCAGCCTAATGGAAATGTCTGGTGTGGAAAAAATGTTCCCCTAAACACACACACCACAAAAAACACAAACTATGAGTAGAATACCCAGATTAATTCCTCAACATGTCATCACACAGGCCTCATGTTGTCACTTTACAATAAAATTCACCAGAAGACAAGTCCTATCCTCACCCTTGGAGTTTCCAATCACATTTTTAGGTTTTCGTCAAGAATCACCAGGGATTTGCCTTTTTCATAAAAGACAGGCCAAAGAAGATTCAAATGGCCTTAGAAGGAAGAGAAGCAATGCTGAGGGTATGAGCAAACGTAAAAATACATGTGTGGGCTCATATATATACACACATACCAGTATACACGTGTGTATACACATAGTTACCCACATACTCACACCAACACACCATTAATAGCTAAGACCACAGGCTTTGAAGAATGAAATTGTTACATAGAAAATAAAACAGAACTTTATAAAAAAGGAATTATCAGAAAGTAAGAGTTCTTGATAATGAAAAAATATAACAGTTAAAATGAATTTAATAGGGGCACCTGGGTGGCTCAGTGGGTTAGAGCCTCTGCCTTTGGCTCAGGTCATGATCCCAGGGTCCTGGGATTGAGCCCCAAGTCAGGCTCTCTGCTCTGCGGGGAACCTGCTTCCTCCTCTCTCTGCCAGTCTCTCTGCCTACTTGTCTGTCTGTCAAATAAATAAATAAAAATCTTTTTAAAAATTTAAAAAGAAAACAAATAAAATGAATTTAATAGAAAAGGTTACCAAATAATGATAAGGAAGCTTCCCAAATAGTAGAAAAAAATAAACAGAAGAGTTTGGAAAAAACTACGGAAATTAGAGGATAATCCACTAACCAAATAACAGAAGTTCTATAAAGAGAGACTAGAAGAAAGATAGGATGGAAGGCCGAACAATTCTGAAATAAATAATACAAGAACAGTTTCCATTAAAAAAGGCACCTTTAGTTTCAGATACAAAGTGTTCTCGGAGTGCTTAGCATGAGTAAACCAAGATCTACACCCATTCGCACATCACAGGGACATTTTAGCAAACTGTGCCTAACAAGACAGAAAAAAAAACCATGAGTCTAACAGAGGAGGAATCACAAGGGCACTGCCAGAATGAAAATTATGAAAGAAAGTGAAAACACTTTCTTTCCTCCTTCTTCTTTTCTGCTTTTTCTCTAATCAACGTGTATGAGTTTTACTGTCAGAAAACAATCTTAGTACAAAAAAAATCTATACTTGGCCACTCGAGCCTCGATTTAAATGGTTCCATTTCTCATCTGTCTTCTTAATGTCACAATCTGTCTCTACACTGATACGGAGCCACTCTAGTCAGCACAAGTCCTAGTCACAGAGGACGCCTGGGCTACAGAGACAGCAGAGAACAAGCCACTCTAGGAATTCACTGCCCGGCTCATCTGCGTCGGAGTGACGTCTGCTCATACTCACGCCGGTGGTGAGAACTTGTTTTCAAGTGTTCTGCCAGAATATTTTGATATCTGAAGGAAGAGGGGGAAGGCCCATAATTCTTTACCTTAGACACATTTTTCTACCCATTATTATCATGTCTCCACTCACAAAGTTAACATTTATTTTAATAAGGAACTGCTAAATGCAACAATTTGTCTTCATTCCGTTTATCGAATACCATGTCCTGGGCTTTGCCAAGAGATGATTTTCCTATTGATAGACTTACCTGTGGAGAAGATGAACACCGTGTTGTTCCAGAGCCCGTGGCTTTTTAAGGCTGCCGTGACATTTCCCACTGCTTCATCCATAAGAGACACCATTCCTGCGTAGTGATGTCTATTCTTATCCTGGATAAATTTGTATGGTTTCAGGTATTCCTCGGGGACCTGCAGGGGCTCGTGGACAGACTGAAGAGCGAGGTAGAGAAATAGAGGCTGGAAAGAGAGTTTGTGCAAATCAGTAAGAGGGTATGAAAGCCTTAAATAGAGACAGAAATCCAGATTTATCAGTTAATAAAAGTAATATCAACACAAACCACAGAATGCCGTGAAAATATCTGTAAATCATTTATCTGACAAGGGACTTGTATCCAGAATATAAAAGAACTCTTACAACTCAGTAAAAAAAGACAATTAACCTAATTATGAAATGGGAAAAGAACTGGAATAGACATTTTTTCAAAGAAGATACACAAATGACCAATAAACTCATGAAAAGATACTCAAAAGTTGCTTACAACTGTAGCAAGCTGTGGTGGGGGGGAAGAGGAGGGGTGGGTAATTGCTAACAGACATGAGGTCTCTTTTGGGGTGATGAAAATATTTTAAATTTAGATTGTAGTGATGTTTGTACACCCCTATGAATTTACTACTGAATTATATACTTTAATTGGGTGAATTTTATGGCATGGGAACTATTAGCATCAATAGATACTAAAAATGTAACTAAAGACACAAGACAAAGAATTAAAAATAAATACTTGAGTTCTAAATGGACTAGAAGGTTCTGATCCAAACAAATAATAATAATACCAATAATAACAACTATATATTAAATGTTGTTTATGTGCTAGGTACTATGATACTGATTTACATATTCTGTCTCATATAATACTCAAATCCAGCCTGTTACATCCATTTCACAGATAAGTTAACTGGGGCTTAGAAAGGTTATAGGATTTGTCCATGTTCATATTAATTGCAGAGCAATTTCTTATGGGAAACTCCACCATTATGGTGCAGATATGTACCAAGAGATGCTTTAGTTTATTGCTTTTGCCAAAAAAAAAAAAAAAAAAAAAAAAAAAAAGGTGCAGGGGGGCATCTGGGTGGCTCAGTGGTTTGAGCTTCTGTCTTCGGCTCGAGTCATGATCTCAGGGTCCTGGAATCGAGCCCCACATTGGGCTCTCTGCTCAGTGGAGAGGCTGCCTCCCCCTCTCTCTGCCTGCCTCTATGCCTACTTGTGATCTCTCTTTATCAAATAAATGAATTTAAATATTTTTTTAAAAGTTTCCACGCTTTCGGAGAGAGTTCAGGATTTTTCATATGAGAGAACAAGTGAACACCATACCTTGCTAGTCTTTGACTGAGGACCAAACATAATCCCAATTTAATTCCTGGAAACTCAGGAGTGTGATACGCTCCTTACCTTTTACACCAATTTATAACATTTAATATTAGTGGTATTCCAGGTCAGCCTCTCCTTTTTTAACGAGCCTTTCTGAAAACACTCTTCTTCATTGAGCTCCTACAGAATTCCTTAATGGGTTGAAAACCCTCAAAGAGACAACAAGGGCTCAACCCAAGAATAATAATACAATTCTGTTAAAGTATTTGAGGCATTTAAATCTCATAAATGAATAGGGGAAAGTCAGAAACCAGACTTGGGGGGGCGTGGCTCATATTTCATTCTTCATTACTGTTGAAATTAAAAAAAAAAAATTCTGTATTATACACCTTGCTAGATAGAGTAAGGAATATACATATAGAGAGCTCAAAAAGATACCCAAAAGATTATTTTTAGTTCAGAACTTTAGATCTTTAGAACTTGGCAACACCTTTTCCCCCAAATCCAAGTGTTAAAAACAGCTGTTACATATCAAAGTCATCACTTAAAACCTATTTCTTGAAGGAGATTAGGTGAAGGAATGGTAACTCTGATAACTAGAACCTAGGCTTCATTTTTCTAACCCGTCCACAGGAGAACATTCCAGGTCGCAACTCCAGAGGTCAATACTGCAATCTTTGACACAGCTTTAGCTCTGCCAGCGCGCCCCCCCAACACACACCCTCTCTACTCCAGCCACACGTAAAGCAGCACTTCTCAGCTCCTCCAGACCACAGTCCAGGGAACCCCAGCACATGCCCTGCTGGAGGGGCGGTGGTGAGGAAGGAAGCTGAGCTGAGACGCCTGGAGGGGCGATGGGTGCGCAGGGGCATCGGTGGGTGCGCAGGGGCATCGGTGGGCCCGCAGTGCAGGTGAGGGTCTGCTGCCGGAGCAGCCGTCGGGGACCTCAGCACTAGGTCAAACCAAGCCCTACCACCAGCCACGGTCTGGATGGGGACAGGATTATATATTGGAAGGCTACCACAGTTTGGAGGCCACATATTGTTTTTTGTTTGTTTGTTTGTTTGTTTGTTTTTAAGATTTTATTTATTTATTTGACAGAGAGAGATCACAAGTAGGCAGAGAGGCAGGCAGAGAGAGAGAGAGGAGGAAGCAGGCTCCCTGCCGAGCAGAGAGCCTGATGCGGGACTCGATCCCAGGACCCTGAGCTCATGACCTGAGCCGAAGGCAGCGGCTTAACCCACTGAGCCACCCAGGCGCCCCCACATATTGTTTTTAAAATCAGGAAATACCACATAAAACTCCGTGGTCTAAAAAAATAATATTCTTTAAGAATCAGAACTCCGACAACTCCTTGCCCATACTCCATCGGGTAACGAACGGCTGGAGCATGAAACGGAGGCCTCACTCTCAAGTGCTGTCCAATTCCTAGAGCCTCCCCCCTGTTCTCCCTGAGGGCCTTCCCTTAACTTAGGTCAAGGCCTGGCCCCCTGTAAAGCCCAGAGCCCGTGACCCAGGCGGAGCTTCTCTGGGCGGGGGCGGAGGAAGGAGAAGATACGCTCATCCGGCTCATTCGTGGCAACGTGGCAAAGCACACAGTGAAGGAGAGAAAGGGGAAGGGGGCAGGGTATTCCCAGCCAGTAAGTGATCTCTAGAGGTGATGGCCAGGGAGGAGTGCTTATGACTACATGGGGGGGGGGGGCTGATTCTCAGACCATCATTAGAGACTCTTACAAATATTCAGTATGGGGCTCTTGGGTGGCTCCGTCAGTTAAGCATCTGCCTTGGGCTCCGGTCATGATCCCAGGCTCCTGGGATGGAGTCCCACATAGGGCTCCCTGCTCAGCAGAAAGCCTACTTCTGGCTCTCCCTCTGCTGCTCCCACTGCTTATGTTCTCTCTCTCATTCTGTCAAATAAATAAATAAATAAAATCTTAAAAACAAAAACAAAAACCCAGGGTGCCTGGGTGGCTCAGTCGTTAAGCATCTGCCTTCAGCTCGGGCCCTTATCCCAGCATCCTGGGATCGAGCCCCACATTGTGCTCCCAGCTCTGTGGGAGGCCTGCTTCTCCCTCTCCCACTTCCCCTGTTTATTTTCCCTCTCTCACTGTGTCTCTCTCTGTCAAATAAAAACAAACAAACAAACAAACAAACAAACAAACAAAAAACCCCAAGTAGTCAATATGGAAATCATTCTACTCACTTTGTTAAATACAGCAGAACATTACCTGTTATCAGTTTCCTTAGAGACCCCTTACTCTTGAGGGGTCATAGTTTATAAAACTGCAGCAACTCCCCCATTTTCCAGGGGTCAGGCTTGTTTAGGTTCAAACAGAAGGAATATAGCTGAGAAGAGGGAGTGAAAAGCACCTCTGAGGGATGCGGACTGTGACCATCTCTGGCCCTGCAAGGGCCTCACACTGCTGCCAACCATATCCTAGAAACTTACAAGTTAGGGTTAAGGTGTTCCTCGAACAAAACAAGCGATCTTTTCCCCCCATGTCACCAGTAGTCATCAAGGACCATGCAGTGTGTGGGTGAACAGACACACATCAGTTCGTCTCTGGATCACCAGGAGGTGGCAGAATGATGTGCAGTACAGCCCTGTTAATAAGGTGAGGCCCAAGGCAACACAACCAACTGGCCTGCCCCTAGCTGAGGTAAGATCCTTGCCACACAGTGAACAGACATAGCTGATTTCCCCATACCTGCCTATATGGGTTCAGCTCACTGTTGACCTAAAGCAAGCAGCTGCCACCCTGAGGACAGACTCGGTATTAATATGCTATCTACTGACTTGAGTTCCAACCCAGGCATGCCTCACTCAGCCTTTGGAGACCAGTGGGCACATTCTGACCTGACAGACATTATGATTCAAAACATGATAATACTGGAGCTGATTTTGACCTCCACGGACCTCCAGGTCTATGCGGGACCCTGATCTTTCTCTTGCTCCTTCTTGGGTCAAGGTCCCTGCTGTGACCAAGCCAGCTATAGCTACCGCCTTTCCAGCAACCCTAACTATAACCCCTTCAGGATCCTTAGAAATACAAACAGAGTCCTAGAGGGGACTCATGACCAAATGCTTAAGTATTACACAAACTATGACATGATCACCTCAAGTTGTTAGCGTATAAGTAAGATGCTAAGGGGGTTCTTTTCCTTTTCTTACTATGCCATAGGTCTCCTAAGATACCTACTCTAAATATCCTCCCCATGCTAAGAAACAGATCCCAGTGAGGAAGAAAACCTTACTTTCTTTAGTATATTTTCCTAATTTAAAGTGTAAAATTTAAAAATATAGGATGCATTTTTTAAATCATTGTTCTATTGTTGGCTTTCAAATTAAGACATTTCTTTCCAACTCGTGGCAGGAAAAAATGTCTACCACTAGAAATTCACATTCGCTTTAAGAAGCTTCTAGTAGATTCGGTTTGTGAGAAAAACCTTTGTTTTTATTCTGCAGAGTGTTAGGGGGACTATTTTTAACTGAAGAATATGTTATGGACAGGTTGCTTTTACACTGTTGTGTTAGTACTAGGGGAATTTTCCTGGAGAAAAAAAAGACATTCCCTCCCAACACATGTGCCATGGCTATTAGCAGTATCTCCCTGAATCCAGCACCAACTGTGTTTCTGCTACAAATACCTCCATATGCTCTTTTCCCCTCAAGTGCTCTTTAAAATAGGCACATTTTTAAGATGGCTTGTGGACACTTCGTGTGTATTTCTATAATGATTTCCATCTTAGGATGGGTTACCTATGCTATAGTCTCTATAGAGCACCTAAGAAATTAGCACAGAATTAGATTCAACATTGGGATAAAATGAGGAAAAGCCCAGCTCCTGGAACTATGGGATGCATCATTTTACTGAGAACTGAAAATGTAAATGTCTGCATTTCCTGTCTTAAACGAACATTCTGGGGCTGTTCCTCAGTACTGATTATTTCATCCATTTATGCCTACACTTGAAGCTCTACCTTGAGGACGCGGAGAATGCTGGACACTGAATATTTCAGACACTGTTGGAAAGTCTCCATCCTCTCATCTGGCAATTCCCATAATGCTACCTGCGAGCAGCACTCTATTACTAACTCGAGTTTGGATGGCTTGCGAGCTCTTTGGGACTCATTTCCCCCAGTTCCCGTGCTTTCCGCAGCACACCAGATAAGGCAGCCCACCCACAAAGAACTATTTCATCCAGCTGCTTCCTCTTATCCGATTAATGTTACAGGCACTGTGAGAAAATACTCCATTGTTGCTTAATGGGAACTCATTTTTACTGTAGGCATTATAGCTGTTGCATGATTAAGGTGGTGTTTTACTGTAAGCCTGGAAAAGGCAGCTGGCTTGAGCTTGTCCCCTGTGTTTGAGGGGGGTCAATAGTGCCGGCACATTCAGAATCACCACTGGGAGGGAGATGAGGGCAGAGAGGTAATTAAATACCAATGACAGCCTCCCACCAGCATGAATAAATCACAATATTTGTTATTGGTCTTTATTACAAACTTTTCAGATGAGCCTGATATACTATCAGGATTGGAACCATCAAGCTGAATCATACACTGGAGCTAATAACGTCCAGTCTCGGATATGAGCTGTGAACCTGGGATGCCTGTTGAGTGCACTGAGCTCGGTAGTCAAACAGCATGGGTTTAAATTCTGGTTTGGACTCTCAGTAGCTTTGTGACCTTGAACAAATCTCTTGTTTGCTTATCTGTAATAGAGTGCCTAACTCAAATGACAGAACAAGAACCACAATTCCCTTAAGACCTCATCTTGTTCTTTGGGCTTTCAGCACTATCTATAAAACACCTAGCGGGGTGCCTGGGTGGCTCAGTGGGTTAAGCCTCTGCCTTTGGCTCAGGTCATGGTCCCGGGATCCTGGGATCGAGCCCCGCATCGGGCTCTCTGCTCAGCAGGGAGCCTGCTTCCCCCTCTATCTCTGCCTGCTTCCCCCTCTATCCCCCTGCTGCTCTGCCTACTTGTGATCTCTCTCTCTCTCTCTGTTAAATAAATAAATAAAATCTTTTTAAAAAATAAATAAATAAAACACCTAGCATACAGAAGAAAACTGAGAACCTAAGCCAATTACCTAGCACAGTTATCTTTCAGCTCTCTGAAAAGTGGTTCAGATTGACATTTTTTAAAAAGACTTTATTTAATTATTTGAGAGAGAGAGAGCATGCACACAAGTAGGGGGAGAGGCAGAGGGAGAGGCAGAAGCAGACTCCCCGCTGAGAGGGTACCCAATGCAGGGCTCAATCCCAGGACCCGGTTAAGGCAGACATTGAACCAACTGAGTCACCCAGATTCCCCTGTTTAAAACCTGCATATATCCACATATGTAAGAGAGTGTTCTGGTCTTCCACGTTCCACAGGAAGCGTGGCTACTCCAAGATGTCAGCATTGAGAGTGATAAAAAACCCAAGGTGGGCTGAGGACAGATATAAGGGAAGACCTCCAATACTAAGTTATAACAGGCAAAGGCAAAGCCAGGAAGAAACTATGTCAAAAAGGAAGTCACCTGCCAGGTACCACATCTGAACAGATATACAAACCTAAACCCAAACTGTGATCTGCCTTGAGGCCATTCAGTAATTGTCAAAGAAGCAAAGTGCAGAAAACTGCAAGCACCAGGTAGTATGGCACATTCTGTTATTTGCTACATCAGGGTCTTACTGAAGGACTAATTTCATCAGTGTTCTAATGTAAGTCTTAATGAAGCCACACTGTGGACCCAATATCTGACAAGATGAATCTGTGACCCAATTTCAAACGTATATTCAGAGAATTTAGTTTATGAAGGTAACTCTCAGTCAATAACAGCAACAGCTACAAAAACGTTTAGGGCAATTCACACTCTTTTCCATTTCTACCTTTAGACTAAGTCATAAGATTTTAGTACATTCCACGTATATTCCACGTATATTCCACGTTCATGGAGTGAAAGACTTAATATTGTTAAGACATTCATTCTCCCCATGTTGTTCTACAGATGCAAATCCAAAATGAAATGGATGAAATCCAAACCCATGCAGGAACTTTCTTGGTAGAAACTGACCAGGTGATTCTAAAATTAACATAAGAATGCAAAATATCTAGAATAGCCGAAATAACCTTGGGAGGCCAAATACAAAGAGGACTTGCCCTGAACCCAAAGTTTGTCTATCTCTTAACAGAAAGTTTGCCATAATACAGCCTCATCGTCTACACAAGCCTATCATTTTAAAAAGTCAACATACTAATTGCTTATAGCACATGAACCTAATACACCAAAATTATAAAACTATGTATCTACCAAAATACTACAGACCCAGTATTCCTCAAAGCATCATCTGGGGACCCTTGGTGTCAGAGTCACCCTTGATGAGTTTCATTAAAAGGCTGATGTGTGGGAGCACCCAAGTGGCTCAGTCAGTTAGGCCTCTGACTCTTGATCTCAGCTCAGGTCTTGATCTCAGGGTCATGAATCCAAGCCCCACGTTAAAAATAAATAAAAATAAAAATAAATTAATTAATAAATAAAATAAAATCCTGATGTATGGATTTCCCCTAGACCTAAGGAATCAGACCTTTAAAGAGGGGTTCCAGGAATTTCTATTTTTATCATGCTCCCCAGGCAGATACTGATACACTCCAAAATTTGAAAACAACTCCCCTGGAATTAATTAGATTTTTTTTCTCCCAACAAGCACCTTTTTCCTACACTCACCTGAAGAGATGCTATCTTAACACAATTTTGATATCAATAAAGATGCAAGACTTACTTTCTCTGGTGGGTGGTTAGCTATGAGGGCTGTAGCTCTTTCGGTAAATATGTTTGTTGAATACATATTTTTATATCCTGTTGCGACTTCTTCACCATCTCGAAAATCAAGAGCACATCGTGTGACATTTAGAGCATCAATTAATGTACAGCGCTCATGGGAATAGTAATCTTCACTACCTAGGAGATAACCTACAACAAGAATGGGAGATGAAAGTAGTCAGCATAGCATAAAACTTGTTAAACAAACTAATATTTCAGCATTTAATTGCCTAGTGCAATTGATTAGCCATGACAAGGCTAATCAAATGACAAGGCTAATCAGAGCACCACTTCTTAACATCTCTATATTTGCTAGCAGGAGGCATTAAAATGTTATTGTAAAAAAATTCAAGACCATTCCTCCTCAGTCAAGTCTTTAGAACACAAGGCTCTGTCATGTAACTCTCAAAGTGGGTGATTCCAAGTAAATCCGTTTTTAAAAATCAGAGTTTAAATTCAGTAAAGGTGATAAAATCTTAATCTTTTAAAGATATCTAATAGCAAAAACAGCATATGGTTAATGTGTTTTCTTACAAGTTTTTACTCTGAGGTAATCACATAAATGAACACAGCGTTCAAATAACGTTGATATTGACCTTGGGAGACTGGCTTCAAGGTTATTTAGAGAAGCAGTGCTGGGAGGAATCATCTTTAGTCAGATGCTGACACCCACTGGTGGAAAAACACAAACCTTCCCAAACAGGAGCCCTAGACAATTTAACCGAACGAAAAGATCAAACTGAAGTACATTTTTCTACCAACCATGATCTCATTTTCGCCGCCAATGTAAATGGCATGGACTGCCTATCCCACAATTTGCATGTAAACATGAAAGGAAATGGGTGTTCTCAACTAAAGCTGTTTCTGCAAATGTCCCATATTTTCCTAAAATATTAAGATAAGCTGTGCTGCATATTGTATGATTCCATTTCTATGAATTGTCCCAAAGAGGCAAATCTATAGAGACAAAAATTATGTTAGTGGTTGCCTAGGGCTGGTGGGGTTGGAGGAAAATGGGGAGTGACTGCTGGTAGAAAAGGGGTTTCTCCATTCACAAATCAATCAATGTGATAGAACAAATTAATAAGAGAAGAGAGAAGAACCACATGGTCCTCTCAATTGATGCAGAAAAAGCATTTGACAAAATCCAGCATCCGTTCCTGATTAAAATGCTTCAAAGTATAGGGATAGAGGGAACATTCCTGAACTTCATCAAATCTATCTATGAAAGACCCACAGCAAATATCATCCTCAATGGGAAAAAGCTTGCAGCCTTCCCGTTGAGATCAGGAACACGACAAGGATGCCCACTCTCACCACTCTTGTTCAACATAGTATTAGAAGTCCTAGCAACAGCAATCAGACAACAAAGAGAAATAAAAGGTATCCAAATCGGCAATGAAGAAGTCAAACTCTCTCTCTTCACAGATGACATGATTCTTTATATGGAAATCCCAAAAGACTCCACCCCCAAACTACTAGAACGCATACTAGAACCCAATTCAGCAACGTGGCAGGATACAAAGTCAATGTACAGAAATCAGTGGTTTTCTTATACACTAACAATGAAAATACAGAAAGGGAAATTAGAGAATCGATTCCATTTACTATAGCACCAAGAGCCATAAGATACCTGGGAATAAACCTAACCAAAGAGGCAAAGGATCTGTACTTGAGGAACTACAGAACACTCATGAAAGAAATTAAAGAAGACACAAAAAGATGGAAGACCATTCAATGCCTTTGGATTGGAAGAATAAACATTGTTAAAAAGTTTATACTGCCTAGAGCAATCTATACTTTAATGCCATTCCAATAAAAATTCCACCGGTATTTTTCAAAGAGCTGGAGCAAATAATCCTAAAATTTGTATGGAATCAGAAGAGACCCCAAATCGCTAAGGAAATGTTGAAAAACAAAAATAAAACTGGGGGTATCATGTTACCGGATTTCAAGCTTTACTACAAAGCTGTGATCACCAAGACAGCAGGGTATTGGCATAAAAAAAGACGCATAGACCAGTGGAACAGAGTAGAGAGCCCAGATATGGACCCTCAACTCTATGGTCAAATAATCTTCAACAAAACAGGAAAAAATATACAGTGGAAAAAAGACAGTCTCTTCAATAAATGGTGCTGGGAAAACTGGACAGCTATATGTAGAAGAATGAAACTCGACCATTCTCTTGCACCGTACACAAAGATAAACTTGAAATGGATAAAAGACCTCAACGTGAGACAGGAATCTATTAGAATCCTAGAGGAGAACATAGGCAGTAACCTCTTCAATATCAGCCACAGCCACTTCTTTCAAGATATGTCTCCACAAAAGCGAAAATGAACTTTTGGGACTTCATCGAGATCAAAAGCTTCTGCACAGCAAAAAAAAACAGTCAACAAAACAAAGAGGCAACCCACGGAATGGGAGAAGATATTTGCAAATGACAGCACAGACAAAAGGTTGATATCCAAGATCTATAAAGAACTCCTCAAACTCAACACACACAAAACAATCATATAAAAAAAAACGGGCAGAAGATATGAACAGACACTTCTCCAAAGAAGACATACAAATGGCTATCAGACACATGAAAAAATGTTCATCATCACTAGCCATCAGGGAGATACAAATTAAAACCACATTGAGATACCACCTTACACCAGTTAGAATGGCCAAAATTAGCAAGACAGGAAACAACATGTGTTGGAGAGGATGTGGAGAAAGGGGAATCCTCTTACACTGTTGGTGGGAATGCAAGTTGGTGCAGCCACTTTGGAAAACAGTGTGGAGATTCCTCAAGAAATTAAAAATAGAACTTCTCTATAACCTTGCAATTGCACTATCGGGTATTTACCCCAAAGATACAGATATAGTGAAAAGAAGGGCCATCTGTACCCCAATGTTTATAGCAGCAATGGCCACGGTCGCCAAACTGTGGAAAGAACCAAGATGCCCTTCAGTGGACGAATGGATAAGGAAGATGTAGTCCATATACACTATGGGGTATTATGCCTCCATCAGAAAGGACGAATACCCAACTTTTGTAGCAACATGGACGGGACTGGAAGAGATTATGCTGAGTGAAATAAATCAAGCAGAGAGAGTCAATTATCTCATGGTTTCACTTATTTATGGAGCATAACAAATAGAATGGAGGACAAGGGGAGATGGAGAGGAGAAGAGAGTTGAGGGAAATTGGAACGGAAGGTGAACCATGAGAGACTGTCAACTCTGAAGAGCAATCTGGGGGTTTTGAAAGGCTGGGGGGGTGGGAGGTTGGGGGAACCAGGTGGTGGGTATTGGAGAGGGCACAGATTGCATGGAGCACTGGGTGTGGTGCAAAAACAATGAATACTGTTATGCTGAAAAGAAATAAAAAATTAAAAAAAAAAAAGAAAAGAAAAGGGGTTTCTCTCTGGGGTGATGATAATATTCTATAATTGGACTATGAGGACCAGAGCACAACCCTGTGAATTTTTTAAAAATCAGTAAGTTGTACACTTTAGTTGGGTGAACTATATAATGTGTGAATTATATATACCTTAATAGAGGTATTAAAAAGAAATAAGCTGTGCTGGACTCTGAGCCATGTCCTAACAAATAATGCTTATGAATCTTAAAATGAGGTGGATAAAATTGGCCTAGTCCTTTCTACAGTTCTAAGCATTCTCTACAATCAAAAGCCTTACACTGTTTACATGAAAAAGGAATTCATTTTTAATTCATTTCCTCCTTTTCCATGATTCAATAAATTCAAAGCCTGGAATACAATGAATATCTTGGTCTTAAGACCACTTTATTTTCAATTTAATTTATTTACTTACTTTAGAGTGAGAGAGAAAGAGTGAGCATATGGGGAGGGGCAAAGAGAGAGAGGGAGAGAGAACCTTAACCAGACTCTGAGCTAAGTGTGGAGCTGGACGTGGGGCTTGATCTCAGGACCTTAAGATCACAACCTGAGCCGAAATTAAGAGTCAGAGGCTTAACCGACTGAGCCATCCAGGTGCCCCAGACCACTTTTTAAATGGTAATCTTTCCCCCAATATTTATAACAGAAAGGGAAATCAAATGTATTTGCTAATTAATATATAACAGAGGAGGAAATGTATCCATAAAATGATCTTAGCCCTTATACGGATAATTAGAGAGGCTAGGACACTGGGGTTCTATTTGGAATTTTTAGTAACTCCTGGGTGTTAAGAGCTTGAGGAAATCACTTAGAGTTATTTCTCTGTAAATGTAAACTGCTGTCTATTGAGAGAATGTAAGCATAGGATATACTTGATTAAAAGATGTATGGGGGCGCCTGGGTGGTTCAGTCAATTAAGCGTCTGCCTTCGGCTCTGGTCATGATCCCAGGGTCCTGGGATAGAGCCCTGTGTTGGGTCTCCCTACTCAGTGGGAGCCTGCTCCTCCCTTTCCCTCTGTCCCTCCCTGAGCTTATACATTCTCTCTTTCTCTCTCAGACAAATACATAGAATCTTAAAATTTTTTAAAAAATTAAAAAAAAAAAAAGATGTAAGACCTATCGGGATGCCTAAAATAAATAAATAAATAAATGAAGTACCAACTATAAATATTAAAAGGATATTATAAATAAGAAAATTCCAGGAATAGAACTATTTATTTATGTATTTGGCCAGAAGGATACCAAACAACCATGTGGCAATCACACACAGCTTTTCTCACAAGAGTGATTCACAAATTTGCACTTACATGCTGAGCCTGAAAAGGAGGGCATCCTATGCTTTTTTGGTGAAAAATCATAAAATACTTTTGAACAACTAAATCACCAACTTTTTATTTTAAGTTTTATTGAGCTATAAGTTACATCCCATATAAGTCACCTACTTAATGTACAATTCAATGGTCTTTAAGGTATTCAGAGCTGTGCAACGAGCCCCACAATCCTCTGACTGCTTTTTTTTTTTTTTAAAGATTTTATTTATTTAATCATGAGAGACAGAGAGAGAGGCAGAGGCAGAGGGAGACTCGATCCCAGGACCCCAGGATCATGACCTGAGCCAAAAGGCAGACGTTTAACCATCTGAGCCACCCAGACACCCCATCTGACTGCTTTTAAACAGAACACCTAAGTCGTAACGGTGAAAAAAGCTGCATGGTCATATTCCCTCCTATCTACAAGTCCCCATTAATGGCGGGTGTTGGCTCATCTGAATCCTGGGGCTTCTCAATTCTCATAAAAGGATATGATTTTCTTCTGTCCAAGTGAATTTTTAAATATGTGACTTGGATTTTAGTGAAAAAATTAAAATACCTATCATCCTTCCTCTTGCCAGAGCATAGGTATTGATCGATCTTTCAGCAAAGGTCTGACTGAAAACTGTCGAAGGATATACAGGCTGCCTTTTCCCTTTAGAATTTCCAAAATGACAAAGAGCTCTTCCACTCGGGCTGACTTTAACAGTTAATTGAGTATGTGGAGGATATGAATTCAGGTTCACCAAGAAAGAATGCCATGACTGCTCAGCCATGTCTGCTAGAGAACCAGGGCGGGAGCAGGGCACACGCGGTCTCCTGCCTGAAGTCCTTGCGTCTCAGCATTAACCTCGGATCCAACAGGGTGTGACAGAGCTGTGTGTTTCAACTGCATTATTTGGGCCCCCAGTAATCACTGAAATGGACTCTGGCATTCTGGCCCTACCCTGAATAAAAAGGCACGTCTCAAGAAACACGGACAGGAAAACCACCACTATATTACTAAAATGCTGGTTTTGAGGATCTTGTCCACCTTACCTTTCCCCAAAGGAGAAATTTCTTAGGTCTAAGAGCCAGAAAATACTTTACTCTTCCTGAACATCTGGTTTCCATTTATCTTACAAATAATGTGACTCTTACAGCTGTCTCCTTTTTAAAAAAAAATTTTTTTTTTTTAATTTGGACATAAGGAATCACAAGGTGCAGAGTTCGATGTGAAGCCCACCTATAGCCAGGTGGGTTTTTTTTTTTTTTTTTGTAATTTGGTGCCACGCCACAATTTCACCTTTTTCTACTCACCTTGATTTGTTACTCAATTTTTGTGAAGACTTTGTTTATTTGAGAGAGAGTCCAAGCAGAGGAGGAGGGGCAGAGGGAGAAGCAGGCTCCTTAATGAGCAGGGAGCCTTTTGCGGGACTCCATCCCAGGACCCTGAGATCATGACCTGAGCCCAAGGGAGATGCTTAACTGAGCCACACAGGTGCCTTCTATTTATTTTTAAACTTTTTATGTTCAGTATGTGTTCCTTTTTGGATGTAGCAGGTTGTAAATAAATGAAGAAACAAACGAGATGTAAACAGGTTAAAAGAGGGTAAGTTTTAAAACTAACCTAAGTTTTCACATTTTTATAGGGCTATCAAATCCATAAAATACTTGCTTTTTCTTAGTATCCTTCCTATTAGTTTGTTATTTACTCTCCCATTTTATTCTTTTGATTGGTCTTCCCCAGTCAGGCCATTTCAAAAACAGATCTCAAGAAGGGGAGAAGGATGCCAATGGAAAAGTGTCTCCTCTACCATCTCTAGAAGAAAAAAGAAAATCTTTGGGACAGCCCATGGAAAGAAAAAACATTCTTAACCTTTGTGAAGGAAATATTCTTGTATTGGGTTTTGTCTGGAATTTTTTTCCAAAAGCAAACTGTAGGGGTACCTGGGTGGCTAAGTCAGTGAAGCTACTGCCTTCAGCTTAGGTCACGATCCCAGTGTCCCGGGATCTAGTCCCACATTGGGCTCCTGGCTCAGCAGGGAGCCAGCTTCTCCCTCTAACCCCCACTCTCGTGCTATTTCTCTCTCTCTCTCTCTCTCTCTCTCAAATAAATAAATAAATAAAATCTTAAAAAACAAAACAAAACAACAAGCTGTATCCCCTTTTGGTAATAAGGTTCTCTAAGAGTACAATGGTCTCCGGTGTGGAAATAGCAAATCTTCACAGGCCCCAATGCAGCACTTAATATCCTGGCAAAGGTACGCACCTCCCTGTGGGCAGCTGCCCACCATGAGCTGAGCACTGAGCCATGGGTACAGAGGTGGTAGTAGAAAGTTGCCCCAAGGCAGTGCTGACAGATTCATTCTGTGTTCAAGTTTCCAGTCATTTCATTTGATTACACTTGGGTGTGTTTTTACAAGATGGGTTGCAGCTAGTCTAAGTTGTAAAAGAAACATGTGCATTTCCATTACCGAAATAAGTATCAAATCCTCGGCGGGTTGGAAGGCATTCTTTCCGGAACATTCCCAGGTGCCATTTCCCGACCATATGGGTAGTGTAGCCTGCTTCTTTTAGAAGCTGGGGCAGCAGTTTTTCATCCAGAGGGACACAGCTGGGCTGACAGGGCCAGATGATTTGGTGTTGTAAACCTGTGTGGATCTTAAAGAGACAAAACGTGAAATTATAAACTGCTGGTATTGAAACATCCTGAACAAGCAGATAAAGCGGTTGCTTAATTTATTGGATACATCTGCGGATGTGACTGTTGAACTCTATCCCTGTACCAGCTTCGGGACACTTTACTCACTTATTCAAGTAAGGTAATGGACATAAACAGGATTGGTGGGGGGAATGAATAAAAGGACTCTAATAAACATTAGCTATTTCAACAAATATTTATCAAGGAATTATGTAAGAAATCATCAACTTAGGATTTCACCTCCTACCTCAAAAGAAGTCACTGTAACACGAAGTGTGGATCTATCGAGGAAAAAGTGTTCCAATTTCTGTGCACGTGAGAAATTCATGTTAGCTGTGGAAGGAACTTCTGTAATCTTTCCAGATTTGGTGATTTTTTTTTAAGGGTTATTCAGAAATACAATGAAAGTAATGATTTGCTTTCCTTATTTCGCTTTATGGAAACCATAATTTCAAAAGCCAGTAACCGACTTTTTCTTAAGGAAAAAAAAAGGCAGCCATCTGACCCACATATTAGGAGTGGTTCACACAAGTATGCCCAGGGCGCAAGGACCACACCAGTCAGGCTTTAAGAAATGACCCCTGGTTGAGTCTTAGTGTGATATTCAGGTAGAATATCCACAATTACATGAGAAGCTATTAAAGTAACCCTTCCTTGGGACGCCTGGGTGGCTCAGTTGGTTAAGCATCTGCCTTTGGCATCCTGGGATCGAGTCCCACATTGGGCTCCTTGCTCAGCAGGGAGCCTGCTTCTTCCTCTGCCTCTGCCTGCCATTCTGTCTGCCTGTGCTCGCTCTCTCTCCCTGATAAATAAATAAAATCTTTAAAAAATAAATAAATAAATAAAGTAACCCTTCCTTTTCCAACCACCTGTGTGACGCTAGATGTTCTTCATAAACTTTAACCAAAACAATATATTACAACAGATTATAACAACCTAGCTATCTTCTAATAGAAGATACATACAAAAATACAAAACAGTATTATTATTCTCATGTAATTCTCTTATGTAGGATAATACAGTCATTTTTCATAAGCTATTAATGTTAACAGGTAATGGGTCTATTACTGCTGTTTTTCAATGAACAAAAGTACTTTTAAATTTCTATTTTAATTTCTGATACAGTGAATTTTGAAGGTGTAGCCCACAGAAACACAAGCTCTTTGGGGTCTTCAATAATTTTTAAGCACACGCAGAGGTCCTAAGACCCAAGAGTTTGAGAACTGGTCTTATAATATCCAGCAGAGGTCCCTGCTAGTGAGGGAAATAAAGTAGGACAGGGAAATGGTGACAGAGGTGATTTTTTGAGAGGGTGGCAAAATAAATTTGTGGAATTGCTATTTGAACGGTAATATGAATTGAGTGAGAGAGTTAGACAGCCTTGCCAAAATACAAGGCAAGAATATTCTAGGCATTAGAAATAAAAAGTGCAGAGGCCCTGAGCCCTGAACTTGCCAGATGAGTCTGAAGGCCTGCAGGGAAGCCGGCGTGGTCCCATCACAGGTCCTTTGCTGGTGGGCGGCAGAGGCCCCAGGGGCCTCCATCCTAGGCCGAGCACCAATTCCTCCCCACAAACCTCACACTTCTCCTCCCTGTCCCAGCTTAGCCAGGGAGGTGCTTTCCTTTGACTGATGTGGGACTAGGGTCTCCCCATCAACTCTGCACTGGACACTAGCCTTCTCAAAGGGCTAGGTACTCCAGATCTCCCTGGAATAAATGGGGCTCTGGGGACACAGAAGGTGGAGAGTGCCAGTTCTCAACCCAAGCCCTAAGTCCCTGGCCTCTGTCAGCTGTGAGGTGGGTTGCGTGCAATTATTAATAGATGGTAAAAGTGTGTTTACAAATGCTTTGCTGGCTTTTATCATTTAAGACAGAATACATAAAGCTCGGGGAGTTAAATCCTATCTCAGCTCTATCACCGAGGTCACAGTCAACATTCAACAGGTGTCACAGTAATAACCATCAGCTTTGTTACTAAGAACATAGTAAGCCTTCCCCATTACGCCACATTTTGCTTTTTAGAGAGCCGGTGTGGCACTGGAGAGAACATGCCCCTAGCCCAGAGCTGTCCCAGGAGCCTGTGGTGCTGTGTGTGAACACCAGATAAAATGTATACTCAGCTACTCGTCTATGGTTCCACAGGCATGATGGACTACTGACACATCTCTGGGTGTCTCAGTTCACATACTGACTTACACACACCAGATCCACAGATTTTTATTGCATTTGAAATACATGGCAAAAGATAGATATAAAGGAGAAGCTAAAAAAATAATTCACACTTACTATCTTTTTTCCCTGATTTATTATTAGCTACTATTGAATAGTTTTCTTCTAAGTTTTCACATTGCCTTGAATTTCATTTTTTTTTAAAGATTTTATTTATTTATTCGACAGAGAGAGATCACAAGTAGGCAGAGAGGAAGGCAGAGAGAGAGGAGGAAGCAAGCTCCCTGCTGAGCAGAGAGCCCGATGCGGGACTCGATCCCAGGACCCTGAGATCATGACCTGAGCCGAAGGCAGTGGCTTAACCCACTGAGCCACCCAGGCGCCCTTGAATTTCACTTTTTGTGGAACTTTCCAGAACCACCACTTTGGAGTAGTACTTGCCACTGCTTCATTTCCTTCTAGCTTTCCATGTCCTTTCAAAAGAACCACATACAATACCTTAAATGTGAAATTAAAATGGTTTTTTTATTAATCATTTTTATTAACATATAATGTATTATTAGCCCCAGGGGTACAGGTCTGTGAATTGCCAGGTTTACACACTTCACAGCACTCACCATAGCACATACCCTCCCCAATGGCCATAACCCAACCTCCCTCTCCCTACACCCCTACCCCTGGCAACCCTGTTTGTTTTGTGAGATTAAGAGTCTCTTGTGGTTTGACTCCCTCCTGATCCCATCTTGTTTCATTTTTTTCCTTCCCTAACCCCAAAACCCCCACCCTGCCTCTCAAATTCCTCATAGCAGGGAGATATGTGATAAAAATGGGTTTATTTTGAAGGTGATGGATAATTCCCTATCTTGTTTGTGGTGATGGTTTCACAGGTATATACCTATCAAAACTTAGCAAACTGTATACTTTAAATATGTGCCGGTTATTGCATGTCAATCATACATCAAAAAAGCTTTTTAAAAGTAAAAGTGAGTTTAAGATTTCTATTAAGATTTTTCACCTTTTTGGTACCTGGGTGGCTCAGTGGGTGAAGTGTCTGACTTGGGCTCCGGTCATGATCTCAGGGTCCTGGGATCGGGCTCCCTGCTCAGTGGAGAGTCTGCTTCTCCCTTTCCCTCTGTTCCCTAGTCCCCCTCCCTGCTCATACTCTCTCTTTCTCAAATAAATAAAAGTCTTAAAAGAAGAAAAAAAAAAAAGATTTCTATGCCTTTCCTAGAAATCATTGGACACCTCCCCTGGGATAAGTGCCAGATAGATGCCTTCCAGTTGCCTTCCAAATCTACTTTCTGTCTTCTGTCCTGCTCTCTGCCCTAGGAGGCTGACCTATGGGAACCAAATCAGAGGACTCTGTACCTTCTGGCTTCTGACTGGGTTTAGCCAAGGCGGACCCATGACAGGAAATTAGAGGGAGGGAAGAGATGAGTCCAAACTGCCAGACCCTGTCTCTCTGAGCCGGCCATCCTGAAGGCAGCCGTCTCTATGTGACACTCTATGTGACTCTCTATGTGACACTCTCTGGGTTCTTTCCTTCCCTCCTTTCTGGTCCAGGGCTAGCAACAGCTCCTCTGGGTTACACACCATTACTTGTGTTCCCTTTCCCCCAATTCACATTTTTTTGAATAGTCCCTTTATAAATAAACCTCCCTAAATGATCCTAATTTGAATGTGCTATCTCTTTCCAGCTGGGATCCAGAATAATAAGGATGCTACAATATCCAGGCTGGGGCAGGAAACATTGCTCTCAAAATACAAGCACACACACACACACACACACACACACACACACACACACACCAGATCATAAAAGGATTCTGTTCATGGTTAACAACGTAAAATTTCCTCAGTAGAAAACCAATCCTAGATTCAAAAGCTTTATAACATATACTAATTGGCAACGGTGCAGGATAAGGAAAGATAATATTGTAGGGAACCCAAGACCCAGTGGAGATAAATGCTATGCCCAGATTTCTTTAAACAGAAAGCTCATCCATCACACACACAGAATTAACTCTGATAGCTATAAAGCCCTGCCAAGGGATGCTGTGTGATTCGGTTTTCCTAGCCCATGGGCACCAAGCCAGGTGGTCAGCTGAAGCCTGTTTCTATTATCTACAATCATATGGAGCAGAGAATTTGTTCTTTTCAATTCCCGAGAATTTATGTGACAGAGCGTTTTTATGGCATTACTGGGGAAGCGGAAGCCAAACTCTGGATGGCAGCCAAAGACATGTTTTTAGTCTGTTCAAACACTATTTGAAGTAAGGAAGCTGTAATGTGTAGAGAAGCAGTAAACAGGCAAATGCTGAGCTGGTTCCAACCGAGCACTTTAGTTTAGCACAGAATTATAGATCCACACCACGCTTCGTGGGGCAGGATGATGACAGGGCACCAAGAGGAACCAATGAAAAAACAAGTGCCCTTTTGCAAACACAGCAGCCTCTATGACAATTCCATTCGAAACCCCCTCTTCAATGTTCAGAGAGCAGGTATGAATGGAGAAGATTATACAGCTAATAGTTCAGAGGAGCTGCTCTATACCGATCACGTGTGACCATCTCTTCTTCATTAAACCAAAGCCTCTTTCCAAAAACAGCTTCCTCTCTAAGATTTTACTGGACCGTCCAGGCTTTCCTGCACAAACGCAAAAGGTCCACAGAGTCCGTGAAGGACCTGGCTTGTCTCTAGGTTCTTTCCATGAGATAACTGATGAGCACTCCTGTGTGTGTGGTTTTTTGCATGTAAAATTTATCTGATCCTGTGAGTTACTCCAGCCTGTGTAAACATGGAAAATCCGATCACTGTCATCTCATGAACTGAAAAAGGAGAAAGCTCTTTCTCCTGGAGGGAGGAGGAAGGAGGGGGGCTCCCACCCTCAGAACCTCTTCCTATCCCCCCCTTAAGCAGTCCAGGCGGTCTGTTGATTGGCTATCTGCAGGATTTGGAAGCTCAGAGGGCACTATTTCTGCCACACTGATAATAAACTCTCCCAGGGGCTCCATGAACCATGGCCACACATAGGGCAATGAATGCCATTTCTCTCCTAACTTAAGAATGCTGCGATAATTAACATCCAGGTGAAAGGAAGGAAGACCCTGTCCTATCAGTTGGACCCATGTACGATGCACTCACCCCCTCACAGCACCCACGTTGTTGCACCCCTCCTGCTACGGTCCTTTAAAATTCAGAAAAACAGGCAGCCCCACCCTCCGCTGTATACCCCAGGGGGCTGAGAGGGAAGCTTGGTGACCGAACACAATGGCAGATCGAGCTGGCATTCGGCCAGGAGCATCAGAATCTCCAGCCTGCTTCTGAGTCGGTACACTACAGGTTTTAACCACGGTCAAGTACCACTCATGCCTGCAGCGTTTGGGGTTTGGGCCTGCAGCTGCCCCACAGAACAAATGGCTAGTGGAGAGTCTGCACCCTCCCCCGCTTAAGCCTTCTGAAAAGCAGTCAGCTGCCCACGCTGTCGAAGCCAAGAGCTACAGAACACACATTATGTGTGTCGGGGGCCTGACTCTGCCATCTGGCCTGGTCCTCCAGAACCCCGGCTGCAGAGCTGGCTGGTGTCACTGACAGTTTTAAGGGTCTATTTATTTTGGTGTTGATTAGCAAAGAGTGTAGATCTCTGGTTAAACCCACAAAGGGATGCTGTTTGTAGAAAGAATAAACAAGGCAAGAACTGAATCCGTGCCTTCCTCTGTTTAAATTATAAATCCAACCCAAAGCCCGAAAGGCAAAGCTAGGAAAACAGGGAGGAAAAGAAATTTTTAGTAAAGTGATAGGACTAAAGAAACACAAACAAAGAGAGTTACCAGACAGTGACAGCTTATGTTCAGGGTGATTCTTGAAATAACAAACCCCAAAAATCAATTCGCAAGAAAACCCCATAAGTCAGTGGGTCCCACTCCACTCGGCCCAAACTTATTTCTTTATTTCCGCATTTCCAATTATGCGGGAAGTAAGATATGTAAAACATGGAATTGTTTCTTTAAAATACTTTCAATGTTTGCCAAATATGGCTTCCAGATGCCCCTTGCCTTCTGGGAAAATGCTTCTTGGCTCTGGCCAGGCTTACGAAAGATACCGTCTTCAGCAAAACAAAAGACCCATCAAAACAAGTCATCTTAGGGGCTCCCTGCATTAAAGCCCCCGTGTATTTTAGGAGGGGGCTGTCTTAGTTGTCACTGCAGAGCTAATGCTTCCTCTGTCCCTCCCTTATCAAAGCACAGGAACAGAAGCTAACAAATGCTTCTCTTCAGAGGTGCCCATGGTACCCCGACTGTAGGCTCTTATTTCTGACTCCTTGGATGCCACTGGCAGACAGCCCCACGAACACTCCCAGTCTGTGACCTACCTCTCTCCCCAGTCACCCTGCCCACTTCTAGATCTTCACTCCTCTTTGCTCCACTTCTCGTCGTAGAGCCCAGGGAGAGACGACCAGGGACAGGAGTCCACGGTCCCCAGGACAGGCAAACAGGTGGAGGGTTGATAAAGGATGGGCAGGCAGGCACTGAGGACGCTAAAGAAAAGAAGCAGGGAGGTAAGAGCATCCTCAGGCAGAACCCATTCCTCTTTCTGTGCCAGTAGGCAATGCCCTATTCTGCCTGGAGCCATGGGTCTCAGCTGCTCACATTCTTAAAGCAAACTTGAAGCCGAAGTCAACAATTACTGACAATGCTGCTGAGAGTCCCTTTTCTATATTTCCTGTCCAAGGTTCTATGTTAGGCGTGAGTGAAAAGCCCTGAAACGTCCTGTCCATTTATCAATGTGATTAAGAAAAATGTGACTTGGGTCCCTTAAGAATGAAACCTTGGAGTCATCTTTCATTGCTTCTATTCCCTGCGAAGGTTACAGAGTCTGGTGGAGCGGCCTCCTCCGTTCCCAAGGTGAGAATGTTCCCAGTTGAGGATCAAAGTTACTTTCCTTACTTTTTTCCTAGAAGGAAACGTTCCCACTAAGACCTACTGCTATTTTACCCTTTAATCTTTTTTGTTTCTTAAAAAGAACGCGGGGGCCCTAGAAATGGCATATTACCATACACGGTGAAGACAGTGAGCTTGAACTCTCTCAGGAAATTCTCAGCTGTTAAAGTATTTAGCACATTCATTCATTTAGCTGTTCAGCACTGACTGCTTCCCCAGGCCAGGGACAAGAAAGGCCGTCTACTGGACAAGTCAGACGTGAGAACAAACAACCATACTTACAATATGTACTAAGAATACAGAGCTATAATGAATATTAGGATTGATTAAGGTTAATTTGTAAGAATATAGAAATTTAGTATTTTCAAGTCTTCTTTTGAACTAAAAGCACTATACAAATTCTACTAAAAGCTGACGGATTTTTATTTATCTGACCACTCTGACAAACATCTTTATTACATACTTTTATTGGAATATATCTGACATATAACGTGGTGTAAATTTAAGGTGTACCACATTTACACATTCTGACATCATTGCCCTGTAGCAATATTTAGCTCATCTATCATGTTACATAATTATCCTTTCTTTTTAGTGGTTGGAATCATTTAGTTCTAGTTTCTTAGCAAACGTGATGATTGTAGTACAGTATTCTTGTCTGTAGTTGTTGACTATACTGTACATTAGATCTCTAGGTTTTATTTACTGCTTATTTCACATCTGTACCCTTAAACAACATCTGGCCTTTCCTCCCTCCCCATGAAGGACTTTTAAATTAATACTTCAATCCTGAAATTTCAAACAAGGGGAAAGTGAACATAAAACCTATTTCATTATAGGCACAACATGCCTCCAAATGATACCAAGAGAGTAATAAACAGGGGCTCTGTACAGGAAGGAGGACTGAGGGCCAAGATGAAAAGATTTTTTTTTTTTTAACGCACACCTCTATTTAAATCTCTTAAACGTAAAACTTTGAAAATATTTCCTAAAGACAATTTCAAAAATAAGCTTACTTTAAAAAAAAAAAAAAAGGTGGAGGGGGGTTAAAAAATTGAATTTTATTACATGAATAACATGTATCCAAGGAATGCCACATGGCAGTCATTGTGGTTTCTTAATGTGTATTTACTCAGAACACTGTTAGATGAGAAACGTTCTTAGAGTAGCCTTCAATGTAACATTACTATGAAAACCCAAACAAGTAAGCTGAAGTTTAATATCTTATCATGAGCAGGCAGTATGAGGACAGGGAGACCCTGCCTTCACCTCTGAGCTCCCAGCGTGCTTTTCATACCCTTCCCTGCTCAGTTCCAGCCAGAGACCTTATCCCCGTTCTCAGAGCTCACTGCTGCCACTGGGTCTGCACTGGGCTGTCCCTCCCAAGGGTCTAAATTCTCTTTCCCTGGATCTCTGCACTTGATCTTAGCCAAAAGTTGGCTGACTCTTCATTCAGGCCTCTCTATCTTCTTGGAGATAATTCCCTGAGCCACTTAGCACTTTACCTACTTTATTTTCTTCTCTACATTTATCGCCAGGCCCTTTAAATCCACTTAGCTAACTCATTTGTTTATGTGTTTACTTCATCCCCCTCACCCCCTCTAGGTCTCTCCTTCCCCTCAGACTGCAAGCAACAGGAGATCCCCAGAGTACAGCACAATGCCCGGCATAAAGAGCTGCTCAATAAATATTTGTCGAATGAAAGAATGAATGAATGCATTATACTTAGTGGTGACAGACTGAAAATCTTTCCTCCAAGATCAGAATAAGAAAAGGATGTCTACTCCTGCCACTTCTAATCAAGAGTGTACTGTAGGTTCTAGTTAGGGCAATTAGGTAATAAGCATCCAGAATGGAAAGGAAAAAACAAAACTATTTCTATTTGCAGATGACAGGGTCTTGTATATAGGAAATCCTAAAGCTATCTCTCTCTCTCTCTCACACACAAACACACACACACACACTTTCAGAACTAGTAAGTTCAGCAAGGTTGCAGGATACAGATCAAATGTCAGGTACATTTCCATACACTAGCAATGAACAACTGAAAATGAAATTAAGAAAACAATTCCATTTATGACAATATCCAAAAGAGTAAAAACTTAGAACTAAACATAACCAAAGAATTGTAAGACTTGCATGCTGAAAACAACAAAACATTATTGGCAAGAAAGTAAAGAAGACCTAAATAAGTAGAAACATATCCCTTGCTCATAAATTAGAAGACTTACATTGTTAAGGTGGTAATATTCCCCAAATGGATTTATAGATCAATGCAGTCCCTATCAAAATTTCACTGCATTTTTTGCAGAAATGGACAAGGTGATCCAAAAATTCATATGGAAAAGAGAGGGGCCCAGAAGAGCCAAATCAATCTTGAAAAAGAACAAAATTGGAGGACTCAGATTTTCTGATTCTGAGACCTACTACAAAGCTAGAATTATCAGGATGGTGTCGTGGTGCCATAAGAATGAACATATAGATTGAGATAATAAAACTGTTAAGTCCAGAAATAAACCCACAGACCTATGGTCAACTGATTTGTGACAAGAGTGGGAAAAGCATTCAGTAGGGAAACAATTATCTTTTTAACATATGTTGCTGGGACAACTGGGCATCCACATGTATCCACATACCTCAAAAAAATACAAAAATTAACTAAAAACGCTTCAGAGACCTAAATGTAAGAGCTGAAACTACAAAACTTTTAGAAGAAAACATAGAGGTAAATCTTCATCATTTTAGTGGTTTCTTAGATATGCCACCAAGACCACAAACAGCCAAAGAAATTAAGTTGAACTATATCAAAATTTAAAACTGTTATACATAAAAGGACACGATCAAGAAAGTAAAAGAAAACCCACAGAGAAAATGTTTGCAAACCATGTATATGAAAAGAGTTTAATATCCAGAATACACAAAGAACTCCTACAACTTAACAATAAAAAGACAACCCAATTTAAAAATGACAAACAGATTTTCTCCCAAGAAATATACAAATGACAAATAAGACATGAAAAGATGCTCAAGGCCATTAGGGAAATCCAAATCAAAGGCACAGGGAGATACCATTCCACAGCCACCACCATAACTAGAAAGCTATGATCAAAAAGATAGGAATGAGGGCTGGCAAAGATACGGAAAACCCGGAACCCACATACATTATTGTGGTGTGAATGGTGTACCTCCTTTGCAAACAGTTTGGCAGCTCCTCAAAAAATTAAACAGAGAGCTGCCATATGATCTAGCACTCCACTCCTAGGTATATTCCATGGGAGGTGACCAAAAAAGAAATATGTTCACACAAAAACTTGTGCATGGACATTCATAACAGCATTATTCACAACAGCCAAAAGACAATGTCCATCAATGTATAGATGGGTAAATAAAATGTTGGCATATCCATACAATAGAATATTATGTGGCCATAAAAAGGAATGGTACATGTCTTAATATGGATGAAAAGAGATCCACCTTATGATTCCATTTATATGAGGTCCAAAATAGGCATATCTATAAAGGCAGAAAGTGGATTAGTGATTGCCGGAGGCTGGGGGAAGCGGGGAATGGGGGGTTGACTGCTAGCAGTTACGGGGTTTCTTTTTTGGGGTAATGGCAAGTTTTAGAATTAGTCAATGTTGATGACAGCACAACCTTGCAGATATGTGAAAAACAGATTAGACACTTAAAATGGTGCATTTGATGGTATGTGAAATACAACTTAAAAAAAAAAGTCGAGTATAAGAGGGGTGCCTGGCTGGCTCAGTCAGGGGAGCATATGACTCTTGACCTTAGGGTTGTGAGTTTGAACTCCATGCTGAGTATAGAGATTGCTTAAAAATATAATCTTTTTTAAAAATAGAGTAAAGGAAAATGGGCAATATCTTATGTTGCAGGTGGGAATGCCAATTCATAAAACCTATTGAAGAACAATTTTTTAGGATTTCTCAAAATTACAAATGCATCTACCCTTAACCTTTCTAAGAATTTATCCTACCGATATATTTAACCATGTATAAAAAGATATATAGTGAAGGCACTGACTTCAGCTTGGACATATCAAAAGACTGGAAACAATCTACACCTCCATCATGATGTGACTGGTTAAGCAAATTATAATATATCCATTTAACAAAATAGTATGCAGATCCATGTAACAAAACACTATACAGTCGTAAAAATCGAGACTGCTCTTTTATAACAACGTGGAATTATTTCAAATGTAAAATAAAACAAACACGTGAAGAGTGTGCTACCCTCCACATAAAAAGAAAGGGAATGTTCACATGTGTATTTGCTTGTATATACATAAAATACCTTTCGAAAGATATACACATACAATTCAGATAACACTGTTTGCCTCCAAAGATGGGGAACAGGATGCCTAAGGAACAAATCAGTGTGTGTATGTGCACATGCGTGTGCATAGGTGACGATTTCCAGTAATCTTTGAGTTTTCAAACCACTGTACTTTCTACTCAAAAAGATGAACAAAATATACATTTAAAGTATTTTTTTTAATTTTTTATTTTTTATAAACATATATTTTTATCCCCAGGGGTACAGGTCTGTGAATCACCAGGTTTACACACTTCACAGCACTCACCAAAGCACATACCCTCCCCAATGTCCATAATCCCACCCCCTTCTCCCAAACCCCCTCCCCCCAGCAACCCTCAGTTTGTTTTGTGAAATTAAGAGTCACTTATGGTTTGTCTCCCTCCCAATCCCATCTTGTTTCATTTATTCTTCTCCTACCCACTTAAGCCTCCATGTTGCATCACCACTTCCTCATATCAGGGAGATCATATGATAGTTGTCTTTCTCTGCTTGACTTACATTTAAAGTATTTTTAAAATAAGTAATGAAAGAGTCATTAGGTTGTAGAGAGACCTGAATTCTAGTCCTGAATTTATCAATAACCATTTACTTCCTCTTCTGATCAGTCTCCCTCTTCCTCATTCCATCAAACTCTATGCATTTTTCACCAAAGTATGCAGGTTTAAAAAGGTTCATACATGAGGATTCTGAACAATTATATGTCTCAGTATAAAAGGCTGGGTTCAAGTTCCTATAGAAGCAAGTTCCAGCAGAACAAGCAGCACAACCTTGCAAGGCGCTTAGCTCTGAGCAGGAGTAATCTCTCTTCCCGCCAGTAGATGGGGTCAGTAGCTATGATCAGGTTCATTTGCCAAATTGGAAACCTGCTCTAAGGGACACAAGGACTTAGCCTCGAAGAACTGTTGAGCTAGAACGAAGCCTGAGAGTTCAGCACAGCTCCCGTATTTTACAGATGTGGAAAATGATGTCCACCTGGTCAGAGTGTGAAGACTGACATGGTGAAGACTGGAATCCACATCTCATTATTCCCACCCAGTCCTCTTCATTAAATACTTTAATAAGCCAAAAGACTAAAACTCAGAATTTGGGAAAACTCAGTTCAATCAGGCTAGGCTTAGTTACCACTTTACACTTTTCTAAAGTTACAAGAAGGGGCGCCTGAGTGGCTCAGTTGTTAAGTATCTGCCTTCTGCTCAGGTCATGACTCTGGGGTCCTGGAACTGAGCCCCACATCAGGCTCCCTGCTTGGTGGGGAGCCTGCATCTCCCTCTCCCACTCTCCTGCCTGTGTTCCCTGTCTTGTTGTATTTCTCGCTGTCAAATAAATAAATAAAATATTTTAAAAAATAAAAAATAAAGTTACATGACTATGGAAGGATTGGTCTTTAAATATTCTATTAAAAGATGGTTAAGTTCACAGAACTATTACATAATTCTTTCAAGTACCTAATTTTGAAATAGTCAACAAATTTCCTCATTTTAGTGTCTAAATTTTGGCACAACCTGTGACTCGTTCAGAAATAAAACCTCTCCCCCTATTTTCATTTTCCATTTAACATAGGTAACTCCTAACTTGAAACATGATGGATTAATTTTTTGTTGTTGAGATGTTTGGAAATGACCTAAACACCCCCAAATAATGGATTATTTAGTAAATCTGAAGCAGCTCTTGTGATATTTTTAATAATTCTGAGTGGGCAACACAGTGTGGTGGTTACAGAGCCACACAGCCTGGCTATGTCCTAGTCTACCACTTATTAGCCCTGTGACCTTGGGCAAACTTCTTGCCCTCTTCCAGCCTTGGTTTCCTTGTTATCAAATAGGAATAAAAGTAGTACCTATCTCATTGGGTTGCTGAGAAAAGTCAGTGAACTGAAGTGTAAAATGCTCAGAATGGTATCAGTCTATAGTGTCTGAGGACAATGAAGCCCCTTAGTTCTACCTGAAATGTTGGGTCCTTTAAAAAAGAATGCTTGCTAGCCTGAGGTAATTTGTAATTGGGTCTTCTGAACTCAGAATAAAACAGGGGAAAAAAGTCAAGTAAAATGTTCGGGGAGGCTAGCTTGCTACACTGAGCAGTCTCTGAGCTGTTTCAGAATACTTGGCTTCTATCCTTTCTTGGCTCCTTAACTACAGGATACTCTATGCTCATTTTTTCTCCAAGATGGAATGGTGGTGACTTGTGGAGAAGGACGTTAGGGGACAAAAGCAGCCAATTATAAGAACAAGTTTTATAAAGTCTGGTACTTCCCTGTTCTAGTCTGTAAGAAGGGAGGAAGTTAGAGAAATGAATGGCTCTCCCATTCTTCTACAATTTGAGTTCAGTTCTCTTATTTCAGGGCATTGCAGAACTATTTGGAGTACACCCTGCTATTCTCTCCTTTCTTCTTTACTCAAATGCTCCTTTACTCCTACTAAGTGTCCAGGGTGAGATCTGCCTTTGAGCAGGGATTTCTGATTATACCTTGCAGTCAAAGCTAGACCTGGGGAAAGTACTTAGGTCTGCTGGTGAAGCCAGTCATCCTTTACCTCCATGGAAACCTGGGCAAGAGCTACTTCTCAGAGTCGTAGTAAAACTCTATCTTTTCTGTTTCTACAAGTCTTCAGATCAATGTGGAAATTTTATCACAAATAAACCCTCCCTTCTCTTGATTTCTGGACAATGAGGCTAAAATTGATCGAGCAGCTACATGAACACAGATTGAGGAGGGCAAGGTTCAAGCATATCCTGTGACTTGCAGAGTAAGGGCTCAAAATATAATTGTTGAATAAACAATACGTGTATAAGAAGGTATGCTTGTGTTCTCAAACAGTCTCCTTTCATTGTATTTAATATAATAGCCATAATCACATCAGGGTCTTAAAATCATCAATCATACTCAGATTAAGCAAAAAGTACACAATTTTATGGGCCTGAGATGACTCCTGGATACAGGAGGGGAACAAGACCATTTTCTAGCTATGTGATTCCTAACTTGTAATCAAACCTCTACAAGTTCATTTCCTCATCTATAAAAGGGGATTAAAAGTTACAGCTACCTCATGGGCTATTTCAAGAATTCACTTTAAAAACAGTAAAGCACTGTGCAAATGTTCTCAATATTCTTATTCATGTAACATATGTGCACGCTCTCTGTAAGTACATGTATCTCTGTTAACTAAAGAGACGTTTTTATTTTTACTTTTTTAAAGATTTATTTATTTATTTATTTGACAGAGATCACAAGTAGGCAGAGAAACAGGCAGAGAGAGAGGAAGGAGGAAGCAGGCTCCCCATTGAGCAGAGAGCCCGATGTGGGGGGCTCGATCCCAGGACCCTGGGATCACGACCTGAGCCGAAGGCAGAGGCTTCAACCCACTGAGCCACCCAGGCGCCCCTAAAGAGATGTTTTTAAAGAAAAGCTTTTAGAGATAACGTGAGCTTTCACTTCTCATCTGTCCTATTGGCTAGTATCAAAAGAACAAGAAATAATAAGTGTTGGTGAGGATGTGGAGAAAAGAGAGCCCTCCTGCCCTGTTGATAGAAATATAAGTTGTACAGCCACTAGGGAAAACAGTACAGACATTCCTCAAAAAATTAAAAATAGAGCTATCGCATGACCTAGCAGTACCACTTCTGCATAGTTATCAGAAGAAAGGGGCAAACCAATCTGAGGAGATCTATACATCCCTATGTTCTCTGCAGAGCTTTTTTTTTTTTTACGATTTTTTTTTTCATTCGACACAGAGAGAGAGATAGCAAAACACGGAATACAAGCAGGGGGAGTGGGAGAGGGAGAAGCAGGCTTCCCGCTGAGCAGAAGCCCAGTGCAACCCTCTATCCTAGGACCGTGGGATCATGGCCTAAATCAAAAGCAGATGCTCAAGGACTGAGCAACCCAGGCGCCCCTGCAGTACTCTTTATAATAGCCAAGACATGAAAGCAACCTAAGTGCCCATCCACAGATAAAAGATAAATTAGATATAATATACAGTAATATATATTATATATAAATATATAAATGCAATATTACTCAGCCATAAAAAAGAATAAAACCCTACCATTGTCACAACACGGATGGAACCCAGAGTGTATAATGCAAAGTGAAGTCCGAGAAAGACAAATACCATATGATTTCACTTATGTGTGGAATCTAAAAACCAAAGCAATGAACAAACAAAACAAGATTTTAGAGACAGGCAACAGTTGGCTTCCAGAAGAGAGAGGGGTTGGGGGGTAGGTGAAAAGGGTGAAGAGGATTCAGAGGTACAAACTTCTAAAAAAAAAAAAGTCATGAAGATATAATATACAGCACTGGGAATATAGCCAATAATATTGTCCTAATTTTGTATGGTGATAATGACAGCTAGACTTAGTGTGGGGATCACTTCATAAAGTATAAAAATAGAAAATCACTATGATGCACACCTGAAGCCGACAGGATATTCTACACCAATTACAAGTAGGTAAGAAAGGTGCTCAGAAGCACCCAACACAAGGTTAAATCAAAATCTCAGCAGCCCAAGAAAAATCAGCCTCCATAGGTGCACTGTGCCGAGGACTGGAAAAATGAATCTTTGGTCGGACAGCCCTAACCTAGGACCGCTGGGTTCGCAGGAGAGCAGAGTTCCACCCTCGGTGGGCATTCTCCCCCCCCCACCTTTTTAAAATTTTATTTGTTTATTTATTTGACAGAGATCACAAGTAGGCAGAGAGGCAGGCAGAGAGAGAGGAAGGAAGCAGGCTCCCTGCTGAGCAGAGAACCCGATGCGGGGCTTGATCTGGGATCATGACCTGAGCTGAAGGCAGAGGCTTTAACCCGCTAAACCACCCAGGCGCCCCCACTCTTCTCCTTTTATTCGACTCCCCCTCCCTCCGCTCCACTCCGGGTGCCGAGCCCCCTCCCTGTCCTCCGTGCGTAATCTAGACTCTCCGCAGAGGCCGCTCAGACCCTTCGGCCTACAACTTGCAGGCCCAGCAACTACCACTCCTCCTCGAAACCCTTTCACCCCGACCTTTAGAAAACGAAAGACAGAAAAAGCGCCGGAGGAGGTGGGGCTCGGGGGACTGCGGTCGCCTCCGGGCGAACATGCGCAGAGGCCGCGGCGGCCTGCGGGCCGGGGTGGGGGGGGGGGGGAGTGGGGACCGCGCGGCCAGGGAAGGGGAGCAGCCGCCTGGGCTGACCCAGCTCGGGGAGCTGACCGCGCTAGCCGGCGCCCGCCCCGGCCTCCCGGCCCCACCTCCCAGAGGCTCGCGGGCCGCCGGGTCGAGCTGCGGCCGCGGGAGGGGCGGAGCGCGGCGCCGGCGGCGGGCTGGCGGGCCGCCGGGGGCGCTGCGTACCTGGTAGCGACCCGTGAGCAGCTGGCTTCGCGAAGGCGTGCACAGCGGCTGCGTGTAGTAGTTGTCCAGGAGCACCCCGCCGGCCGCCAGCGCGTCCAGGTGCGGCGTGCGGATGTTGGAGCCGTGGAAGCCCACATCGTTCCAGCCCAGGTCGTCCGCCAGCACGAAGACGAGGTGCGGCGGCCGGCCGGCCCCGGCGCCTGCGCCCGGCGGGGCCGCCAGCAGGAGCAGCCACAGCAGCAACGGGAGGACGCCGGGGAAGAGCGGCCGCCGCGGGCTGGGGCCTCGGGGCAGGCTCGCCGCGCCGCGCCGGCCCATTCTTTGCCGCGTACGGTCCCCGCGCCTGTGGCTCCGGCAGCCCCCGGCACCGCTTGCAGAATCAGGAACTGGGCGGCCGGGCCTGCCCCGCCCCCGCACGGGATCTCACCCCCGGCGGGCGGCGGGCTGTAGAGGCCTGGCCCCGGGGCCCCCGCCGCCTCTGACCGGGGCCCGGGCGCGTGTGGCGGGGGAGGAGCCAGTGGAGAAGCGCCCGGGGGCTCCCGCTCCCCGGCTCCGTGGAAGCTCCGCTGATGCTTAGGAGAGCCAAGATTTCTTCTCTTTCCGGAGACGAACTTTGCAATGTAGCATCCTCAGAGGAGCAGATGTAGCCTTTTTAGTAACTCTTCTCCATTTACAAAGCATTTTCTTTAAATTTCGCCAACAAACTCGGCAGCTAGGAACTAGCTGTACCCACCCCCCCCACCCCCCCCCCCACCCCCCGAGCCTAACTCAAACTCAAACTCACATCCTGAGCCGGGATATTTTAAAGGTCGTGGAGGAATCATTTCTGACCAAAGAATTCATAGACTTGTGCAACTGGGAGGTCGTTGGGGAGGCAGAACGCTAGGTGATGTTTGAGATGCATTTATGAATAGCATACGACCGTGAAGCCACTTCCTCCTCACTACCCAAAAGAGGGCCCAGTACACAAGCCGATGGCTCAGTGCCCTTTTGAAGGTGCAGTTTCACTTAGACTGCCCTGAGGATTGGGGCGGGGGTGGGGGGAGGCTGTTGTGTGACCATTGAGTGGCTCATTAGAATGTTCAGGTATGAGCCTCTTCATGGCTGACTCCTCGACATTCAAGTAGTGAGCCAAAGAAGTATAGTATGTAATTTGCCTGAAATCATCTGAGGATGGAAGGGAAAGTCTCTTAACCGCATGCTCATTGAAGTGGCAAGTTAGCCTTATGACCAGTACATTCCCACCACCATCCAAAACTGTCTGCCTCTTCTGTGTCTTGAGATAGACTATAACTATTTACACTTATGGGAGCTGGTGGGTTAGGCACTCTATCCTTTCAGGTTATCTGAGTCTGATGCCATGGGAATTATTTCACAGCTTTATAAGTTGTGGGTAACTGGTACCAAGGGAAACTAATTCTTTTTTTTTTTTTAACATGTTTTCTTTAAATTTAATTAATTAACATATAATGTACTATTGGTTTCAGAGGTACAGGCCTGTGATTCATCAGTCTTATATATAATACCCAGTGCTTATTACATCACATTTCTTCCTTAATGTCCACCCAGTTACCCCATCCCTCCCTACTGCCCCCCCCCCCACCAGCAACCCTCAACTTGTTTCCTATGGTTGAGTCTCTTATGGTCTGTCTCCCTCTCTGGTTTTGTCTTATTTTTTCCTCTCTTCCCTTATGATCTTCTGTTTTGTTGCTCAAATTTCTCATATCAGGGAGATCATATGATAATTGTCTTTCTCTGATTGACTTACTTCACTTAGCATAATACCTTCTAGTTCCATCTACCTCATTGCAAATGGCAAAATTTCATATTTTTGATGGCTGCATAATATTCCTATGTGTGTGTCTGTACCCCATCTTCTTTATCCATTCATCTGTCGATGGACATCTGGGCTCTTTCCATAGTTTGGCTGTTGTGGACATTGCTGCTATAAACATTGGGGTACCCGTGCCCCTTACATTTGTATCCTTGGGGTAAGCACCCAGTAGTGCAATATCTGGGTCATAGGGTAGCTCTATTTTCAACTTTTTGAGGAACCTCCATACTGTTTTCCAGAATGGCTGCACCAGCTTGCATTCCCACCAATAGTACAGGAGGGTTCCCTTTTCTCCACATCCTTGCCAAAATCCTGTTGTTTCTTGATTTGTTAATTTTAGCCATTCTGACTGGTTTGAGGTGGTATCTTGTAGTTTTGACTTGTATTTCCCTAATGATGAGTGATGTTGAGGACTTTTTCATGTGTCTGCTGGCCATTTGGATATCTTTTTTGTAGAAATGTCTGTTCATGCCTTCTGGCCATCTCTTGATTGGATTCTTTGTTCTTTGGGTGTTGAGTTTAAGAAGTTCTTTGTAGATTTTGGATACTAGCCCTTTATCTTATATGTCATTTGCATATATCTTCTCCTGTTCTGTCAGTTGTGTTTTAGCTTTGTCAACTGTAGAAACTAATTCTTGTTTATACATACGCATCTGAATTCTCTCCAGTGGAGTGACAATCCCCAAGGCCAAGGAAACAAGTTTTGCCTTCACTTGCACATTTGTTTTAATATTCATGGTTTGATTCTTGGGTTGTCCTTTGAACTAGTTTTAACACCTTACCAGCTACCTCATTAATTGAATCAAATAAAATCTTTAACACATATTTGTTTTTATATTTGTACAAGGGTCATTTTATCTTTTTTAAAAAAATTATCCTTTAACATATAGAGTATTCTCCTTGTACATATAATTACTTTTCTTTTCATAAAGTGGATTAGTTAATGACATATCCAAGTTTAATCTCTAGTGGAATCAGTGGAATTTAGCAGGAAAAAAATGTAAAGTTAGCATTACTCTCAAAAGAATAATTTTGAAGAGCTATTTGATTCTAATTAAGGCTTGAAAATTTCATTTAAAGACACCGTAAGAGAATGGATAATGAAGATGTGGTCCACATATACTATGGGGTATTATGCCTCCATCAGAAAGGATGAATACCCGGGACGCCTGGGTGGCTCAGTTGGTTAAGCCGCTGCCTTCGGCTCAGGTCATGATCCCAGCGTCCTGGATATGAGTCCCATATCAGGCTCCCTGCTTGGCAGGGAACCTGCTTCTCCCTCTGCCTCTGCCTGCCATTCTGTCTGCCTGTGCTTGCTCTTGCTTCTCTCTCTCTATGACAAATAAATTAAAAAAAAAAAAAAAGAAAGGATGAATACCCAACTTTTGTATCAACATGGATGGGACTGGAAGAGATTATGCTGAGTGAAATAAGTATAGCAGAGAGAATAAATTATCATATGGTTTCACTTATTTGTGGAGCATAACAAATAACATGGAGGACAAGGGGAGATGGAGAGGAGAAGGGAGTTGAGGGAAATTGGAAGGGGAGGTGAACCATGAGAGACTATGGACTCTGAAAAACAATCAGAGAGTTTTGAAGGGGTGGGGGGTGGGAGGTTGGGGGAGCCAGGTGGTGGGTATTAAGGAGGGCACGTATTGCATGGAGCACTGGGTGTGATGAAAAAACAGTGAATACTGTTAGGCTGAAAAGAAATTAAAAAAAAAAAATAGAGTTCAAAGCAGAAAAATAAATAAATAAATAAATAAAGACCCCATAAGAGATAATAAAAGCTTGAGAATTTTCTACTATGCCATTGCATGTCCTTTCTCTCCGTAACTGTTTCTCTCTACCCTTCCTGATAGAAATCAAATTGCCCAAACATGGCTGTTGATCTGCAGAAACAGTTCCTTCTTTGACCACCTCCTCCAAAACTAGCTATACTTACACTGAGACTTCCCATATTCTGCATTTTCAAACAAAAACCTATGCTAATTGTGCTCTGGAAATGTGCAAATGAATTAATTTAAAAGTTAATTTTATTTTTATGTCTCGAACACATGATATGTGGTACAGGCTAGTTATTATGAAGTCTCTCAGTTAGACTTTGATATTTCCTGAAGACTAGACTCAGGTAATGGGTTTGTGCAGAAGTATCATAAAAGTGATATATCTACTTGAGGCTTCATATTAAGAAGGACATGATTTTGATTTATTATTTGATCATTTTGTTAAGGCAGCCATTTCTTCACTATAAAGTTACTATTTTCCCCTTGTAACCAATCATATTTTATGGGGAGATAATTTGAAAATACGTTTATATTCTATTTTTCTAACACTTTTTAGCACTCACTGATGCTTCTTTCTTTGATCTATTATTACTAGATGGTTGCTGAATGGTGATTTTCTAATTCTATCACTCCTTCTATATTAATTAGCTGTCAAGTAGGAAAGAAGTTTGCCTTCTCTCCCATTAATTTGTTCATTTAAATTACTCTAAACTCATGGATTCTTGTTTTAATCAATGTGCTTTACTATAATTATTTTGATCCTCAAATTTCCTTTCATTTGACCAGTGGGAGCCCCTTCAGTCTGGCTCTCTGTACCCGTTTGGCATATCCTTTTTTAAACTTTGAACATTCCCCTACTGTTTGATACAACAAGGTATTCTAGGTTCAGCTTGTAATTTTCCTCCCCCAACCCTGGAATTAACCATTTCTACAAGGAACCCTCCCTGATTGCTTTTTTTTTTTTTTTTTAAGATTTTATTTATTTATTTATTTATTTGACAGATAGAGATCACAAGTAGGCAGAGAGGCAGGGAGAGAGAGAAAGAGGAGGAAGCAGGCTCCCCGATGAGCAGAGAGCCCGTGATGTGGGGCTCGATCCCAGGACCCTGAGATCACGATATGAGCCGAAGGCAGAGGCCTTAACCCACTGAGCCACCCAAGTGCCCTCCCTGATTGCTTTTAATGGAGGATGGCATCTAGAAATCAATATCTGTGCTTTAGGTGTGCTCGTTGCTACTGGGCTGTCATTACTTACAGGATCTCTCATCAGACAAAGATAGGAACTAGATGTATACATTCACGCAGACATAAGTATGTATATATAGTATATTGATGCATACAAATAGGTACAAAACCATAAGTTCATAGTGAATATCTCCAATTCTACTTTCCCCCTTTCCATACTATATGGGTAGTACCAATTTTCATTGTTACCAGCCATTAATTTTCATACTTTTTAATTTTTGCCAATCTGATATGAGAAATGGTATCTCAGGATAGTTTTTGGTTTTGCCTTTTTTTTTTTTTTTTAAGATTTTATGTATTTATTTGGCAGAGAGATAGAAAGTGCACAGATAGGCAGAGAGGCAGGCAGAGACAGAAGGGGGAAGGGAAGCAGGCTCTCTGCTGAGCAGGGAGCTCGATGTGGGGCTGGATCCCAGGACTATGGGATCATGACCTGAGCCAAAGGCAGCTGCCTAACCGACTCAGCCACCCAAGAGCTCCTGGTTTTCCATTTCTCTTGTGAGTAAGGTTAACATCTTTTGAGATGTGGAAGGGCCATTTTTATATCATTTTTGTGAATTGTGTCATACCAGTTGAAAATGACTGGTTTGAGTCTTTTCCCCCTCATTAAAAGTTCTTTATGGACTAGAGAAGTTACCTCTTTAACTGTGATATGTATCAGAAGTATTTGCTCCCAGTTTGTCAACTGTCAAATATTTTGTTATGGTGCTTTATGATAAGCAAAGGTGATTTTTATAACATGCTCAAATCTATCAATTTTTTTCTTGCATCTGGATTTTTTGAGTCATGATTTGACTTTCCTTATGCCAAATTTAAAGTAAAATTCATGCACACTTTCTTCTAGTATGGCTTCAGTTTTCATATTTAGGTCCCTGACTCATTGGCATTTATTTTTGCGGATGCTGTGGGATTTGAATCCAATTTTACCTTTTTCCAAATGGTTACCCAGTTCCTAACACCATTTGTAAAGAAAATAAAGAGGTCTACGCTGCCCCACTGTTATAAGACACCATATTTATCATATGCTTAATTTTCTCATATACTTGAGTCTATTTTGGGGCTTTCAGTTCTATTCCACTGGCATGTCTATTGACTCAGGCACTGTAACTATTTCAGTTACAGAGGCTTTATAATATGTTTTAATGTATGATAGGAATAATGACCCCTCATACTTTAATATTTAGTGCTTTCCTGGTTATTCCTGCATGCTTATTTTGTCATATGAATTTTAACATCAACATGTCCAGTTCCATAAAAAAAAAAAAAAATTTTGTTGGTGGGCTGCTTGGGTGGATCAGTCAGTTAAGTGTCTGCGTTCATGATCTTAGGGTCTTGGGACTGAATCCCACGTCAGGCTCCCTGCTCAGTGGGGAGCCTGCTTCTCCTTCTCCTTCTCCTTCTCCCTCTGCCTGCCACACCCCCTGTGCTCTCTCTCTCTTTATCTCTCTCTGTGTGTCAAATAAATTAATAAAAATCCTGATTAAAAAAAAATTTTAAGGGGTGCCTGTGTGGCTTGGTAGTTTAAGCCTCTGCCTTCAGCTTGGGTCATGGTCTCAGGATCCTGGGATTGAGCCCCACATTGGGCTCTCTGCTCAGCGGGGAGCCTGCTTCCCTCTCTCTCTCTGCCTGCCTCTCTGCCTACCTGTGATCTCTCTCTCTCTCAAATAAATAAATAAAATCTTTTTAAAAAATGTTTTAAAAATTTTTGTTGGTATTTTTATTGGGCTTGCATTAAATTTATAAACTAATTTAGAGACAACTAAAGTCTTTGTAGTATTAAGTTGTCCTATCTAAAAACAAAGGTTATCTTCCATTTATTAAGTCTACTTTTGTGTCTTTAAGAAGTTTTAAAAATTTTCCTCAGATCAGTTTTGTGCTTGTCTTGTTAACTTTATTCCTAAATATTTTATCTTCTCTGTTGCTACTGGAAGGGGGCTTTCTTTATATCCTTTAACTGGTTATTATTTGTGGACATGAAGTTTACTGATTTCTGCATTATAATTTATATTTTGCCAAATACTGAATTATTTCACTCTTTGAGTTTGTTTAATTATTGATTTTTAAATGTTTTTCCCAGTACATAATCATATCGATAAAAACCATTTCAGTCAGTTAGGAGATGCAAATATTAGGACTGAAATAAAGTCAGCTCCCAACTCACTAGTGGGTATAAAAGTTAATTTGGGAGTAGGTAGAGTACTGGGAACGTGGGATATATTTTTTATATAGAAAGGATATTTTATAGGGATGCTTGGATGGTTTAGTCAGTTAAGTATGGGCCTTTAGCTCAGGTCATGTTACTGGGGTGTTGGGATCGATCCCCACATCCAGCTCCCTGCTCAGTGGGGAATCTGCTTCTCCCTCCCCCTCTGCCCCCTGCTCGTGCTCTTGTTCTGTCTCCCTCAAATTAATAAATTAAAAAATCTTTAAAAAAAGAAAGTATATCATACATAGCACTTGGTTTGCATCTAACCCATACAAAACCTATTTAACTCATAGTTAAAATCTCTTAACTCCTGAAGTCAAGAAGAAAAAGACCAACAATCCATTTTTAAATGGGCAAAATATTGGAACATAATAATAGTTTATAGGAAAGGAGATATAAGTTGTGATTAAATAAATGAATAGATGTTCAACCTCACTCAAGAGGAAAAATACAAATTGAACCTTCAATGATATACCACCGATACTAGTGATAATGCACTGCTTTTGGTATGGCATAAAGAAACAAACCATTTCACACATTAATTGCAGAGGTGAAATTTGGCATAATCTCTAAGGGAAACAATTTTTCTTATCTCTCAGAATGCACATAGGGGTGCCTGGGTGGCTCAGTGGGTTAAAGCCTCTGCCTTCGGCTCAGATCATGATCCCAGGGTCCTGGAATCGAGCCCCGCATTGGGCTCTCTGCTCAGCAGGGAGCCTGCTTCCCCCTCTCTCTCTGCCTGCCTCTCTGACTACTTGTGATCTCTGTCTGTCAAATAAATAAATAAAACCTTTAAAAAAAAAAAAAAAGAATGCACATACTCTTTAATCCAGCAATTCCCATTGTAGGAATTTATCCTTCAGATATATTCATTGGGAGAAACAGCATGTGCATGAAGATAATCGTTTTAGTTTTAGTTTTATTAGAAAAAGGCAAATAATAGGGTCTGGCCAAATTAATTATGGAATACTAAGTAATCATTCAGAAGGATGATATGGAATAATCTCCAAGACATGGCATTACTTTTTAAAAGCTAGGCAAAAAACATTATGCTTGGTATACCTTAATTTGTTTAAAAATATATGTATGTATATATATATATATGTATGTATATATACATACATATATTTTCATGTTTTAAGAGAGAGACTCTAGTGCATTTATAGAGTATCTCAGGATACAGAAGAAATACAGAAGGATACAGAAGAAATAATAATATTGATCGTCTCTGGGCAGATAGGTTGCAGACAAAAATAGGAGAGATATTGACTTTTCACCATATATCCTTTATGCATTGTAAATTTTTAACTTTATACATATATTATCTATTTCTAATAAAATTAATAATGGTAATACTGTTATTTACATTTAAACAAAAATTAAGTTGCATTATGAGAATAGAGTGCTAAGACAAATATTCCCCAATGAACATGTTTGGAAAGCCCCAAGGCCATGCACTAAGATAATCACATTGATGCTCTTGCTGTGCCTCCTCATTTCTCCAGTTTGCAGACCCCCTGGTTCTTGGCACAGTGCTAACCAGCTAGAAGCTATGCTTAGAAGTTAGGATACCTGTGTTTCAATGCTTCTCCCAACCCATTTGGTTTTAGTGTCCTTGAATATGATAAATATTGCATACAAAGTCCAAAACACTATCTCTAAATGTTTAACCGTTGGGGTAGAGATAAGAATGACAAGAAGTCTTTCTTCAGATAGAGAACCTGAAATTCACTAACTAAATGTGGTAAATTATCGTTGGTGTTACTCATTGCCCCATTACCGCCCTGCATAGTGCAGAAGGAGATAGACTTGAACATCAGAAAGACTATCCCAACTTTGTTACTTTAGATGTCAGCTATTAAATTATTTTCACACACACAAAAAAATTACTTTCACAATACATTTAATTTTGGAAACTGACCTAGGATGGATTTGTTTCTACCATATCTAACCGAGGTGTAGAGTGTCTTCTGGAAAGTCTATGAGGTCATATACCAGACTTACAGGAGACCGTTCTTTTTTTAAAGATTGTATTTATTCATTCGACAGAGAAAGAGAGAGAGAGGGAGCACAAACAGGGGAGGGGCAGAGGGAGAGATAGAAGCAGGCTCCCCACTGACTAGGGAGCCAGATGTGGGGCTCAATCTCAGGACCCTGGGATCATGACCTGAGCCAAAGGCAGACGCTTAACCAACTGAGCCACCCAGGTGCCCCCAAATGATTGTTCTTAATGTTCTTTTACCTTCTTCTAGTCACCAATACTTAAATGCACAAGTTGTATTAACTATTACCAGTTCTATTATCACTGCATTAAGAATCATTAAGCACGTGGGAAGGTAACTATAAGAAGCATCTTGAGTTTATTGTTGGTTTTGTTTGGTGTGTTAATGCATGTGCATGTCTTGAGAGAAAAAGGGTCAGTTTTTAAAAATCTTTCTTTTAGCTCTAATATACTCCAGATTTCTGAAATTGATAGTCTAGATAAGAACAGTGATGGCCAACTCACAATGAAACTTCCTTGACCCCCTCTTCTTGTCCTCAAAACTGACTAGAGAGAGTAGAGAGTGGAAAACAGCACCATTCATTAAAAAAAAAAAAAAGATTTTGGCATAGCATTCTTTTGTGCACAAGTCAATGCACTAGGGGTGCTAGGCTGGCTCAGTCAGAAGAGCCTACAATTCTTGATCTCAGGATGTAGGTTTGAGCCCCATGTACAGAAATTACTTTATAGTAATTACATAGAAATTACTTTAAAATTTTTTAATCTTTTTAAAAAAAGTAAGATAGTGCACTGAGCATATATAGGTCAATGAATTCTCACAGAGTGAACACACCCATGTAATCACCACCAAGATCAAGAAACAGGATGTTGGTATTGCATTTTGTCTCATTTCTTCTTTCCCTTCCTTTACCTTTCACACAGTCCGAGCCTTAGTCTTTGCACAATATTTACTATATACAACTGAATTGCATTCACTTTTTCTGTACTGAACATTTTACACTGTATACCCATTTCTGAAGCAGTTCTAGACCAATACCTCCCAACCCCTTTGGCCAGGCCTGCACGAGCTATGATGGTGTTGTATGCCATTCATTGTCTATTGCTATGTGATCCATTTCATGATCTTCCTCTACTCTGTTCTGAATACAAGCTACATGTCGCAGACTCCCTTATCTGCTTGCTCCCACATAGGTTCAGCGAAAGGGGGCACTGGTGAGAGATTGGAATGTGGGAGGAAGAGAGAAGCCAGGGTGTTTCTTCCCTCCTTTAGGCTTTGGGTAGCATCGTCAACACCATGGTTCAGTCTCCTCTGTGATTTCCAGTTCCTTCTGGCAGCCCCTTCCCAAATGGTCCTAGTGTTGGCTTGGCAGCCCCCATCCAGGCATTCCTTACTAGTTCTCCATGTTAAGTTCCCTCCTAGGAACTACCTGGCAAGTTGATCACATGGAGAGGCCACATGGAGGGAGACCAGCCCCAGCTGTTACAAGTCATCCTTGTGGACCTGCCAGACAGGGGAGTGTAGAAGCCCTCTTGAATGATCAACCATTTTTTTTTTAAACCCGCCTCTTTTTATAGGACATAATTATTTTTGGGTAATAATCATGAGATAAAACAAATAATAACCAGAAAAGAAACACAAAGAATGAACACTTTATATTAAACTTTGCATCATGCCAGTAAAAGTAATAAGAAAAATAGAAATTAAGTAAATAGCATGGAAAAGGGACTAATGTTTTTAAGTTATATTATGTTCTTTTGAAAAAGGAAAGTACATCTACATATTGGCCTGTTGTAATAAAACAGTCTGTTGTCTGTAATAATAAAGTCACCTTTTCTGTTTTAAAGCTTTGCAGTGACTTCACTAAAATTAATCTTCTTCACATATTAATGTTAAATCAATAGTGTAGCGGATTTGTCCAGTTATTTTTGCACGTAGTTGACCGAAGAACATATTTTAAGCTTAATTTTCAAAAGTTAGTTTTTACATGAGCAACACATGTATAAAAAATTAGGTAAAAACTTTAACATAATAAATTTGGCAGAGATTCCTAGAAATCCTCTTTCACAACCAACTGTAGAAATTCCCGTATGGTCTTTGTTTCTTTGGGGACAAGTATAGTGGCTTTCAAATATCTCTGTAGTTGAAAATTTCCCACTAAAATATCTTCCTCAGAAAATGCATTAGGGGCCCCTGGGTGGCTCAATTGGTCAAGTGTCTGCCTTCAGCTTCAGCTTCCATGGTCCTGGGATGGAGCCCATTTGTCACACTCCCTGCTGCTCGGTGGGGAGACTGCTTTCCCTCTCCCTCTGCCCCTGCTCATGTTCTCTCTCTCTCTTTCAAATAAATAAAATGTTTTTTTAAAAAATTTGTCATACAGGGGCGCCTGGGTGGCTCAGTGGGTTAAGCCGCTGCCTTCGGCTCAGGTCATGATCTCAGGGTGCTGGGATCGAGTCCCGCATCGGGCTCTCTGCTCAGCAGGGAGCCTGCTTCCCTTCCTCTCTCTCTGCCTGCCTCTCTGCCTACTTGTGATCTCTCTCTGTCAAATAAATAAAATCTTTGGAAAAAAAAATTTGTCATACAGGGGTGCCTGGGTGGCTCAGTGAGTTAAAGCCTCTGCCTTCGGCTCAGGTCACGATCTCAGGGTCCTGGGATCAAGCCCCACATCGGGCTCTCTGCTCGGCAGGGAGCTTGCTTCCTCCTCTCTCTCTCTCTCTCTGCCTGCCTCTCTGCCTACTTGTGATCTCTATCTGTCAAATAAATAAATAAAATCTTTAAAAAAAAAAAGAAAGAAAGAAAGGCAAATTTACTTTAAAAAAACAAAAAGAACTTACTCTTGAAATGAATGCATACAGCTGAGTCTGTCAGTGGTTAAGTACTTACGGTATAACCAGAACTTCTCTAAAAATTTCTTAAAGATGTTTATTGACCTATTTGAGAGCAAGAAAGAGAGAGAGAGGGAGAACCAGTTGTGGGGGGGCAGAGGGAGAAGCAGACTCCCTGCAGAGCAGGTAGTCCGACGTGGACTTGATCCCAGCACCCTGGGATCATGACCTGAGTCTAAGGCAGACGCTTAACTTACTGAGCCACCCAGGTGCCCAGGGCTTCTCTAAGTTAATTTCCATGTGGAACCCAATATTCAATAAGAGAATCAATAAAGATGTGCTAATTTGAGGTAGATAGACGATCAAAACATCAACAATTGACAACAGATGATTTAGACCAAAAAAGTGTTTTACAGGGAGGAAGACTTGACATAATGAAATAAAGAGAACTGAGATAATTAATAGCATCATTGAGCCTACCTCCAGACTTCTTACTATGTTATTTAATGAAATAAATAATTGCTTCAGCTGCTGTTAATAGGATGTTTTCTTATTTGCAGCCGAAAGCTTCCTGACTGCTACCCTCTGTTCCTTAGTAGGAGCTGCTCCGGGATGCTAAGAGTCTATGTTCACTGCCTCCAATGCTTTACCTCCTAGTCCTTTTTCAATACAGTCTACCTTCTTCCCTCACCAGTCCCCCAGAAAAATCTCATGCCAGCAGCACCAATGACACTGTAGTCTAACCTCAGAGGCACTTCTCAGCCTTTAATCTTACCTTTGGACGCAGTAGGCCTTCCTCTTCTCAAAATGTTTTCTCCCCTTGGCTTTCGTGACACCTCAGTTTGTAACGAAATACACACCTGTTTTTTCCCTTCAATGCTTGACCTCTCTGGTCTATAAATTCCACAAAGGCAGGGACCATGTCTGTTCACTGCTTTTCCAGTGCTTGGCCTGTTGGAAATACTCAATGAACACCTGTAGACTAACAAATATTTCAGTGAGGAAAGCAATTACCCAGAGAACTTTGAATACAAGAAAGGCTTTAGCAGATGATCGTGTAGTCTGTTCTTGGCTGGTGAAAGACCTTTTTTTTTTTTTTTTTTAACCACCTACTCCTATGTTTCATAGCATGCGAATATTTCCAAAGTGTATACCTGGAGAAAATATAATTGTCATGTGTTTGCCTTTTACAATTCATAAAGTAGCTTCTATAAACTGAACTATTCTGGAGATTCATTAATGGCAGACAAATAAGGTCTGATCATTTCTACTTACATTTCATTTGTCAGTTCATTAGGAGAAGAGTTTGATTTGATTTTGGGCTCTTGGCTTTTATGAGACTTGGGCTAAAGGATGCTATTTGTACAGCTGAAACTTTCTTCCTCTCCCAGATGCTTTGTTTCCTTCTAATGTCAACCTTTTTGTGCAGTTCAAACATGCACAAAGTCCTCTCAGTAATATTCCAGAATCTGTTATTTAATGGGCCATATGGCATACTTAAATATGGGTTTCTCTGCCAGCTTCTCCATCAGTAGAAAAGGAGAAAAACATAGATTAACGGTGAACACCAGCAACCTAACAACATCCATCCATGTTCTGGTACTGTGCTGACTAGACAGTGGTTTTGCAGTTCTAAGAAGCTTTCCTAGCTCAAGGGAAGAAAGCACCCATCATTCACTATCACATTCTCGAGAACATTCTTTCCTAAGCCGTAGACACGGGCTTCTGCATATCAGTAAAAAGTACTTTCAAGCGTGCTGGTTGTTTGCTCTTCATGGCTGACCCTGATCCTGGGCCTGTTCCTGTGAGGCCTCTCTCGGGGCCTGGGCCACCCTCCAGCAGCTAACGGTTTTAAGGAGGCTCTTTTGGGTCGAGGTGTTGACTTAACAGCCAGCGGATAAGCCATTGGGAACTGAAAGCTTCAGAAACTGGTCTTTCTCTTGGGGCCTCTCCCCTTGTCAAGTGTTCTTGCTATACCAAAACTTCTCTTACACCTTTACTTCATCTTCTCAGCTTCAGCTTTCAGGGCTCATCAGTTTATTTTCCGATGTTTCACAATGTGACTTCCCATGGAAAGTCTGGCTATGTGGTCTCGTAGGTCACTGGTCAGCCGATGCATTGGCTGAGGCCAAGCCTTGCAGCCAGGCCAGGTGCACCAACTGGGAGGGCCCGGGATGCCAGGGTGACTTAACAGCACCAACCAACCATGAAAGGAGGAATGGGCACAACTTCTTAGGGAAATTAGGAAGCACATGTCTTTTACACTATGGGAAGGACTTCTTTAATATTCATCTAAATGTTCTAGGGTCTTTATTGATCTGTATTACTGCTATATTAACTGGAAGGCGTGAATGCAATGTTGTCCTTTCGTTATTGATTCCTGCGCCAAAAAACTTGGAGTGTCTATGGTGCAGAAAAGGAATCCAGAGACGGTAAGTAGGTATCTTAATGGTTAAAGGACTACATAGAGGCAGAGAATAAGAAGTGGGATTTCCCAGGCAAAGGCTTTAAACAGCACCTAACACCAGAACTGAGATCATGGATATGGAGGGTTGTTTTTTTTTAAATTGGGTCTAACTAAAATTTAACATTAGTTTCAGGTGTACAAATAAAGATTTGATATTCATATACACTGTGAAATGATCCCACTAGTCTAGTTATCACCCATCACGATACAAAGTTACATTTTTTTCTTATGATGAGAACTCTTAAGATTTATTCTCTTAGCAACTTTGAAATATTCTGTACTATATTAACTATATTCACCATGATACATAGTATATCCCCAAAGCGTATTTATAGCCAGAAGTTTGTACCTTCTGACCCCCTTCATCCATTCTGCCACCTACCAACAACCCTCCACTTTGGCAACTGCCAATTTGTGTTCTGTATCTGAGTTTTGTAATGTCTGTTCATTTTGTTTCTTAGATTCTGCACATATAAGTGAAATCATATGATATTTGTCTTTCTCTAATTTCACCTAGTAGAAGGCCCTCTAGTTCCGCTCACATTATCACAAACGGCAAGATTTGTGAATTCGTGGTTTGTTTGTTTGTTTGTTTTCAGATAAATACCCAGAAATAGAATTGCTGGATCAAATGACAATTCTCTTTTTACTTCTTTGAGGAACTTTCATACTATTTTCCATAGTGACTGCACCAAGATAATATTCTTGACAATAGGAAATTATCAAGATTATTAAATTTTGTTACCAAGATTTCCCTCTTTTCTCATACAAAAAGCTATACTAATGAGAAATGAATGGCATATTGGAGTTCTAATATATGATTGCTTTGATCAAACATTTTAAAGGTATACTTGGCATCTTGGTAAAACTTATGAGAAATTTTAAAATTCTGTAGTTAGAATACATTTTATGTTTTACATTCAACTTTTATATCTAGGGAAGATTCCGTAAATGTTTAACAAATATTTATATAACAAATTATAAGTGATAAATCACCTTTTACAAAAAAAATTTGATTTTTTCAGTCAACTAAATTCAATTTTGAAAAATTTATCAGAGAATTATTTCTAAATACATCCTTTTTCTTGCTGTACACAGTGCTAAGGGCAATCCTGTCAGCTCTTAAGCTCTTGTTTGACCTGCTTTGTCAAATGCTTTGTGAAAGGATATTCAGAAGGGTACATGTGATGTCAACTTTCATTAATTCTTTCCCAAAGAGAGGTGTTCAGTATTCAAACTGTGTTCTCCTGGCACAATCTATGTTTCAGCTTCATTTCAGAAGGTCTACAAGCACTGCTTCCTTTGGAAGACTGTTCTTTTTTGCAATTACTCTTCTAAAACAACCTTTGAAAGGACAATAATGATGTCCCATAATACTGTTTGCAGGGAATTCATTAAGAAAATAAGTATTTCTGAGAATTGAATAAAAATGTATGTATCAATATTAAATTTTACTATTTTCATTGTAGATATACAATAAAAAATTAAAACTATCCCTTGTTCAACCACTGTTTCCCAATGAAACAAATCCATGCAGAGTACCGCTTTTGCTTTTACGTAAAACAATTTGTTTTCAGGTACAAGAACCATAAGCATATATTCCCAAAATTATACAACATCCTCTAATTCAATTATAAGAGTGATTGTATATTAGCGGACACTTAAATGTTTTGTTGAGTTTTACAAACAGCATAGGTTAATGAAAAAACACTCATTTCAAATGTTTTCATTTGAAAGAACAACATAAATCACTAATCCATTATTCTCTCTTGCTGAGGAAAAAATTGAGAAAGATTTTATTGAGATCATAAATCTAGATTTTGAAGATTTTGAAATGAATTCTTGGTTTCTTGTATTCCCCCAACAATCAGTTATGATGTTTGGCATAGTCATAGAGCTAACATAATTCAGTTGCCTGCCAAAGGTCTTTTTCAAATTTTGTCCTTTCCACCTTTCTTCTGAAGCCGGTTTCTGGTTGGTTCTGTCAATACCAAGGGTTCCTGTATGACACTTGCTGGGTAATTTTTGCCCAACAGTTCAACTTCCACCTGTTGTCCTACTTTACTTAGCTCTACAGGGACATAGGCAAATGCCAGACTCTTCTGGATGCTGTAACTGTAGCTTCCAGATGTCGTGTTGCCAACCACCTGAAAAACAAGACCCAGCAATCCTTACTTAGCACCTTGACCACAGCTTTGTGCTCCCCCCTCCAGATTAAACATTCAAAAATAGGTTCAACTAACAACCTAAAAGTCTTGAGGATTATTCTCTGTGGGGCTAACACGAGGAAGCAAACTTGACTTCTGAGAAGAGTAGGCTTGCAAATTGTGAAAAATAATTCTCAAAATACTTATCAACAGCCTCGAACTTCTCAGGTTTAAATCACACCTAGTTTTGTTTTTTTTTTTAAGATTTTATTTATTTATTTGACAGAGAGAGATCACAAGCAGGCAGAGAGGCAGGCAGAGAGAGAGAGAGGAGGAAGCAGGCTCCCTGGTGAGCAGAGAGCCTGATGCAGGACTCCATCCCAGGACCCTGAGATCATGACCTGAGCCGAAGGCAGCGGCTTAACCCACTGAGCCACCCAGGTGCCCACACCTAGTTTTTTTTTAATAGTTGGCACTATTTTCCTCAGTTTCATGCCAAGAGATATGATAGGCGAAGACTTGAATGTTTCCATTTTAAACTTCAAAAAAATTCTCTTCCACCATCCAACTAGCATGGCAAAAGACATAAGGGAAGAACAATTCTAAAACTCCTAATGTAAATGTAGTCAACTGTTCCTCTTGGGACTGAGGAAATGGCTTGCCGAATGAAACTACTGATAAATCGATAGTTAATGTAAAGTGAACATTCTTTGAGTACATAGCATTTAGCAATTCTTGGTAATGCTAAGCACTTAATGTTAACTTTACCCTCTCTAGACCCACCACGTCTGAAACATTTTGGGGGACATTCTAGAGCATGAATGAGGTTTGGTTCCTACCCTCAGAATCTTCCAGCCTTGTTGAGGAATTAACACAGAGATAGAAGAAAACAGAACCGAGAAGCCAGGAAGTAAACATCATCAAGCCAGGATTTGTTCTCCATTTGGAAGCTGGGTGGAATGAGGCTGGTAGAAAAGGGGGATGGAACTTTCCAGGATGAGCGGAGACAGGGAGTCAGGCGTGAGCAATTAGCCTTGTGGAGGATGAAATGGAATCACAGAGGACCGCAAACCAGGGAAAAACACTGAGCAAAGAAAAAAACCTAGGAGGTGAAAACAAAGGTGAAAACTCAGGCTTGTTTTAAAGATAAGAGGATAAGTCAAAATGAGATCTAAAGGAAAAGATGAAAGAGAAACAGTAAACTTAAAGAAAGAAAGGAAGAAAGAGGAAAGGGAAAAAAGGTGATAGAAAATGTCAGGTTAAAACACCACATTTAAAAATTGTAAAAGGAAGACAACAAAAGCAAAATATGATATATAGCCCCACTCAAAATGGCTTCTCCTGGCTACACAACATTGCACTAATCCGTACAGCCTGACTGTTTTGCATAGCAAGCCACGTGTAGCTGGCGCTCAAAAATTCATGGGTGGGAATCAGCCTGGTGATCCTCCAGCTGCCTCAGCAAAGAGCCCACTACAATCAACAGTCTTATTACAGCATTTCTCATCTCTTAGATGCCGACACATTTATGACGTTAAATACAGACTCCTGGCTCTATAGCCCTAGTCTGTAATTATCTCACTGAAACCCCAAATCAGAAGCTCTCCATATCATTTCTGAGCTTATTATGGGGAGAATTGGTGGATTTTAAAGAAAATAAATGTATTCATTAGTAAAAGCTTCTCTGGCAAATTATTAACTGCTGAGGTACTGCTGAGAGAATGCATATGCTTTAAAATGGTTTTTCCTTTTCTCTTTAAGATTTTATTTGAGAAAGAGAAAGAGCAAGTGTCTGTGCACATCAGCACTAGCAGGGGGAGGGGCAGAAGGAGAAGCAAGACTCCCTGCTGAGCAGGGAGCCCCACACCCAGCTCAATCCTGGGACTCCAAGTTCATGACCTGAACCGAAGGCAGACACTCAACGAACTGAGTGGTTCAGGTGCCCCTAAAATGATTTTTTTTTTCCTTTAAATCATTGTGAGTAATATAAGGCAGGGATTTGGGTCAGGAAGGTTGGAGTTTTAATCACAGCTTTTGGAAGACTTTCTTGGTAACCTTGGTTTCACTCCCCAGTCTGTAAACCTGAGGTCTGTGTTTAGAATCCTGGAGAGGTAACCGGATTTGCTTCGGCAAGTATCTTAAGAAAACAAGAAGAGGCCAAAGCAAGGCTCTTGGCTAAATCCCCTAACTCACTGGGTCAAAAAACCTTCCATCCCTTTTCAGAGATTGTGTGAACCACTTCCCCAGGCCTTCCCATCTCTTAAAATCCCAGCAGTGATTCATCTTACAGTTATCACTGCATGAGTAATGTAAAGAAATAGCATATTTATTGTACAAGTGCTATTTTTTTTAAAGATTTTATTTATTTATTTGACCCAGAAAGAGATCACAGGTAGGCAGAGAGGCAGGCAGAAAGAGAGGAGGAAGCAGGCTCCCTGCTGAGCAGAGAGACCGATGCGGGGCTCAATCCCAGGACCTGGGGACCATGACCCGAGCCGAAGGCAGAGGCTTCAACCCACTGAGCTACCCAGGCGCCCACAAGTGCTATTTTTAATGTATTTATTGAATGTGTTGCTTTGCCCTAGATTACTTTCATGTTTCCTTTAATTTCTCTCTAATCCAATGCTGAGTAGCCTAGTATTTTAGAAGTCCAGCCTTTCCTTTTTATCTAAATTTCTAAGGGAAAGTTTTCCCTAGCAACAATTTTATTTCATTCTACCTTAGCCTAGTATTTTAGACGTCCAGCCTTTCCTTTTTATCTAAATTTCTAAGGGAAGGTTTTCCCTAGCAACAATTTTATTTCATTCTACCTTAAAATCTTCCAGATTCAATTAAATCCATTCTTCCTTTTTGCTCTGTGAATCACAAAAACAACCTGTACCCACCCTCTGCCTAGCAGGTTTTCATATTCTTTGCTAAACACTGGCTTTCCTTTTACCAAAGAAGCAGTCCTCATTCAGGTTTAGCCTTTTCTCATTCCTTTCTGTGAAAACTCAAGACCCTTCTGACTTAGGGGAGCTAACAGGGTAGACGGCCTTTGAAGGAGAGACTGTAATTTAAGTCGGAGGATGCATTCTATTTCTCTGTGTGTCCCTATGTGCTTTTGTTTTTAAATAATATAAAAGACCACTTTTTCAACTCTCCAAACTTCATATCTACAAAATGCCTTTTTTTTAATAACTATAAAATATTTTTAGTCAAGCTTGATGAACAAAGTACATACAGCTATAGTCAAGATTCTTGTCAAAGTGAACCTGTGACTGGGGTGCCTGGCTGGCTCAGTGGGTAGAACATGCAACTCTTTTTTTTTTTTTTTTAAGATTTTATTTATTTATTTGACAGAGATCACAAGTAGGCAGAGAGGCAGGCAGAGAGAGGGGAAAGCAGGTTTCCTGCTGAGCAGAGAGCCTGACTTGGGGCTCCATCTCAGGACCCTGGGATCATGGCTTGAACCAAGGACAGAGACTTTAACCCACTGAGTCACCCAGGCGCCCCAGAACATGCAACTCTTGATCTGGGGGTTGTAAGTTCAAGCTCCTTGCTGAGTGCAGAGATTACTTAAGAATAAAATCTTTAAAAATTTTTTAATAAAAAAATTGCATGAACAAAATGAAATGAAAAAAATTGTCACTCACAAAAATGAGTGACAAGACTAATTCTTTTGGATGCCTTACAAATGGACTCTTCTAACCATTTTCAGAAAAATATTTAGTAATGGCAACATAATTGGGAAGAAAAAAAAAACCAGGATTACTTACTCGGAAGGACAACATTCATCCTAATGCATAAAGAATCTCATTTCTATACAAGTCTGTAGTTGCTGAAGAGGCAATTGCTTTAACCAGTTGCTAAGATTAGTGAAATTACCTACATTAGTTGCCTACATCGTTTATAGAAAACACCTTCTTTATAACTCCCCAATGGGGCATCTGAGTGGTACAGTCAGTTAAGCATCTGACTCTTGATTTCCACTCAGTCAAGGTCGTGGGGTCAGGCTCAGCATGGAGTCTGCTTGAGATTCTCTCTCTCCCTCTCCCTCTGCCCCTTCTGCTCATGCTGTCTCTCTCTCTCTCAAATAAATAAAATCTTGTAAAGAAAAGAAAGAAAGAAAACTTCCTAACAAACCTGCTTTTATAACAGAAGCCTTTTCATACCCACACTAATGCCTCAATTTTTAAAAATTAAGCCTTATTTAAAATCATAATCCCTCCCGGCATCACCACCCATCTCTCAGCAGGACTCTCCTTTTCCTCCGGGCACTCAGCACCCCGGATGTGCCATTTAGTGAGTATGTTCACCATCTAGCTCTCTCTGCCCTGGAATGTCAGATCTATGGAGGCCCAGAAGCTTGTCTGTTTTGTTCACTGCTGTATCTCTGGTGCCTAGCATTTGTTGAATAACAAATTTTTACCTTGTAAGTTTGCACCTTATCCCTGGCAGTAAAATATTTGCAAGAATAGAATACCAAATACCAAAGGTAGTACAAGTCCCCACAAAGTCAGGAAATAGAGAAAAGAGTATTTCCTATGTTTCCAGAGTATAAAGAGGATCCAGAAGATTCGTTGGCATGGTGAGAAGACGACCCTACTGAATATCAAAGAGCAGACAAGCAGGTATCAGGAAATTCAAGGGCTATTTGTAAAGGCAACTACAGGGGCACCTGGGTGGCTCAGTTGATTAAGCCGCTGCCTTTGGCTCAGGTCATGATCCCAGGGTCCTGGGATTGAGTTCCACATCAGGCTCCTTGCTCAGTGGGGAGCCTGCTTCTCTCTCTGCCTCTGCTTGCTGCTCTGCCTGCTTGTGCTCTCTCTCTGACAAATAAATAAATAAAATCTTTAAAAAAAGGCAACTACAACTGGATTAACAGCTCCATAAGCAGATGGCATATAGGAGGAAAGATGAACGATACATCAGGGAAACAGCACACTGATACAGAAAAGGAGATGAAATTCAATAATGGAACTCGGGTTTTCAGCTCAACCCTTCCCAGCTTTGAGCTATAGTTGATGTGTAATATTGTGTATGTTTAAAATACAAGTTTCCAGCCTTTTTAACTTGAATGTGGGTGTCAGGTTTATACTGTGTTCATCAGGGTGGTGTTGTGTGGTCGCACACAGAACATGACAGCATAGGGGTGCCTGGGAGGCTCAGGCGGTTAAGTGTCAGACTCTTGATTTCAGCTCAGGTTGTGACTCGGGGTCTCAAGATTGAGCCCTGTGTCAGGCTCCACACTCAGTGGAAGTCTGCTTAGGAATTCTCTTTCCATCTGATCCTGCTGCCCCTCTGTCCCTTGGCTTGCACACACTCATTTACACTCACTCACTCTCTCTCTTAAAAAAAAAAAAAAAAAAAAAAAAAGGAACAGAACAGCATCATCTGTCATTCCACGGCCAAAACAGAAAGTCTGTGCAGGGGTTGGTGTGGACTGTATTAGAAAGCTGGCAAAGACCAGAGTGAAAAAACAAGAAACAGAAGAAAGAAGAAGTGGGGGGAAATTTGATGACTAGGGAAAAAATTAATTAGAGGCACGAAGAATCTAAGACATGAGAAAATGGAGGCCCAGAGAGGCTAAGATCAGGTCAAACGAAGTAGCTAGTTAATGGCAGAGGTGATTATCAGTGGCAATCCTGGGCAAAAGTGAAGTATGAGGAAAAGCTTATTATGAAAAGAGGTCTGAACCGGAAATTTAGAACAGAAAGGTGGAGGAGACAATGAGGTAAGAGGCTCAAAGAGAACGAACTCAGCACAATTAAGGGTAAGGTGTTTAAGAAACAGTTTGAGGGCACCTGGGTGGTTCAGTGGGTTAAGCCTCTGCCTTCAGCTCAGGTCATCATCTCAGGGTCCTGGGATCAAGCCCCACATCGGGCCCTCTCTCTGCCTACTTGTGATCCCTCTCTCTGTCAAATAAATAAATATATTAAAAAAAAAAAGAAACAGTTTGAAATCTGAAAAGAGTCTGCTGGCTTCAAAGGGTCTAACAACATCCCCTGCTTTTGGGATGTAGGACAACTGTGGCGCTCTGATCAAGTGCTGAAGAGAATTCAGTGAGATATGAGCAGAGACAGAGAGGAGAGCAAATCAGAGTATTCACCATGGCTTAGAAGGAAGGACAAGGAATGCAAAGTCTAACTATACCCGGGTCAGAAATCAGTTCTGTCAATAACTAGCGGTGTAACCTCAAGCAAGTTACTTCACTTCTCTGAGCCCCAAAGCCTCATCTCTAAGATGGGGTGACCATACCTATCTGGGAAGGGTGTTCTAAAGATAAGTGAGTACATAAAAAATATCCAGCACATAGTAGAAACTGTGTAGATGTTTGTTGTACATCAAACAATCCATGCCTCAGCCCATGTGACAAATTCTTTAATAATCCAAAGACTGAGATTGGATGCCACTGGCTTTCTCCCACTCTGGTGCTCTTTTTGTCACTGAAGAGAAAAGGGAAATGAAAACAAGGATCAAGGAGGCTGCCATGCATGAGAAAAAACCCATGGAGCCAGATCTCTGAGTCTTTGGGTATTGGTCAAGCAGACCTTGGTCAATATGGAACAGCTGTTCTGATGAGCCTCAGTGACCAAGTGCTCATCCCCTGGTCTAAGGGGAGAGTACCCCGCCTGCCTGATCACCCCAGCCAAAACACAGCAAAATCATAAAACAAACGTGGCCTTACAAAGAGTTGCAAAAAGTCAAAGATATCAAGTTCTACTGGAAAATTATCTGGTCTTACTGAATACCAACAGATAGAATAAAATAACATTCCCAAACAGGAAGGCACATTTACTCTTTCTTTCTTTTTTTTTTTTTTTAAGATTTTATTTATTTATTTGACAGAGAGAAATTACAAGTACACTGAGAGGCAGGCAGAGAGAGAGAGAAGGAAGCAGGCTCCCTGCTGAGCAGAGAGCCCGATGCGGGACTCCATCCCAGGACCCTGAGATCATGACCTGAGCCGAAGGCAGTGGCTTAACCCACCGAGCCACCCAGGCGCCCACATTTACTCTTTCTGAAGAGCTAACTGGTTCCTACCTTTCACTTTACTTTCTAGGGCTCTACCCTCTGTTGTCATGGAGATTTTCATTTGGTACTTTTTCCCCCTGCAAATGTGCTAAGGTTAGAATTACTTCCTTCTCCAAGACCCCAGAGAAGCTAATCCAGAATGCCAACATTTTTTTTTAAATAAAATCCATCTCTTGCATTCACAGATATGGACTTGGGGAGCAAGTAGATCATTAGAGCCTCTCAATTATACCTTCCTCCTTGTCCGTTGTATTTTAAGTGCTTTGTTTTATTTTCTTTAATCAAAGCAGAGAGAAGTTGATGTTTTTGAAAATGAGCCTTTTGTTTTTCTTTCAGTTAACAGACTTCTATTTCTTGAATGTCAGCTCAGAAATCAAAGTGTGTTACCCAACCAATAGACAAATAAATAACAACCCCCCCCCCAAAAAAACATACACAAAAACCCCACAAAAAACAACAACAAAAAAGCAACAAAACTCTAAAAGGAAACAGAGGCAAGGAGGGTTTCTGGTGTGAAAAACTGCAGTGGCCCCTGGCCACTCAGCACTCACCTTGCCATCATACCAGATGCTTTCATTTCCCTCCGGATCAACATCGTCCGTTGCCAAGGTGAGGCAGACCAGTCTCCGTTTCAGCCCCTTGGCTTTAATCTGTTTCAGTGCTTGCTTTCCTATGAAGTCTGCTGGCTGCAGGAATCCAAGATAATGATGATGAATGAGTGCTCAGACACTGTGACAAGGTTAGAGATGCAAGCATTTAAATTTGCCTTTGCGATTTTCTCGCCAATTACACATCAAATAAAAATACAGATTGGATCAAACGTCTAGACAAATATTTCTTAGTCCTCAAATGACAGTATCAGCCACATTCGCCTTCAGAATAGGTTAGACTTAAGGGTAATCACTTGTGATAACAATTTTACCAGAACCACCTAGGCAGAAAAACATAAGGCATGATATGGCGATGGTGGATTATGAAGGCGACCCTTGGATCTAATGGCTCTGGACAGCATTACTGGATGGGAGTGAGCAAAGAACCACTCAATTTCTACCCACAGTAAGCCTTTTTCAAGAAGGAAATTCATCCATAAGAGACTCTTAATCTCACAAAACAAACAGAGTTGCCGGCAGGGAGAGGGGTAGGGAGAGTGTGGTTGGGTGATAGACATTGGGGAGGGTATGTGCTATGGTGAGTGCTGTGAAATGTGTAAGCCTGATGATTCACAGACCCCTGGGGCAGATAATACATTATATGTTAATAAAAATAATTTTAAAATAAATAAATAAATAAATTTTAAAAAATTAAGGAAAAAAAAAAAAGGAGGAAATTTGTGTTTTTGAAATGTGATGTCAAAACACTCCTGAATGTTGTACATTTTTTTTTTCCTTCTTCAGAATAGCGGTCCAAGAAATGTGTCTACTGTTGCACTTCACTCAGTTCATTCAAGAGTGTACTGATTGCCCTACTGTGTGTGAGACATCATGCTAGGCCCTGTGTGGGTTACAAAGTTACATGTGGACACTTTGATCAAAGAGCTTATTCTCTAACACTACACTTATCAACCTTGCTTTTCCTCCTTCTAGCCAACACTTGATGGATGACGTTCCTATTCCTCACATGTTCCCCCTGGGCACACTCAGGGTTACTGCGAATGCAACACAAGTGAGAGTGACATTGCTCTAGGGATAACCTTGAGTCCATGCTTATGTGTTTAAAAAAAAAAAAGCAGGCCTCCTGCAAACTTCAGGACTTCTACATTTATTAGTCAGACACCTACAACAAACAGTTGAGTGAGGACTCCTCATGGAGACACTTTGCTAATGAAGGAGCAGTTCTACCTAACCAGCACGCCAGGGGCATGGGGTAAGTGTGAGAAAGTAGTCAGAGGCCAAGAGCAGTCAGAGTGGAAGGAGGGAAGGCTGACCCCCCAGAGGGGCGTAGGCTAACGCTTCTCCATAAGGAAGCCAAACAAGCCTCTCTGATCTTACCCAGGGAATGGGGGATCTGTGAGGTACAAATCACATCTCTATGAAGGAGATTTAATTAGAGGTTACAATGTGAGGGGGAAAATTCTCAAGAGTTCTCCTGAAAGAAGAAAGGAAATAACTTTAATATCCCCATTGGCGGAAGAAGAAAGGAAACAGTATCTCATGCCAAAAATGTCCTCTGTCACCAACATTTAGGGTTTATACAGCTCTTTCTGCACACAAAACATTTTGGGTTGGGCGCAGTAAGTGCCCTTAACCTCTCAGTGAAAGGGTAGGAGGGGGCCTCACATACCCTCTGCCTGACACCTCCCTGTTCACTCTTTTATGGTTCAGACCTTCTAGGCAAAGCCCACAATGAAATATGATTTCTATAGATATTGCTACTTTAAATTGCTGACCTTCACAGGAAACTGAAAGTTTCCATTGACCAAGGTTAAAATTATTGCAAAATCAAAGTCCGATGACCTCCCCCAGGGTAATCCAGATGGCGAGAACCAACTATAAGGTTGAATGAAGCCAGATAAAAATTCAAAGAGAGCTGGATATGATGTATTTAAGACAGGACTTCTGGGGAAAAAAACAAAACCACCAACCCACAGAAAAAGCCTGATTCATTTGAATTCATATCTAAGAAAAATTCATGATAACAGAGGTAACGAACTGTAACAGCATTCCAACAGGTCTCAAAGGTCAACTGGCTTCAAGCTTATGGTCCGTGCTTGCCGACTTAAGTCCCTTAGTCTGTAGCCAAATTAACTACTTTCTTGAGATCTGAAGACCACTGGCCTTGAGAAGGGAAGGACCAAACTTCTCCAGAAGATAAGGCCCGACCACATCCATCAACAGCTGCCACTGAGGCCAACAAGTCTGTTCGGGGTCATGTCAATGTACAACTAACCTCCTGGGTACCAGCTTCCCATGCGGGTAGCCACTCACCCCCATCTACATTCCCCCTTTAAACCCTCAGCCTTCCCCTAGACAGGGAAGATGGTCTTTGGGATATTAGTCCGCCATCTTCTCAGGTTGCCAGCTTCCTGAATAAAGCAGGCACCTTCCTTTCCCACCACCTCTCCTCTCTCCAGTGTTGACTTTCCATTGGCAAGCAGCCAACTGAGTTTGGAACCAGTTCTAATAACAAAACCAAAATGCATTATAGTAAAAACGCTTCTAAATACAGAAAGAACTTCAAGAATAACAAATTTTTGCTATCTTTTTAAAAGACAACTTGCTATTGTGGATAAATGGTGACAAGTGGAGCTCTTTAGAATTCTTTTCTACCCAGGAATCAATGAAAAATGAAAAAAAAAATTCTCACTCTTTGTGTGGAAAAGCATTTTACAACAATACTGAGTGGCCAGAGGGCTAGTTTCTGTGATTTGTGGAGTTCCAGGAGATCCTAAGTAGTTTCCTTATCTCCTGTAATGGGATCTTTCCTGTTACAGAGTCATTCAGATCTTGAAGGTTTTAGGTCTTCCTGAGTCCCTATTAGAGAATTTTTTTTCAGTTATTTACTCGACTGTTGTTATATCCCTGCTGTATTCAGAAACTTGTTAAGCAGGAGGCATTGGGAGATAAATAGACTATGTTCTATGCATAAGCATCTAGGAGGCCCCTAAGGAGATGTGACTCCTTCCCTCCACATCACAATATGCCCAGTCCTAAACCACTTAGGCCAATGTCTGCTACACCTGTGTCAAAAGTTGGCCACAACCAAAGCTTTCAGAAATGGGTCCCTTCATGGGGCACCGGATGGCACAGTTGGTTGAGTGTCCAACTCTTGACTTTGGCTCGGGTCATGATCTTGGGGTCATGAGATCAAACACCATGTTGAATTCCATGCTCTTCTCAGAGTCAGTCTGGGATTCTCTTTCTCTCTCCCTCTCTCTTTGCCCCTCCCCTCACCATACATGCACACTTGGTCACTTGCTCTCTAATAAATAAACACATCTTAAAAAAAAAAAAAAAGATATAGATTCCTCCAGAGGAACAAGCTTGACCACAATGACATCATCAAATTCCCCCTGCCCATGAGTTAGCCATGAAGAAAACAGAAGACAACACACTTGTGTTCACTGAAGATGTCTAGAACAACAAGCGCCAGATTAAACAGGCTGTGAAGAAGTTCTAGGTCACTGATGTGACCAAGGTCAACATCTTGATCAGGTCTGATGGAGAAAAGAAGGCATATGTTCAACTGGCTCCTGACTATGATGCTTTGGAAGTTGCCAACAAAATTGGGATCATCTAAACTGAGTCCAGCTAGCTAAATCTAAGTTTTTTCACCTTATTAAAAAAAAAAAAGAAAGAAAGAAAAGAAATGGGTCCCTTTGGGATGCTAGACAAGAGCTACCTGGGCATGTGCGGTGGAGTGAGAGGAACCAGATATGCTAGAAGGGAGAGACAGCTAACTCCACCTTTGCCAAAAGCACAATTTAACCCAAGTCTAAGGTCAGTGAATCACAAGAAATAGGAAAAGTGGGGGAGGACCTCAGAGAACTTCCTTTAGAAGAGAACAATTAATAAATTCAGGGAAAATAAATATTAAGTACTATTTACAATCTATTAGGTACCTGCTGTGTGCCAGACATTCTGCTGAGGGAATGATGTTCACTGCACAGTACTTTTATACTACGAAAGAAGATTTGAAAACATTCTGAAGGTGACTATTGATGAAATCTGACATCTAGCTCTGCATATCCCTGAATTAGAAAGTCATCTGGTCAGCAATATTGCCCTCAGACATGAACAAAAACACACTTTAAATATAATTAAAAGTAAGGAACATATACTTAAAACATCCCAGCTGCCCCTGGAGACCATTCTCTCTTCCCAAGCTAACCTTGCACCTGATCTGGAAAGACTTGAAGTGGGGCAATGCCATTTCATTCTCCTTTACTTGGTTTTTCTTCCAAGACTGTAGATTTTACTCTATTACATAGCTTTTAATTATGAACAAGAGAAAAAAATATGTCTGAAGTTAAGTGCTGTGATTAAAATTGGTGCTATCAGGACGACCTGAGAACGGAAATATATTTAATGAGTCACTGTCAAATTAACTGTATAAATAGCTGTTAATATATTTGAGAAACATACATTTCTGGGGCACTGAGACTATAGCTCAAAAATAGTCTTGGCTCAGGTTTTTAATTTATTGATTTTATAAAAGCAGTAAGAGCCACTAAAATAGCCATCTGTAATATATTCTAAATATAATATCCATAAAGATGATAAATTAAGATTTTACATGAAATATAATTACTCAGCTTATTGGCTCTATTAAAAGCACTCATGGGGCACCTGGTTGGCTCAGTTGGTTGAGTCTCCAACTCTTGGCTTCAGCTCAGGTCGTGATCTCGGCGTTGTGGGGTCGAACCCCATGTTGGGCTCCCTGCTCATTGTGGGGGTCTGCTTGGGATTCTCCCTCTCTCTCTGCCCCTCCTCTTCCCCTCCCTCCTTCTCCCTCGCTTTTTAAATAAACAGAGAAATCTTGAGGAGAAAAAGGTACTCCTATTACCCCAAAGCACAGGGAAATGAAACAAATTAAACCAGTATATTTGTGGTTGCGATTCTTAGGCCCATGGAGAGTTTCCCATGAATTTAACAGGAGTAGTGGTAAGAAGGTTCTGATATGGAGAGTCGTTTAGTGGGTTTCCACAGACCAGGAAAACTTAGTTCAGAACCTTTTCTATACCATATATTTGGAATCAAAACCTACCAGTAAATTAAAGGAAATTATCAGTTTCATTTAATTGTCCAAAATCCTTTTGACCTAAATACCAGAAGTTTCCAAAGAATAAATAAGACAATCAATGGAACATTCTGGATTCCAACAAGGCTCCCCTTAGAAACCAGGTATAGCACGAGTGGGAGAATCACGCTCCTGTGCTGACAAACAGGTATGGGGAGAGCTTGTTCCTGTAATACTTTACTGAAACATTTCTTATTTTTCATTTTTTCCTAAGATTTATTTTAGAGAGAGAGTGAGCCTGTGGGGTGGGGGGTAGTGGCAGAGGAAGAATGAAGATAGAATTTCAAGCAGACTCCCCACTGAGTGCAGAGCCTGACATGGGGCTCTGATCTAACAACCATGATCTAACAACCATGAGATCATGATCTGAGCCCAAATCAAGAGTCAGATGCTTAACTGACCGAGCCAACCAGGCACCCTAAAACATTTCTTATTTTAAATGGGTTTCAGGGCTCATGATTTAAAAACAGGCCTGATAGGAATGCTTCTGTAAAGCATGTGGCCATTACTAAGCTGCAGTCTATGTAAATCTTAACTTTCTTTAGTCAGTTGATGAACAACAGGTACATCCATGCTTATCCCACATTCACACTGATAAAGCCATACATGGGTTCATTCATTCAGGGGGTGAATCAAGTGACCCATCACCCCATCAAGATACAGCAAACTAACATTCATTTCATCTTTACGTCATTAGAATCACAGCTTTTAAGCAGGCAGGAAGCTCAATGGTCTTGCCTGGGGTGATGAAGTGAGTTCAGCACCAAACCTGGAACCCAGGCTTCTCAACTCTCCATTCGTTTTCCACTCTGCAGAGCTTAGTAACATTCCACATATGTTCATAATGACCACAATTTCAATATCTCTTTATTAGCAAAATGTTAGATTATTAGCATAGCAACTTAATTCTGTTATCGTTGGCTGGAAAACAATACTACCACCTACAGAGTGTTCATTCTCTGTTCTCGGCAATGTACAAGGAACAATTCATCTCCATTTTCTAACCAAAATTACTCAGCAGTTAAGCATTCTTTTTATTTCTTTTTAAAGATTTTATTTATTTGACAGACAGAGGTCACAAGTAGGCAGAGAGAGAGGAGGAAGCAGGCTCCCTGCTGAGCAGAGAGCCCAATGTGGGGCTCAATCCCAGGACCCTGGGATCATGACCTGGGCCAAAGGCAGAGGCTTAACCCACTGAGCCACTCAGAGGCCCTTAAGCATTCTTTAAAAAAAAAAAAAAAAAAAAGTCCTTAATGTAACTAGAAAAGCGACCCTCTTAACTAAAAGCATGTGACTCTTAATCTTGGGGTCATGGGTTCCAGACCCACGCTAGGTATAGAGCTTGCTTACAAAAAAATTTTTTTAAATAAATAAATAAACATGGAATAGGGAAGGAAAGCAGTGAGAACAAAGTGAAATAAAAATTGAGCATTGGGCACCTGGGTGGCTCAGTGGGTTAAAGCCTCTGCCTTCAGCTCAGGTCATGATCCCAGGGTCTTGGGATCGAGCCCTACATCGGGCCCTCTGCTTGGCAGGGAGCCTGTTTCTCTTCCTCTCTCTCTGCCTGCCTCTCTGCCTACTTGTGATCTCTCTGTCAAATAAATAAATAAATAATATTTAACAAACAAACAAAAAATAATGAAAGACTCAAGCCTTTCTACCAAAGACCAGGAACAATAACAATTCTATTTAACAGTTCAAAGTTCAACCAGAAGTACTAGTCAGTGAGATAACACAAGAAATAAAAAGGGCATCAATTAGCAAAGACAAAGAAAAACTATTTGTATACAACATGACTATCCATGTAGAAAATATAATGGGATCAGGCGCCTGGGTGGCTCAGTGGGTTAAGCCTCTGTCTTTGGCTCAGGTCATGATCTCAGGGTCCTGGGATAGAGCCCCACATCAGGCTCTCTGCTCAGCAGGGAGCCTTCTTTCCCCCTTTCTCTGCCTGCCTCTCTGCCGAATTGTGATCTCTCTGTCAAACAAATAAATAAAATCTTTAAAAATGCATATATAATGGGATCTACAAAAAATACAAAGAAGTACTAGAACCACTATTGAGTTTAGTGAAGTTGCAAAGTACAAGATCAATATACAAAATCCAATTGTTTTCTTTATACTCGCAGTAAGTTGAAAATTAAAATTACCATATAAAGAGTTACCAATATGAAATACTTAAGGATCAACCTATAAAATGACATGCAACATCTGTAAACTACAAAATATTTTTGAAATTAAAAATTACTGAAGTAAATGGAGAGAGAGATCTTGTTCGCGAGTTGAAAGACTTGAATTGACCTACAGATGCAAAGCAATTCCAGGATTTTTTTTTTATAAACTGACAAGCTGATTCTAAAATTCGTGGAAATTCAAAGGATCTCAGATAACAAAAACAACCTAAAAAGAACACAATTACAAGGCTATCAAAACCTGATTCCAGCTACAGTAATCAATACAAATATGTTGCTGGAAACAAGAAAAACCTATAATCTAATGAAAGAGTCCAGAAATAGTCCTCAACACATAGGGACAGCTTTATATTTAACAACTTTATATTTGTGCCAAGTGAAAGAAGAAATTGTGCTGTATGCACACACTGGAAACCTACTTAGTATTAAAAGGAATTATTCATACATAAAATACCACAGATGAGTCTCAAACCAATTGTGCCGAGTGAAAGAAAGAAAGAAGGAAGGAAGTATATATTGTAGAATTCCATTTATATAAGACTCTAGAAAATGCGGGATGCCTGGGTGGCGCAGTTGGTTAAGCCGCTGCCTTCGGCTCAGGTCATGATCCCAGAGTCCTGGGATTGAGTCCTGCATCAGGCTCCTTACTCGGCAAGGAGCCTGCTTCCCTCTCCTCCTTCGCCTGTCTGCCACTCTGCCTGTTTGTGTGCTTTCTCTCTCTCTCTGACAAATAAATAAATAAATAAAACTTAAAAAAAAAAATAAAAGACTCTAGAAAATGCAAAGTGGTGTGTTGTGACAAAAAGTTCCTTGGGGAGTAGGTGGGGTGTAGGGAGGGTTAGGAGGGAGGGACTGCAAAAAGGCCTGAACCAACTTCTCGGGATGAAGGATGGGTTCACCACCCTCATCATGGTCAGGGTTTCACACGTGTGTACTTGTATTAAAACTTAGTAAGTGGTGCTCTTTCAATACATCCATTTATTGCACTTTTAGTTAAGCTGTTAAAATAAAAAAATAATTGAAATATAATAAAAGCAACCTAAAGAATTTACTTCAATTTATTCCTAGATGTGGGTTTCCATAGACTTGCAGATTTTAAAGCAGACAGCTGAACAGCACATTTAAGCTTTTAGGATGGAAACAGAATATTATTTCCTACCAGAAGTTGGATGTATATGAGGATGCTGATTCAATGGCTGTTTGCTTAATATACTCTGACATGTTTCATGAATGATAAACTCCCTCTCAGCCTAGGTTTTACTTCCTTTTTTCTTTCCTTTGGTTTTTCCTTTATCATTTAGCTATGGAAATGGGTAGGAGAATAAGGATGGCTTAATTGAAATGTCACAATTCATATGAATACTGTACGGGGGTCTTCAACTACTCTTCTAGGTGGTACTTCATAGGTTTTTAGACTTAGCAGTCTCAGGAGCAAAATGAAATTAAGTGGCTTTCCCAAGGCCACACAGCTAGAATTTGGTGACTTTTTAAAAAAAACATTCATTTAGGGGCACCTGGGTGGCTCAGTGGGTTAAGCCTCTGCCTTCAGCTCAGGTCATGATCTCAGGGACCTGGGATCCAAGCCCCACATCAGGCTCTCTGCTTGGCAGGAAGCCTGCCTCCTCCCTCTCTCTCTCTCCCTGCCTTTCTGCCTACTGTAATCTCTGCCTGTCAAATAAATAAATAAAATCTTTAAACAACAATAACAACAACAACAACAAATTCATTTACTGCCCAATTAAAAAAACAAAACAAAACAAAACAAAACCACACATGCACAAGAAAAGAGAACTAAATAGATTTGGGGCAGAATATATGTGTGTGTGTGTGTGTGTCTGTGTGTGTGTGTATTTTTTTGACAGAGAGAGAGAGATCACAAGTATGCAGAGACAGGCAGTGGAGGGCAGCGGGGAAGCAGGCTCCCTGCTGAGCAGAGAGTCTGATGTGGGGCTTGATCCCAGGACCCTGAGATCATGACCTGAGCTGAAGGCAGAGGCTTAACCTACTGAGCCACCCAGGTGCCCCAGGGGCAGAATATATCACCCGCACCCTAGCCAGAGTAGGTCACAGATTGACTAACTTCCAATTCTCTACAGATTCTATAGCCCCTTCCTCACCAATCCACTTGTCTTTCCGTTCTCCTTCTTATTGACAGGAGCATAGCAGGCATAAGGCTAAAGACCTAAGAGAGTGCTTGTCAATCTCTGTTGTGTAATAAAACCAAGAAACCCAGACCCTACCCCCAGAGTTAATCCAACTCGTTTGGGGTAGGTCAGTGTTCTCAACCTTTACTCAAGGTTGAGAAGGCATCTCAAGGGCATCAGAACCACTTGGAGGGCTTCTCAAAACAGGTTATTGGGCCCCAACCCCAGAGTTTCTGATTTGGGGATGGTACTCAAGAACCTGCATTTCTAACAAATCCCTAGGTAACACAGGTGCTGCCAGTCTGTGAATCACACTTGAGAACCACTGAAGGTAGAGCCATTTTTAAGAAGTTCTCCATGATGGTAATATACGGCCCTTTGAAAAGCATCAGTCTAACACAATCACTCTCAACCTTCTTTAAAATCACCTGGGGAATTAAAAACACAACCCAATAAAAAACACTGAAGCTTGAATCGTTACCTCAAGAGACTTTTAAATTGATCTGGGTTGCAGCATGAAGCTCAGATTTTTTAAGCATTATATGATTAAAAAGACATACACCAAATGATTCTAACATACAGCCAAGATGGAGAGTCCCTGAAAATTTTCTGCCTGTTACTATGATACCTAAAAATTCCCCAAGGGGCGCCTGGGTGGCTCAGTTGTTTAAGCCACTGCCTTTGGCTCAGGTCATGATCCCGGAGTCTGGGTATCAAGTCTCACATCGGGCTTCCCCTGCTCTGCAGGGAGCCTGCTTCTCCCTCTCCCTCTGCCTGCCACTCCCTGCTTGTGCTCTCTGTCAAATAAGTAAAATCTTTAAAAACAAACAAAAACAAAAACAAAAACAAGCAAAAAATTTCCCTAGAGGTACGTACTTAATACCATGCATGAGACATCCCTTTCTAACTTGTTTGTGAACAATGATTTATTTTCACTTTGATGTTTTAATAATGTTAACACTTATTGAATAGATAGAATGTAGTAAGCCTGGTGATGCTTTGCCTCTTTTTTGTTTTGTTTTGTTTACTAGTTATGCTTTAAATAATTTTTTCCTCAAAGAGAAACCCTGTATTTTCTATGAACACTGTCTTCTATCTTGTGGTTATTGATGGAGGAAAAGATTCAAAGATTCATAAGTTCAAACCTATGAACCTATGAGAAGATTCATAGGTTCAAAGCCAATGTCCAGGAAAGAATTCTTGAGACGTCTTTGGTGCAAAAAGGTGGTTTTATGAAAGCACAGGGACAGGATCCATGGGCAAAAAGAGTGCACTGGGGTCATGAGGAGTGGCCCATTACTTACTTTCAAGTTGGGAGGGGGTTAGGGATAGCCTAAGTCTCTGAGGGATTTTGGAAGCAAGGTTTCCAGGACCTTGAAGAGGCAAGCTATTGTTGGGAAAAGGTCATTTATCACTGTTTAGTAAAAAGTCAGTCATAAGGGGTCCCGGGTGGCTCTGTGTGTTAGGCGTCTGCCTTTCTCTCAGGTCATGATCCCGGGGTCCTGGGATTGAGCCCTGAATCAAGCTCCTTGTTCATCTGGGAGCCTGTTTCTCCCTCTGCCTCTACCTGCCACTCCCCCTCCTTGTGCTCTTCTCTCTCTGTCAAATGAATAAATCAAATCTAAAAAAACAAAAAACAAAAACCCTCAGTCATAAGACTCTTCAGATGTGTATCAGTGGGTCATATGCTTGGGGATGATTGCCAACATGTATCTTGGTGGGTAGAGATAAAGGAAGCTTCCAAAGGAATTTTTATGTTAAAGTAGACTTACAGGGTCCTGAAGGAGGCTAAGATTGCCCTTTTGCCCTTAGCAAAAAATTAACTTTGAGGCAGCTGTGTCCCTAGAGAGAGGCCACTCTGCCTGTTTCAAGCACTTGTCAATGGGTCATGGGTGGTAAGGAAATTTAATAGTATTTCTTTTGCCTTTGTTTCCCACATCAGTTATCATCACTTTATTCCATTTCTACTGGTTAGAAGCCTATGATACGGTAAATGAGAAAAAGAAAGAAATTGGGGGTGGAGGAGATCTTTAAAAAATTCAAATCTTAAACGTGATATTTGTACTTCAGTCTCTGAATCTTGCCTGGGGTTCTCTCTAAATGAACAAAGATTCAGCACTTCCAAGAGGAAAATTCCAATGCTACATATGATTCCATCCTAAGGCAGATGATTTTTGCTCATGGTTAACGCACTTTATTTCTAATTAAAAACACACACACACACACACACACAAGAAAACAGAACCACTAATTTTTCCCAAGAAGTAGCTTCATTTGGAATTATAATACCAATAATAACGATGATATAAATTGTTTCAGGTAAAGGGATTTTAGTTGAGGAGATTTCAAAGTATCTATTTAATTCTTGCCTGTATCACCACCCGGGTGAACGGCTCTTTTTCAGGCTCTACGCTCACTGTCCACAAGATGGCACTGTTGCGTACCGCTACACGCCCTCGCTGGAGCCCAAAGATGGTTTCAGAATATTAACAATGCGTCCTACAGCTTTAGTTCCTGAAATACCATTTACTTCAAGCCTTGTGAGATCGGAGAGCCATCAGGAGTTAGGTCCTCAACCGTTAGACCTGCAGCCTCGCCAACTGTTAATAAATAGTACTTACTCATTGTTGACCAGGAAGGAGAGCGCTGTGGGCGTGGCTGTGCAGGTCACACAACCCCACACCACTGGAAGGCTAGGGCCCAAACCACTAAGGCTGGCAAGTACCATGCACTATCTTCCTTTGCCATCTAAGATTGCACAACACTCCATTTTTCTTTTCCTTACTCTCCTACCGGTTTTGACAAGAACACAGTTCTTTCTTAAGAGGCCTGGCAATGGCCCATTCCCTCGGCCACCTGTTATTCCTTCTGAGTGTGGTTAAAGGGGCTACTCTGATCCTACCATACAAAATCAGTTACAACAAACACATGATTGTGGGAGGCATCAATCAATAAAATGTAGAGCATGCATATTTTAGGATGATGTTGCCAGAAAAACATGGTTGGGCAATTATTCAAGGCTGATTGGCCCATGATGTGAAGGGACCTTGCTGGGGAAAGTGGTGGGTGAGAAAGCCTCACGGTGAGATCAGAGGTCACCTCACCTCTCTGTGCTTCTGTTTCCTCTCCCTCAAACCAGGTGGTATGCAGCCATCTCCCTGGGCCCTCCTAGCTCCCACAGCCTGCGTCCTATGGTAATTTTCTTCCTATTATGGCTTATCAATTGTTGTGTAAATACCTAAGAGCCAAGCAAGGAACTCTACATGTTTGCTTCAAAGGGAAAGAAAAAGAGGTGCCTGGGTGACTCAGTCCATTAGGCATCTGCCTTTGGCTCAGGTCTTGATCCTAGAGTCCTGGGACCAAATCCCAAGTCAGGCTCCCAACTCAGTGGGGAGTCTGTTTCTCCCTCTCTCTCTCTCTTCTGCTCTCTCTCTCACTCACTCTATCAAATAAATAAATATCTTTTTTAAAAAAGGGTTTTAGGGGTGCCTGGGTGGCTTAATGGGTTAAGCCTCTGCCTTTGGCTCAGGTCATGATCTCGAGGTCCTGGGATTGAACCCCTCATCAGGCTCCCTGCTTAGCCGGGAGACTGCTTCCCCCTCTCTCTCTGCCTGCCTCTCTACCTACTTGTGATCTCTGTCTATCAAATAAATTAATAAAATCTTCTAAATAAAAATTTAAAAAAGGGTTTTAAACAATTATAAAATGCTGCTAAATTTTGTTTTTATTGGTATATTATGGAAATATCAACATTCCTCTGTCTCAGCTACTGCTTCAGTTTTCATAGACCACCAAGTTTCCAAAGCAATTTGAATGGACATTATATATTCTTTATAATGTAGTATGAAGCCAGATTGGTAACATTTTTTAATTTACTTTCACATTTTTGTTTTTAGGCACAGAACATGAATTATGAAATTACAGTTTCGCTTACAATGTTAGTTTTCCAGAAACCTGCTTCATCTTAATGATTGCTGCAAAACAAAGATGAAGTTGTTGTGAAACCACCATATTGGATCTGGGCAACATGGATTCAAAATAGTCATCAGTCCTGAAAATAGGCTAGCGTCGCTGAGACATCCACTCACTACCAGAGTCCACAAAACTGAAAGAGACTAGTTCAGTTAGGTCCAGGTCCTTGGGCTCCGTTGACCTGCACCCACTGAAAGCCTTAACAATGAACTCTGTGACACCAAAATGAAAACCACAATTCAGAAATCATAAAAAGCATACCATAAACCAAAATCATTCTCTGTTAAACAGCTTAGTTGTGAGCTGGGCTTTGGTTATTGAAACAATTTAAAGGAACTAATAAATATACAATCCACACCTGCTTATAATCATAAAGGGGGTTTCAAAGACCCAATTTCAACACGAAGAGCTCATTTATCTGTGTCTTCTCCCCAAACAATAATACCCAAACACTGTGAAGCAAGAGGGTCAGTTATCTATTTACCTATCGGTGACCAACAACGGAACTTTAGTGCTTTCAAGAGTCGGGCCATTTTTATCCTTATTTTAAACCGCTAAACCAAGACTTCTGTTATCAGAAGGAGCAATCTGCTGCAAGGGTCCGCCCAAATTCCAAGCACCTGCTTTCTCTGGTCTGGAGGCAGATGGTACCTCATAAAAATAAAAGTCACAGGGAAAACGTACAGAAAGCTATTCCCTTTAAAACCCTTAAGGAGGTTCTCTTTCCTACAATCTAATACTATAAATATACATGTTTATGTTAATATCTTAGCTTAGAATTTGGGAACTTGAGGCAGGGGCATTAAAAAAAGTTTCCTTAGCCTGATTCATATGCATGTGTTCACATAGTTCCATAGAATGGGAAAATGGCCTTTACGTTAGCTTATTAGCACCTCAACAGGACGGTTTATTTCTGGAATTTTAACAAGTATCCCACACAGCAGCAGCTGTTGTCCTCTCCTTCAATATTTGCACTAACTGCATCGCTGTTAAGTTCTTTTCCAGTAACTAAGCCACTACTCCGTGGGTGTCTGAGTCGGCTGGGGCTGCTATAACCAAGTATCACAAACGCGGCGTCTTTAACTACAGGGAGTTATTTCTCACTGCTCTGGAGGCTAGGAAGTCAAAGAGGGAGGCAGTTCAGCTCCCCTGTGAGTGTTCTCTTTCTGGTTTGCAGACAGCTGCCTTCTCCCCATGTCCTCACAATGTAGACGGAAAGCGAGCTCTGGTATCTTCTCATGAGAACCCTCATTCCATTGTGGAGACCCCACTCTCATGATCTCACCAGCACCTGATTACCTCCCAAAGGTCCCACCTCCAGACACAGTCACATGGGGATTAGGACTTCTTTGCATGAATTTCGGAGGGACACAACCATTCAGTTTGTAACAAAGGGATCACTTCCTTTATTAGCTTTGGACTTGTGTAGATGATCTAGGCGGTAATAAATCTGCTTTTCCACAATAATTATGTAAGATGGTGCTTCTCAAACCAGAATCAAACCAGAATCCCCTGCAGGGAATCAAAACACGGGTTTCTTGGCCTGATCCCCAAAGATTCTGACATAGCAGGTCTGGGGTGAGATCTGAGAATCTGTCTGTAGTTCTCACAAGCTCCCAGGTGATGCTGATGTTCTGTCTGAGGCCCACACTTGGAAAACTACTAATGTAAGGGTGTCTGGGTGGCTCAGTCCTTAAACGCCTGCCTTCTGCTCTTGGTCATGAACCCAGGGTCCTGGGATCAAGCCTAACCTCCTCGGGCTCCTGCTCAGCGGCGAGCCCGCTTCTCCCTCTGCCTTCCCCCTGCTTGTATTCTGTCTCTCTGTCAGATCAATAAATAAAATCTTAAAAAAAAAAAAAACTAATGTAGGGATTCCTACCAGACCGTTAATATCAGTTATCATACTTGTATTGGCTTCTCGATAAATATCCATTTTCCACTGAACACATTTGAAATGTCGCACTTACATACAAAAGTGTCTAATAAGCAGATGGATAGATCTGCTAAGGGAGACTACTTTCTGCTGTGAGCACCCAGGTAGAGTGCATTAATGCTGTATGTTCGATGAGCTAACATGTGACTCCACAGATCACTGGGATTGACAAGAATGTCTCCTGACATCTTCTCCTTAGTAATTTTTATCCCAGAATTTAGAGTTGCTCTTTAAAGTTGCTGGATTCTGCTATCCTACATCTACGAGCACACTGTAATAGTTTGGACCGATCCGTAATTTTGACAAAAGCGTAATTACAGGGGCACCTGGGTGGCTCAGCGGGTTAAAACCTCTGCCTTCGGCTCAGGCCATGATCCCAGGATCCTAGGATTGGCATCGGGCTTTCTGCTCAGCAGGGAGCCTACTTTCTCCTCTCTCTCTCTGCCTGCCTCTCTGCCCACTTGTGATTTCTGTCTGTCAAATAAATAAATTAAAATCTTAAAAAAAAAAAAGCGTAATACAAAGCCCTTGAGCAATGCTTAGTATTTATGCTCAAGCCATTTGTCCTATAACCACCCTTGCTTAAATTTTAAAGCATGGCTCTGTCACAAAACAGCCTCATAACTTTAAGATTTACTTCAAGAACACGTTGGAATGTAAACATACCTTGTTTAACTTTATAAAATATTCCAATCCAGCTTCCAAGGGATTTGTATCACAGTTCATCTAAAAGAGAAGCACACATCTTTTTAAAAGATATTATTTTCAAGTAATCTCTACACCCAACGTGGGGCTTGAACTCACAACCCTGAGATCCAGAGTCACGTGTTTTACCAACCGAGCCAGCCAGGTGCCCCTGGAAACATGAATTTTCAATCTTAGATGAGTGAAAATCATTTCAGTAATATCATCTTCGTATGTCAGGTTTTTTTCAGTGAAGAGAAACGCTTTTGGATTTTGAACACAGATTCTGAAAGGAAAGTTATAGACTGGTCTTTAAAGTAATTTTTAATCTAAAGTTGAAATGTAGCTTGTCAGGAAATATTATCATTGGAATAGCATATTAGACCTTAAAATTCAGTTTGTTCCCGTGGCTCTTCTACTGATAAAAAATATCTGAGGGATATCACAACATGCTGGTCCTCCCCGAAATAAGACACTAATATGTTTTTATATAATAGTTATATATAGTTAGGTCTTGAAAAGCTATTAGGTAATTTACTTATCTTGCAATCAGCCAGGAATCAGGACATGCGGAGGAGAAAGCAGATGGTAGGAAAATGGCTTTGACAGAGTTCAAGAAAGAAAAAAGGAAACAAGGATTGAATATCTACCTTTTCATTTATGGTTGAATAACTGAATAATTACAATACAATACACTTTATTTTTTCAAAGGTTTTATGTATTTGAGAGAGAGTGAGTGAGAGAGAAAGAGAGAGCATGGGGGGGAGGGGCAGAAGGTGAAGCAGATGGAGCAGAGAGCCCCTATGTGTGGCTCCATCCTGGGACTCTAGGATCATGACCTGAACCTAAGGCAGACACTTAACCAAGTGAGCCACTGAGACATCCCTATAATACACTTTAAGTTGAAACTAAAGCCACTCTTTGAGACTAGACCTGAAGTTGTTGGATTTTGTTCGTTTTCTTATTGTTCTCTTTTGCACTAAGAAAACTGGTCGAAACTCCATAAAAAGTAGCCAAACTTTTTAAACAAGACAACACTGCACTCATATAAACAAGATGAGTAATATAAACTTGTTTTATATGATATAAAATTTGGTCTCTCATACATGCTAATCAATTTGAGCAACTCTAAACTTATTTTTTCTGTCTGTTCAAAGTTTCAGAATTTCTCTAGAAAAAAATGAAATCAAAGCACAGAAGATTGCTGTGGTACCACCAGAGGGTGTACTGGCACTGCTGGGAAATCCGAGAGCTGTGGGAGGAAGAAACACTTGTCTCTGAGGGCTGGGGAAGAGCAAGGAGAGTGGAGAAATGGCTAATTCCAAAGATGGCATCTGCTGCTTCATTCCTTGAGGAATGTGGGGACAGAGACAGCTCTGTCCCCTATGTCTCTCCCTGCAGCAACCTCATCGAAAGCCCCTGCTGTAGGCTGAGAATCCCCTAGTACAGTGCCTCTGCTGAAAGAAAGAAAGAAAGAAAGAAAGGAAAAAAAAAAAAAAAAGCAACTTGCCCCAAAGCCCTGGTTCTTTCAGTGGCTCCTGGAAGCATCCTCTCCACCTCGAAGCCCACTTGCTTCTGCCCACAGTCTGGATGTCCCAAGGGCCCAGCTATGCCTTCAAACCTACCTTGTGCTCTAGTTAAATTCATCGTGTGCTAGGAACTTTATCTAATAACTCTCATAACTTTATAGGATAAAGATAAGCTTCATTTTAGGGGTGTCTCAGTGGCTCAGTCGGTTAAGCGTCTGCCTTTGGCTCAGGTCATGATTTTGGGGGTCCTGGGATCAAGTCCCACACCAGGCTCCCTGGTCAGTGAGGAGTCTGCTTCTCACTCTTCCTCTGCCCCTCCTCATCCCCTGCTTGTGCTCTCTTTTTCTCTCTCAAGTAAGTAAATAAAATCTTTTTTTAAAAAAATAAGATAATCTTCATTTTACAGAGAAATAAACAGAGGCTCTGGAGGGTTAAGTCCACATAGCTAATACGTGACGGAGGGTAAATTCAAACCCAAGAGACTGCACTCTGAAGTATATCCTTTACTACTATCCTTTATGTCACTTGTCAGGCCTCAAACTCAAGGAAACAACTTCTAAGGAGATATGAAAAAATTAAGGGGTCCAGAGATAGCCTACCATTGGAGATAAAACAGAACAGACTCCGAACCACAGTTGGGCTATTTCTGTGTAATCAGAACTAAGTTGTTTACTGTTTCTCAGTGTGATTGTGTATAGAATAGGATCATTTAGATACCCCCCAACTCCAAATCCCTTGCCCAAGAATCAACACTAATAACTTCTTCAGGGAGAGTTGAGAAAGTAAAATAAATCATGCCCATGAAAACCCCACAGAAACCCTTAGTTCCCATTACCAACAGTGGAAATAGATCACCAACTCTCTTCCTCAGAAACACACCTTTTGGTGTCATTTCCCCAAAGGCACATAAGAAGAAAATGAGGGTGGGCAATGCAACAGAAGAAGAGGAAGAAAAGCACCCCTCAGGCACTGTGGGGGCAAGCAGGCCCCCTAGAGAAGCCGCAGCTCCACACGCAGTCAGAGATGGATGTTTAGGGCTCGTGGCCAAATGGGAGGAGGTAAAGCAGAATAAACAGTGTGTCATAATTCCACCAAACTTTCAGCTGGGAAATGAAGGAGAAAAACATCTTCCCTTAATTAAATAAAGTTATCTAGTAGCACATCGTTTCTGACATAACAGCCAGAGCCAGTGTTGATGCAATTAAAACTAGCCCTTACATCAAAGTCAGATACAATAAACAAAACTGTAACGAAGACCAGCATCTCAAACCTCTGACCCCCAGGCTCTGAAAGCCTTCTCCAGTCTTAAGACATTCATGGCGTATGTTCCGAAGTTATCGATTCCCTCCTCCTGGCCTGCGTTCATGATAACGTCATAAAGGGCTGCAGAGTCTTCTCGTCTGTGGTACAGCTCCCAACCCAGCTCACCTGAAACAAACCCACAAGTACCACACTCGAGTGAGGTCAATGATCACTCAGTCTGACGTGCATTAGCGAAAACACATAAATAAATGGAGTGTGTCCACTTATGTAATATAGATAGGCTGGAGTTTTAGAAGATCAGCTCACCACAAAGTTGCAACAAACTCCCCCCTGCAAAGGCAGATGCCATATCACAGATGCATTTATGCCCCAGCCTGTCTCCCAGATAGACAGAAATATCAAGGACACCTCTTCTCATGACACAGAAAGCCGGTACTACAGGACTTAATCTGGACCCTTGACCTCAGCTTCATAATGTTAAGTGAGTAATTAGCACAGCAGAGTTTATCACGATAAAGGGTTTGAGGTTTAGAAACCTCAACCCCCAGGGCGTGTGGGTGGTTCACTCGGTTAAAGCGGTTAAAGCGGCCAACTGTTGATTTCAGCTGAGGTCATGATCTCCCGGTCCTGGGATTGAGCCCCAGGTCAGGGTCTGGGCTCAAGGGGGAGTGGGAGTGTGCTTGTGGATTCTCTCTCCTTCTCCCTCTGCCCCTCCCCCTGCTTCTGCTCTCTCGTGCTCTCTCTCAAATGAACCAATAAATTTTTATTGAAAGAAAGAGAGAGAGAAAAAGAGAAAGAAGAAAGAAAGAAAGAAAGAAAGAAAGAAAGAAAGAAAGAAAGAAAGAAAGAAAGAAAGAAAGAAAAGGAAGGAACCTCAACCCCCAGCTCCTTGTCTCCAAATCACAAGGCTTTAAAATATAGGCAGTGGCAGTATCGTAGCCAATGAGGTTTATCCGAGGCGCGATTATTGCTAATTAAAATATAGGCAATCGACAATTATTCAAATGGTCTTCACTGTGGGAGAGCCATGAACCCTAATGCCCCCCACACTCCTCTTCTTTCCACGTGGTCCTTTCATTTACCATGAGAGCTGGGCAAAACCCAAAGGCAATGAAACCCAACCCAAACAGTCAGTCTATTTTTTATTCTGCTTATGTTTTATGCTAGTCACTACTTTGCGAAGGTCAAGTGAAAGAAGGATGGGGAAAGTGGACCGTGGAAGCCCAGAGAAGAACTATATATAGCCTTTACACTTCCTGTATGTTCTCCTTGTTCCCCGGTGTTGAGGGCTGATGCTAATGTGTTTTTCCAGGATACCACCAGAACATGAGTAACGTGTAACTGAATGAAGGCCTGGGCACCAAGTACTGTGTGGTAGAACAAGGAGGGCCAGAGGAAGTTGAAAGTGAGCCCACAGCACCAATGGGGAACCGAAGAGCAATCATTCATTTCTATTTCAAAGACACACTATGCACAAGGTTAGGTGCTATAAGAAGACTTCCCTAAAAGAGCCTTAATGGCAATACTTGAACAGAGGTACTTGATACATTTAAGGTCTCTATAAGAGATTTTATGTAAGGGAGACCATCTTTTTTTTTTTTTTTTAAGATTTTTAAGGTTTATTTATTTGACAGAGAGCAAGCACAAGCAGGAGGAGAGGGAGAAGCAAACTCACTGCTGAGCAGGGAGCCCAATGTGGGGCTCGATCCCAGGACCCTGGGATCATGACCTGACCCAAAGGCAGGTGCTGAACCTACAGAGCCCCCCAGATGCCCCACAGGAGACCATCTTGAGTGTTCCTAGAAAGAGTCAGGTGACCTGAATATGCTGTCAACCCTTCCAACGATTCTAACAGCTATCCTCTTCCAACTTTTTTATCTACCCTTCCAAATAATAAGATGTCATGGGATTGGAACAATGATTGGAAATCTGGGAAATGGCTCTCCCAGACTAGGGGTGAACAGACTTATTATTTTAAGAGCTGGACAGGAGAAATCTTCCTCCACAGTCATACTGACAAAAGTCCGTGTGTGCGTGTCTGCCAGGGCATGTGTGTATGTGTAACACACAGGCACATGTTCATTTGTGCTCACTTCTTTTACATTTTAGAGGCCTCCTCTGAAATTTTAGAGAATTATTTTCCAATTCTTACCAGTATAAGATATCCTAATAGCAGTGACAGGAATGTTTGAAACCTTTAAAGACTTGGTTTGAAGAAACTTGAAAACATCGTCACTAAGATCTTCAGCGGTCAGTTTCTGAAGAACCTTTCTTGCATGGGGCCCTGCAACACCAAGGACCCCAAGCTCATCGGTTATGTTTTTAATTTCAACATCATATCCACCGTTGACAGCCTCTTCTTCAATCCATCTGCATTTGAGTCACAAACTTTGTGTTAAATCTTGCTTGAATAATGCATCTTGGTAACATATTAATTCTCTGAAGACATGTTCTGTGTCTAGAATTACCAGGAAGTCCCCAGAGTGTCATTTCGTATAACAACCTAATTTTTTAAGTTGAGGAAACTGAGTCCCAGAGATGTTAAGTGACTCTCTTTAAACTACCCACTTATAAACTTGGGGATAATTTTTCACAGTACAGAAGGAGCCTTCAATTTAAGTAAGTTCTGCCACATAATTCTTTTAAATAGTGACAGCTCTATTGCATTTAAACTAATGATTCAATCTTCAAAGATTAATTTGAACCCCAATTTTCTCTAATACCTATACACAGAAGGCCCATTTGTGCTGCTAAAGGTTAATACTGTGCCTGCCACCAGAGACATAATTGCTTTGACGATTAGAAGGAAACAATAAAAACTCCAAAGACTGGTTTCAATTTCTAAGTCTTGATGAATTATTGGAACCCAGTTTTAGGGTTTGTTTATAATTTATTGAGAGTCCCTGGAGCTACATAAAATGATCATCTGGGTTTACACAAAGCTATGCTACTAAGATACATCTTGGGTTGGAGGGTATACTTTGCATCATTTTACAACCATAGTGAGAATCTCAGAGTAAGACATCTATTAAACAATAGCATTTGAAATATTTTTGGAATACTAAAGACTAAGGTTTGATAGTAGACTAAATCATAGACCAAAGACTCACGTGAAGGATTGACGTGGCAAGTCAATGATTTAAATCTAGCTGTGGGCCAGAGAGCAGCAAGCATGAAGAAGGAGGAAGATAACCCAGGGAAGCCGCTTACTGAAGTGGACTGAACACGGGCATCAGGATCCAAAGGAACTGGTTTACACAAGTTACTCTAAGTCAGAATTCAGTTTTCTCATATGAAAATGGGAATAATATAGACCTTGCAGATGTATCTATTAAGAGGATTAACTGAGATAATGTCTAAAGAGAGTTTTGACACTTGATGATGTCTAATAATTAGGAGTGAATATTTTTAGAACCAGCAAACCCTATGAAAGGATTCCCTTTTGGGGGGAAGAGTAGGGACAGGGTCCCTCACTTTGAATAGTTTCCTATAAAAGACATGAAATTTATTTGAAACAAAAAGGTTTAAGAATTAAAGTTGTACTTTCAGCTACTGGTAAAAGAAAAGCTCACTGCAAGGTTGAGTCAGTACACAATCCACATAAAATTTTCTTTCTATTTATTTATTTATTTATTTATTTATTTATTTGACAGAGAGAGATCACAAGTAGGCAGAGAGGCAGGCAGAGAGAGAGGAGGAAGCAGGCTCCCCACCGAGCAGAGAGCCCAATGCGGGGCTCAATCCCAGGACCCTGAGATCATGACCCGAGCCGAAGGCAGCGGCTCAACCCACTGTGCCACCCAAGCACCCCCACATAAAATTTTCTTATCAGGTGCATACTTACCGAAGATCATGAAGTTCAGATCCAGAACCAGTTATTAGTAAAAACTCCCCAGGAGTTTGGTGAGAAACAGTCAACTCAGCATATACTCGACCTTTTGGTGTCAACATGTGACTTATATTCGTAAAACCCACCTACACAGAAGAATTTAAAATTACCTCAGGATGCAAATGAAATCTTACATATCCTTTTAATACAACATGGAAATAAAAATGCAATTGTCAACAATGAAAAACATCTGAATCTTACCATTTATATCAATTGTGTGAACTATCTTTAAACCTAAACCCAAGATTAATTTTGAAGTTCTTAATTTCAATGATAATTATAACTATTTGTCATAAAAATTACACTGGAGTCAATTTTGCAATTCCCTGCTGACACAATTTAGCAAAGTCATAAGGTCCTTGGATGATAATTCATTCAACAAAATTTAAATTAGAAAATTAGCTAGAATATTCATGGTCGGTTGAAGAGCTCTAGCATTCATACAGAAATCATTAGGTGTTCTAAAATAACATACTAACTGGAAAAAAAAAAAGAGAGAGAGAGAGAGAGAGAACAGAGAATTAAGCAGGCTAGAATCCTGACCCTCGAACCCATATAAGGTTATTTACCTTTGGGATGACATTTGCAAAGAGATGGTCCAACAATCGAACAGAGTCTTGGCCTTTGATGTTAAACTTGCCAAATGGTGACAGGTCAATAACCCCTACTTTTTGCATAACCTGTTTATACTCAAATCCCACAGGCTCAAACCAGTTTGTGCGACGAAAACTGGGCCTGAAACACAATGTTTGTCATAAAACAACTGTCATTCATTTAAAAAAATACAGAATATTTACTAAATGTATTAATCTAGAAAATCCCCTTCAGGGAAAAAAGTAAAACCTAACGTTCTGTTCCGTGAATCATACATATATGGTAGAAACTGATATTTTTAAAGGTACTCTTCTATTCCTTTGACCCATTTTGGAGTGAATGACGTAGTATTAATTAAGTAGAGATTATGATAGGACATTCGGGCTCTCAGATCTGGAAGGAGGCACAGAAGTCTACCAGTCCTTTGGTTTTCGATCTTGGTTGCATATGAGAATCACCTGGGGAGCATGTAAAGAAAAATAACCTTTTTTTGGATATAATTAAATCAGAATAGGAGGGGGTAGAGCTATCGTCTCCAGTGCTTCTCAAACACTGACACAACTACAAATCACTTATACTTGTTAAAATGCAAATTCTAACACAGCAGGTCTGGGGCAGGGTCCTACACTCTGCATTCTTAGAGGTGATGCTCATGCTGTTGGTCCACACCCAGAATAAGGACTTGGTTCAACATCTTCATTTTTTAGAGAAAAGGCATAAGGTGATTTCCAAGGCTTTTGCCTTAGTAAATGACAGAGCTTGTCTACTGACTGACGCAGGGTCCTTTCTACTTGACAGAGGTGACTTCTAATGTGGTATTTTAACCGCAGAACAACTGTCTGCTAAATGAGTTTTCAGTCATTTAATTATTAAAATAATAGAAAAAACCAGTCAGATCCAAAGAGCAAAGGTGAAGAATAGATCTGGCATTTACCTGAGTCATTTAGGAAAAACCGAACCAGTATTTTGCCCCCAGACATTCTAGACTGATTGTCAGCTGAGCCCAAACTCATTAATCAACACTGGGACTCTGCTATTCTTTATACCATTTAGATCTTGTCTTAAAGTAGACATTAAAATCTGCTTAAACACACAAAATGGAAAGTCCAAGAGAGAGAGAGAGAGAGAAATAACAATTTCTAGATTTGCTATTTGTTTTCTCTTGGTTTACGGATTCTTATGAGAAAAAATATATAATCACTACTAATCCCAAATGACAATGGCATGTAATCCAAGTGCAACTATGGCAACAACTTTAGAGGAATTCAGAGAATTGTTTTAGTGATGTGCTCTATGCTTTAGCTTAATGTAAAATGCTAAGTAAATGATCTTTCCCCCTAATTTATCAATGGTACACATAATTTGCATGACTCACTGCGCACACACTAGAAAGTTGTTGCTATGAGCTCTTCCTTGATCAACAGAAAATCCATATTGACATACTATTTCCATTCAACGGGATTTGACCAGCCCTCCTAAACCAGGACACATCTTTAGGAGCCATCTAAAGCCAGGCGGGGATGTGGAGGGGATAGGGAAGGTTCCTCTGAGCGCCTGGAAATGCCAAGTAGACACTTCACTTCAGCTGGCTGCAGGACTCTGGAGGCCACAGGGGTCCTAGATGCAAGCCAGTGTCACATGGCATAGACTAATGCCTCCACTGCCGAAAATAACTTTTTTTTTTAAAGATTTTATTTATTTATTTATTTTGACAGATGCAGATCACAAGTAGGCAGAGAGGCAGGCAGAGAGAGAGAGGAGGAAGCAGGCCCCCCGCTGAGCAGAGAGCCTGATGTGGGGCTCGATCCCAGGTCCCTGGGATCATGACCTGAGCCGAAGGCAGAGGCTTAACCCACTGAGCCACCCAGGTGCCCACAGAAAATAACTTTTGTAGGAAAAGGCTCCATGCTCTTGGGAATGGGGTGAAATGACTTGGAGTGGGGGGCGGGGGTGTTTTTCTTATGCCCCTCCATTCCATATCCAAAATTCCATTCTACATTCAGAGCCTCAGTCAGGTTACATCATTCACTTACCTGTACTGAGTGTCCTGACCCGGTCTGTAGAACCAATGTGGCTGCTCCCAGCCTGCATGGAAACCCATGGAACACTTAGACTCCAGGGTTTTATAAAGCCCGTTGATTCGCTGAGTTGGCCTCCCAGCAAATCGTTCTTCTTTAGGATAACCAACTGAAAAAGGAAAACTAATACCTAAATAGCATATAACCAAAATTATAAACAACTTTGAAGGCATTCAAAAAATAGAAAACACAGTTCTTAACACCCAGAAGTATATATATAGATATAGATATCTAGATACAGATAGAGGTATCTATATCTATAGATATAGATATATCTAGATATATCTATAGATATCTATAGATAGGGGTATCTATCTATATCTATATCATCTTATGTAAAAGATAGTAATTTCACTTCTTGTGGTGACCATTTCACAATGTATACAAATGTCAAAATGCTGTTGTACGCCTGAAACTAACATAATATTGTATGTCAACTATACTGTAATTTTAAGAAATTATGTTAAAGGGTACCTGGGTGGCTCAGTCAGCTAAGCGACTGACTCTTGGTTTCAGCTCAGGTCGTAATCTCACGGTCCTGAGATGGAGCCCAGTTCGGGCTCTGGGCTCAACACAGAGTCTGCTTGGGACTCTCTCTCTCCATGTCCCTCTCCCCTGTCCCCTGACTCACTTGCTCTCTCTCTCTCAAATAAATAAATAAATCTTTTTAAAAATCTTGTGTAAAAAAAGCCAAACTATCATTTATATAACTATCCAAGGATAGTGTAAAAGGAGACTTAGACCTTAAAATCACTGATATACTCTGATGTTAAAGATACACGTTCACATAGATTCCTTGTTGTGTTTTAAAGGCACAGTGCTTATTAGAATCCTTACATACTCCTACCACAGTGCACAAAATAGCAAGCAGCTCAAATCAGAGGCACTGCAAGTCGATTCGGAATACACTTTGTAGATAACTGTGAATTTGCACTTTACCAATATTGTTGAATCCATATGACTCTCTTGCTTTGGCCTCAGTGTACTGAGTTGTCGTCCATTTGCCATAGCGATTAGGATCCAATTCTATCAGATCAAACGGCGGTTCTCCATGCAGGATCCAGTCACTGAGATACTTCCCCACCCCGCCAGCATGGATTATGCCATATCTTTCAAAATACAGAGATAAATACACCGTTACTAAAATATGTCATCTTCAAATAATGAAACATGTCCCACTATTTTACAGATCCCCCAAGTTGGAGTGTTTTGTGCTATTCAGAACACTCGACAACATAATGAAATCTTTTTTCTCAAAAAAAAAAAAAATGTTTAGGCATTTAAATTAAAGGGACCTGACTGTATAGCTGGTTTGTTTCCATAGTTTCAAGAGATGCATACAAGCAAAATACCCTACAGCTCTAGGGAAGAGGCTCACTTTAGGAAAATGGGGGAAAGGAAACAAAGAGGAAGACTCAGTTATGATCTCCTCAGCACCCATCCCCACCCCTGCCAGGAGCTAGGAGTATCTTGGAATGTTAGGAAGATTGCTGGAGAAACTGTACACTGCAGAGGGGCACAAGCATCTCTTCTCAGACTCAATTTACCTCTGTGCAGATACCTGAACCTTGATCTCAGAAACATTCACAGGAAGACGCACTCACCCAGGGGCTTATGGGGAGGGGAGGGAAAGGACCACTGTCCCTTGTGTTTTGCAACAAATGGGTCACTTGGTGGCAAAGGTTGGCTTGTTTGCTATTTCTATATGACGATGCTTTAAAACCAAGAACTTGACTGTGGTGGATAATTTGATCTCAGATGAAGGAATCACAGTTTCACACTGGCTGCATGTAGTTCTACCAACTCATGCTAGTCATGAAGGACTTTCCTGTAGGTCTGTGTGTGGTTTAGGTCAGGAGAAGCATCTGAGTAACTGGATGAGCAGAAAGTCATTGGGGATGGGGGGTGGACCAAGAAAAGGAGCTACAGGGGCAGACCTCAAAATACCAGAAATTCCAGCATCCCAAATGGATTCTGACAGCCAGAATCACTCTGAGAGCTTGGGAGGACCTTAGCAAAAGACTATAAATGTTAACTAACTTTTCCCACAAGATACCAGTTTGGTTATTTTATAAAAAAAAAAAATGAATGACTGGAGTGCCTGGGTGGCTCAGTTGGTTTAAGCGTCTGCCTTCGTCTCAGGTCATGATCCCAGGGTCCTGGGATCGAGCCCCACATCGGGCTCTCTGCTCAATGGGCGGCCTGCTTCTCCCTCTTCATGGCTTGTGTTCTTTTATGCTCTCTCTCTCTCTCAAATAAATAAAACCTTTAAAAAACAAAAAAGAATGACTAAAGTTGTTACGAGGATATTCCTCAGAGAGAATAAAGAGGCAACGATTTATACTTCTTTGAATCATTTTAAAAAGTGACATGGGTCATCACAATCATCCATAAAAATTTTCACTAAGTTTCAAGAAGGTAATAAAAATGTTTAAACATGCTTAAAATTCACCCATCCAGGTCCATGGACGATATACAAAAGCCGTCATTTTTGAGAGCTAGAGATATCGTTTATAGGGCCTGAAATAGTGTAGTTTTATTAACATTCATTGAGTGACTGCTCTTTGCCAGGCATTGCTTCCATCTAACATGTGCAAGCTGATTTATTCTTTAACACTTTTATTTCACCAACAGGAAGACCAGCCCTCACACAGGGGTTCAGTAAGGTCACCCTTTCATAAAGAGCAGATTCAGGATCCAGACTCACTCATCTGACCCCAGTGTACATTCTCTATTACTGGACTTTACTCCTTCGATTGTTCTCAATTTTTTTTTTCCAGCCAAGACACACGTGACAGACAGTATTCACATTCTTGACAGACACTTTGGGCCAAGCCAGGGCTGTGTCATGGTTTCCTTTGGTCTCACTTCTACACCATTATGTTCCCTCTCTTTTAACAATGTCTATGAGCTAACAAGTAGTGCAGAGCGCTGTTCACTGGGGATAATCCCGAATCAAGTCTAATTTGTTTTCAGAAAGTAAACCCTTGACAAACTTCAGCTCTCCAACCATTAACAAGTTATATGTAAAATGCCACACAACTGAGTGTTCCAAAACGATTATTGGGAGCCCCTGGCTTAGCTAAACATAAGCATGGAGTAAGAGAGACCTGGGTATGGTTTTTCTTCTGCCAGTATTAGCTGTGTGATCTCGGGCAAATTCCATAACTATCCTGAGCTTTAGTCTTCTTTTGCACATGCTTTCTTTATGGTGCTGGTGGAGAATTCACAGACATGGCGTTGAAAAGCACATAACAGGCAAGCAATAAATGGTGGCTGTTGGGTCCTTGTATAACCAACAACTGATTATGCCTGTGCCCAGCTGGTAAGATTTTCATGAGGAACTAATGTGTGAAGGGGATGTGGAAGGGAACTTGATGGGGAAAGGAGAGGTGGGTTCTTCTGTTGCTGGCATTAAGCTGTGGCGCCTGCTTCTTCTAGATGGCCCAGCTCCTGTGCTTTTTGAGTGTTTGTGTCTGCTCTGTGCAATAGCTCTGTTACACTGTCACATGTAGCATCTTATAGCACTCCCCCCTCCTTTAATTTGCTGTTTGTAATCTGTGCTATGCCAAGAAAACTAGATTCAACTCAATACAATCCATTCAACATTTGGGGGGGCATGGCATCAGTCACCTTGAAACAGAAAACCTTGTTAGAATTGTGACAAAACAAAAGTAAAACAGCCTTGACTGAGGGTGATCTGTGAATAAGGTTAAAAAAAAACAACAACTGGCATATATGTAGACAGTTTGCAAATTCTCCAAATTCTCTGGAATCGTTGTATGAGAATAACAGACAACACTGAAATGTGGATCCATGAGCCCCTCTCCAGCCCATGGAGTCAGAATCTATAGGAGTAATGTCTGGGAATCTGTTTGCTTTCATTGGTTTTCTGATTTCAACACAACTTCATGGGTTCTCCTGACAAACAGGAATTTCACAGATAGGATGTAAAGGAGGATGAATTATGTGCCAGAGACTAATCACAAGGTAGAGATTCTATTTTAACATGCCAGTCGGATGATTCTGTGGCTCAGCCAGGTATGAAAACCACTGGCCTCCAGAACCATGGAATGATCAAAAGATGTAAGCCAGAAGGGACAGCCAAGGTGAGCATTCTATGTTACATGAGAAATATCTTAGCAATCTCAACTTGTAGATAACAAGAAGTCCTTTTGGTTTAGACTAAATCTGTCAAAGAGAGTGAAGTACTTTGCCTGTCCCCCATCTGTCATCTTCCCTATCCACCTCCCAATGTCTACAATCTGGGAAAATTACCCAGAACAATCAGAGCAGGAATGCAACATCAGCCCCATGCAATTAGATACAACTTCTAGATAATCAGTAACTGGTGTTCTAAAGAAAGCAACTTCCTAATTTCCTTGGCAAGTAGTAATAGATGCTCCATTAAAGTACAAATATAATAAGGCCAGGGATACTGTCTGCTTGCTCAGAGCATGGCTTATGGCCAATGATCCACAAGTAGTTGTTGACTAAATCAATAATTCTATGAGTCAATTGCAGGATTAAAAAGAATAAAGACTTAGGAATAAATTTAGCAAGAGAAGTATAAAACTTATACTCTGAAAACCATAAAGCATTGCTGAAAGAAATTTTAAAAGACCTAAATAAATGGAAAGGCACCTCATGTCCATGAATTGGACTTAATATTGTTATGGCAATACTCCCCAAGTTGATCTACAGATTCAGTGCAATACCTAAGAAAATCCTAGGTGGCTTCTTTGCAAAAATTGACACACTGATCCTAAAAATTATATAAAAATTTAAGGGACCCAAGCTTTGCGCAGGTTTATCCGAGGCGCGATTATTGCTAATTGAAAAATTTAAGGGACCCAGAACAGCCAACACAATCTTGAAAAACAACAATGATTCACACTTCCCAACTTCAGAACTTACTACAAAGCTACAGTAACTAAAACAGTGTGGTACTGGCAGGACCTATAGATGGACTAGAATTGGGAGTCCAGAAATGAACCCATATATATATGTGAATTGACTTTTGACAAGGATGTCATGGTATCATAGAAAATAAATATTTGGGTCGCCTGGGTGGCTCAGTTGGTTAAGCAGCTGCCTTCGGCTCAGGTCATGATCCCAGCATCCTGGGATCAAGTCCCACATCAGGCTCCTTGATCCGCAGGGAGCCTGCTTCTCCCTCTGACTCTGCCTTCCACTCTGTCTGCCTGTGCTCGCTCTCGCTCGCTCTCTCTATGACAAATAAATAAATAAAATCTTTGAAGAATGTGAGTTTCCTTATAAAAAAAAAAAGAAAATAAATATTTGATTTTTGTCCCTATTTCCTGGCACAGAACTTCTAATAACCTCTGGAATTCATAGTATGCTAAGGAGATGGCTCAATATGGGGTGAGAGGTACTTGAGGGACTAAATAGCTTTAGGATAGGGGCTAGTCACAAGAAGTCAATCATCAAAGAAAAAAAAAAGTCAATCATCAATGGTCAATGATTTAATCAATTACTCTTATGTAATGAAACCTCCATAAAAACCCCTAAATGACAGAGTTCAAAGAGTTTTCAGGTTGGTGAACCTACTAATGTGCTCCAAAGGTGGTATGCCAGAGAGGGCATGAAAACTCTGTGCCATATCCCCCAACCCTGACCTCACCCCATGTATCTCTTCTACTGGCTGTTACTGAGTTGTATCCTTTATAACAAATGGGTGAAAGAAAGTATTTTCCTGATTTCTGTGAGTCATTCCAGTGAGTTATCAAACCTGAAAAGGGACTTGTAGGAAATCCCACATTATGGTCAGTCATTCAGAAGAACAGACGATCCCTGGAACTTGCAACTGGTGTCTAAAGTGGAGACAGTTTTGTGGGACTGAGTCCTTAACCAGTGGGATCTGCACTAACCCTGGAAGTTAGTATCAGAATTGAATTGAATTGCTGGATACTCAGTTGGTGTAAGAGACTTAGAAAATTGGATGTCAGTGTCAGAGTGGTGTTAGGAAAAAAGATATCACAGAAGCCAATGCAATTCAACACGAAAAGAACAGTCTTTTCAATAAATGGTGCTGGGATAACTGGCTATGCACAAAAGAATGAGGTTGGACCCCTACCTCACACCACATATAAAAATTAACTCAAAATTGTTCAAAGATTTAAGAGTAGAAGTTAAAACTATAAAACTCTTAGAAGAAAACATAGGTATGAATCTTTATGAACTTGGATTAGAAAATGGTTTCTTATAAATGACACCAGAACTACATGCTAAAAAAGAAAAAAAATACACAATTTAGACTTCAACAAAATTTAAAACTTTCGTGCTTCAGTGGACACCATCAAGAAAGTGAAAAGACAACCCAAAGAATGAGAAAAAACTTGCAAATCATGTATCTGATAAAGGTCTTGTATCTAGAATATGTAAAGAACTCCCACAACTTAACAATAAAAAGACAAATAATATTTTAAAAGATTTGCTTATTCATTTGAGAGAGCATGTGCATGAGGGTAGGGAGAGGGAGGGGGAGAGAGAGCCCCATGAAGGCTCAGTCTCATGACCCTGAGATAATGACCCCCAAAACCAAGAGCCAGATGTTTAACAGACTGCACCATGCAGGCACTCCGACAAATAATGTTTTTTTAAAATGGGCAAAGGATATGAACAGGCATTCCTCCAAAGAAGATATGAAAGTAACATACTTGAGAAACAGTCCTACATGCACATGCCTGCATATGGATGCTATAGGTGATCACCTAAACCCTCAGTTAGTTTATGCCCTCTAGCCCTATACCTTCAACTGGTTTTTGCCCTCTAGATGTCCCACAGATGTAAACTTAGCACTTCAAACCCAAACTCTCAAAAATGAAACTCATTATTTTTCTGGTTTCTCTCTCCCCATGGCTCTAGCATCCAACCAGGGGTAAAGGTCAAGTTAGATAGTTTGCCATCATTCGCTATTTTTTTTCTCTTCCTCAAGACCTACTGCAATCAATCATCAAGTCCAAGTAAGTTTGTCTCCCATTTCTCTCTTCAGACCACAGTTTCTCTACTGTACTGGCAGGACCACATGCTGACCAGCCCTATGCCTCTGGATGGACCTCACTGCCTTGCTTTCAGCTGTAGCCCATTGCCTACCATGAGGCCTGGGACAGAGCTACCAATCATTAATATTAGCTGAATAAATGGCCAAATAAAATAGGGAAGAAAAATAGAATATTAGAAGCTCCAATATCATGGTAAAGTGGGCTTGACATTAATATTCACCAGATTAATGGGACAAATATTAAAGATAAAATATCAAATGGGTAACGGAATCGTAAGTAGTAAGCAACCTGAGGAATCATAAAGAAGTAAATTATGTTGAACACACATGAATTATGGTGAAAAATGCATCAGATACATTATTCATTTGATATTGTGAATCAAATGTCACATTGTGTTATGAAACACAATTGTCACATTGTGTTATGAAAACATCCTTGTAAAATTGGGGTAAATTGACCAATCTGAACATATACAGCATGAAAAGAGACATGAATCATGGAAATGGCAGGAAATATGCAAAGAGAAGTTTACAGGAAATAATTGCCCTTCTGTATGATAAGCTTTAAAACCTATACCAGTGATTAAACCATTAATAATCCATAGTAATTATTTTAAAATTCAAATATTTTATTCTTCAGGGCACCTGGGTGGCTCAATCAGTTAAGCATCTGCCTTTGGCTCAGGTCATGAGCTCAGGGTCCTGGGATCAAGCCCTGCATCAGGCTCGCTGCTCAGAGGGGAGTCTGCTTCTCCTTCTCTCTCTGCCCTTCCCCCATTTGTGCTCTCTCTCTCAAATAAATAAATAAAATCTTAAAAAAAAATTTGTTCCTCATACCTCAATGGTCATGAAAGGAAGAAAACTCTCTGCCCCACCGCTACTTTCCATTTTAGCCTGAGATTAGGTGACAAGACTTATCTAAAATACTTGACTCCATTTAAAAAAGAAAAAAAAATTGACTCTGTAATAAATGTTGAATCAAATGGAGATACTCACCCAAAGCCTATAGCCACCCAGTAGTTTCTGAGCCCCTGATGGGGCCCCACCATAGGCAGAATGTCAGGAGAATAGGTGATAGGGCCATTGACAATATTGATGATGTCAGCCTTTTTCAAGACTGGAACCATTTCCATGGCAGCTTCAACGTGTTCCATGATTCGGTCAAGATCAGACTCAAAGAGCTCCTTTCCAAACCCTGCAAGAGACATACCATTGTGGTCAGGATGCCACAGCTGCCCTGATACGTACTCTAAAGTGACCTAAATCTGAATCAGCTTACATGTAAAGATGGGCTTTAGGAAGGTACTTCCTTTTTTTTTTTTTTAAGTCTAAACTTAATATTCACTATCAACAGACAGGTACCCAGCACAATACCAAGAACAATAATGTTATTTTTGTTGAAACAATAAAAATCATGAAAGTCAACCTTTTTCATTAATAATACATTTAACTCTAGGTATATTAACAATTTTCAACATTTAATCCAACCATAATTAAAAAAAAAAACAATTACTGGTTTCTCAAGACAGAGCTTTTATTCTTCAATTAGCCTATGTCTATTCTATCCTCCCAGGAAAGGGCAAATGCAAGCTTACAAAGTCATGTCAGGACATGGGGAATAAACAGAAAACTATTCCAGAATCGAGGATAAGGGATTCCAGATGCCTTTCAGGTCTCAGCAGAGGAGGAAGGGCAGGGAGGCCTCCTTCCTCAAGCCTGCTCCCCCAAGTATCCGAGAGCTAGAATTCTGAGAAAAGAGTTAGGGTCTTGGAACACAATCTTTTTCTCAGTCCTCAAAGGTACTGTGATTGAAGGCAGGGCCGCACATGAGCTGGGGACTGGTGACTTTCCCATACAGCAGCCAGCCAGCTTGTTCCTCCTGCTACCTACGCACTGGTTCGGCTGCATGGAGGGCCGCAGACCACTAGGCTGGGACCGGGATGTGCATGCACCCAGGGCCAGCTGACACCCTGGCTCTCCCTCCAGGTGGATTTGTTCAACATTTATCTGGAAGTGAGGCTGCCAGCATAGGGAAGAGCAGAAAGGAAGGCTCTCAAGTAGCGATCAGCCCTCCCTCTGCAATCAGGAGCTATTCCACACAGGCCCAAACATGCAGAGGCCACACAACAAGACAAAAGCCCTCAGCTAGCTGGAGCTGGCCGAACTTCTGTAGAAGGCAACTAAGTGACCATCTGTTGTAACATGGGCATAGGCGTACCGAGAAGTAGAAGAGAGGTTCATCCCCTATCCCAAGGCAATTATAATTCTAGAAGTACAACTTCCTCCATTTCTTTATACTCCTTATTTCAGTGTCCCAGTGACATTTTAGCACTTTCTATAGATTGTTTTAATTGCTTACCTCCTTACGTAACCTCCATCTTTAATCTAGCTCTGTAGACATGTTTCATGAAAACACAAACAGGTCCACCTCCCTTACAGACTTGAGAGAGAAACTACAGTTCCTCCTTCTGTGGCATAGGGCTCTTTTAAGCCATTTATGCAGTAGGGGAAGGCTTCAGTTTGCAGGCCAGTCTATCCCGCTCTGTGACGCACTCTGAGGCTTTCATTCTTAGCAGCGTGGAAATTCTGTCTCTGATACCCACCATGTTTCCAGCAGTCAAAACATGACCGTTTGGAAACTCGACCAAATAGGTAGGGGATTGAGGAAAAAGGGGAAGACAGGAGGTCGACGTAGACAGGCAAAAATGACCTGAAGACTTCCAAACCATGGGGAGATATGTTTCTTCAGTTTCTCCATCACCAACAGCCTCTTTTCTCTTTCCTTACTTCCTGCTGTGATAGTTCCAAGGGACGCGAGAACAGAGCTTACCACAAACCATGCACCTCCAAAGTCCCAGGTATCTGGTAGTCTCATATCACGATGTCATCTGATTCTCCAGCCAGCCCCCAGCCACAGAGAAGACAAAACATATGTGACTGACCTGCACCCGCTTGCGTTTATGGAACCCACCTGGAGGGACTCCATTGGTGACCCACGCATCCTGCACTTTCATTTTCTCCTGACTCTCGTATGGACCAAACAGAAGCCCATCCCTTTCCTGTCGGAGATAATAGGAGCCTTCCAGGTCACGGAGCACCGGCAGTTCTCGTTTCAAAGCTTTCACTTCTGGTATGGTCGATGTAACAACATATTGATGTTGGACCGGAATGAGAGGATGTTCTAGTCCCACCATCTTACCTACTTCACGAGCCCAAAATCCTTAAAGAAAAAATATCATTTAAAAATGTAAGCATATGTAAGCATACCACATCTGACATTAATATGGCAATTTATTTTTAAATAAAATATTTAGAAGACTTTAGTACGCATGACAAAGTCAAAGGAATGTCATAACGATTTCAAATGTTTTGTCATTGCAAAACTAAGTGGGGGAAGAGAAGACAGTATTCTACCCTGCCCCAGTGTTTTAAAGTTATCTATCATCTAAGAGTTTACTCAAAAAAAAAAAAAAAAAAAGATTTTGCCCGTAAGCAGAGGCAGTCAGGCAAACAGCAACAAAAACGAATTTATTTGAAGGGGAACATAAACAACCCAATTATATAAAATGTACAAATGTTGATCAGAAAGACAGTAATGGACTGACCCTGTTCCTGAAAGAGCACTGATTAAGTGATAAGGGTCATAATAATTATGCATAAGAAAGCCCTGAAAGTCAGTCCCCCCCCATCCTCCAGGCCCTCCTCTCCCCAAGTTACTGATACCTAAGGTTCTACAAATACAGAATTGTGGTCTTAACTTAAAATTTGAAAACGTATATACTTTGGGAGAGAGCGCACAGTAAGTTTTATCTGTTATTGTACAAGTTTAGTTAGAATACATTTTTTTTTAAAGATTTTTATTTATTTATTTGACAGACAGAGATCACAAGTAGGTAGAGAGGCAGGCAGAGAGAGAGAGAGGAGGAAGCAGGCTCCCCGCTGAGCAGAGAGCCCGATGCGGGACTCGATCCCAGGATCCTGAGATCATGACCCGAGCTGAAGGCAGAGGCGTAACCCACTGAGCCACCCAGGCGCCCCAGTTAGAATACATTTGTAAGATCCTTTCCTGCAAAGGGCATGAAGGAACCAGGAGTCCAGAGTAGGGAGGGATGAGGAGCCACAGAAAAACAGAAAGGGTTCCTAGGTGGGCAGGACTTCCTGTATGAGAGTGTACCTCACTTTCCAGTGTGTGCTGGATTGTCTTACCCATGGGGATGAATGGTATTTTTACTTTGTAAAAGAAGCAATGAAATTGTGGCTCAAAGTACCCTTGATTCTGTATACAGATATGGAACTAAAGTCCAGAGAAGGAAAGAGACATGCCCAAGGTCCCACCGGGAGACTCTGGAATTGTCGCACTTTACTGGTTTTCTTGCAACGAAAAGACTTTATTTTAAAAATCTAAGACAAAAAAAAAAAAATTTGAAGACAGCTTTATTTACGTAAAGGTATTTCAGAATCTAGAATGATTCTAGAGCAGGGAAGTGGTGTCACCTGACCCATTAGTGGATTATTTGGGCAGAAGAGGTTCTAGTTGCTTGTTCACTTCATAATAATTTTGAGTAATTGTTCAAATGATTAGAGAATCTTATTCAGGTTATTTCTTTAGAGGATGCACTCTTAATTTTTAACCATTTCTGCTTCTGTTTTTTTTTTTTTTTTTAGGCATCTAATAATGAGATCTGGAGCCTCTGTCATTATAAGATTCAGGGCTATATACAGAATTATCAATTATGAATCAGTCTGGGAACCCAGACTATGTACTCTATGTGTCCAAACTTATTTCTTTTTTTTAATTTTTTAAAAATGATTTTATTTATTTATTTGAGAGAGAGAGAGCAAGCACAAGAGGAGAGAGATCAGCAGGAGAAGCAGACTCCCTACTGAGCAGGGAGTCTGATGTGGGACTTGATCCCAAGACTCCAGGATCATGACCTGAGCCGAAGGCAGTCGCTTAACCAACTGAGCCACCCAGGTGCCCCTCCAAACTTATTTCTATTTAACTACCTAAACATCATCCTTGTGTCCTGTTGTTTTGTTCTGGCCTAATGGCTAAATTGGCCTTACTTGTTTAATAGTCCCATAAATGGATGCATATTTGCAAACCAAAAATCATACCTGTGGGCATTAGAGTCTCTTATTGGTCTTTGAATAATTTACAGATTTAATTTATTTTTATCAGAGGGAAGATGTGAATTTCCAATGTCAGGACTTTGCAGGAAAATACAGGAAAGCCATATATCCTAGTTATATGCAACTCTAGCAGATTTAAAATATGAAAAAAAAAAACCCCAAATATTTAGCCTGGCAATTCAAACTACTACAGTATCCTCAATACACTTGTTTCAATTAAAAACATAAATTGAAGAAAATAAATTCTGTCCTAGTCAAACATATTTCTGAACTTCTGAGTCTAATTGCTTGCTTATTAATGCACTTGATCATTAAAATACAGTGAAGCAAACATATAGGTATTCTAGAGCTCTATGATTTTGAACTCCATCACAAACTCTACGCTGTTTTACCCTATAGTGGTGCTGTTTGTTGGTATTTTCTTCCTCTGTTTGTCATGAAAATTAACCTAAATCTGGCAGGATTACACTTCAACTCTTGCTACATCATCCACCCACCAAGTTCAGAGGTAAGAGAGACAAATAAGGAAGAATCACTAAAATCGACAATTTCAACCTGAGAAGCAATTGAAGGGTCAATAACAATGTTATTGGAAATCTCTTCCATTTTTTAAAAAAAATGCAATGATTAATAGAAATGGACTTCAAACAAAGAGCGAAGTTTCACAGACAAGTTTACTTGTGTAAGATCGTTTATGCAGTGATGATAATGGTTTATACAGTGACATTCTTTGATGCAGAGTGTCAGGCAAAATTAAGCAATTCTTTTTTGGCTGAACCCTGGGCTTCATGTTGGCATGATCCAATCATATTTCTGATTTACCATGTTAGGAAAATTCTTAGGTAAAGCTTACAAGTTATCTCAGGCTTAATGAGTCAATTAGAAATGAAGTAAAGAGAAACATTCTTCACCACACAGAGGAAAGGCTTACATCATAACAAATTGTTTCTGTTCATGCCCCTGAGCTACACATTAGGTAGGTAGAATGAAGCAAATTTTAAAAGCTTCAGGTAACAAAGACAGGATAGTCGACTTCATCCTGAGATGCTAGGAATGTGTGAAACTGTTTTTCAGCTCTGCTTGCTCAAGAATAATGTTACTACATTCTCTTTCCTGTAGGAACATCTACGTAGTAGTGTTTCTCTAAAGTTTTGTTGTTGTTGTTGTTGTTGTTTGTTTATTTGTTTGTTTGTTTTTTAGACCATCTGATGCAGAACCCACAGCACCTGGAGCATTTATTTAAAATACAGCTCTGAATCCCCACTCAGACCACTTCAGTTCGATTTCTTCTCAAGTCTGGGAAATGGCCTCTGGTGATTCTCACACCTGTTATCTTGAGAACCAAATGTACCGGCATAATGGGTGCTGTATGACCACACAGCAAGTGAAAGGAGGTGGGTAATCTTAAAGCCTGTACCTAGAGGTCATAGTAACTGATGCTAGTCTCCCCAGAATGGGGGGCGGGTTGGGAGGGAGGTGGCACGGATAAGGCTTTCAAAGAAATACCTAGAATCATAATTATTACACTTAATTTTTTTTATTGCTTACTATGTGGTATTGATTCTGTTCTGTGTGCTCTACGTTATTAGTTCATTTACTGATCATAACAACTTTTTGAGATGGGCACTATTATCTCCATTTTATAAAGGAGTAATCTGCTCAGTCACAGGGTTGGGAATACATGTGTTTCTGGGCCAGAGAATCCCACTGCCCTAGACTGTCGTGGAGACACATCAGCAAACAGACCTATTTTTGACTTTTAGACTTCCCTTTTCATGAATATCCTGAAGATTCAGCTGCCTTCTGTTATGACTTCATATAAAGAAACTCCTAGCAGATTATGGTTCAATTGAGTAATAATAGTGGTATTTATATCTTTTCATTGGGGTCACATTTCCAAGTCTATATCCTGGTTACTCTAATTAGATTTCAGAGCTGGCCTGAAGGCCTTGCTTGAATTTGTGAAACATCCTGGTCTCACTGAATAACTCTGGGATACATTTCATTAGCCATGCATTCTCAAATCATGTTAGCACAATGCCTTCCGTGGATGGTTGTTTTATTCATAAAATTGAATCTCCTTTAGCTTCAATTGTAGAAGCAGGCATGCCCAAACTTCTGCCCTCAGTTACTGAGACTTACCTTTTGGGGAGCTTTTATACTTTAAATAAACTTTTTTTTTTTGAGAACAGACCTACAAATAATTAAATACACACCTTTCTATACCTTCTATGGATGACAAATATGCAATCAGTTAGATTTCCTCCAGTAACTTCTACCCAATGGAAGAGAAGAGATGGAAGAAGAAACGAAAAAACAAGATTATGGGCCAGAGATATGATCTGCATGAAATAAAGAATTGAAAATGGAGACAGCATGGTTCTTCACAGTTTTCAAGAAGGAGCTGCCTATAGGATGACTGGGTGGCTCAATGGGTTAAGCTTCTACCTTTGGCTCAGTTCATGGTCCCAGGGTCCTGGGATTGAGTCCCATGTCAGACTCTCTGCTCAGTGGGGAGCCTGCTTCCCCCTCTCCCTATGCACCTCCTCCAGCTTGTACTCTGTCACTCAGTTTCTGTCTCTCAAATAAATAAAATCCTTTTTTTTTTTTTTTTTTTTTAAGAAGGAGCTGCCTGGATTACCAAGAACAGAGGATGGGAAAGGACACAGATGTGGCTGGATAAAAAGTTTCAGGAGCAAAAGACAAAGAAGGACATCCGGAAGAACAATCCCAGGAATTCGGTTCCTGTAGTGGTAAACACAGGGCTATGCTGTCAACCTAATCTCCAAGGTTTGTTTTCCTCCTGCCATTGCCTCCCCTCCCCCAATCACACCACCAGATTTCACAGCTGCATGGAAAACTTCATCTGGACACTCACTGTTTAGGTGAGATCTCCTTGAGAATTATTCTGTCTTTACCTTCAGTGATTCCTTATTCCTCACAGTAAAGAAAAAATTTATTACAGCAGTAATGAATTACGTAAACCTAAGCTTACTATTTTCAGAAAATGATAAATAAATGAGTTAAATAACTTCTTCTATGTGATTTTTCAAAGTATCAGTTGGGAGTGGTTGCCTGACGCACTATGGCGACAGAAACGGGGGCACATGCCCAAGTGCATCTCAAATGAGTGCAGTGATCAATTTGTGATGTCTGCCCTGGTGTGGGTATGGAGGTCAGAGTGTGTTTGTTTGGTTTGCTTAGTTTGCTGTCACTCTAGAAATGGTCCAGTGTTTTTAGGGACTAAATCTGTGAGACCATAAAGTTGCAAAATTAGAAAGAGTCCTTACTAAATGGGGGAAAAAAAGATGAATTATATCATTATCTTAGATCTTCTAACAGAATTTAGATCAATGGTCCCTAAAGAAGGTAGTGGGGGGGAGTCTCAGGGATTGGGGGTGAGGGGTGAGGCTCAAAAACAAAGCAATGTTTTATGCCTTTGCTGTTATTTTTTAGTCAAGTCCTTTAACATTATTTTGAATTTCAAATGATATTGAAAAAAAGCCTGAGATTTTTATGCTTTTCAAATGGGGGGCATGGATTAGGATAATTCAGAAATACTATTTTAAACTCTTAAATATTAAAGACATGACTTTTCTGGAACCACTAAATGTTTTGTTAAAAAAAAATTACATCAATCAAAAATCACTAATTTAGAGGAAAGAACTTAAGGGTCCATGTTTCTGACCTGTCTTCATGGACATATCATTTCACTTGATAAATAATGATTGTTTTCATTTTATAATTTAAACAATGACTCAAAGAGCAGACCACAAGAAAATCAGTTATTGCCTCCTGCTTACTTTGGGTTTTAAATTAACCACTCTGAACTACAGGTAAATACAAATTATTAGTCCAGTTTAGACTGCATAAGCATTTTCATTTGCACAAGAACTCACTTTTATATGTGTGACAGTTGGAAATGACATCACAGGTAAATGACCTGTTAGAAAGTGTATTAACTCAGGAGTCAAAAACCCAGGTCCAAGTCCTGGCTCCAACATTAACTATGTCGCTTTGCCAAGTAACATGACCTTTCTGGACCTTGGTCTCCACAGTGGAAAATGAGTGACTTGTTATCTCAAATATCCCTTTTGACTGCACTACTCTGAGCCTAAGTTGTAACAAAGAAAAAAAAAAAATATATATATATATACACACACACACATACATATGTGTATATATATACACACACTCATATATACATATATATATACATGTGTGTGTATATATATGAGAAATATATTTAATAATGTTCTGAAAGGAAAAAGGTTAAATATTTTTTAAAGACTTATTTATTTATTTATTTATTTGAGAGAGAGAGAGAGCACACATGCACGAGAGAGAGCATGAGTAGTGTGAGGGGCAGAGGGAGAAGCAGACTCCCTACTAAGCAGGGAGCCTGATGCAGGGCTTGATCCCAGGACCCTGAGATCATGACCCGAACCAGAGGCAGCTGCTTAACCAACTGAGCCACCCAGGCACCCTGATTAGCATTTCTGATTAGGTTGGAGTCAACCTAATCAGAAATGGGTGAGAGAGAACACAAATGATTAACTCTGCCCCCAAAAGCAAACTGAGAACAAAAAGGATGTTCACAAATTTCCACACTAGACTTTGATTATTAGTGTAAATAAAGAGCGAACACAGAAGAGAAAAAGCAGTATAATTAACAAAACATGATCTGCAATAGAAGAAAACAGGGTGACGAGAACACCAACTTTCCATGCGTCACCAAGGGCAGAGTGGTATCACATGCCAAAAGCAAAGTGATGGAGGCAGGGCTTTGTAGCTTAGAAACAGACAAAATGTCCATCTCGGGAACATTACAGTATCGCCCAACAATGTGCATAGTGTAAAACTTTACTCTATGGTCACATGTCTGGCCACCTGAAAGAACCCATTAATTTAAAAAATATATATATTATATATAACGCTTACCTGCAGCATTCACAACTCTATTCGCTCTCATAGATCCCTGTGGTGTTTCAACATCCCACGTTCCATCAGACCTGGGTTTCAGAGAAGTCACCGGGGCGGGATATTTTAGAAGGGCACCATATTTCCTAGCCCCAGCAGCTAGGGCCATAGTTAGAGAGTAAGGATCAATGTGACCATCTCCAGGATTATACAGTCCAGCTAAAACCTAAATTAATCATAAAAGAGTCAATACTAAACAAAAACTTACCCATTATTCAGTGTAACTGTATCCTGCCAGGAAATGTTTAGTAAAACTGGACTTTAAAAGGGCATCATGGCATCAGATTGATCAGTCTGTCCTTCCTTTTCCTTTATCAAAGCTCAGGCAGGGGCAGGACTCACACTGAGTGTTAAGTAGACACGCTCTTTGAAAGAGGCTTGCAACTGTCTCCAACATCCATTCTCTCCCCTGCCCCCCACAGTAATGGAAATTGAATGTTTATTTAGAAACACAGCCACCGAGAACAATTTCCAATAGTTGGCAGTTACTAGTTCCAGCTGGTAGCTAGAAGGATTACTAAGTTTTGGTCAGTGAAATACAAATGCAAGTGTCATGTGGCAGCTTTCATGAATCATTTTTTTAGAAAACACTGGCATGGGGCACCTAGGTGGCTCAGTCAGTTAATTGTCTGACTCTTGATCTCAACTGAGGTGTTGATCTCAGTCAGGGTCTTGAGTTCAAGCCACGAGTTGGACTCCACAATGGGCATGAAGTCTACTTAAACAAACAAACAAACAAACAAACAAAAACCAAAACCACTACCATTTACCCTTTGTCCCTTCTTTGTCCTTCCTCCTTCCTATTGTCTGGAATGCAGAACATGATGGCTAAAGCTCTAGCTGCTGCCATCTTGGACTAAAAACAGAAGAGACACACCCTAGGAATGACAGAGCAATGATCTAGAAGACAACTGGGCTCCTGAAATCTTCATGGAAAATAGTCACCGTTCAAATCCTGGACTGCCTAAATGAAAGAGAAACTTCTGTCGTGTTTAAGCATTACCATTTTAGTTTCTGACATTTGCAATCAATCTGATACTAATTGGTCAATTATTTATATTTCATTGTTCAATACTATTAACAACTTCACATGTTAAATGCATATAGGTGTCAGGAAAATGTATACTTGACTTAGTCATTCAACAACTAATGCTTGAATATCTATGTTGCGGTAGGCCATCAGGCTAGGTACCATGGGGAAACAAAGAAGAATGACAGTCTGATGAACCAAGTTGATAGAGGAACACTGTGCAGTATTATATTTAGGTCTCATTCATTCAGTAGAAATCTACTAAGTACCCAATACGATCAAAGAGCTTTTGTCAACTGTCTTCTGCATCTATTGAAATGATCATGTGTTTTTGTACTTTATTCTATTAATGTGACACATTACACTGATTGATTTTCAAGTGTTACTTTTTAAAGATTTTATTTATTTATCAGAGACAGAGAGACAGAGAGAGCACAAGCTGGGGGAGGGGCAGGCAGAGAGAGAAGCAGACTCTATGCTGAGCAGGGAGCCGATGTAGGACTCGATCCCAGGACCCTGGGATCATGACCTGAGTGGAAGCCAGATGCTTCACCCACTGAGTCACCCAGGTGTCCCAGATTTTCAGAAGTTAAATCAACCCTGAATCCCTGGCACAAATTCCACCTGGTCATACTGCATTATTCTTTTTATATATTGCTAAATTCGGTTTGCTAGTTAAGGATTTTTGCACCAATATTCACATAATTCACCTGCCTTTCTTTTCTTGTGATGTCTTTGTCTGGTTTTGGTATCATGGCAATACTGGCCTCTTAGAATCAGTTGGGGAAGTGTTCTCTTCTATTTTTGGAAAAGTTTATGAAGGATTAGTATTAATTCTTCTTTAAATGTCTGGTAGAATTTACCAGTGAAGCCGTCTGGGCCCAGTCTTTTCTTTGTAGGCAGCTTTTGATTACTAATCCAATCTCTTTTTACAGTTTTAGTCCAAGAGACTTATTTTGATTTTAATGGAATTCATATCACTGTAGACTTCCAAATGTCACGTTGGTGTTTTATAATGGATATGTCTCACTGCAATAATCCCATTATCTATTTGATTTGGCACCCTGCCCCCAGATGCAGAGAATACTCTTCCCACATGTTTCCATTGCCTAATACCTTTGAGAAAACTCTGTGAGGGTGGGGACTTCCAGTAAAGCATTCCAACAGTAACATATAAACAGATAATATGCATAACCTTACAGTGATGCAATTTCCATGCAGACAGTGCAACTCAGTCTGTCACCACACTGTCATCACACAAAACTACAGACAAGAGAATGCCTATACATCTAAACGTCTATAGGCTCCCGAGGGCAAACAGCCCCTCACCCAGATCAATGATACAAAGTGCCACCCCAGTTCAGTTCAGGTCCTGCTGTAGTCTCTAAGGAGGACCATACGCTCCTCCTTCTCTCACCAGCCCCACCTGGTGGTAAACTTGAATAGCGTGCACAATGGAGACAGAACCTGGCTTCAGGTCTCTGCTCTTTCTAGCCGGATGAGCCTGAGTCCATTAGGTAAATGATCTTTTTTTTTTTTTTTTTAAGATTTTATTTATTTATTTGACAGACAGAGATCACAAGTAGCCAGAGAGGGAGGCAGAGAGAGAAGAAGGGAAGCAGGCCCCCTGCTGAGCAGAAAGCCGGACGTGGGACTCGATCCCAGGACCCTGAGATCATGACCTGAGCCGAAGGCAGTGGCTCAACCCACTGAGCCACCCAGGCGCCCCTTAGGTAAATGATCTTAACTGCAATTTCCTATGCAGTAATAATATATATTGTATAACATTATTGTGAAAATTAAGTAAAATTATGCATATAAAGGGCCTAGCATAGTAGCTGGTATGTAAATCTATGCTGCAGTATTGTATAGTGTTAGTCATGCTTGTTATCCAAATGGGATTATTGCTTAGCCAAAAAAAAAAAAAAAAAAAGCCACTAAATTCCCAAGTGGATTTTCTCAGCCAAGTTTGGTTAAAACCAGATCAATACCTGACATAGAACTTGTTGGGAGTACAGTTAAGACCTTGGTAATATTTGTGAAGCAACATAGAATGGCACTTCTAAGTTTGATTTTGTAAAAAGTTTTAATAAGACAGCCTGTCAAATGCATATTTATCATACCAGATAATTATTCTCTCTGCGGTTCTCAAACAGAAGTTTATGTATGGAAACCCTGAGATCTGGGGAACACAGTAATAGAAAGGTAATAAAAATGCCTCCTCGGTTGTCACAGGTGGAAAACTAATACATTTTTTCATTATGCTTTTATATTTCATTTAGCATACATAATAGCTCACCTATTACGTACCCAGATTCCAGTGTTTATCATCTGATTTTGCCATTCCAAATGTGTGCGCAAAGCTTTTCTACCTTTAATAAACTTCTCAAAGTAAATTTTTATAATCCTAATTCAAGTCAACAAATGGTGAAAATAAATACCTTATTCATGTTGAGTAAAGGGAACATCTCTTGAATTTTTTCAGGCCCAATAATATACTGTTCTGTTGCATGCCAGCCAGTCCGAGTCATCTGATATTTAAATTCATCGACCCTTACGGGAGTTGTGGCAATTCTGATACTACCTGGCTGATGGAATCCCACCACCTGTGACAAACATGGCAATAGAAACACATAAGTAAATCGTTATTTGGCATTCAAACATGGTTCCTCTGCAGCACAATAAAAATGCGAGCATACATTGGGCGCCTGGGTTAAGCCGCTGCCTTCGGCTCAGGTCACGATCTCAGGGTCCTGGGATCAAGTCCCGCATCGGGCTCTCTGCTCAACAGGGAGCCTGCTTCCTCCTCTTTCTTTCTCTGCCTACTTGTGATCTCTCTCTGTCAAATAAATAAATAAAATCTTTAAAAAAAAAATGCGAGCATACAAAAAAGAGATTTACCCTATGGTGCAAGAGATAACTATGTAAAATCTTTGTGTCTTACAAGAAGACATTCACGCAGCAACTACTTACTCACTGGCTCCTCTGTGTCCGACCCTATGGTAAGCCCCAGAGATGCTGCTGTGAACAGGAGGCAAAGAGCCTGCAGGCAAGGCGCTTACAGTCTGCGGGTGAAAGGCAGACAGCTGAAAGCATAATTACAATAACATGGGATAGTGTTCATGGAAGAGGAAAAGAAAACCCTGTGAAAACGAGAAAGACAAAGGATCTAAGGAAAGATTATGCTGAGTGAAATAAGACAAGCAGAGAGAGTCAAGTATCATATGGCTTCACTTACTTGTGGAACATAAGGGATAACATGGAAAACATTGGGAGATGGAGAGGAGAAGTGAGATGGTGGAAATCGGAGGGGGAGACGAACCACGAGAGACTGTGGACTCCGAGAAACAAACTGAGGGTTTTGGAGGGGTCTGGGGTGGGGGGTTAGGTGAGCTGGTGGTGGGTATTTTGAAGGGCACGTATTGCACTGAGCACTAGGTGTGGTCCATAAACAATGAATTTTGGAACACTGAAAAGAAATAAAATTAAATTTAAAACAAAAGGAATATAAAGAATCAGAATGTTGCAGTGTTGAGCTAAGCATGAATGGAAACACACATTTATTTGACATTCGCTGAAGTCCTTCAGTTGGCCAAGCACTCAGCTGGGCGTTGGGTTACAGAGATCAAAGATGGATTCCTTGCCCTCAAGTTTCTCATAGTCCCTAGGAAGACCAAACAGTAAAGCAACTACCACAACAGAGAAAGAGAGAGAGAGATTGATTTGTGATTTGTGTTATAAGAATGCTACATGTTAGGGTGCCTGGAAGCCTCAGTCAGTTCAGCATCTGCCTTTGGCTCAGGTCATGATCCCAGGGTCCTGGGATAGAGTCTCTCTGCTGTCTCTTTGCTCAGCTGAGAGGCTCCTTCTCCCTCTCCTTCTACCTGCTGCTCCCCTGCTTGTGAGCTCACTCTCTTTCTGTCAAATAAATAAATAAAATCTTTAAAAAAAATAAAAGAATGTTATATATTGTTAGAACCAAAAGATGTTGCCTCAGCAGGCCTGACTGGTGGATGTGGAAAGTCAAGGACAGCTTCTCGAGGGGGATGACCTTGGGGAAGGGTGGAGAGTGAATACTGAGATGGGATCTGAGAAGATGTTGTTTCAGGCTGAGAGCCCAGCACATTTCAAAAATATATGTAATTAAGAATAGCTGAAGCATATGAACATAGCAAAGAGTGGCAAAAGAAAATGCCGGAAAGCAGGCAGGGCTCAGCTGATAAAGATTCTCCTCCTTTGGCCTTTGGCCTACAAGCTGTGGGGAGCCATTTGATAGTTTCAGGCAAGGAAAATAACATGAAAAATTTAAGTAAGTTCCTATCTTAGCCTACAGATAGTTTTTGCCGGCCACTTTATTTTAAGAGCTCTAATAAGTATGAGAAGAGATAAAAATAAAAGGGAAGGGTAGAGTACTTTTCAAAACTGTGTGACAATCTGGCAGGCATTGCCTTCGGCTCCTTTGTAATCCAGTTGCTGAAACGCTCCGATTTCTTAGTTTCTAGATATAGTAACTGACTAAAGATATTTTTGAAAGCTTCTTTGTATGATTTCCTCATTTAAAAAAAAAATCAAGAAGAGTGGTTAACTACATGGGAAATGTACTTCAGAAAATTAAATGGATAGTAAAGCACACTTGGGATTCTTATCTGAAACACCCATCAGATTTCTCTACCATGTGAAACATTTCACATGCTATTAATGTCACTACACAGAGCTTTAATGACGGTATGTCCAACTTCTTCAGAAATCCTATGTATTTCTGAGAAATCGACCTAAAAGACAATTTCAAGTTACATGCATTTACCTGTCCAGTTTCTTCTTCCAATTTCTCATAAAGTTTGATGCTATCATAATGTATCTTCTTCAAGTTTATTCCAGGATGAAAGTAAGTTGTTAGACCTGCCTTGAAAGAGGAAAGGAAAGAAAATACTAAATAAAAAAAAAAAATAATAACATTCTCTAAAATGTTTTCTTATTTGAGTAGACTGACATACAGTGTTACACCAGTTTCATGTGTAACATAGGGATTCAACAACTCGATACTATGCTATGTTCATCACAAGTGTAGCTCCCATCTGTCACCATATACCACGATTACAATACCACTGACTATATTCCCTATGCAGTACCTTTTACCCCACCTCTTATTCCATAATCTGGAAGCTTCTATCTCTCACTTTCTTTAATCCCTTTTGCCTATCCCCCTCGCCCTCCACTCCACTCCTTTCTGGAAACCAACAGTTTGTTTTGTGTATTTATGAATCTGTTTCTTCTTTTTGTTTGTTTATTCATTTTTTTTCTAGATTCTACATTAAGTGAAACCATATGCTATCTGTCTTTCTCCATCTGACTTACTTCACTTAGTATAATACCCTCCAGGTCCATTCACATTGACAGAAATGAAGATTTCATCCCTTTTTATGGCTGCTTAATATTCCGCTGTATAAAAGATTTTTTTAAAAGATTTTAAAAAGATAAAAAGATTTTATAAAAGATTTATGCTGTGTAAAAGATCTTTATCCTTTTATCTGGGTTGCTTCCATAACTGGGATATTGCAAATAATGCTGTTTTCTATTGTGGCTGCACCAATTTACACTCCCTCCAACAGTGCACAAGGGTTCTTTTTCATCAACATCCTTGCCAACAACATTTTCTACGTTTAAGTAGTTTATCTGTTAAGCAGGACTTTATTACTGGCAAGAAACCAGGAGGCGCCAGCCATTCTTTTGGGATCAGAACACATCAGTTCCAGCTTAAGCAGAGCTGGGCATAAGACTCATGGGCAATTTGAACTATGTAGGTAATGGGAAGTCAGGCAATGAACATAAATGGCAAGTCCCTAAAAGTTACTATGGAAAGAATGTTCATAGGTTCATAAAGGGGATGATTTAGATGAGAAGTTTAGGGATGTATGCTGTTAGGAAGAATATGCAGGGAGGGGTGGCATACAGTATGGACCCAAACCACAAATCCTGTGTTCCCATAAGGAGGAGGAGCATGGACCAGCAAAATTTTCCTTGACCCAATCCCCACCAATCTCTTAAATGGAATAGCCCTCCTGTTCTCTTTCCTGAAATTTCCAAAATTCAAGAATTGGAAAATTCCTGAGAATGAGAGCCTGGGTAGTTGGTGAAGAGACTTTTGTTGAAGCTTAACCTGTCTGATGAACACATAGATTGTACCCCACAAATATTTGCTGAATAAACACTTATGAATTACTCTCACAAAAAAAATATCTAAATAGTAGCATGCCAAAAACCCCTTTTATTAACTCTGGCAGATGCAATGTAGTATCCAAAAAAAGAATTCTAAGCAATTCTATGAAGCAGCTTCTCTAAATTAAGTATCTGGGGCCCCGTTTTGTTTTTTGCTTTTTTTTTTTTTTCCTTTTTGTGGTACATAAACAATGAATCTTGGAACATGGAACCCCATTTTGTAGCTAATTTATCCTGGAAAGCTCATCAGAACACAATCTGTTCCAAATAAAATCTGTTTGGGAGGATTTATAAGGTTCTTCTATGATAGTGGTAAATATTTAGTTCTCCCAAACTCAAAAGCATTCCATTTGAAGTTCCTCAGTGTCATCCTTTACGGATCAGAACCCTGGGGCTTCTGTCAGGTACTTGTTTAAGCATTTGGACACATGCACAGCATTTTTTTTTTTTTTTTTTTTAAAAGAAAAACCCTGACAGGGCTTAGAGGGAAGTGCGGGTTAGGCTCTTTCACTTTAAAATATCCCACTCTCCTTAGTATCAGTGTGCATATGAGCTTTTCTAGATCAATAATGGAGAATCCCTAGCCTTCAGGTGTCTGCTAGGCATGTCTTCCATATATCTCTCGTCAGTTAGGAAAAAAAATGATATTCACAAGCCCTGGTGTAGGGTTCCATTCACCATTTACTCAAGATCCTCTGAGCTTAACTTAAAATAAATCAGACCACCAGAAAATTGTCTATCTACACTATATCAATCCTCTTCCCTTCCCCAGAAAGCTATTTTAATAGAATTATGAATTAATCATCTTTTTAATTAAGTTTTTAAATTTTTTTATAAACATATAATGTATTTTTATCCCCGGGGTACAGGTCTGTGAATCACCAGGTTTACACACTTCACAGCACTCACCAAAGCACATACCCTCCCCAATGTCCATAACCCCACCACCCTCTCCCGACCCCCTTCCCCCCAGCAACCCTCAGTTTGTTTTGTGAGATTAAGAGTCTCTTATGGTTTGTCTCCCTCCCGATCCCATCTTGTTTCATTTATGAATTAATAATCTTTTATCTGAAAAAGTCACATGGGTTTGTTTTTGTAAAATTGTTATTTAAGACATTTAGCCCAATGAACTCTGTTTAGGGAACACTGTGTTTCTATTCTGGGCTTCAGAAAGAATATAGTAAATAGAAATTTTGAAGGGGAAAACATTGTGTTTTTTTAAGATTCATTTATTTGAGAGAAAGAAAGCACAAATTGGGGAGGGGCTGAGGGAGGGGGAGAAGCCGCTCCCTGCTGAGCCAGGAGCCATGCAGGAGTGGATCCCAGGACCCTGAGATCATGACCTGAGCTGAAATCAGACGCTTAACTGACTGTGCCACCCAGGTTCCCTGAACACACTGTTCTTATCCTTCAAGATTTTATAGCTTGACTGAAGTCGTGAAACTTTCATATATGAAACAATGAAATCAAGAGCATAGGATTAAATGCCAAAGCATTTCAAGAAAGACATAAGAACCAAGAGAAAAGCCTCAGACTCTTGTTAAGCCTCCAACTCTTGATTTCCGCTCAGGTCAGGATCTCAGGATCAAGTCAGGCTCCACACTCAGTGTGGTATCTTCTTTCTCTTGCTCTCTCTCTCTCTCACTCACTCTGACCCTCTCCAACCTCTAAAATAATTAAATAAATCTTAAAAAAAAAAAAAAAGAGAGAGAGAGAGAAGATACTAGAATGGTCACAAGTCTATAGGGAGAACAGGAAAGGGCCTACCTTTGATTTGAGGAAACAAAATTATTAAAAATCATTAAGAACTATAACTCTTTGAATGAAATTAGAATTATGAGTTCTTATTGATTAAACAAATAAATAAATACTCTGACAGGGAGAAGAAAAAGTTCTTCCTTACAGTAGGCTAACAATGAATGAGTAGGAAAGGAATGATGGCATTTGAGAAATCATCAATTATCTCTCAAGCTAGTGATGATCTTTCTCTAATAAGCCTGCCCTCTCTTTCACGAGCCTCTACAACCTCAAAAAAGCCCAGTGACTGACCTCAAGCCATTACATAAGCCAGGCGGTCCAGACACACACATGGATAAAAAAATTTAAACACAACACCCACTAAAATATGTGGATTTCCTTGTTCTCACATGACATATGAATAGTATTATTATTTGTTTTTTTTTTAAGTTTTGTTTTTGATTTTGACAGAGAGAAAGAACATACAAGCAGGGGGAGCAGGAGAAGCAGGCTCCCCATTGAGCAGGGAGCCTGATGCCAGGCTCAATCCTCAGACCCTGAGATCATGACCTGAGCCGAAGACAGATGCTTAATGACTGAGCCACCCAGGCACCCCGTATTACTATTTGTAACAGAAATCATAAAACATACAAAAACAACATGAAATGAGTTAAATATTTTAAATAATTTTATTTTGTTTATTGTGTAGAAAAGCTTATGAGTTTTTAAAATTTAGTTATGTAAATAAGCTTTCGTGCTTTTGAAGTTTATTATATAGAATTATAAAACAACTTAAATTATTATAATATATAATTACATATAAATGAAATTAAATATATAATATAGATATATAATTCTATATTATATATATTATATAGAACTATGTAAAGTTTATTATATAGAATAGCTTGAATAGTCAACTGATTTATTAAACTTTTACCAAAGCTATGTGAATAATGTGCTTTATTACTGAAATATATATAGGGTTAGCCTTGGTAAAGCAGCAACTTGAAGGCTTAATCCCAGGTTTCTTTTATTTTGAAACTGAATGGCTATGCTAGCTGGGTAAGCTAGCTATGAATGATACAAAGGTCTGAGCAATAAAAGGGCACTTTCTTGGCTGTACTCTGTGCATCCTGACCCCACCTCCTCCACCCCATCATCACCTACACAAACGTTTCTGTTGAAACTTGACTGACTAGTCACCTTTCATGTACTCTTGTCCAGCAGTTGTTTTATGAGCTAATTGGAAGTCACCGCATTTTTATATTTTAAATATATGGGTAAAGTCCCACTGAAACTCATCATTTGGAAAAATCTTAGATGTGTTGAAAAATTTATCTCTTGTATATATATATATGAGAGTTTTTCTAGATACATATCATTTTGGCCAGAAAAATCAAATAATAATGCCAACATTTCAAAACATCTCTTTTCAAAATGCTCTCTTCCCAAAAGGACTATTTTGCAGAAAACAGTTATTTCTCACTTAAAATATCATCTTTACTTTGAAAGGACAGCTTGCATTCTTTTTTTTTTTTTTTTAATGTGTATCTGCTACATGGAAATGACTGGCAGCCATTTTCATCACTACAAAGGTCACTAGATTTAGGACACTTGTCTTTTTGTAAAAGAAAAATTTGGGGGGCACCTGAGTGGCTCCGTGGGTTAAAGCCTCTGCCTTCAGCTCAGGTCATGATCCCAAGGTCCTGGGATGGAGCCCCACATGGGGATCTCTGCTCAGCAGGGAGCCTGCTTCTCCCCCCAACCCCCCACCTCCTCTCTCTGCCCGCCTCTCTGCCTACTTGTAATCTCTCTACTCTCTGTCAAATAAATAAATAAAAACTTTAAAAAGAAAAGAAAGAAAAATTTTGTTTCACAACCCTTTAAATTATTGTATGAGATGTGGTACAACACTTTCAAGTTCATTCCCTCTCCCTTTCATCACAAATTGTATTAGTTAAAGCCCTGTTTCCATTCAATTCATCACAACAGTGATTCTCTATAGCACCTGATCCACATTATGTCATGTAGACTAAAGAAAAACAAAGTATAGGGGTGCCTCCTTTATGGTGCCGACCTTGGAATCATACCCAGTATGTCACCCGCATCACAAGTGAAGGCTATTTGTAAAGACCAGTAAAGCTTAATTTCTTTGTTACATTTTTAGATGAAAATGAATAGAAAGTTCTAGTACTGTCTCCCTCCACCCCGAATGGATCACTGTGCATCTTTAGATCTTCAGTCCTCAGTTCTCCAGAATATTCACTTCGTCACCATCCCCAGGGACTTTCTCTCCTGGGCGCCCCATGCTCCAGAGCTGCTTCTCCCTCCATCCTCTCCCCTTTTCCCTCCATCCTACACGAAATGTTCTAAATTGGTAGTCGTGGCACCTGCTGACAAAGCATTCTTGTTAAAATACAGCAAAGCCTCAGGATTTGGGGATTTGTGACTCCATTTTTAATATTCATTTTGCAAGCTGTGCCTTCCTCCATAAGTATTTGATTCCTGCACTTTACAGATACGTTTAACCTTGAGCATGTGTCATGTTTCAGTGATGCTGCCTGGATTTTTGTAATCTGCCCCTTTAGCTGGCTCCGCAGCCTTCCACATTCCCAAATCTGCTCCAAATACTTCTCTGCGTTAAAAATTCCGAATATGTGGAACTTCTTCGTGTTGCTTTTTCCTTTATCCCCAGGGGGTCAAATAATCTGGCTCCTGATGCCTGAGTCCATGTTGAGCTCACACTGCCTGGGTCTTTTTTTTGTAAACTGTAGAGCATAAAGTAGGAGCATGCCTTTCCCACTCACTCTGGTATCTCTCTGGTTAAGGAGAAATTATTCTGCACAGTTAACATTTAACAAGAAGCTATCATCTTAAGAACTTTGCCCACGTCTCCTGAAAAAACTCAGGTTAGGAGTATGTTGCTTTTTTGAGTGTTCGTTTACCGGCTGTCTAAGAAGTAATAATGCAGGGAGTCCAATAATCTATTGTAAAACATGGGCCACATCAAATCAAACAAATATAAATGATAAATCTGTAATTAAAATACTGAAATACATGCCCTCCTTAACCATCCAGAAGTCTTAAAAGGGTGTAAGCCTCTCTCTCAGAATATCTCCATTTGCCTCAATTTCCCCCTGCCTACATGCCCTTACCTGGACAGCCTCACCACACCCTTGCTCACTTCTTCCCGGTCTGTGCTGAGGCATCACCTCCTCGAAGTAGCATCCTGACTCCTCCATCCCATTGTCCTTCATCCCCTTACCCCACCTTCCTCTTCTTCATGGCACTGATTACTCTCAAGCATTGCTTGTGTGTTCTCTGTCTGCCACACAGAATGTGGCTCTGCGGGTGCAGGCATTCATTTTTCCCTGTTGGGTCCTCATCTCCTAGAATAGGACTGGCCTGAACCCAATACAGGCTCTCAGCGACTAATGTTGAAAGAATGAGCAAATGGCCACTAAGGAGAAGTTACAGGAGAGCCACAGGAGACATGCAGGCTTCCTCCGGTATGACAATATGAAGTCACCTCGAAAAGTCTAGTTCAGGGAGGGGGGTAGAGCCAGGAGTGTTGGAGAGACCCTTCTCTCCAGGTAGGAGGAAGTGAGCGGAGGGACAAGAGCCAGTGTGCCTGCAAAGGCTCTGAAAGGGCACTGAGGGAGAACCAGGTGCCTGCACCTCCTGCTCAGACTGAAGGATGAGGGGATTGGAGGGAAAGGAGACAGGGGGAGAGGAGCTGGGCTTGGCACGACTTTTCCAGAAGTCTCCATCCATGAGTCTCCATCCACTATGCGATCACTGGGATGCTGGACCCAACTGGGCCTAAATCCGAGCTGCGCTCTCCCCTAATCTCAGCACGAGACAGGCAGCCCTTTCAGTACCTGACAACCCCCAAACCTAGAGCGGGTCCGAGATTCAAGAGTCCCCAAAAAGCAGGGTTCCCTCTTGTCTCAGCAGAGGAAAACTAGAGACACAAAGGGATGACGAGCCATAGCTAACACTGCTCAACCCTTTCTCCAAAAGAGATTTGTACTGACAGTCACCAAAACTTCCTCTCCCATCCTTAGCTGACTTCGGAAATCATTGGGATGACATACTGGTATGAGAGAAGTGTCAATCACTTCCTTTACCTGAGCAACTTTCCATTTCAGCCCAATTACTGTGTAGCACAGGAACAATTATGTATATCATTAAATACTTCGGATTGCCTGGGCTATGTGTCTATTTAGACAACACTTTTGAAAACAATGTCGTATGTTCCCAGCCCTCATAGTTCTCAACTTCATGAAGCCAAGCTGCGACTCGCAGTGTGGAATTAAAATCATACATAAAAGCAAAAGGACCACGAAACCCAGGTGAGGGGAGTTTAGGGAAAGGTCTCCTGCTATGTTTGAGATCAGGCAGCCAGGATCTTTCCACACAAAAGCTAACACTTGCTAAACATTTACCATGTGTTTAATAACTTTACACATATTAACTCAACCTTCGTCACAACCCTTTTGGGTAGGTGCTGTTGATGGCCCCTTTCTGCCCGGCAGGAATGGAAGCTTAAGTAACAGGTCCCAAGTCAGCTGGGTAGAAAATGGTGAAGCCAGGGTTGAATCCGGAAACCACATGTCCAAGAAAAAGACATTAAAAATATTGATCATGCCCTGGAAGTATACCAACTAAATTGTAATTGCACCTTCCAACACGACTGAAAGGAAACGTGCTCTACAGAGTCGAAGTGGGGAGTTCTAAGAGGGAAGAAGAGTGATTGCCCTGGTACACGGTTCAGTGCCTGGGATGGTTTCGAGGTGCTTTTCTTACTGCGTGCCAGGTAGATCCAGCTGTGAGCTCAGATTTTTCCAGGAGGACCACATCTTTCATCCCCGCTTTGGCGAGATGATAAGCCAGACTCACACCAACGCAGCCGCCTCCAATGATCACAGTTTCTGCTCTGTCTTTCCATCTTGTTTCTGCAGATAAGGGTGGGTTCTCCTCTCTGGAAGACAATTTTTTTAAATGGTAGTTTTCCCAGGCAGTCGTAGCTATAGTTTACTGACTCATGTGTTCCTCCTGGTTTCTCTAATATCTTAACAGTGCCTAGGAGGTTGGCATAGTGCTGCTTTAATCATTTGGGACATCTAAATCCTGACTGATGCAACCTGGTTCCGGGAAGGAAGAGGAGGCATGTGAGCCCCATTCCGTATAATTCTGGTCCATTGAAACTAACAGAACTAAAGAATTGAACGTGACTTTTTTTTTTTTTTAATTTCCAAAGGATCTAGAGAATAATTTTTCTCAATCTACTTAAAGAACACACTTATAATCATTTTATTCCATGAAAACCCCTAATCAACGTGATGATTAGCTTCTATTAAACCTTGGATCTCTTCCTCCACCCACTGTGTTCCAGGCTGAAGAGACAAGTGAAGTAAAATGTTACTTTCTCACTTAATTTCCTCACTGCTCACGTTCTTCTCTCATTTTATAATTATTGGTCAGTGGTTCAATATATGTATTTGCATGACTTTCTTCCTAGCTGGATCGTGAACTTCTCCAAGACACACTGTGAAAAGCAAGGTGTAATTAAGGAGAAGGGGAATATATATATACACTCCTGTTTGCTTATACACAGAGGATTGGGGGGGGGGGGATTCAGAGGACACTGTTAACAGCTGACTAGGGGAAAAGATGGGGGTAGGAGTGGCTTCGCACTGGGAACCCTTGAATACTATTTCTTTGTATGTGGGTGCATGTAAAAGAAAACAGAGAAATCTAGAAGAAATCCAAACACCCACTTCTTGGACGCCAAAGCGCCCCTGACCCTGCACACTGCCTCAGGCCCTCGCTCCCACCCCGCAGCCACCCAGCCTCGGGCCTCGGCACTGGCCGGGCCTCCACTCACCCTTGGCGGCCGCAGGCTAAGCGCGGGCGGCCGGGGGAGCTCCGCAGCGGGAGGCTCTGCAGCCGGAGGCCCCGCAGCCGCTGTGCGCCCGAGCGGAGCATGGCGAGGCCAGGGAGGCCGAGGCCGAGGGCGCGGGCACCAGCTCCGAGGCCAGCCGGCCAGCCGAAACCCTGGGGCGGCGGGGCCCGCCGCTCCGCTGAGAGGGGGAACCCTCCCCCGGGGCGAGGGGCGGGCTCGAGGGCTGGCGCGCTCTCCCGGACTCGGCGCCCTCACAGTCGCGGCGCGATGGCACCGGCCGGAGTCCCCGGGGCCAAAAAGGTGAGTTTCCGGGCGTCGGCGAGGTATTCAGCCCCGCGGACCACAGGGCTCCCGGTGCCTGAAGTTCAAACCCCACCTCAGCTCTTGGCTGGGAACTTAGACGGCTCCGCGCCTGGGTTTCCGCGATCGCCAGTTGCCGGGGGTGACAATACCACCTTGGCGACAGGATTAGATAACAATTTCAGGGAGCATTTATGGAGCCCTAACCCGGTGCCCCATGCTGCTTTACGCAAATTATCTCGTTTTCACGATTATTCCCATTTTTCAGATGAGGAAACTGAGGCCCAGAGAGTCAGGCAACTAGCTCAAGGTCACCCCATTCTACTCTAGGGTGAAGTGGGGGGGGGGGTGCAGGGGGAGGTGAAGACCAGTTTCAGATTCAGGGGCCATGCTTACATTTTCTATCCTCAGCTCACCAACACCGTCAGGTCTTCTTCGGGTCAACTGGCCCCAGAGCTCAGTTCCCTCACGTTTTGGGAAGGGTGGCGGCCTGGCCCTGCAAGCGAGGGGCTGGCCTGAAACCAGTCCCGGGTGCAGACCCCCCCATACCCGAGGCAGAGAGAGGATGTGGGGGGGGGGGCGCAGGTAGGGGGGTGCAAGTAAGGTGGTTTGGAGGGGCTCGGCCTCCTCTGACTCCTCTGATGAGTCACATGGGTCTTCCTGGCCCCTTCTCCAGGCTTCATTCCCCATCTGCTCACCAACTGTGAGCCTCATTCCCACCCCACCCCGCCCCACCCCGCCCTGCTTCTCTGCTGGGTGTGTGCTTGTGGATGACAAGGAGGAGAAGGGATGACAAAACAAAATTAAGAAAGGCATGAACTTGGACACAGGACATCTCCAGGATCCCTCAAAGCAACCCACCTGTGCCCCAAAATTCAGTGAGGGTGGGGAAGGGAGCAGCTATATAGGCGTGGAAATGTGAATCACTAATCTATTTATAATAAAAAGTTAGGAATAACCAAGAAGCCCAACCAGGGTGGGCTCCCTAAATAAAGGTGCATCCACTTACCAACTTATTGGGCAGCCAATTAAGAAGCTAAGTATGGGAACAAGCAAACTGCTTTGGCAATGTTACCTTATGAAAGGAGTTACACTTTGTCATGGACTGATCTCAACTACCTAAAAATATTTATATATGCAGTGCAAGGAAGGAAATAATAATGGTGATAATTACATAAGATATGCAACATGGGTTTAACAATTAATGAAAAAATCTTTGGATATGTTTTTCTGATTATGAAAGTAAAATATGGGCATTGAAGAAAATGAGCTTAATAAAAAGATAAAGACATTGTGCTGATTTCTTCCTCTAAATTTTCTGTAATACTGTGCTCACCTTGAGCTCATTTTTAAAAAAAGATTTTTAAAATATGTTGTCCCTGTCCAATTTCTTCCCAGCCCCTGCTCTTGTAACACCAAGAGTATCATATGATAACCCATCTAATGTGTACCCAAGAGTTAAAATGTTAGTGGAAATCACCTAATATCACCTCTCCTGTCAGCTAACAGGTACATCTTAAGAATTCATTTGATTGCCACAGGGGACAGGGGCAGGGGGAAGTGAAGAGTAGCCTCATTAATCCCCAAGAGCAGTCCTAGTGGCTGCTTCAGGCAGAATGGATGCCTGGTAGCCTCCCGCCAGAGGGTGAAGTTGGTCTGTTCTTCTGTGTGTGAACAGAGGCACCCGGGAGCCAGACCTTAAATCCAGAAGTCTAGAGACTGAGGTCTGCAAAAACGAAGAAAAAATGCTTCTCGGAGCTCACTGTCAGCTCCGAGGCAGAGTCACTGCCAAAATGAAAGACAGAATGGAATGAAAATAGAAATGTACTGAAAGTAAATTTACAGTGATCTGTGTTTTCCACAGTCCTCTGTCATACTAGTGCTGTCTTTAGATCCTCCTGGTGTAGTAATTAATTGAGGTGGTAAATAGAGTAGTGAAGGAGGAACTAAAAGATGCTCTGAATTCAAATCTTGATGATGTGGTTATTTTACTAATGGCTGTTTAAAAAACGGGCAAAATTTGAAATTTTGGACAAATATCTAGGTAACAGATCAAAATGCCTTGACTTGTTATCACGAGGATACAATAAAAATAAGCCCTGTCATTTTCTTAAAACCTTAGCTAATTTTCTGTTCTAGAGTGCTATTTCTTCCCCTCTTCAGGACCAGACTTGCAGCACTTATGAAACAAGAGACATTTTCAAAAGTCTTCCCTGTCTGCTAACTCTTGGCACAGTTTATGAAGGGCCTACTCTTGGTGAGCTGCCGTATGCGGTGGTAGGGAGAGAGACCAATGAGATCTGTCACCTGAGCCGCAAGCATTTTATTTATTTATTTATTTTTTCAATTTATTTTCAGAAAAACAGTGTTCATTATTTTTTCACCACACCCAGTGCTCCATGCAATCCATGCCCTCTATAATACCCACCACCTGGTACCCCAACCTCCCACACCCCCACCACTTCAAACCCCTCAGATTGTTTTTCAGAGTCCATAGTCTCTCATGATTCACCCCAAAGATATAGATGTCGTGAAAAGAAGGGCCATCTGTACCCCAATGTTTATAGCAGCAATGGCCACAGTCGCCAAACTATGGAAAGAACCAAGATGCCCTTCAACGGACGAATGGATAAGGAAGATGTGGTCCATATACACTATGGAGTATTATGCCTCCATCAGAAAGGATGAATACCCAACTTTTGTAGCAACATGGATGGGACTGGAAGAGATTACGCTGAGTGAAATAAGTCAAGCAGAGAGAGTCAATTATCATATGGTTTCACTTATTTGTGGAGCATAACAAATAGCGTGGAGGACAAGGGGTATTAGAGGAGAAGCATTTTAAAGCCAAACAGAGGAGACGGGAAGGTAACCAGATCGTGCAATACAGGTGATAGATACAGGAATGGAGGGTGTTTGGCCTTAGGCAGAACAAAGCAGGAAGGAGGCAATCCCAGATGAGAGTAGGTCAGGCGGGGTTTCACTCTGTAGCAACGGAAGATATGCCGGAGTGGGCTGGAGTGAGATGGAGGCCATTTCAACAATGTAGGGGCAGTGAGGACAGGAGGAGGCTTCACTTCTAAGAAGTGTTAAATAGATACACTTGTCATAACCCTGGGACAGACTGGATGTGGGAGGTGAGATACTATCCTGTAACACCCAGATTGTATGGCAGTGTTTTTCCCCTTCTAGGACTAAATTTGATTCTTAACATGGTTAACTTAACTGAAGTGTTAGATTTTTCAAGACAACATTTTATGCAAACGACTCTGCTTCTGATTCTCTCTTCCATAGTCCTCTGCAGCATTTATTTATCACGCGAGTTGTGAGGTCTTTTTGACACCCTGGCTTTCCCCCAAGGTGGCCAGACATTGGGTTTCTTAAGGGCAGGGACCTCATCTTATTCCAAAGTGTATTATCCTATCCCTCTTGCCTGGAACTGCACCTGGCAGGTGGAAAGGTCTCGGCAGAGTTTAAAGTTGAAGTCCTTTTTATGTTTCAAAAGTTCATAATCAAAAGTGTGAATTGTATTTTATAGAGGGAAGAGAGAAAGAGGTAAGAGTCATAATAAATCTTAACATTTCTTCCACATTCATCTAAAATTCATTTTTAGATATGAAGTATGGAAAAAGTACCCAGAGTCGGGAGCCTCTCTGTCAAAACAGTGTCTTTGGCTAACACAGTTAACACAGCTGGTCTCCATCCCACTTCCAAATTCCATTCCAAAATGGAGATGCCGTGGATAAGGTGGCCTCAACTACAAGCCTTGCTAATGTACCTTCTGGGACTGCAGACTGGTTAGAAGAAGCAACTAGATGCTTTTCTCCCCCACTCATGCATTGCTCTGTGTCCAACCGTACACTGGCTGAAATGAACTGGCCTTGATTTTCAATAAAAGGTTGTATCTTGAGATGCCTGGGTGGCTCAGTCTTTAAGCGTCTACCTTCGGCTCAGGTCATGATCCCAGGGTCCTGGAATCGAGCCCTGCATCAGGCTCCCTGCTCAGTGGGGAATCTGCTTTTCCCTCTGCCTGCCACTCCTCCTATTTGTGCTCTCTTTTTCTCTCTCTCTCTCTCTCTGACAAATAAATAAATTAAAAATCTTTAAAAATTAAAAAAAGAAAAACTCTACCTTACACTAAGGCAGTCTACACAAGAGGAATGGGGATGGCCATGGGGTGTTTGCAGTGTTTCTATAAGATGGTCAGCAAAGCCCTCCCTGAAAAGATGATCCTTGATCAAAGTCCTGAAGGAAGTGAGAGGGTGACCCATGCAGGTGTCTGGGGGAGTCACCCTTTAGACAATGGAAACTGTAAGGTCTGGGAGAATTGCTCTTGATTCAAGTATGGCTGGGCCCAACAGAGAAGTGGGAGTAGAAAGAGGCTAGATGAGGAATTTAGAAGATCCAAAGTCTACTTGTTGACATGCTTAGCTCTTTGACCTTGGACAAGTCACTTAGCCTCTCTGAATGTCTGTTTCCTCATTTATAAAATGGGAATAAAAACCATCTGCCTTGCCTAGCTCATAAAGTTGTCCAGAGTACCAAATAAAAACATGTATGTAAACATGCTGGAAAATGTAGGGCATTGTTATGAAACTATGTGTCCCTTAGGATTGTGTGTAGTGGTTACACAAAAAAGAGACTATTTTTTCCACCTAACATGAGGTCTTTGAATCCTTGGTTGCTGCAGCTAGCTACTCAAACACACACACACACACACACATACACACACACTCCTGCTAGTTACACCAGCTTTTAGTCAGATTCCAATGGGATGGGTAAAAGATGACTGATATTCCTCCAGGACTTATGGTAACATTCCAAATAGGAAGGAGAAGGAAAAATGCCCAGATTTTTAGAAGGGAGTGCCCCTCTACATCAGGAAAGCAAAACTTTTCAGAAATCTTTAACTGACTTCCACCTATGTCTCACTGGCCAGCACCGTGTCAAATGGCCACCCCTAGAAGCAAGGGAGCCCAAGGATTTGTTTTAAGTTAGGGATATTTGTCTCCCCAAATGAAATACATTAACAGAGAAGAGGAGAGAAAACACATATTAATTAGGCAACTATCACTGCCTGCCACAAACATGTTGAAAAACCAAACTAATTATCATAGAATCAGCACTTTCACTGTAACTTGACTCAGATTAAATGTTATTTGAGAAAAACTATTCGCAGCACTTTGCACAAAATGAATATCTGGAGTGTCCAAGAAATATAATATACTCAATCTTTCTGAAATATTATTAGACATTGAGGATCTTAACAGAACTGGAGCTGTAAGAAAACAGCTTTTCCTAAAATTGGAGGCTGCTTTTAGGAGGGGGAAAAAAAAAGGTGTGTATCCTAAGTGACTTTTCTTTCTTTCCATCAGGGTATTTTGGAACGTCTGGGTAGTGAAGAGGTTGCAGTTGGAGGTGACAGCTTTCTCATAACTCTGGAGAAGAGGGGCTACATGAAGGCTGGGCTCTGGACTCTGGAAGTAGCCGCAGACCATCCTGACACAGGTCAGTGGAGGCATCCCCCAAGACAGTGTTTAATTCAGAGGGTGAGAGTTTGTTTAAATCTGACTGAGAGAAGATAAATAAATAATTCTGAGTGTTGTCTAAGGGTTGTTTCACTTGTCAGAGTTGCTAAGACGTCGAGACAGTGACAGTACATGGGCTGAAGCATATAGAAGAAGACGACCTCTCCCTTTTCCAGTGCCCCCCTCCACACACACACTAGCATCTTCAGGTATAGGTAGTGCTAAAATACACAGCTTAATATTTGTTCCATGAATATCCACGCTGTGGATATTCAAGAGTTTCCTTTACAAATTGAAACTGCTATTGCTTCACATTAATGCCTCTGGCTAATTTGTGTCTTGTACTGTAACAGTGTGTTTGGTAAAGATGATTAAAGGTAACCACCAGATTAACACAGCATAGATCGTAGACATTTGGGTTTTGTTGGGGGAGAGGGATGTGAAGAGACCAACACAGTTTCACCTCACCCCCTGAGCTAGGAAAAAAACAAAACAAAACAGTAAGAGTTGGAGGCAAAAACTGTGATGGGATTGGCGAGTAACATCAAACTGGAGCTTTGATTCTATTTTTACTCTTCCTTGAGAGCAGTCTCCTAAACTAAAGCGGAAAATAAAGAGAAAGAATGAAATGGTTGCAAGCTGGGAATGGGTCTTTTGATTTCCTCTGATCATATTCAGATATGCACCATGTATCTGAGAAACCTGGGATCCTGTCTTGATGCTTCCACCCACCAGCTGTGTGACTGCACAAGTCATTTGACTTTTCCAAGGGTAAATTTCTGTTTGTTTTTTTTTTTAAAGAATCATTCATTTATTTTTGAGCAAGAGTGTGAGTGGGGGGAGGAGCAGAGGGAGAAGGACAAGCAGACTCCGCGCTGAGCGTGGAGCCCAATGTGGGGCTCAATCTCATGACTTCCAGATCATGACCTGAGCCAAAATCCAGAGTTGGTTGCTCAACTGAAGGAGCCACTCAGCACCCCCAGGCTTAGATTTTTGACCCATGACACAGGAGGGTATGACAGGAGCTAGCTGTGGGGTCTCCTGAGTTAACCAGCATAAAAAGCCCAACACATCATACCCACTGCGCAATTTTATTGTTTCATCAGACACTCAGAGTTATATGGTAGGACCAAGTTTTGTTTCTCTGGAGCTTAGCACCAAGATTTCATCTGGCCCACAGAGAACTTGTTCTTAATTTTAGAAGATCTTTTTGCTCAACCAGAAAGAAAGTGTTGAAATAGCAAGGATGAGGACTGAGGTTGGGAAGAAATGAAGAGAAAGGAGGGATGTCCTGACAGCCCAACGGAAGCTCTCTGACCGCGTCTCCCCAGCTGCCTGCCATTGAATCAGTTTGGTGGGGGCACCACCGACACACACCTTGTCCGCCATGAGAATTTCCTCATGGAAGGATTTCCTGACTGTAAGTAGACTAGCCACATCCTCCACAACACAGGCGAATGAATAAACCCTCTGTAGACCAAAAGACCAAGGGGCAATTGGTCACCCAGACCTTAATGTCTGCCTATGGCTGCACCAGACCATTGAGGCCCATGGACAGGACAATATGAGGCCACTCCAAACAGTCCCAATTTAGTATTGACTCTGCCATTTCCTGCCCTTGACCTCAACTGACCTCAAACTGCAATTTTTTAGAACTAGGTTTGAAATTGTGTGTGATTGAAAGAGATTATGAGTACGTAAGCTGCATTTGCTGCACATGATAGCTCCTATGAATTTTATCTCCTTAATTTTAATTTCAAAAACTACTTTGTAGTTCGTCAACTTCACATGGAATTCTTGAGAGCTGGATCAAGTGTCAGGCAGACTTTCACTTTTCTGCCAGTGAGGACAATCTAGAAAGCAAGATAAACTGTCATTTTTGTGGGGGTGGGGATGGGGGGTGGGAGGAGAGCAGGGTTTAGTGCCAGGGATCATCTGTAATAAAAATAACCTCTTGAGGGTAAGGTATGGAACTGACCTGATATGTTACTATACTTATAACAAACTCCACATAAAATGTTTATTAAGAAATTATTATGAGAATGAATAAGTACTACATAAATGAACTTTTCTCTGCATCTTTAGCTGGGGAGGAGGGGAAGATAGGACTGGGAAGGAATAAGCCATTGGAAGAACATGGTTATCCTGTGTTATTTTTCTGTAGAGAAAACACTTCTAGGTGCCCTTTTCACCTTATTTAACCATCTTCTCTTCTAACTTGTCCATCTAGAGATAGGATGGTCCTTGGGAACACAGCACTGGCCTGGGAATGAGAATTGGGTTTGATGCCCAAGTTTGCCACCTGCTGGGCATGTGACTTTGTGCAGGACACTTGGAAGCTCAGAGCACTGGTCTTCTCTGTGCAAAATGGAGATCATTTATGCTTAAATGCACAGGGTTATTGAGAAAACTAGAGCAGGGGAAGAACGTGGAGGTACTGTGTGATACTGTGTATATGTAAAGTGTTCATACTTGTCAATGCTCATGCCCATTTACTCAGTCAACCAACCAACATTTATTGAGTACCTGTTATAGTCCAATCTCCGTGCTCAAAACAAAGATGAAAGAAAGCCATGGAGCCTGTTCGAAAGTGGCTCACAGTCCAGTGAGAGAGGCAAACACAAACATTTACTAAAATGCCATGTGGTGAGTACATTAATGGAAATACAAGCTCACTGGTAGGAAAGGAGAAGGTCCCAACTCTGCTGGTCTTCTCAGATTGCAGGGTTTTTAAATTTAATTTTATTTCAATTCAATTAACATAGAGTGTATTATTAATTTCAGAGGTAGAGTTCAGTGATTCATCAGTTGCATATAACAGCCAATGCTCATCCCATCACATGCCTTCCTTAATGTCCATCACCCAGTCACCCCATCCCCCTCAAACTGCAGTTTAAACCATGACTGGGATTCGTCTGACTTGCTCATTGCCCCCTTTGTTATCTATTACATTTACCGTGATAATGCAAGGCTCACCATCCAAACTCTTGCTCTCTGACCTCAGTGGGAAGATGTGAACGCTGGTGCCTGTGACCTTGTCGGGGAAGTGGCTGGCAAAGGTGATGCTTTAATAAATAGCAGAGGGATCTGCCACACATCAGTGTGCAGACACCACAAGGATGAAGCTAGAGTTAAAAAACCATAAGTGACTCTTAATCTCACGAAACAAACTGAGGGTTGCTGGGGGTTGGGGGGTCGGGAGAGGTGGGTGAGGTTATGGACACTGGGGAGGGTATGCGCTATGGTGAGTGCTGTGAAGTGTGTAAACCTGGCGATTCACAGACCTGTACCCCTGGGGATAAAAATACATTATATGTTAATAAGAAAATAAAAAATTAAAAAAAAAAAAACCTCTCTCGACTCCAGCTAGAGGTTTTTACAAAGAAAACATCAGACTTCTTGATTGCAGGGGTAAGCCTAGTATTTTAGGGAGAGGAGTCACCCTCTTCTGACAAATCCCACTACATAGTCTCCACGTTTCATGAGGGTATTGGATTGCTTTGTGCCCTCATTTCCTCAGGGTACAGGGTCAAAGGTTTATGTACATGCATTGCTGTCAAGGCAAACATCTCTCACTTGCATGCTGGGGTTTAGTGAAGTCCAAGGGCAGACCCAGAAGAGGCCCAGCCATAGCCTTGGTTTTCTTTGGATGGTTGTAGCAGGTGACTCAAAGGGGACCCTACAATACTGGGTGAGAAGGGAACAGTGCTTCAGGGAGCAACCTCTCCTGTGGGAGAGGCAGAGCCGGACGGAGCTGTGCAGGGGTGAAGGCTGTGAGTGAGCAAAGCTTAGGAGGTAGGTGGCTAGTCAGGCCCATGAGGCCCCGCTAGTAATACTCAGTACCAGCAAGTTTCCTTGCCCTCCTTTGTCTATGCTGTGCTCACTCCCATCCCTCTGCTTTCACTCAAGCTATAACACATGAGGGATATTTTAAAGAAAGAAAGAGAATTCGTCATTGATGGGACATGAAGGCCCAGAACATTCTTTTTCTTCCCTTTCTAAAAATGAAAAAGCCCTCATTCCCCATTTCCCATCTTTGCAACCACCTGGAGTCGAGCTCTCAGCCCAAGTCTCTAGCCCCCAACAAGGCCAATAATCTCCCAGCTGCTGTTTCCCTTATCACTCTCTGAATCTGTTGAAAAGCTTGTTGCTTCACCAACCTTCCCAAGGCTCAGGGCCACCCAATCCTGGCAGACGCACTTGGCAACAATCACCTGCACAGATGGGCACAAACTCCACCTGAGAGGTTCTCCAGATGGATGGGAACACAAGTTCATTTTGTTAAGAACCTCTCTGTGGACTCTCTCTGCCATTCCTCACACATTGCTTCTGCAGAATCTAAGTCAAGAAGACTTAGATTTTTGCTGGCTTTTTCCCACTTACTTAAGGTCAGCTTTTCAACTGTGGCCTTAAGGGCATTCCTGGGTAGACCCCTACAAATGACCTGGGTTGACCAGACAAGGTGTCCTGTCCACCCTCGACAAACTCAGCAGCTATTCATCCCTGCTCTGTGCCACAGCGGTCTCACTGGGGAAAATCCCATCTAAAGAGAAGTGAATATAAACTCACTTTGAAGTAGAAAGTATAATAAACTATTCATTATTTTTCAGAGATTACCCCAGCTCCATAAAGAGAAGTATAAAATTTATTAGTAAGGGGCACCTAGGTGCTCAGTCGGTTAAGTGCCCCAATCAGTTTCAGCTTGGGTTGTGATCTCAGAGTCGTGAGATCCAGCCCCACACTGGGCTGTGCCTTCAGTGGGGAGAGCACAGTCTAGGATTCATTTTCTCTCTCTCTCACCCTCTACCTCTTCCCCTACTCACGTGTGCTCTCTCTCTCGCTCTCTCTCTCAAATAAAGAAATCTTAAATAATAATAATAATATTTATTTCTAAAATGTTCATTCCTGGGGCACCTGGGTGGTTCAGACGAGATCGGGCGCGTTCAGGGTGGTATGGCCGTAGACACCTGGGTGGTTCAGTAGGTAAGTGTCTGCCTTCGGCTCAAGTCATGATCCCAGGGTCCTGGGATCCAGTCCTACATCCAGCTTCCTGCTCAGTGGGGAGCTCCCTGTCCCACTGCCCCTCATACCACTCGTGTTCTCGCTTGCTCTGCTCTCCCTCTCAAATAAATAGAAGATGGTTAAAAAAAAAAAAAAAAAAAAAACCAAACCAACAAACCTTAGTTCCTTCAAAATTATGATTTTAAATACTCAATTACGTCAAAAACCTTTGTGTTGTTTTTCTGTTTCTTTCCGTAACAAGTCTTCATCTTGCTGAATCAATGATCTCTGAATGCAAATCTTTATGTTACTGTTAAAGGAATTAAAACGTTTACTCAGAAGAGTATTCTTTAGTTTGATGATGACCTGTTCCTCAGCAAGTTTTATCACATATAATTGGTCATTCTTATAACGATTTTGCAACCTATTTATTTCACCTTTCAAAATGTGCTTTACATTTGGACCAATAGAAAAAGTGAAATCTCTCAGTATTTTGAACATGCCAAAGAAGCCGTATGGGCCGTGGCAGTCTTAAAAGAATCGGGGAAACCAGTGGCAGCTACCATGTACATAGGCTCGGAGGAGATATGCGCAGTATGACATCAGGAGAATGTGCTGTTAAGCTGGTGAAGGCAGGTAAACAGACCCATAATGTGGTCAGCAATTCAGCTCTTGTTTGAGAAATTTAACAAGGGTTGCTTAATCTTGTGAGAACAGTTCAGAAATAGAATTAACTGGCACTGGTTTCCCTCTTGGTAAAACTTGGGAAGTAGAGCAGGATAACTAATCTCTAAGGCAATTTCCAACTATTAAAGAATAAAATAAGTAAAATGTACAAGTTCTTTATTTCTTTGCCTAGGGATGGCCACTGTGGGCATGAGCGGCTGCTTTGGGCCCAGCACCAGCTTGAAGACAGTGAGACTCATGAAGGAGGGGCCTCTAGGGCTGCAGGGTTGAAGGCACACCTGATGATGCAGGCCCTGGGCTTCCACACCCCCGACTGTGGCAAAGGTGGGTTTGTGGATCTCCTAGAATATCCCTTTGGTAGGTTCAGGGCATAGGAATGGTCCTTGTGTTTTCTTTTTCTTTCTCTCTTTTTTTTTGAAGATTTTATTTATTCATTTGAGAGACAGAAAGAGAAAGTGAAAGAGGGAAGAGGGAGAGTGGCAGAGGGAGAAGCAGACTCCCCACTGAACAGGGAGCCCGATGCAGGACTTGATTCCAGGACACTGGGATCATGACCTGAACCGAAGGCAGACGCTTAACAAATGAGCTACCCAGGTGCCCTGTCCTCATGTTTTCTTATGCTGAGAACATGGAAAAGGCTATAATGAACAATAATGGTACAGTCTAATGAAAAGAGACAGAGTAAGACCAAAAACAGTTGATGTTAACGAAAAAAATGAGATAATCTAAAGTTCATCATCACTTAAAAAGATTTTATGTATTTATTTATTCGTCAGAGAGAGAGAGAGCGCACAAGCAGGGGGAACAGCAGGCAGAGGAAGAAGCAGGCTCCCCGATGAGCAGGGAGCCCAATGTGAGATTCAATCCCAGGACTCTGGGATCATGACCTGAGCCAAGGGCAGCTGCTTAACATAATGAGCCACCCAGACATCCCAATCATGTTTTAACTTTAAAAGATGCCCATCAGAGCGCCTACAATGTGAATGTAGGAACAGTGACAGACATGCTGTGATCATTGTGTTGCAGAACTAGAGCCCAGAGTTGGAACCAGATGGGATATTAAAAAATATGCCAAAGAGGCCTACAACCTAGAGGTCTGGTACATTTCTGGCCCCAGGCAGGGGATTTCTGGCCCCAGCTTCAGAAAAACATGGCAGCTGGAGAAGTAGCCTTAATATGCACATCAAACCCTGGGTTTGAGCCAGGTAGGAATTGTTTAATTAAGATCACTCTTTTTCTCTAACCTCATTTTATTTATTGGTAGAAACACTATGCATGCAATAAATATTCAAAAAGTATGGAGTGTATAAGATTAAAACTAATGGCTGTCCCTCTCCTGACACCATTCCAATTCCCAGAGTTAATGACCTGTTTGCTGCTTGTGTTTTGAAGTCTTATACCTAATGTCTGGTTTTACCATTTTAAGCTGTAATTACTGCTAACCCTTTACAAAGCCTCAAGCGTTTAAATCATGTAACATTCCCCCTTTTCTCCCTGTTCTACTTTTCCCAATTTTGATTACATTTTTACTTCTTCTGTTACATTATCTTTATAAGTTTTGAATTTTCTGTTTAACTTCTCATTTCTTTAATCCATTGATGTAAAGCAACATCTCTTACTTACACTCTGTAAAATAAGAATAAGCTCTTTCCACTCCTCTCTACTCTTCCTCCCTAATCTACCTCTTGGCTTTTTTTTTTTTTTTAATTTATTTGAGAGAGAGCATGAGAGGCGAGAAGGTCAGAGAGAGAAGCAGACTCCCCATAGAGCTGGGAGCCCGATGCGGAACTCGATCCTGGGACTCCAGGATTGTGACCTGAGCTGAAGGCAGTTGCCTAACCAACTGAGCCACCCAGGCACCCCTATCTCTTGGCTTCTTTAAGTTATGCCATTATTCTTAAATTTTCAAGGTTTAGAGCCATTGTGTTCTGCTCTATAAATATAATTAAGTCTTTCAAGCTTTATAGATTTATAAAAAAAAGTAAAGCTAGTAAATAAAATTTACAATATTATTATGATTATCATATTAAACAAACAGGATTCATGAAATATAATAATCAGAAGGCAACTTTCTTTTTGTCTTCCTCTGTCTCTTTAAACCTGCCCATTGGGTGAAGTCTATCCTCTCTCCCTATCTGAAAATACTGACATGCTTTAGGACTTCACTGGGTCCATGTTGGGCAAGAGAAAGCTCCATGACCACTTTATTTAGCAAACATAGTCTTAATTCAGGAATTAAAAGTGTTCAGTTCCAGGGACACCTGTGTAGCTCAGTCAGTTAAGCATCTGATTCTTGATCTCAGCCCAGGTTTTGATCTCAGGGTTGTGAGTTCAAGCCCTGCATTGGGCTGTCCACACTGGGCATGGAAGCTGATTTAAAAAAAAAAAAAAAAAAAGTTCAGTTCCCTGTAAAATCAAAATCTGGAACACATGACACTTGTATTTTCTCTGGTTTTCCAGCAGTTGTCTTCAAAAGGCAGGCAACTAGGGAAGGCCAGGCCAGCCTGATCCCTCTCTTTCTCTGTCTCATGCTTCCAGCCCTCTCTTCCTATCTTGCTAACCAGGATTTCTGACCTCTTCAGATTCAAGGGGAGAGAAGAGAGGATGGCAAGGGGAGTCAACTGCTTGTACTTGGCTGACAGCCTAACAGGAAGACCGCATTTTCTGGGCCTGCCAGGTCTTCACCAGTGCTCCTTACAGGCTTCCACTGGGAACTTTGGGTCTGTACTTCTCATGCCACAGGAATTGCATTCTTCACTGTCTGCTACTTCCCTTTCAGATCCTGGCTTTTTCATCAGGTCACTTGAGATAACCCCTATGGGTGGGTCGGGGGGGTCTAGCTGTCCTTCCTGGTGATTCTAAATACCTCCAGATTTCAAACACATCTTTTTCTGAAAGGTATTATGAAACCCAATGCTTGCTTTTGATAGAAATGTGAGAAAGGCATTAATGGACATAGTTTTTTAGTCTGTAGGTTGAAACTGAAGTTCTGTGTGTATTTGGCAAATACACACACAAACACATATATATACATATACATATTTACATATAAACATATATATACACACACAAATATATATATAAAACATATTGGAATTATAAAGTAGGTATACATTTTTAATTAATTATCTTTTTCAAACACAGGGCTAGAAGGGAGTATTGGGGAAATCTGCTGCAAGCTTCAGGCAGACCTTTCGGTCCTTCCAGACACCTAAGGAGTGGTAAGAGGAAACAGTGAAATGACAGAACAGAAAGAAATCCCCCTCAAGTCCCATCTGGAACTCTTACTCGCCTTTACCCTCCGCGCACCCTGCTGCCTCCAGGTGAACAGCTAATGTGCTCCTGGACCTTCAGTTCAGGTCAACATATACCTCTTGCCTTTCTGCTGTGGATGACCACCCAACTGGATGCTGCCAGAGATGCAAAGACAATGAGAAAGGCCCCTGGTCCTCCAGTTACTTACTGTCCAGTAACATTACGGTCCATTCTTCGGAAGGTCATCAAGAATAGCAAAACTTGAGAGGGAGGAGTCAAGATGGCGGAGAAGTAGCAGGCTGAGACTACCTCAGCTAGCAGGAGATCAGCTAGATAGCTTATCTAAAGATTGCAAACACCTGCAAATCCATCGGCAGATCAAAGAGAAGAAGAACAGCAATTCTAGAAACAGAAACACAACCACTTTCTGAAAGATAGGACTGGTGGGGAAGTGAATCCAAAGTGACAGGAAGATAGACCCCGGGGGGGAGGGGCCGGCTCCCGGCAAGCGGCGGAGCAACAGGAGCACAAAATCAGGACTTTTAAAAGTCTGTTCTGCTGAGGGACATCACTCCAGAGGCTAAACCGGGCGAAGCCCACGCGGGGTCAGCGTGGCCTCAGGTCCCGCAGGGTCACAGAAGGATCGAGGGTGTCTGAGTGTCGCAGAGTTTGCGGGTATTAAAACAGGAAAGCCGGCTACAGAGACAGAGCCGACAGTAAGCTCACAGCTCAGTGTTACCTTGAACCGGTCGTAGGCTCAGTGAGCTCGGAGCACGGCCGGAGGTCAGGCAGACGGGAGTAACTGGGCACTGTTCTCTGAAGGCACACTGAGGAGTGGGGCTCCAGGCTCTTGGCTCCTCCTGGCCAGAGACCAGGAGGCCGCCATTTGTATTCCTGTCCTCCAGAACTCTACAGAAAGTGCTCAGGGAACAAAAGCTCCTGAAAGCAAACCCGAGTAGATTACTCAGCCCCGCCCCTGGTAAGGGCGGTGCAATTCCGCCTGGGGCAAAGACACTTGAGAATCACTACACCAGGCCCCTCCCCCAGAAGATCAACAAGAAATCCAGCCAAGACCAAGTTCACCTACCAAGGAGTGCGGTTTCAATACCAAGGAGAGTCTCAGAATTCCAGAGGAGGAGAAAGCAAAGCACAGAACTCATGGCTTTCTCCCTGTGATTTTTTTAGTCTTGCAGTTAATTCAATTTTTTTCTTTTTCTTTTTTTTTTTCTCTTCTTCTGCTGAAAATTTTTTTTAACGTTTACCCTTTTCTTTTTTAACGTTTTTTAACTAGTTTATCTAATATATATATTTTCTCTTTTTTATATTTTTCTTTATTCATTTTCTTTTTTTTAATTCTTTTTTTTCTTTCTTTCTTTTTGAACCTCTTTTTATCCCCTCTCTCTCCGCTCACGATTTGGGATCTCTTCTGTTTTGGTTAAAGCATATTTTCCTGGGGTTGTTGCCACCCTTTTAGTATTTTACTTGCTCCTCCATATACTCTTATCTGGACAAAATGACAAGGCGGAAAAATTCTCCACAAAAAAAAAGAAAAAGAGGCAGTACCGAAGGCTAGGGACCTAATCAATACAGACATTGGTAATATGTCAGATCTAGAGTTCAGAATGACAATTCTCAAGGTTCTAGCCGGGCTCGAAAAAGGCATGGAAGATATTAGAGAAACCCTCTCAGGAGATATAAAAACCCTTTCTGGAGAAATAAAAGAACTAAAATCTAACCAAATTGAAATAAAAAAGCTATTAATGAGGTGCAATAAAAAATGGAGGCTCTCACTGCTAGGATAAATGAGGCAGAAGAAAGAATTAGTGATATAGAAGACCAAACGACAATGAATAAAGAAGCTGAGCAAAAGAGGGACAAACAGCTACTGGACCACGAAGGGAGAATTCGAGAGATAAGTGACACCATAAGACAAAACAACATTAGAATAATTGGGATTCCATAAGAAGAAGAAAGAGAGGGGGAGCAGAAGGTATACTGGAGAGAATTATTGGGGAGAATTTCCCCAATACAGCAAAGGGAATGAGCATCAAAATTCAGGAGGTTCAGAGAACACTCCTCAAAATCAATAAGAATAGGCCCACACCCCGTCACCTAATAGTAAAATTTACAAGTCTCAGTGACAAAGAGAAAATCCTGAAAGCAGCCCGGGAAAAGAAGTCTGTAACATACAATGGTAAAAATATTAGATTGGCAGCTGACTTATCCACAGAGACCTGGCAGGCCAGAAAGAGCTGGCATGATATTTTCAGAGCACTAAATGAGAAAAACATGCAGCCAAGAATACTATATCCAGCTAGGCTATCATTGAAAATAGAAGGAGAGATTAAAAGCTTCCAGGACAAACAAAAACTGAAAGAATTTGCAAACACCAAACCAGCTCTACAGGAAATATTAAAAGGGGTCCTCTAAGCAAAGAGAGAGCCTACAAGTGGTAGATCAGTAAGGAACAGAGACAATATACAGTAACAATCACCTTACAGGCAATACAATGGCACTAAATTCATATCTCTCAATAGTTACCCTGAATATTAATGGGCTAAATGCCCCAATCAAAAGACACAGGGTATCAGAATGGATAAAAAAACAAAACCCATCTATATGTTGCCTCCAACATATCTTTTAAGCCCGAAGACACCTCCAGATTTAAAGTGAGGGGGTGGAAAAGAATTTACCATGCTAATGGACATCAGAAGAAAGCAGGAGTGGCAATCCTTATATCAGATCAATTAGATTTTAAGCCAAAGACTATAATAAGAGATGAGGAAGGACACTATATCATACTCAAAGGGTCTGTCTAACAAGAAGATCTAACAATTTTAAATATCTATGCCCCCAACGTGGGAGCAGCCAAATATATAAACCAATTAATAACAAAATCAAAGAAACACATCAACAATAATACAATAATACTAGAGGACTTTAACCCTCCCCTCACTGAAATGGACAGATCATCCAAGCAAAAGATCAGCAAGGAAATAAAGGCCTTAAACGACACACTGGACCAGATGGACATCACAGATATATTCAGAACATTTCATCCCAAAGCAACAGAATACACATTCTTCTCTAGTGCACATGGAACATTCTCCAGAATAGATCACATCCTCGGTCCTAAATCAGGACTCAACCGGTATCAAAAGATTGGGATCATTCCCTGCATATTTTCAGACCACAATGCTCTGAAGCTAGAACTCAACCACAAGAGGAAGTTTGGAAAGAACCCAAATACATGGAGACTAAACAGCATCCTTCTAAAGAATGAATGGGTCAACCGGGAAATTAAAGAAGAATTGAAAAAAATCATGGAAACAAATGATAATGAAAATACAATGGTTCAAAATCTGTGGGACACAACAAAGGCCGTCCTGAGAGGAAAATATATAGCGGTACAAGCCTTTCTCAAGAAACAAGAAAGGCCTCAGGTACACAACCTAACCCTACACCTAAAGGAGCTGGAACAAGAACAAGAAAGAAACCCTAAGCCCATCAGGAGAAGAGAAATCATAAAGATCAGAGCAGAAATCAATGAAATAGAAACCAAAAAAACAATAGAGCAAATCAACAAAACTAGGAGCTGGTTCTTTGAAAGAATTAATAAAATTGATAAACCCCTGGCCCGACTTATCAAAAAGAAAAGAGAAAGGACCCAAATAAATAAAATCATGAATGAAAGAGGAGAGATCACAACTAACACCAAAGAAATACAAACTATTATAAGAACATACTATGAGCAACTCTACGCCAACAAATTTCTGGAAGAAATGGATGCATTCCTAGAAACATATAAACTACCACAACTGAACCAGGAAGAAATAGAAAGCCTGAACAGACCCATAACCAGTAAGGAGATTGAAACAGTCATTAAAAATCTCCAAACAAACAAAAGCCCTGGGCCAGATGACTTCCCGGGGGAATTCTACCAAACATTTAAAGAAAAACTAATTCCTATTCTCCTGAAACTGTTCCAAAAAATAGAAATGGAAGGAAAACTTCCAAACTCATTTTATGAGGCCAGCATCACCTTGATCCCCAAACCAGACAAGGATCCCATCAAAAAAGAGAGCTATAGTCCAATATCCTTGATGAACACAGATGCAAAAATACTCAACAAAATACTAGCCAATAGGATTCAACAGTACATTAAAAGAATTATTCACCACGACCAAGTGGGATTTATTGCAGGGCTGCAAGGTTGGTTCAACATCCGCAAATCAGTCAATGTGATACAACACATCAATAAAAGAAAGAAAAAGAACCATATGATACTCTCAATAGATGCTGAAAAAGCATTTGACAAAGTACAGCATCCCTTCCTGATCAAAACTCTTCAAAGTGTAGGGATAGAGGGCACATACCTCAATATCATCAAAGCCATCTATGAAAAACCCACCGCAAATATCATTCTCAATGGAGAAAAACTAAAAGCTTTTCTGCTAAGGTCAGGAACACGGCAGGGATGTCCATTATCACCACTGCTATTCAACATAGTACTAGAAGTCCTAGCCTCAGCAATCAGACAACAAAAGGAAATTAAAGGCATCTAAATTGGCAAAGAAGAAGTCAAATTATCACTCTTCACAGATGATATGATACTATATGTGGAAAACCCAAAAGACTCCACTCCAAAACTGCTAGAACTTGTACAGGAATTCAGTAAAGTGTCAGGATATAAAATCAATGCATAGAAATCAGTTGCATTTCTCTACACCAACAAGACAGAAGAAAGAGAAATTAAGGAGTCAATCCCATTTACAATTGCACCCCCAAACCATAATATACCTAGGAATAAACCTAACCAAAGAGGCACAGAATCTATACTCAGAAAACTATAAAGTACTCATGAAAGAAATTGAGGAAGACACAAAGAAATGGGAAAATGTTCCATGCTCCTGGATTGGAAGAATAAATATTGTGAAAATGTCTATGCTACCTAAAGCAATCTACACATTTAATGCAATTCCTATCAAAGTACCCTCCATCTTTTTTAAAGAAATGGAACAAATAATTCTAAAACTTATATGGAACCAGAAAAGACCTCAAATAGCCAAAGGGATATTGAAAAAGAAAGCCAAAGTTGGTGGCATCACAATTCTGGACTTCAAGCTCTATTACAAAGCTGTCATCATCAAGACAGCATGGTACTGGCACAAAAACAGACACATAGACCAATGGAACAGAATAGAGAGCCCAGAAATAGACCCTCAACTCTATGGTCAACTAATCTTTGACAAAGCAGGAAAGAATGTCCAATGGAAAAAAGACAGCCTCTTCAATAAATGGTGTTGGGAAAATTGGACAGCCACATGCAGAAAAATGAAATTGGACCATTTCCTTACCCCGCACACGAAAATAGACTCAAAATGGATGAAGGACCTCAATGTGCAAAAGGAATCCATTAAAATCCTTGAGGAGAACACAGGCAGCAACCTTTTCGACCTCAGCCGCAGCAACATCTTCCTAGGAACATCGCCAAAGGCAAGGGAAGCAAGGGCAAAAATGAACTATTGGGATTTCATCAAGATCAAAAGCTTTTGCACAGCAAAGGAAACAGTTAACAAAATCAAAAGACAACTGACAGAATGGGAGAAGATATTTGCAAACGACATATCAGATAAAGGACTAGTGTCCAAAATCTATAAAGAACTTAGCAAACTCAACACCCAAAGAACAAATAATCCAATCAAGAAATGTGCAGAGGACATGAACAGACATTTCTGCAAAGAAGACATTCAGATGGCCAACAGACACATGAAAAAGTGCTCCATATCACTCGGCATCAGGGAAATACAAAACCACAATGAGATATCACCTCACACCAGTCAGAATGGCTAAAATCAACAAGTCAGGAAATGACAGGTGCTGGCGAGGATGTGGAGAAAGGGGAACCCTCCTACACTGTTGGTGGGAATGCAAACTGGTGCAACCACTCTGGAAAACAGCATGGAGGTTCCTCAAAATGTTGAAAATAGAACTGCCCTATGACCCAGCAATTGCACTACTGGGTATTTACAAACGTAGTGATCCAAAGGGGCACGTGCACCCGAATGTTTATAGCAGCAATGTCCACAATAGCCAAACTATGGAAAGAACCTAGATGTACATCAACAGATGAATGGATAAAGAAGATGTGGTATATATACAAAATGGAATACTATGCAGCCATCAAAAGAAATGAAATCTTGCCATTTGCAACAACATGGATGGAACTAGAGCGTATCATGCTTAGCGAAATAAGTCAAGCGGAGAAAGACAACTATCATATGATCTCCCTGATATGAGGAAGTGGTGATGCAACATGGGGGCTTAAGTGGGTAGGAGAAGAATCAATGAAACAAGATGGGATTGGGAGGGAGACAAACCATAAGTGACTCTTAATCTCACAAAACAAACTGAGTGTTGCTGGGGGGAGGGGGATTAATGGGGGGAGGGGGGTTGGGAGAAGGGGTTGGGGTTATGGACATTGGGGAGGGTATGTGCTTTGGTGAGTGCTGTGAAGTGTGTAAACCTGGCGATTCACAGACCTGTACCCCTGGGGATAAAAATATATGTTTATGAAAAATTAAAAATAAAAAAAAGAATAGCAAAACTTGTCTTTTAGGGTCAATCTGAGATGTTAAAATAACCAGAAGTCACTGAACACCAAATCTACTGATGAATTCAGGCAACTAAGCTAGGTGCTGGAGGAAGATGGAGGAGCAATGAGTCTACTTTTCTTACATGACTTACTTGTAAATGACTCCAAGGGCATTCCCAAAGGGATAGAAGCAAAAAGTGTTTTGAACAATGGCAGAGTTATTGAAGTAAGTGTATAACTTTTCAAAGTGATTATTTTCAGAGATGATTTTACTTAAAGATGTTAGGGTCCTTTTTTAAAAAAAAAAAAAAAGGTGTTAGGTCCTAGAATTTTTTAATGTGTCTTTGGAGGGGCACCTGAGGGGCACATTTTTTAAATGTGTCTTTAAGAGGTGCACCAGACTGAGGGGCACCTCAGTCAATTAAACATCTGACTCTTGATTTCCACCCAGGTCATGATCTCAGGGTCATGAGATCGAGCCCTAAGTCCAGCCCAGCAGTGAGCCCTGTGTCTGCAGTTGGCGTGGAGCCAGCTTGGCATTCTCTCTCTAGCTCTTCCTCTGCCCCTCCACCCTCAGTAAAAAACATAAATCTAAAAAATGTGTCGTTACAATCACAAATAGCTAAACTATAAACTACTTAAGGACAATGACAATGTGATATTCTTATATTTTTCCTTCAAGTATTTAGCACTGTGCTGGGCTTAATAATAGACACTCTAGATGCTCAATGAAATACTTATTTTTGATTGTTAAAATAAATAAAAATAGATCGACAGTTTTAGAAGAACTTTTTAAGAGTCAGAGTTCTAGGGAGGCCTGGGTGGCTCAGTTGGTTGAACGGCTGCCTTCAGTTCAGGTCATGATCCCAGTGTCCTGGGATCGAGTCCCATATTGGGCTCCTTGCTTGGCAGGGAACCTGCTTCTCCCTCTGCCTCTGCCTGCCTCTCTGCCTACTTGTGATCTCTCTCTCTGACAAATAAATAAATAAAATCTTAAAAAAAAAAAAAAGAGTCAGAGTTCTAATCTATCATAGTTTAGTATTTTCTTGACTTATGTTTGTGTTATTTGCCATGTGCATCTCTTTATTTTTTCCAAAGCAATGTATTAGTTTGTGACAATTTATACAGTTAAAGATGATTTACTGTTATTGTGTTTGAATATTTAAAATACCATGGAAATCCTTTGGAAAAATAATAGCAAACATTTATTACTTATTGTGTTTCAGGTTATTGTTTCTCTCTCATTCTCACACTGTATTTATCCAACCAGCCATCTATTCATCCATCCACCTACCTATCTATTTACACTAATTTGTCCCTTACAGGGGTTAAAATACGAGAGTGTTTTTAATGCAGTAATTTAAATGTGAGGAGACTAATGCTAAGTTAACTTGCCTGATGTCCATAGTTAGTAAATGGTAGAACTGGGATCTGAACCCACATGGTCTGGCTCTGGAATCCATGTTCACAAGGACTGTACTGCACAACCACTATCATATACACTGCTGCTGCTTTTATTAGATGCTATCCAAATTTTTCTGTTGTGGAGTTTCATGGATTTTATCAGCTTTGCTTAATATGAATCAGCCCTTCAATCCTGTTTTTGTGAGGTAGATAACCTGGAACTCATTAAATGTTGCCACTGTACCCATAACCCTACTACACTGGAAATTAAAGGGTAAATCCTTTACCATCCTCCCAAGGCCCTGGGGGTCCTTAAGAATGATTAATACAAATCACTAAGCCTGAGTAGCTTTGCCAACATCTTCAACCAAGGCCATCCAACCACTGTTTGGACTTTTCCATTCGGAACTCACTCCTTGCAAGATCACATATTCTTTTTTAAGATATATTTCATTCTTTGAAAGTTATTACATACATTAGCCAGAAATCTACTTATCAACAGCTCTTGCCTATTTGTCCACATATTAGTCTCTGGGCACCCAAAGAAAAAAGTTTATGGTTTCTTCCATATGAGAGAGCTTCAAAAATTTGATACCACCTCACACCAGTCAGAATGGCTAAAATCAACAAGTCAGGAAATGACAGATGCTGGCGAGGATGCGGAGAAAGGGGAACCCTCCTACACTGTTGGTGGGAATGCAAGCTGGTGCAACCACTCTGGAAAACAGCATGGAGGTTCCTCAAAATGTTGAAAATAGAACTGCCCTATGACCCAGCAATTGCACTACTGGGTATTTACCCTAAAGATACAAACATAGTGATCCGAAGGGGCACGTGCACCCGAATGTTTATAGCAGCAATGTCCACAATAGCCAAACTATGGAAAGAACCTAGATGTCCATCAACAGAAATGGATAAAGAAGATGTGGTATATATACAAAATGGAATACTATGCAGCCATCAAAAGAAATGAAATCTTGCCATTTGCGACAACGTGGATGGAACTAGAGAGTATTATACTTAGCGAAATAAGTCAAGCGGGAAAAGACAACTATCATATGATCTCCCTGATATGAGGAAGTGGAGATACAACATGGGGGGTTAAGGGGGTAGGGTACGAATAAATGAAACAAGATGGGATTGGGAGGGAGACAAACTATTAGTGACTCTTAATCTCACAAAACAAACTGAGGGTTGCTGGGGGGAGAAGGATTGGGAGAAGGGGGGTGGGGTTATGGACATTGGGGAGGGTGTGTGCTATGGTGAGTGCTGTGAAGTGTGTAAACCTGGCGATTCACATACCTGTACCCTGGGGGTTAAAAATATATTATATGTTTATAAAAAATTTAAAAAAAATAGAAAAGAAAAAAAATTTGAAAGTAGGTGTCATGCTTCCCTATACTCTACCTCATTTCCCTCAACCAAAGATATAGACTTCTAAAATGTGCCTTGCCATACTAGCACTGTGAATTGGACAATTAACTTTTCCACCTTCATTTTCTCATCTCTTAAATGAGGATAACAACAGAACCATCCTCATTGGATTACTATGAGGATTAAGTGAAATAACAAGATACTTAGGAAGAGTGTCTGGCATATAGCAGCCATTCAGTGTACATAATATAGTGTAATACAATTAAGTGACTTGGTTCCCATTCCCTGTACCCTCACGATGACTCTCCTCTGGCCACATTCCAGCACCAAAGTCTCTCCTTAAGTTTATTTATTTTTTTTTTAAAGATTTTTATTTATTTATTTGACATAGAAATCACAAGTAGGCAGAGAGGCAGACAGAGAGAGAAGGGGAAGCAGGCTCGCTGCTGAGCAGAGAGCCCAATGTAGGGCTCGATCCCAGGACCCTGGCATCATGACCTGAGCCGAAGGCAGAGGCTTTAACCCACTGAGCCACCCAGGAGCCCCTCTCCTTAAGTTTAGTACTCGGTCCTGAACTCCACACTCCAGGAGTGGATGCTCGTACAACAGCTTGATAGATGAAATAAATGAATAAATCTTAATTATATATGAAAGTCATTGTTTTCTACATAAACTTTACAAGTATTTTGAGAGTATAGTGGAAGTAAAGATCTCTTACAGTTTCAGCATAATGACTAAGTAGCTACGGAAAAAATTAACAAGAAATGTACAAGAGGTGTTGAAGGGAATTTGAGGGTGCTACTGTAGGATACAGATTAAGATGAATACATCTACACATGCTTATGAAGATAAAGACACAATCTTGTAAAATGCTAAGTTATTCTAGATCGATTAATAATTATCATATAATCCCAGTGAAAAATATCATCAGGATTGAGGGAAAATAAACATGCAAACTCTTGGGTTCATATCAGGAGAAAAACCATAGGTTTTATGGGAAAATTAGAAAAACCGAGGTAGTCAGGAAGGTGTAGCCTTGCCAAAAAAATCACTATATATAACATAGCTGGAGCGATTAAAGCCACTGGATATGTACATTTAAAAAAAAAAGAAGAAAAGAAAGAAAGATCAATATAAGTTAATGTATGATAAAGGGGGGATTTCAGGTCATTGAAGAAAAACTGGACTGTTTAATAATGGACAATCATATGGAAAGAAAAAGGTAGATCTCTTAAAACAAGTTCAAGGTTGATCAAAGTTTGATTTTAAACATAAATGCATGAAAGAATAGTCATTAAAGAAAAGAAACATCAGTTTTACCATGCAAAAAAATTTAAATGTCTGCACAAAACTCAAAATCCTCTAAACAAAGGTAAAGTCAAAGGGGAATGTGTACAGGGTTAGTAACTACTGTTCCAGGAGAGGATCTTGAGCCGTCTTAGTTCAATTCTCTTCCCTTCTATGCAGATATTATGAAGTTGGGGCTCATCTCTGAGACCGGGATTCAGAGTTCTAGTCCACCCAATTTTCTTGGGCTTCCAGGTGTTAGGAGAAGGAGCTGTATGCAACTGGGGACCAAGTAAAACCTTGGAGTAAGCACTAGGACCATCACCATTCTTCAACAATCACTATTCCACTGTAAGCTATGATGCTGGGAGCCAGCAGTGCCAGGAAGCACAGTGCACCCAGTAGAGATATGAGCTTCCAGGCACTGCCAGAGACTTCAGGCAGCTTGGACACATTCGTTATCCCTTAACATGGTACTTGCTAGGCGCTCCTTGCCTCTTCCTTTCCCAGGCAGCAGGTCTTTTCCCTTTTGTGGCAACTTCTGGGGATCAGTTCCCAGCTCCTGCACCCTGCACATGGGCATCATACTGCCTTCTCTCCATTTCCCTCAATTCCCACAGTCTTTTAAGGTCTTCAGAGAAAGCGTCTTTTCCTCTCACTGTATGAGTTACAATAGGATGTTAGACCAAAATTAACAGAAAAATGAAGTCCACTTTCCTAAAAGGCACTTTTATTGGAGGCAGGGGAAATATTTGCCTTAGAGCTTTGCAGTTAGGGAAAAGGGAGGGATAACAGATTTACATATTAAAGCAATCTGAATGCTAATATCCTACTACAAATACCACACCTTTCAGAAACTAAGAGACTTTCCTTACCCTATAGATTAGGAAATATATTTCCTTAATCTATGTAGGGTCAGAAAAGATACACAACACATTAAAATTAGATAAGTACATGTCAAAACAATGAAATATCTTTTTTCACCTATCATTGATAAAAACGAAAAAACTGATAATAATTTATGGTGATAAGGGTATAGGGGAAAGACGCATCACACATAAGCTTTTTGTAGAAGAGTAAACTGGTACTATTTGTAAAGAAGAGGCCATAGCAACAAGCAGTATCATTTCTAGGAATGTAACCTATATTTATTTTCATATTTGTGCAGAAGTACATATCTGGAAATTACAAAAATATCCATAATGAAACATCAGTTAAGTGAATTAAGAAACATCTACAGGATGATAAACAATGGAGCCATTAAGAAGAATACATTAGGTCAACATGTACCGAAATGGAAGGATCTCCTAGATATGGTTGTTAAATGAAAGTATGTTCCTATTGTGTTTGTTCAGAATATTTCCAGGAGGAATGGAAAAGGAGACTAGTGACTGAGACTTTTGCCTGGTGGGGAGATCCCAAACCCCGAGGCCTTGATTCAACCCATCCCAAAGAAGTCACTGAAGGTTCTTGGTCTCATCACAAGAAAGATTTCAAGGATGGACATACAACGCAAGCAGGGAAGTTTATGAGAGCAAAAGTATATTCTTTGAGCGAATGTGAGAGCAGGTGAACTCAAGAGAGAGAGCAGCTGACCTGGGGTTTGGGTTTCAATGTTTTATTGACAGTCTTTAATTAGGGGTTAGAATATTCTTTACCTGGAGAAGGGATTTCTTGGAAGTTGGGTTTCATGCCTTTTCTTTTTCACTTGGTCAGGAGTTTCCGGTCATGGCACCTGCCATCTTGGTCCTATCTGGTTTGATCTGGATTCTTGGGGAGTGCTGCATGACAGGCCTCTGACTTTCCCAATAGCTGCCGATGAATTCCTCCATGTTGGCCTCTAGGTATCCTGTTAGAACCTAACTGCCTACCCTAACAAAACTATAGTACAGTAGGAAGATTTGCTTTTCTCTGATACCTTTTCTAGTATCTTAATATGGGTAGTCATGACTTTTTCAATAAAATCAATTAGTTTCAAAGTTTATAACAAGATTGCTAATTGCAAGAGGAAAAATCATCAGATCATGAGTTCCCTGTCATGACACAGTATTAGAAACACTGCATCATCAATAATATATACAGCCAAACATACCTGAGTGGAATCTAATCCAGTTTAGAGGAAATACAAGTGATATAGGCAAAAGGTAAACAACACCACAAGGAAGCAATCAGGAGAATCATATATTCAATAGGAGAGCTGGTCTGGTCTATTCCACAGGTCAGTACCTTGGGATTGCTCATCTATATATAAGAAACCAATGCAGGGCACCTGGGTGGCTCAGTTGGTTGAGCTTCTGACTCTTGGTTTTGGCTCTGGTCATGATCCTGTGATCTCCAGTCATGAGATCGAGCCCTGCCTCCAGTCCCATCAGATGCTCCATGCCCAGTGAGGAGGCTGCTTGTCCCTCTCCCTCCCTCTACTTGCTCTCTCTCTCTCTCTCTCTCAAATAAGTAAATAAAATAAAATAAAATAAAATAAAATAAAATAAAAAGGGAGGGAGAGAGAGAGAGAAAGAAAGGGAGGAAGGAAGGAAGGAAGGAAGGAAGGAAGGAAGGAAGGAAGGAGAAATCAACACAATCCTAGATTGGATCCTAGTTTTGATAAATCTGCCATAAAAGACCTTTTGGGTACAGACTGGGACTATTTGGCTACAGACTGGGTATTAAGGAATCAGAATTAATTTTGACTGCATAGGAAAATGTCCTCCCTTTACAGAGATGCATATGAATTTTTTAATGCACACTGAAATGTTAAATTCCTGTTTAAAATTTACCTTAAATATTCTCAACATAGAAAAATGAGGGTTTTCTTAAAGAGCAAAATTCCTACAGGTTCTGATTTGGTAGGGCAAATTAAGAATGAGGTAATCGTCAAAATCAAGACAGCCCAGTGAAACGAAAAATGACTGGCTTGAACCGGCTCTTTCCAGTTCTGCAGCAGATGTTTACTGTACCCAGGAGTTACCTAGAAGAGTCGATGGCCCCCCTGATAAACCCTGCTTGCGCTGCGAGTAGAATCAACAGTGCACGCCCACCGAATAGCTGTAAGGGATGGAAGACACGTGAGGCATCTAAGGGGCGAAGTTCAGCTGGAAAAACAATTCCTTTCACCCGCAGCACAGACCAGATTTGATTCCCTTCTGCAAAACCGTAAGCAGAGTTAAGCAACTCATTTTGGCTGTACAGTCAGCTGCCTTGGAGACCAGCACACACTTTGTCTAATCAATAATGCAAATGCTGGAGAGAATTTCAGGAGGCTACATTTTCTCCGGCCATCAGAGTTATTTTCTTAAAGAGTCCTTAGCAAAGGAGATGGGGCGTGCTGGGGGGCCTTGCCGACACTCTGCGCCACCTGCGCTTCCATTCTGTTACTTAGAGAGGAAAGGAGAGAAAGGGAAAGAGAAGTCATACTCTTCATGATAGAGACCCAGATGAGCTGGCCTCTTCAAAACAGAAAAATGGAAGAAGCGTCTTTCCAGTTGATGGTGATGACCTACTCTGAGGGTTCTGTGCTCTCGTAACAATTATATCCACTCTCGAGGGTACATGATACGATGAGCGTTGGGTGTTATACTTAACTAATGAGTCACTGAACATTACAGCAAAAACTAATGATGTCCTAAACCTTGGCTAAATGAATTTAAATTAAAAAAAAATTATATCCACTCTCAATCACTGACTCATCCATTCATTACCCAAATAACATGCACTTAGTGCTTGGCCTGTGTTAGTCACGGCACCCTTCCCGTAGTACCCAATATTTATCATAAAAAAGTACAATACAGTGTCAGTACTCCCTGGATCATTCCTGTTTATTCGCCTGTCCCTATTTGAGGGGACAGAGGAAATATCTTGTTAATTGTTAGAGTCCCAGGGCCTGGCACGTTGTAGGACTCAAAAAGATGCTGAATGAATGAATGAACATCCAAACCAGAGTCGGGTCCAGGGTTACAAAGACGCATCCACCACTGTCTTACGCTGCCTTGTTGAATTCTCTAACCAAAAATTTGGAAGAACAAGTACATCATGTATGACAGAACAGCATTAGCTCGTGCTGACTCAAAGGAGCTGAAGGTGGAGAGATGGGTGGGAGTAAACAGGAGGCATCAGTAAATGGAATGGCAGGCTGTGCAAGCAGAACGACTAAACGGGCAGCCCCAGGAAGGTCCAGGCTGCAAGAGTTGAGGGAAGGATTAGGATACAGGAGGGGGCTCTGACTCAGGGTCATTAGCGATGGAAAAAGTACACATTGAGAAATGCATCAGTGCCATTTAAAATACAGAAACCATGTTAAAGTCTAAAAACAGGGAAGCTAACAAAGCCACATTAATTTTCTCTAAAAGATGAGTTCCGGACACTATGTTCAAACCTCTCTCGGTAGCAGCAAATACTTTTCTGATTAGGAGATTAAGAAATACTGGTCCCCTGTTCACGGAAGCTGGGCTTCTTTCCATGCTAAAGAAGCCTTACAAGTTGCTATGGTGAACATATATATCTACATATTCTGATTTTATGGGCAATATATACCTCCTCTACACTCCCACTAAAAATGCTGCTTTCCTTTACCTACTTGCTCATTCATTCATTCGTTCCTTGTATTCAACAAATATTTATTAAGACTCTGATGAGCCAAGCTCTGTTCTAGGTGCTGGGACTATACAGGGTGACCAACTGGACTGGTATGCCCAGGAGAAACCTAGTTTTAGCACTGAGAGTCCTCTGTGCTAGGAAAGCCCTCTCTCCTGGGCTGATGTTGGTCATCCCAGAGCCCACAGAGTTGAGATTTTAGGTACAGAGGGCCCTAGGAAGCCCTTGCTAAAGATTATTTTGAAGAAAAGCCCTGGAGTAGATAATAATGGCCACACAGATTTCTTGGAAAAGAGCTGTCCAGAAAGGTCAAAGCCAGAGATGCCCTGCTGGCCCCATGAGCACAAGAAGCAGCTAAGAAGCTAGGATTGCTGAGGACACAGTGCGAGGTGTTGGGCTGGCAGAAAGGGCTACTTAAGATGGCGAAAGTTCCCGCCACAAAACCTGAACTTGGACAGGAGAACAAAGGCCCAAGATGGCGAAAGTGCCCACCACAAGACCTGAGCTCGGACAGGAGAGCAAAAGCCCAAGCAGGAATCTGAGACCCTCTTGCTCCGGGTTCCCATGGACCAATGGGACCCTGACAAGCAGGAATCTGAGACCCCTGCCCTGGGCTCCAGTGGACCAATGGGACCTCGATGAGCAGGCGAAATATCCAAATAAGGGAAACTTCCAAAAGACCCCTGAACTTCCTCCGAGACCCCTTAAAAGCCCCCTCCTCCCTGCCTTGGGTACACTTCCGCCACTCTGCTTTCCAGAGTTGAGGAACCTCGCTGGAGGGTGTGCACTTCCTCCCGGTGCAACTTTCCTGGCTCCCCTTCTCCTGAGCCCTGAAACTTCGCTGGAGAGTGTTTTTAATAAATCTTGCCTTGCACCCACTTTGCCTGGTGTTGTGTTTATCTCGCTGGAAAAAAAAACTTTACACGAGGTGAGGCAAAGGAGATGAGATCCGAGAGACAAGGGCAGATGGATTATGTGAGGACATGTCAGTCCTAGCAAGGATTTCAGCTTCCTCTGAGTGATAGGAGAGGGCACAGGAGAGTTTTGACCTAGGAAGGGACAGGATCATTTTGGCTGCTGTGTTAAGAGTAAGCCATAGAAGGGAAACAATAGGACAGGGAGGTGTAGTATTTAAATTGTCCTTTTATTATTATTATTTTTAGTAATCTCTATACCCAACAGCGGCAGGGGTGGGGGAGGGGGGCGGGGGGTGTAGGGGGCTTGAACTCACAACCTTGAGATTAGATCAAGAGTTGGCTCTTTTGACTGGGCCAGCCAGGTGCCCCTTAAATTATCTTCTTGGAAAGTTCTAGTCCTCAGCTGTGCCCAATGAAACTGATGGAAAGATTATGTTCTTTTTATCTCTCTTTTTAAAGATTTTATTTATTCATTTGAGAAAGAGTGAGAGCATGAGCAGGGGAGAGGGGCAGAGAACGAGGGACAAGCAGACTCCCTCAGCAGGGAGTCCGATGTGGGGCTTGATCCGAGGACTCCAAGATCGTGACCTAAGCAGAAGTCAGATGCTTAATCAACTGAGCCACCCAGGTGCCCCCAGATTTATCTTTTCAAAAAAAGGAGGAGTCTACTCTTTCATGGTTCAGTTATGACTGCTGATCCTTAAATTTTGTAATAAAAGAGAAATAGTTTCAAACATGAAGATTATAAATGGTGTCATCTAAATCACAACTCTCACATAACATGAACATACTGTCACAGAATGGTGTTATGGATGTGCTGTCTGGGGGCACCTGGGTGGCTCAGTCAGTTAATAAGTGTCTGCCTTTGGCTCAGGTCATGATCCCAGGGTCCTGGGATCAAGCCCCACATTGGGCTCCCTCTGAGCAGAGGGCCTGCTTCTCCCCCCGCCCCTCTTCCTGCTTGTGCTCTCTCTCTGACAAAATGAATAAATAAAGTCTTTCTTAAAAAGTAAAAATAAGGGCGCCTAGGTGGCTCAGTGGGTTAAGCCTCTGTCTTCAGCTCAGGTCATGATCCCAGGGTCCTTGGATTGAGCCCCGCATCAGGATCTCTGCTCAGCAAGGGGCCTGCTTCCCCCTCTCTCTCTGCCTGTCTCTCTGCCTACTTGTGATCTCTGTCTGTCAAATAAATAAATAAAATCTTAAAAAAAAAAAAAAGTAAAAATAGATTTTCCAAAATTTTAATAACAGTTAATATCTGATTTAAAAAAAAGATCTGATTTAAAATATGTATATTTAACTCTTAGGCCTGCTCAAGTTATTTTTCCAGACTTTTCCTGCACATTGAATACTGAACTAGAAATATAACATCTTAGAGCCCAAGGAAAGTAGCTCTCCTACGTCACCTCCATTATTGCTGCTGAGAGGACACAGAGGCCCAGGGAAGTTTAGTGATTTGCTCAAGGGGTCTCTGCTGAAAAGAAATCATGTTGAAAGTCCAAATAGTTTCCTCATTTTTTCAAGAATCCTTTTTCAGAGCCTCCCACAATACAGTGGGGAAGCAGAATGCTTTGCTCAAAAGGGCCCACCCCCAAGCTCCCTGCAACACCCAGCCAGAGAGCTACTCCAGCTTGCTGTGTTCTCCTGTGGAGATTTATGCCTGCCCCCTCCGGAGCATGCTGTGTCCCAAAGTCTCAGACATGAAGAATGAGACAAATAAAACCAATTTCCACAGAGGCCATAATGTAGAAAATATTGCTTCTTTTCCCCTGCTAAATCAAACAATTGAGCCTGCTTCCCCTATAAATCCTCTCCCCCTCATTGTGGCATCGTGGCACTCATGTGACAAATGTTTATTGGAGACCTACTTTGTGTCAGGCATTCTACTCAGCAGTGGCCTGCATTTATTAGCATCGATGCTTTAGGATTAATTTGGGATGGATGGAAACTTACTCCATCTAATAAAAGTCTCTTCTTTAAAATGTGGTAGAAAAACCCATAGCCGTCTACATTGTAAAACACCACGTAGTTGTTAAGTTAAAAAAAAAAAATGATAGCCTTTGGAAAACATGTTCTGATTTCTAAAAACATTTTAAGGAGCAGAAGAGAACACTTTAAGGTGGGTACAATGAAGAAAATAAATTTAATTCATTAATTAGCTAACTAACATAACTAAAGTCACCCAGGTGCGTTCTATATCTTTATAAGCATCAGCACTGGACGATAGGAGAGGAGGACTAACTGGGGAGAGCAGGAAGAGCCTGGGTCATCCAAAGGACCAGTTAAAATTTTATTACTTGGTACTTAGCCTACGCAGGACAAACTACTTTTTATGGTGATGTGACCAAATGTTGGAGATTGGGTTGAGACAGTGAAAAAAGGAGACTAGGTAAAGAATAGGAGAGCCAGGTTCAAGTTCCAGTGGCTCCAACTTGATATCTGTGATCTTTACAAGTCACTAAGTCACTCTAAGGCCCAACATCTTAAAAACAAACCAGAGAGTCAGAGAAAAAGGTAAACAATGGAATGGGAGAAAATACTTATAAATTATGTAACTGGTTAAGGGTTAATATCCAGAATACATAAAGAACTCCTTATAGAATTTAAAGAACTCAAAAACAACAACAAAAAACAACTGGACAAAGGATTTGATTAGAGATTTCTCCACAGGAGATATACAAACGGCCAAGGAGCATATGGGAAGAGGCTCAACATCACTAATTATTAGGGAAATGCAAATCAAAACTACAATGAGGTATCACTCACACCCATTAGAAATAACAAGTATTGACAAGGATGTGGTGAAACTGAAACATCTGAACACTATTGGTGGGAATGTAAAATGGTACAGCCATTGTAAAAAACAGTATAGTTGTTCCTCAGGACTCCTGGTGGCTCAGTTGTTTAAGTGTCTGCCTTTGGCTCAGGTCATGATGGCAGCGTCTGGGTCAAATCCCACATGAGGCTCCCTGCTCAGAGAGGAGCCTGCTTCTCCCTCTGCCTGCCACTCCCCCAGCTTGTGCGCTCGCTCTCTGACAAATAAATAAAATCTTAAAAAAAAAAAAAAAAAAGGAAAACAGTATAGTGGCTCCTTAAAAAATTAAAAATAGAATTATCAAATGAGTCCACTCAGGAAATATACATAAGAAATGCAAAACCAAGGACTCAAGCAGGTACTTGTATACCCATGTTAATACAGCATTATTCACAATATCCAAGAAGCAGAACTAATTCAAATAAAAACGAACAGGTGGATAGATAAACAAAAATGGTATATATAGACAATGGAATTCTATTAAGCCTTTAAAAGGAAGAGAATTCTGACATGCGCTATAACATGAATGAACCTTGAAGACATTATGCTACATGAAATAAGCCAGTCGGAAAAGGATAAATACTGTATTATTCCTCTTATATGGGGTAGCCAGGGTAGTCAAATTCAAAGAGACAGAAAGAATGGCGGGTGCCAGGAAATGGCAGAAGGGCAGAATGGGGAGTTACTGTTTAATGGGTGTGGAATTTCAGTTTGAGAAGATGAAAAAAGTTCTAGAAATGGATGGTGGTGATGGTTACATAATAATGTGAGTGTACGTAACATCACTGAACTGTACACATGGAAATCATTAAAATGGCAAATTTAACGCTACGTATCTCCTACCACAATTTAAAAAAAAGACTCAGGAGAGTAATATCTGTTTGGAGTATCTCACAGAGTTGTATGCAATCAAATCTGGGGACTTATACAATAAGTTAATAGTAATAAGCACCCAGAATTAGTTCCTCTATTTGATACTTTAAGAAGCCCCAGACCAGAATTTCAAGCCACGGCAGTGTCTGCTATTTTAAGCATTTGATTCATCCTATAACTAGAACAGGCAGCCCCAGGGCCCCGTGTCCCATCACCTCCATACCTCCAACTGGAATTCCCCTGAAGCTCAGACTCACCTGGCGCCAACAGCACCCTTCTCTGGTACCCCCTGACTCATCCTGCTTGTGGCCCAAGGCACTCACCCATGCAGATGCAACCTCTGTTTCCACAGACAGATGACCAAAAATGTAAGAGAGGTTACACCCTCAAGACAACCCTCAATTGCTTGGGGAACAGATCCAGTGGATTACTGCTTCAGCATCCTGTTCTCCCAAGTAGACAATTCCAACAGATATTCTGGATGATTCTCAAGAGGTCCTACAGAAGAGGCAATGCAACCCCATTGCTTACATCTAGCAACCTTTATAGGACGCCACATAGGGACCTTACCCCTCGCCTGTCTCACTCTTCCCACTTCTTCCTTCAGGCTGCCTCAAGTCGTGTCCCAGGTAAACTACCTGAAGCCAAAACCGTATCTCAAAGGCCTAATTAAAAACATTATGATCTTAATTTTATATTAATTTCCTTAATATTTTATAGCTTGGCAGTTTTTTAAAGATACAAGCAATTCATAGTTGTGTTCTAAAGTATGTTTACAAATTTATAAATATTTTGAGACTTTGAACATAATTTTCCTACTTCAGAATGTGATTAGGCTCCCAAGCCAGAACAGAGTTCCTACTTTGGGAGAAGTGGGAAGGAATGGTTGGGAAAGGATTTACCAGGGAAAACTTGGGCCTGAATCTTAAAGAATAACCAACAATTCAAGGACAAGAAGCCCGCTGCAGGTGGAAGAACAACAGAACAGAACACAGCTTCAGCTTTCACCCCAACTCTACAGGACCTAATACAAGTACCCAATTATTTGTTGAGAGAAGGAGAGAAAGAGAGGTGGGGGAGTGGGGTGGTTCAGAGGAAGAGGAAGATAGAGAATCTTAAGCAAACTCCAGGACCAACACACAACCCAATACAGGGCTCAATCTCACAACCCTGGGACTGTGACCTGAGCCAAAATCAAAAGTCAGAGGATGGGGCACCTGGGTGGCTCAGTGGGTTAAGCCTCTGTCTTCAGCTCAGGCCATGATCTCAGGGTCCTGGGATCAAGCCCCACATCAGGCTCTCTGCTCAGTAGGGAGCCTGCTTCCTCCTCTCTTTCTGCCTGCTTCTCTGCCTACTTGTGATCTCTTTCAAATAAATAAATCTTAAAAAAAAATGCTAACATGATGGGGTGCCTGGATGGCTCAATGGGTTTTAACTCTCTGCTTTCGGCTCAGGTCATGATCTCAGAGTCCTGGGATCGAGCCCCACATCAGGCTCTCTGCTCAGTAGGGAGCCTGCTTCCTCCTCTCTCTCTCTGCCCGCCTCTCTGCCTACTTGTGATCTCTGTCAAATAAATAAGTAAAATCTTAAAAAAAAAAAGTCAGAGGATTAACTAACTGAGCCAGCAGGGACCTGACCACCAAGCTCTTTAGATTTTTTTTTTTTTAATTTATTGATCAGAGAGAGAGAGGGGAGAGAGCAAGCACAGGCAGACAGAATGGCAGGCAGAGGCAGAGGGAGAAGCAGGCTCCCTGCCGAGCAAGGAGCCCGATGTGGGACTCGATCCCAGGATGCTGGGATCATGACCTGAGCTGAAGGCAGCTGCTTAACCAACTGAGCCACCCAGGCGTCCCCACCAAGTTCTTTAAAACCTACCTATGGGGATTTCTTTTTTTTTAAATTAATTATTTTTATTAACATATAATGTATTATTAGCCCCAGGGGTACAGGTCTGTGAATCGTCAGGCTTACACACTTCACAGCACTCACCATAGCACATATCCTTATGGGGATTTCTGAAAGCAGACTTGGTACGATGGAAAAGAATTACTCTTCTATCACCCCCAGAGAAAGACTGTTGGACACTCAAAACAAAGAAGCAAGAAGAGATTCATTTTATTTCAGGAGGAAATAAGGCTAGATAGGTAAGATGTTTCTCAATTTAACTTCCTCGGGGCTTTTTACTTTCTGTGGCATAACAAACCGACCCCAGAACCATCTGACCCAACGTGGGATGGAGGTGAAGGGATTATCCCTAGAAAGCAGCAATTTAAAGGAAAAAGAGTAGGAAGAAGGGAAATTCCAAGTGATGGCCACAAGAGGAGGAGGAGAGGAGAAGCTCCGGAGGCCAAGGTCAACAGGTGAGAGGGGCCATTCCTCTGTTGGTCACTTCTGCCAAATTTCTTGTGGCTGAATCAACAAGTATTTTGAGAGCCCACTCTGTGCTATGTTTTTATCTAACAATTATTATTCACTTACATCTAGAAATAAATCATGACTCTCCATTATTAATTATTGAACAACAAGTGAAATAATAGCAAGTGCCAAAGTATCGTGTACTTAGGACTTGTACACCCCTGCATTATATGTGAATTATGTAATTCAGTGAGTAATCGGAACTTCCCCATGTCCCATCTACAGCCAGAATCTTCTCCAGGTTAACATGCAAAGGGAACGACATAAAGCCCGAGCCCAGCCCGGAGGGGCGAGAAGGACACGATTTCAGGTGGTCTATCGCTACATCCATACGTATCCTCACATCCCTACAGAGCTGGCTCAGGGTTCCCTGGCTCTGGAGTTTAGAAATGGAAGCCAGACACTTCTCATTGCCTCCTCTGTGGCTGCACGGGTTCCAGCTTCCATCAACTCAGCCTGATATTTGCCTTTGCCCTTGTCCTGTTGACAATCTAGTGTCAACCAGGAAGCAGGAAAGGCCTTCTAAAATGTATGTGAGTTGAGTATGTGCTGTATATAGTGACTGGCTTCCAAAGAATAACGAATAGAAAGGGGGAAAATAGTGAAAATAGTAAGTAATAGTGGCGCAACATGGCAGACCTACCCAACCCAAATGCCCAGGTCAGTATCACCTGCTCAGGTGGCTCTGACATGACGGAAGGAGAAAGGCACCTCATTTCTTTAGTATTCTTTCCCCAGAGCCACTGCCCCACTCCAGTCATAAAGAAAACACCAGACAAATCTAGACTGAGGGACAGTACTGATCAGTACTCCCCAAAACTGTCAAGGTCATGAAAAACCAGGAAATACTGAGAAAGTTATGGCCAAGAGACCTGAAGGAGACATTAAGAACTAAATGCCATGTAGTGTCCTGGATCAGATTTTGAGATAAAGAAAGGACATGAATGGAAAAACTGGTGAAAACTTTATGTAAAGTCTGCAGTTGAGTTAGTAAGAGTCTACCAACAGCGGTTTCTCAGTTTTGAGAAAAGCACCACAGCAATGAGAGGTAGTATCTTCAGGGGAAACTGAAACTGAGCAGCCTGCTTTTAGAAATCCTTGTAGCAAACTTTTCAAGAGCTATGTGCTCCTGTTAGGACCTCTACCATGAGGATAAAACAATGAACTATCTATGCTATCTCTGCAACTTTTCCATGAACCTAAAGCTATTTCAAAACAAAAACCGTATTTTTCAAAAAGAGAAAAAAAAACATAATGGTAGGAAAAATCATCCCACGGCCCCCAGCTCACACAGGGTAAATACCAAATTTTTACAGTGGCCCTGTTGACCCTTTTGGAAGTTACGACGCCCTTCCTGGAATGACTTACTCCCCATCCCTGCTTTATTTTCCTCCAGGGTATTATTTAACCTTTCCTGACATGTATATATAACTTAGCCATTTCATGTGCTGTCTTTCTCCTCCTTTCTCCCTACCCACATTTACCAGAATGTAAACACCAGGGCAGCAGGAAATGTCCCCTTTTTTCATCTAGGAGAATAAAGTAGGACTTGGTAATTATTTGTTGAAGAAATTAATGAGCTCATGGTTCAATCAATCTCTTCTACCTGAATACCCTTACAATTTAGAACTCTAGAACTCATTTTTGATTGTTTTAACCTCAAAACTAAAACGATTACATAGAGAAAGCAAATGAATATTAATGCTACAAAGTTAACTAGTCCTCTAGATTTACTAGATAGATATTTATGCAAATGTATGAAATAACATAGGTAGAAAGCTGTTCATTTTGGTTTTATTTGAAGTGGCAAAGCCTTGAAATAATGTTACTACCCATCAATAGGGATAAATAAATAAATCCTGCTACAGTCATAAGTAATAAATAAATAAATAAAGATAAAGATAAATAAATCCTGCTACATTCATAATAAATAAATAAATACAATAAAATATTAAGCCATTAGAAAAAAGAGGAAGCTTCTTGTCTACTAATGTGAAATGATAGAGAAGACATGTTAAAGGGGAAAAAGCAAGCAAGATAAAGACAGTGTTTATGGTGCACTACTGGTTGGTTAAATGGGCAAAAATGTTTATATATATTTGTTTTATGTGCCTAAAATATATTTCAATGGTCACACAAGACTGGAACATTAGTGGACTGGAACTGGGTGCCATGAAGGGCAGGATGCCCTTCTTTAATTTTTGAAATTTGGACTAAATGAACATCTTACCTATTTTAATTAACTCATTAATTAAAGTGAAATTAACTTTTAAAAAATGGATCTTCTACACATTATGCAATGCTGATCTAACAGTCACTTAAAAATAAAATGAAACTGACACCCTGAAATAGCGTTTTAATTTTTTCTTTTTACTGTTTATTCTAGATCATGCTGGTATAGTTAATCTCATTAACAATTAAGGACCTTTTAAATGTTGGGTACCATTTGTATATATTAAGTATTGAATTTATTTTTCAAAAATGGATTACTTTTATAATAAGAAAATTATTAGAGTTAATTCCATCTGCCTGAATCACTCCCCACCATGGGTAAAATGACTGTACTCAAAATCTCGACTGGCTTATTTTAGATTTTTTAGTTTATTTAGTTCATTGGACTTTTTGTGGGATCCACATAAGTCCAAGAAGCTGCTTTATGTCATTTTTATTTTTATTTTTATTTTTTTATTCGAGGATAAGATACATACAAAAAACAGTACATATGTTTTAAGTGTACAGCTTAGAGACTATTCATAAGCTGAACACACTTATATGCATAGCACTAAGATTTTAAAAAAAAGACTATTACTAGCATCCCCGAAGTACCCCATTCCCTTCTTGTCACTCTCCCCTCCCCCTTTAGTAATCAATCCTGTGACTTCTAAGAGGATAGCTTAGTTTTAACTGTTTTTGTACATCATACACAGGTAAGTGGACAGGAATGCCCTTTTGTGTCTGGCTTCTCTAATGCAACACTGCTTGTGAGCTTTGATTCTCACTGTTGCATGTAGTTAGAAGTGAATTATATGCACTGGGTACAGCACTCCCTTGTGTAACTGTGTCACAATTCATTGATCTATTCTATTGCTGATGCACGTTTTGAGTACTTTTCAGTTTGGTTTATAAATGGGCTCCTGTGATCAGTCCTATAAACATCTTTAAGGAATGCTCACATATTTCCACCGGGAGAAGAAATGCTTGATAGAGGTATGTGCAGCTTTAAAAGATACCGGCCAAATACTTTTTTCCAAACAGTTGTGCCAGTTTATACTCCCACAACAGCAATGAGAGCTCCAGGTGCTCCCCGTCCTCCCCAACATCTCCTATTTTCCATTTCAACTGTTCTGGTGCATGTGTATTGGTATCATTGGAAGCTGGTTTCGGAAAGTACCATATTCTCCCCAAAATTCTTCAAGCTGGGTAAGTTATTAAAAAAGGTTGATGTGAAGAAGTGGAAGTTAGAGAGAGCCTTATTTTTTTTTTATGGATTCCCTTTTTTTACTCTTTGGGGTCCTTATTATATGCATGTTAAGTTGAAAAATATGTATGTTCCTATACATATTTTTACAAGAATATGTTCCTATATTCTTGAAGTTCAGAGGCTGGTAGGCGATGCCAATTTTGTTATTTAGAAATATGTTATTATTTTTCTAAATCAACTGAGGGCTGTGTACTGGTAAGAATCTTAAAATAGACTAAAGTCAAGTACCAGCCGACTCCAAACAAAAGAAGGAAGAGGGCGCATGACAGCAGAAGACAGGCCCATTATCCTTTTAGAAAGCATTAAAAGAAAAACTGGAGAGAAGAGAAAAAAATTCAGAGCTAGAAGGAAAATGGGATGCAATTACCACACCAGAGGATAGTGGGGGAAACTGGGTGTGTCCAGAACCCACAGAAGCCTTGGCTGGAGGACTTCTCTGCGGCATTCAGGAGACTGTACAAGCTGGCAGATCTGTGAGCTCTGAGACAAGTGTTTTCACCTGTGGTAGAAGGAAGCCATGAACAGTCTAGCAAAACACTCTGCTGTATCTGCAGGAAGTAGGAAGGAGCTAACATTGGAGGCATGAACAGGAGCCAGGGGCACTCTCCAAGCCAACCCAAGAGAGTGCTTAATGACCACAAGGGGAAAGCAAAGTGAGCACCCTGGGAAAAGGCTATTTTAAGACCCCGTGTATGCCAAGCTAAGTCAATGCCAAGCCAATTGAAAAAGAAATCTGAAAAATCACCTACTTTCAACTGGAATTGTACATATGAATAAACCAAGGCTCTTAAAAGCGGGGTGTAATTGTGTGAGGTGATTTGGTAGGCCTGATGTGTTGAGTGTGGCCACTGCAGTGGACAGAGGGAATGAGGTACTACCAGAAAAGATAAAGTGAGGAAAGTCTGTACACCAGGGAAGAGGGTTGTAGATGAAAAACTCACCGCCACCATCCCGTCATTTTGATCTAGGGCAGCGGCAACACAAGACAGCTGGAGTTACTGGCAATGGAAAAATGTAAATGAAAGTAAAACCTACAATTTGAGGGCTTTGGGGGAGAATTCAAACCAAAAAAACGTCTCAAATGTTTTTAATAATTCCATATATACTTTCTTTTCAGCAGGAATGGAAAACTCAAATGCCTTCAAGATGAGGTAATTATGCGAATCAGAAGAGTATAGGACAACTGGATGTGGGACAGACTGGCAAACAGGAAGGCTCCACATAAAGGAACTTAGTTTCTAAAAGCACTGGCCCTGCCAAAGGAAATACAGAGGTTGGCTTCATTTCCATGCCACCAGTTTGTAAACAATGTTCTACATGGTGTTAAAACATAAAACATCTTCAAAGGTTTAAAGGATAAAGGTAACATTTTTAGTCTAAAAAGATCTATGAAAAGCCTCTTTCTTTCTTTCTTTCTTTCTTTTTCTTTCTTTCTTTCTTTGTAGTCAGTTTCATTTTGAAGACAATCCCAGTTGGGGTACCTGGGTGGCTCAGTTGGTTAAACATCTGCCTTAAATTCACATCATGACTCAGATCATGATCTCAGGGTCCAGGATCTAGCACCACATGGGGCTTCCTCCTCGGTGAGGAGTCTACTTCTCCCTCTCCCTCTACCCTCTCCCTCTTCATGCTCTCTCTCCAAATAAACAAAATCTTTAAAATAAATAAATAAATAAAGATGATCCCAATTGAATGGAAAATGAAAAGTCCTGACATTTTCCCATCTACATATTGATAAAGGGGACATTTTAACTTTACCTATTTCATGAGATGGCATCTATCTCTCCCTTGGAAAAAAGTTGGCGCTATCCCATTACCTCCTTTACCTCCTAGGCAAACATGGTGTTTGAAACACTGTATGAGTGAAACATTTAAAGGTATATTGAATGAATGAAGGGGTTTTAAGGAGAGCAAAGCACCAGCAGAAGATAGAAGGACAACTTCCGTTTGAAGGTCATAAATCTGAAGAGTCAGGATGGATCACCAGCTCTAACCCTCCTTCTTCCCTTTGGGATTGACTTTTAATCCTAAACAGCTTTGGAAGAGGCCAAAGACTTCAGTGTTACGACCTTGGTCATCTCATTGCTCTAGCAAAGAACAGAGAACATGGGCAGCCACCCAAGAACAGCTATTACAGAACTCACTCCCCAGGTGGTATGAAAATGGACTTAGTCCTTTGGGAATGGGGCAAAGGAAATTTAGAAGTCACACTGATAACTGCTCTAGTTTTCTGACTTCATAGTTCTTGAGGGCAAAGTGGGGTTGCCTATCTCACAGAGTTGTAAGGAGTAAATAATACCGTGTATGTAAAAGGCCTAATATAGTGCCTGGCACATAGTAAACAGTGAACTGTGGATATTATTATCAACTGTGGAACTACTAGGTGACTGAATTCTGTTTGATGGCCCTAATTGGGATGGGAGTAGGGAGGTAGGATAGCAAACTGAGAAGCTGTGGAAAAAACAAAAATATTTCAACAACGGCCCATAAATTATTTTAGAAAAGCTGGAGGTGGACAAGTGTTTAAATAACTAAAATTTCCTATGTTTATCTACAAATCCTTATCTGTAAATGTATAGATAAGCATATAGAGTTCCTCTGAAAGAATAGGGAATAATAGTTACCTCCTGGGAGGACTTGTGCTGGGAAGAGCAGCTGGGGAAAGATTTTTTAAAATTTTGCCATGTGTCTATATTATGTAGTAAAAATTCACAATTCGTTTTTAAATTAAATGCTAATACTTCAAAATCTCTCCTAAGTTTTGCTAAATTTGGAACAGTGAAATTGAGAATGTTTGCATTCAGCTTTTACTGTCAGAGCCCTGATACCGCCCCCTGGCGTCTGGTGCCCACCACTACATCTACTCTCTGCAGCCACGGCTGGGCTCTTTGGGGACGTGTTCTTTATTCCAATACTCATTAGGGTACAACTATGAGTAGTTAATGGATTAACTAAACTGTTAGCTACTCAGACACTCCATTGCTTTAATGGTCGAAAAATGCATTGAGAAGGACGACATTACCTCACTCTTCATCCTTGCTGGGCAACTGAAACACTGCATTATTTAAATCACAATATATGCATCCATCATCCATACTTTTTTTTTTTCATTTTAACTTGACAGTTACCACAACAAAAAGGACTTTTCTCCGTTCTCAGTTGTATCTCGAGTGCACATCACCTTAGAAACTACATTTCTACTAATTCATCCTTCGTTTGAGTAATTCTCTTCTTTGCATATGTTGAAATGGAAGTTATTGCTCCACATAGAAAATGTCCTTGTGTGCTTTTATTTGGGTAAAAGGTTCCAAACTCTCAAAATTTTTAGTTGTCCTCTAGAATACTTACAGTCATGCTGTACATTTTTTAAAGTAATATTTTTTATTATTTTAAAATCTATGTGTCCTCATTGTAAACAGATTTGGGAAAATATAGTAAAATATATGAATAAAACAAGAGCACACCATAAGCCCACTATCGTCAAATAACCGCTGTTACCATCTCTATCTCTTTCCAGCTTTTCTGGTGCCTATAGGCTTTTACACACAGTTTTTGAACTGAATTTTGAAGTGGCTAAGGTATATATCTCCACTGTGATATATAGACATTAGAAGTCCGTCCTGGTTAAATAATGCAAAGATATTCTTACTAGAAACTACTGCATTATTAGAAACTGCACGGCATTTTTGGATATAAGAGCAGAAGGTCATTCGGAACATACCCACTAATTCAGAGTTCGTATCAGAGACCGTTCTGTGAACGCTCCGTTTGTATTCCGTTATGAAACTACTCGATATATTGCCCACAGATCACACTTTATAGACTGAAGTTCTTGGAGGACACAATGTCATTCAGTAACCTTGTATCCTGACCTTTGACACATATTTGTGCATGAATAGAATCCTTAGGGGCCTCCTCCGGTGTCTTAAGTGGGTAACTGTGCAAAAGCCCAGGCAAGAGAGAAATAAATCAGGGTCGGGACCCTTCTAAGCAGTGGGAGGGGGACGGGGGCGGAGAATGGGAGGGACCCTGCACAGGTAAGGTAGAAACCTGAGCGAGGGGCAACCTCATTATTACTTTTTCTTATTTTACTTGCCTTGTGTGTTCACCGATTTGAGATAACAGTCTCGATCATCTCCGCAGGGCAAGTTCCCAACTAACCATCGGCCTAAATAAAAAAAAAAAAAGTCGGGGAGGCGTGTTTCCCAAGCGAGGACCGCGTTGGCCGCGCCAAGGCTGGGGAAACCCACCCCGCGCCCAGCGCACGGTATAAAGAGCCCGGCCGCGACAGTGGTGCAGCTCTAAGCTACGCGCGGGGTACACTCCCCTCGTCGGTCCGCATCCGTGCCTCGCAGCCATCTGGACACCTCGAAGATGGCACCCGTTGGGGGCAAAAAGGCCAAGAGGGTGAGTCTGCGGGGCACCGAGGGCGTTCTCCATCCCAGCGGGGGCTCTGAGTCTCGGCCCACCGGCCCCACACCCAAGCCTCAGGAAGCGCAGAGGGGTCCTCGGAGCCCGACTGTGACCAGAAGGTGCTCTCAGAACTTCTCGGGCAGGCTCCCAAGGTGCCTCTGAGCTCCCCGCAACATCCCTGCCCATATCCCGAGCGCGCCCTAGATCTACGTGACCGCGGACTCGAGGACACCCCCAGAACCCCACGACTCCCAACATCTTCTGAGTCCAGCACCCCAACACCACAGCACTCCCCCAGAAGTGCGGCTCCTAGACCCAAACACAGGACTTTTCTTCCCTGCAGCGGTGGGAGTAGGGGATTCCTTAGGGTGCGCCCTGGCCACCCCGCGTCTGTGCCCACACGGCCGTGCGCGCCCCTCTGCGCGGTCCGCGGGCCGGCCAGGGAGGCGCGCGGGCGGGGTCCGACAGTTTCCTGCCCGCGCTAGGACGGGTGCAGCGGAGCCCCAGGGCCGCCTCCCTGCCCGGTTCTTGCGTGCAGGCGTACCAGTCCCACAACAGCTCCAAGGCTCACTCGTTGGTTGGGCCATGGTAAGTTTTTAACCCCAGCTTGGCTTCTGCGATCACAACAAAATGTACCATTCATGCTTCAGAAAACCAAACCAAACCAAACCAAAACGGATAGAAAGGCTCTAAGATACTGAGTAAGGGCTGTTAATAAGATTTAAAAACCAAAAAACCCAGCGGCTCCAACACCTGATTAATGACAATCCTCTCTCTTCCCTAGCTGGGATGAATGTCCAGACTGTCGGCCTTCATCTAGATTGGGAGATGAAGGAGGATAGATGCATGGCACAGACAGATGGAGCGACTTCAGGACTATGGGTTGGCTGGTGGGAAGAGTCAAGGCAGGAGGAAATATACTTGACCCTGGGGTATCAAAGTGCCCCCCCACCCGGCTGACAGAGGCCCCCAGGGAGACAGCCGGGGATTAAGGACAACCGTAAGGACTCCTTACCAACAGAATAAGAAGACTAGCTTTCACCATTTTAAGAATGTGTGCCTAAGTATTCATTTGAGGCTTTACAATTAAACCTTTTCTTTTAATTCTTCTGTACATATTTCTTCAACGGTAACATTCTTCCACCATATTCTTCAAAATACTTTAATGTGTTCTGGGGTGCTTCGGTGGCTGAGTCCCTGAAGCTTCCCGCTTTTGATCTTGGCTCAGGTCATGACCTCAGGATTATGAGATTAAGCCCCACATGGGGCTCTGCATTGGATGAGGAGCTTGCTTGGGATTCTTTCTTTCCTTTTCCCTCTGCCCCTCCCTGCTCATGCTCCTTCTAAATAGATAGATGACCGACAGATGGATAGATACATTAAAAAATCTTTTTTAAAAAAATCAAAATAAAAGATAAAATTTTTAAATTCTTTGATGTGTTCTGAAAGACCCTCACCCCCAGCGTATTTATACACATATTTTCATTATGTGAGCATTCTGATTGTTTGCCTTATAGTCATGAATTTATAAATATATGTACTTTCTGAGAATTCTAAGGAAATCATTCTTTTCAAGAACATGATAACCAAAGTACTAAAAATAGAAAACTGTTTTCAAAACTCAAGTAACTCCTTTCTATAATTTTAGGGCATCCTAGAACGTTTAAACTCTGGAGAAGTTGTGATTGGAGATGGAGGGTTTGTCTTTGCACTGGAGAAGAGGGGCTACGTGAAAGCAGGCCCCTGGACCCCAGAGGCTGCTGTGGAACACCCAGAAGCAGGTTGGTGCATAGCTCTATTCTAAGTTCTCATAAAAGAGCACTGCAATGACCAGTCTAGGAGCATACCATCAAACAGATCCATTTATGGTACATTTCCCAACATTTATTATTGCCTGCTGGGCATTGTGCTAGGTATGTAAGGACAGACTCACACATTGAATGACCACAGTGGTTCTCCTTGTTGCTATCACCTATAGCCACCTCTTGGTTCCTGCCCTTCACTTTAGGTGAGTCTAGAAGCTGGCTCACTGCCTTCCTCTTTGCTCCTCCCTCCCTTACCTCTCTGGGTGACCTCGATATCCATGCAGATGGTCTATCTAGGACTCTTCCTGTCAATGCCTTGATCTCCTCCTCATCTCCAACTCTATTTTTCCTCCATCCTTCACCTCAGCAACACAGTCCTAGATCTTGCCATCACCACTGTCTACTCCTGAAATCCCAATTACAAAGACCCCACTCTGACAAGCACCTTCTGTATTTTCTGCTCACTCTAATTCTCCCACTCCACAACCTCATCAATATTTTCAGTCCTTCATCCCTTCCATGTTAGCATTTCTAATCCATTCTCTCCCCATGTGTTCATCATCCATCTTACCTACAGTAACAATCACTTCTTGTAGATATGCTCTCCTCCACTGTATATTTGCCAACTCATTAAATCTATTGTATACTTGTCCCATCCTATTTAAATGGAACTGTCTACCTACCTTGCACCTGCACCCACACAGCCTATTCTCATTTCACTAAACCAAGTAGGAAGCATTACCCTTTAAAGGGAGAAATGGGCCACTTCTGCAGGCCCAGAGGGCTCAAGGGGGATCTAGGTTTTTGAAGTTCATAAGTGACTCCACCTATATGTCTTCATCCCAATCTCAGGAACCCGTATCTTCCTAATCAGGCCCTGACTTTGGCAATAGAAGGCTTGCCTGGTTGAGAATTCACCCTTTCTGACTTTTGGCTCCTTGTATAATTTAGTCCAGGGCCAGATCCTCAGCATTTTCTGCTCTCTAGCTACAAAAGGTGAGCTTCTTGTTATGCCACCCAGGAACCCAACAGACCTTCATACTTGGCCTTAATTTGGTGATGAATCACCCTTAACCTTTCACTGTCTTTCTCTAGTATGTTAGTTGTACCCAACAATAGCCATCTGATTCTGAAGTCCTTATAATTACTACTGCCTCTGAACCTCTCAACCATCTGAGCTACTGCACCTGCTAGTACATTCCCTTCTAAGGGCATCTCATTCCAGCTCACCACACATGAGTTTTGAAACAACTGTACCCCTAGCGCATGCTGGGGACTCTAACACCCATCACGAGGTAGGGGCTCATTGCCAGTTGGCCAGAAGTGGATTTTGTTTGTTTGCTTAAAGATTTTTATTTATTTGACAGAGATCACAAGTAGGCAGAGAAGCGGACAAAGAGAGGGGGGTAAACAGTGAGTACCACTGAGCAGGGAGCCTGACATGGGTCTTGATCCCAGGACCCTGGGATCATGACCTGAGCCAAAGGCAGAGGCTTTAACCTACTGAGCCACCCAGGCACCCTGTGCTCAGAACTTTTAATGGGAAGTGCATTTACACTGTGATGCAGTTGTTAAAGACAACTTGGCCAGTCCCTCAGGAAGCTCTGGATTTGGATAGGCCCTTCAGAGTAGTCCCAAATTGAGGCAAGGAAGCTGGACCTTTGCTCTCTGCCTACTAAGAGACCAAGCATTGCATCCAAACTACCAACTCTCCCCTCTCCCAGGAGAGGGTTTAGCCCTTTGCAAGGAAGCTCCCTTTGGCAGAGGGTACTTCCTAGAGACCTCTCAGTCAACAGCCATCAGTAGCCAACACTGAAAGAAGCTGACTTAGAGGAAACTGGAGGAAGTTCTTATGAATATTACCCAAGTTGAAGAACTGTCTTTAATGTTTATTAAATAGTGTATTTCAGTGAATTCAGGGATAAAGGACAGAAACTAACAAAGACTATAAAGTGACAGTACGGCTTTAAGGTTAAGCAAACAGATTCTGGATCCAGACTAATTGAATGAATGAATAATTGAACGAAATTCTGGCACACTAGGCGGTGTGGCCATGGGGAAATTATTCAGCTTCTCTGGGACCCAGTTTCCTCTTCTATAAAACTGAGATAATATTGACATCTACCTCTAAGATTGTTATGAGATTTAAATAAGTTATGTGTAAAGTCGTTAAAATACTGCCTGATAATGTGAAACACTGCAAGTCTATTATTAAATCCATTGTTTCTTCTCTTGATAGTGTCTTGGTTGTAATGTATCTATTTCTTTTGGAGAAGTATAGAAATTTTGTGTTCAAATCACACTAGCTCTGAATTGTATTCAAAGTAAAAGAGCTACAGTCACATCATGAAGCCTGGCAAATACACACAACTTTCATATTTCCAAATAAAAGTAGAAATAATACTATACCCTGCCCTAAAAGAAGGAAAGAAAGAACGAGGAAGGGAGGAAAGAAGGAAGGAAGAAAAGGAGGAAGGAGGGGCAGTTAGGCAGTGGTGGAGGGAGGGAGGGAGGAAAGGAAAAGAGAATTCAGTAGGCTTGGGAAACTAAAACAACAGTAGTCTTCAAATTTTCATTGCACCAGCAGTTTATTAAAAGTGATAGATTCCCAGCCTTCACTTAGAGATTTGGACTCATTAGGTCTGTGAGTGGGTCAAGGAACCTACAAATTTATAACTGTCCCCAGGCGATAGCAAGGTGAACCACACTTTGAGAAGTGCTGCATTAAAGGGCTTTAAGGAACACAATAGAATAATTAAGATCCAAGAATGAGAATTTAAAATATATCTGCGGTTTGTTTCTTAAGGTCTGCTTGCTGGGTTAAATTCAGTGAAATATTTCTCGGGCAAAACTGGTATTAACAATAAGGTACTTTGGTGAAAACTCTGCCATGTAAATAAAGTAAGACTGTGCTTTAAACACAAGCTTCAATCTTACAAGTCACCTTTTTTTAAAGTTATACATTAGAGGAGTTCAAGAGAAACTGCTCTGATACTGACTTTGACTTTCTTAATACAGAAACAGCACATTTATCTCTTGGCCATCTGTTTCTTGAGTATTTTGGGCTCATTTAAGTGGACTAATTGTCCTACCAAAGTCTATGCCAAAAATTGCAGTTCTTGCACCCAGTGGAGTCAGCATAGAATTCAGCAAAGAATTCAGGCTTGCTGAATCTGGAGGGCCTTGGGGAATCTGAATTCTTATTAATTGCCCCCAGGTGAGTCTCATTTGGGTCACACTTCGAGAAGCACTGCAGCTTTAAGAAGCACCGTAGAATAAGAGCAAGGAGTTGGCTACTGCCTTCTGGGAAAATCTAATAAAAGGGTGTAAAATGCAGTGTAAAATATACATATGCTCAATTTGCACACCATTCCAGGGCTTTTTAACACAGTCCCTGGAAATCCACCCAAGGACCAGCTGGATGACTTCCTGTTTAGAATCCATTTCCTCCTAGTGTACAAGGACCTCATCAATAGGCCCTTCACCCCGCTCCAGCCACAGCAGCTCTGTGTTTGATCTATGAACAGGGGACTCCGAATAAAATGTCTTTCATTGGTTCTGTTGCTAATTAAAACAAGTCTGAAGCTTCCACATTAGGCAAGCTTTTAAGTTCCCTCTCAGAACTAGAGATTCGATGCTTAGAAACCCATTTTCTGAAATTCAGAAGCTTTCTGGCCTCACTGACTTGTTCCTTTAAAACTACACTGAGCTTCCTATGTGCTCTGCACTCCCACCTGGCCCCCAGGATGCAAACATGCCAGACTAAAGGGCTAGGAACTCCACTGTCCTAAAAATTTCCTAGCTTCTAATGTAGTCACTCCCAGATCTTTGGCTTTGAAAAGCCAAAGAAATTTCAAAATAGATTCAGGGGCTGATACAGGATGGCTGATTCCTTACTTTAGTTAATTCTCCTGATGAAAATGAACACCTGCTAAGTCTCACTAGCATTTTCTAAAAAGAGCATTTTCCCAGTCACTCAGAATGGCGGTTCTCAATAAAATGTAAGCTAAGAATCAGTTTCCAACTAAATTTAAATATCTGTGGATTGGACCCCAGCATCCATTATTTTTAAAAAGCTTACAGGGTATCTAATGAGCAACCAGAGTTTAGGACCACTATTTTAGAGCAAAGGTTAATTCCTTAAATTGAATATAACTGGTTATATGGGGGGAGCTACCCCATCATATTTTCTTTAGCCAGTGAAAGCTTTGCCATTTGGCATTTATCCATGGACCCTTGCCATTTGGCATTTATCTTAGGACCCTTCCTCCAATTCTTATTCCACTCAGTTACCAGAAATATCTTTCAAATACACTGAGCTAATCACATCATTCAGATTTTTACCACGTACTGGTGTTTCTCGATACCTGTGGTCTGAAGCCTAGGCTCCTTGGGATGATGTGTTAGGCCATTTGTCCTCTGCAGGCCCAGTACCCCCTCTCCACCTGCATCTCCTACTAACTCTCTGATACATCCTCAACTTCAGCTGCTGACACTACCTGCTGCACCCCCAAATCCAAACCTATTGCTGCCGCCTTTTTGTTCAGGTCCTCTGTAGGGAGTCTTTTCCCCACCTCTGCCCAGCAAAAACGTTAAATGATTCCTCCTCTGTGGGAGCTCCCTCTTCCTTTCACCCCACATCCATGGTAGAAATAATCTCTCCTTCATAGCAAGAGCCCCAGATCTGCTTCTCGTTTGCTCTCAGGATGTGCAAAGAATGTAAGCAGATATTTTCATTAGCTGTATATCTGGTAGCCTTTTGCAAGCATCATGGGTTATCAACTGATAGTCACGAATAACCTTCCTCAACCAATCTCCCAGTTCGCCAGCTTCATCGAGAGTTCCTCAGAGCTGGATCCAACGTCATGCAAACCTTCACCTTTTATGCAAGTGAAGACAAGCTGGAGAACAGGGGAAACTATGTTGCAGAGAAAATATCTGTGAGTAAAGCCATACTTGGCGTTCTTAGACGGGCACAGTAGGCATTACATGTCATCACCAAAGTTCTCATAGAGAAAAATGTTGAGTTTTTAGATAATACAGAAATGGGATATGTGTGATACAGGATTGCTGATTTCTTACTTTGTGCGTTAATTCTCCTGACAAAAACAAACACCTGCTATATCTCACTAGCATTTTATAAAAAGAACATTTTCCCAGTAACTCAGAATATAATTTTTAGATAATACAGAAATGAGATATGTGTGAATAACTCTTTTAGATTTTAGGTGGAGTCCCCAAAATTGACAGAAAGGCATTTAATGAAGCTTATCAAAGAAGAGGTAGTTAATGATTAATGATTCTCCCAGTCATCCTAAGTTGCTGAGTGGGTATCCTGACAAATTCTTACATCCTTACCTTTTTTTAATGTGGGGCAATGTAGGGAAAGGTCAAGACACAAGGAAGGGCACAGTGGTCCTGGAACTTTCCTGACTCAGCTATAATCAACTGTATCATGTTGGGCAAACCATTTACCTATGCCATCAAAGTGACAATTTCTCAATCCCTATAATGAAAAAGAAGCTTTTTGTTCATTTGTTTTTTAGGTGGGCTCCATGCCTAGCATGGAACCCAATACAGGGTTTGAACTCACAACCATCAGACTGAGACCTGAGTGGAGATCAGGAGTCAGAGGTTTCACTGACTGAGCTCTAAAAGGTGGTCTAAAAGACCAAGTTCTAAAATTGCATGAGTCTGTGTGAGCCACAGCACTGAGGTTTATTGAAGACAAGTGTCAATTTTTAATGTCTAAGTAATTTGAAAATACCTTGCAATACATGCATCTGTTAAGAAAAATACATAATGATAAATCATGAATTCTGTAGTCATCTTTTTTTTTTAAGATTTTATTTATTTATTTGACAGAGAGAGAGACTACAAGTAGGCAGAGAGGCAGACAGAGAGAGAGGGAAGCAGGCTGAGCAGAAAGTCCGATGCGGGGCTTGATACCAGGACACTGAGACCATGACCTGAGCTGAAGGCAGAGGCTTTAACCCACTGAGCCACCCAGGTGCCCCAATTCTGTAGTCATCTTAATTACATTTTATTCTCATTGATCTTGACAGCAAATAATCATCATCATCACCACTATCTGCTAAATATTCTTCTAAGTGCCACTTAGACACTGGAAGATACCAGATCCTTTTATGTAAAGATCTTTATCCTCTCACAGAGCTTTGGTATGTAATATCCTAGATACCATCATTAGATTTATTGTTTTCATTACTATTAGTGGTGGTGTTGTTACTGCAAATTGCTCAGCTTGGTAAATTGAACTATTCTATCACTGTCATCTTCTAGAACTCTCCATGGTAATATCCAACTGAGATGTGGACATTTGAATAATAATTTGGTTTCAATTCTGCATGAAAATGTAGATACATCCTATTTCACTCATTTTAGGGGCAGAAAGTCAATGAAGCTGCTTGTGATATTGCCCGGCAAGTGGCTGATGAGGGAGACGCTTTGGTGGCAGGAGGCGTGAGTCAAACGCCTTCGTACCTCAGCTGCAAGAGTGAAACGGAAGTTAAAAAAGTATTTCAGCAACAGCTAGAGGTCTTTCTGAAGAAGAATGTGGACTTCTTGATTGCTGAGGTAAACAAATATTTGACCAAAGATGAGACATCGCAGCTCGTGTATTTTCTCTACCTTGTGCTTTCCTGAGGAACATGTGGGATAGTTGCCAATCATGGTTAGTAAATATTTAGTTTTTAAATCTTTTTCCAGTTTAGGGCTTCTACTGAATTTGATTCAGTTAATCTAATGAAGAGTTCTTCAAACCTTTTGACTGCACTTCACAGTAATTACCCTTCTATTCCATTTCAAAAAATGCTAATGGGTCACAACTCAAAAGTTTGAAGACTGGTCATTTAGTGATAATTATTACACAGTAAAATAAGTTTTCTAATTGTTCAGAAGAAACGAGATAAAAAGTACCTTAATTTGATCTTATTTCAGTATTTTGAGCATGTTGAAGAGGCTGTGTGGGCAGTGGAAGCCTTGAAGACATCTGGGAAACCCGTGGCAGCAACCATGTGCATCGGCCCAGAGGGGGATTTGCACGGCGTGAGACCCGGCGAGTGTGCAGTGCGCCTGGTTAAAGCAGGTGATGATGGATTTTAACCAGTTTGCAATTAGTGAGTCTTTTGAAAACTACATACATTTACAGGCCCACCTATGAATCATTATATACTTGTTTTGTTAAAAGGAAAACCATTAATGTGCTTTCCTGGGAGTACTGATAATATCACTATTGACTCCTAAAGAGAAAAAAAGTAAAATAAAGAAAAAAAACATACACACATACCATTGTTCTGAAAGGGGCAACTAGACCAAGGTGTAACACCTAGAAGGAAGAATTTCAGTAATTCAAAACGAGCATGAGGAAAAAGTGCATTTTATTTTAACCCTAAGTTGAGGTTTTAAGACAGTAACTTTTAAGTCAGTTGCCTTCTTTGCGGAAGTTTTCTCCTTTTCATAAATTCCTGATATGCTTTGCTTTTTGTAATTGGTATAATAAATTTTTAAAAATTTTGGTATGAAATAGGGGCCATGTAATTTACCTTTTTAAGTAATTTCCATTCTTTTTTTTTTTTTTAAGATTTTATTTATTTATTTGACAAAGAGAGATCACAAGTAGGCAGAGAGGCAGAGAGAGAGGGGGGAAGCAGGCTCCCCACCGAGCAGAGAGCCCGATGCGGGACTCGATCCCAGGACCCTGAGATCACGACCTGAGCCGAAGGCAGAGGCTTAACCCACTGAGCCATCCAGATGCCCAAGTAATTTCCATTCTTAACACTGGGTTTCATTTCAATAAGGGAAAACTCACAGATTGTTTTCAAAGCTGCCTCATTTTTAATGCAAGGAGTTACTCTATGTCAGTGAAGAGCCCAGCTCATTCTGTGGAATGGGGAGATTTTGACTGGCTATGATTTCTGATTTTTATCCAACTCCTGATATTTCATGAAAGTCACTTCATACTTGTCATTAACAATAACAATTAGATTTAGGAATGAAACTAAATAATCTTAACTTTTTACCGGAAATATAAACATGGGGGGAGGGGAAGAAGCAAGTTAACTTGTTTCAAAAGACCAGAGAAGGCTTTCATCACCCCGTTGATAACTGGCAGAGATTCTTGGCCTGCATCTATTTCTTCCCTGACCATTCCATTCAAGGTAGGTGCAGTGTTTGACATCAGCATACCTTATTTATATTCTTTGTAGCACTTGCCACTTGCCTTATTTGTTTATCTCTTTAATGTCTGACTCACAAAACTGTAAGATCAAAGAGGGCAGAGATTATGTTTGGCTCATGGCTGAGCACCCCCATGCCTAGCACAGCACTGGGCACAAGTGAACATGCCCTCCTCTCAGCAAACGAACTCTTTCTACTTAGACCACACATTTGGGATCTCCTCAATCGACATTTTCTAATCTGTGAGAACATTAGTAGGGTTCTGTAGTGAAATACATTTAGAAAATGCTGGGTTAGGGGCCCCAGGGTGGCACAGTCCCTTAAGCATCCAGCTGTTGGTTTTGGTTCAGGTTGTGATCTCAGGGTTGTGAGATGGGAGTCCCCATGTCAGTCTGAGATTCTCTCTCCTTCTCCCTCTGCTCCTCCTGCTCATGCGGTCTCTCTCCCTCTCAAATAAATAAATCTTTAAAAATAAAAGAGGGGTATGGGGAGGTGGGGGAGTCTGGTGATGGGTATTCAGGAGGGCATGATTGCATAGAGCACTGGGTGTTACACGCCAATAGTGAATCATGGAACACAACATCAAAAACTAATGATGTACTGTGCGGTGACTAACAAAACACAATAAAAAATAAATAAGAGAGAAAATGCTGTATTAAACCAATTAACAGAGTTTCTCAGGGCCTTACTGCTCACTTAGGTTGCACACATACTAAAACTGGAACAATACACAGAATTTCTGAGTCTTTGATATGTTTATATATAGGTAGTCTCCAAGAAAGGGACAAATTAAATAGTTACTTTCTAAATCGATCTCAGAGCCTACTCCCATGGAGCAAACCTTTGGAAGCCCTGTGCTAAATTAGGAAATCCTTGATGTCAGGGACTATGTTCTATGTTTTTATTTCTCTACAGCCCCTTAGAAGGACACTTATACCTAACAGACACCCAATAAGTAGCCAACCTATGATTAATTTATTAGTGTAATGAAGTCAAGAAAGGAAAGAGAAACTCTGGCAGCAGAACATCAAAAAAATAAAAAAAAATTTAAAAAAAGACAAAAAAGAAGGAGAAGAAAGAGAGAAGGTACAAGTGAAGATGTGAAGATGTTAAGTGAGCTGTTGAATATACAAGTCTGGGACCCAAAGGAAAATTTCGGCTTAAAGAGAGAAATCTTGGAGTTCTGGATCTTGTTCTGGATCCCAAGAGCCCTGGGACTGGAAAGGAAGGAGAGGTGAAGAGACGATGGCTCATGGAGATCCTGGGACAATGAAGGATTGAAAGGTTCAGCCGTGAGCAGGGGCTCAGCACCTAACATCCAAAGAAAGCAGCCAGCAAGGTAGGAGTAACACTAGAGAATATGAGAAGCCAAGAGAAGGAGAGTGTTGATGAAAGAGAGAATGGTCCAGTAGATTGAATGCTGCTGAGACATCAAGTAAGATGAGAACAGAGAAGTAACTGCTGGCCTTGCCAAGGTTGAGGTCATCGGTGCTCTTGACCAAAAAAAGAAAAAAAAATTTTCAGAGAAATAACAGGAGGCAGGGTTGGAACAAGAATGAAGAAGCAAACTGTCACCCAGCACAATGAGGACTACTGAGATGCTTATCACTGAACACTGGATATTATGACCTATGGCATCAACTTAGCAGCTCCTGGAATCTGGATTAGTGATATTAGTAAACTAGCCCAATAAAAGGAAACATTGCTCCCCAAATGAATGGTATGATAACCACAGGTGCAATCGAGCAGCTGGGAGTGTTGGAAAATTACTGTATCCAAGACTGAAAAATTGACATTTAAAATGTGGAGTTAAAAAAAACTCTAATAATGAGTTTCTGGAAAAAAGGTGGGACAACCAAGTGTGCATAAATGACACTTCCATTTTAACAGATTCTTCAAAACACCTTTCACGGAGAGCCCTTGCTGCCCATTAGCAATCATCCCCACCCGAACCTAAGACAGGTTTGCAAGGAAGCAAGAACCAACGGCTGTATTTACAATTCACTATTCCAAATAAAAGCTCCCTAATTAAGGGAGGAGAGCTGAGCCTGCCTGTCTGATGAATCCCTAAAGCTAAACTGTTCTTCCCACTTGCAGGAGCGTCCATCGTTGGCGTGAACTGCCATTTTGACCCCACAATCAGTTTACAAACGGTGAAGCTCATGAAGGAAGGCTTGGAGGCTGCCCGACTAAAAGCCCACCTGATGAGTCAGCCATTGGCCTACCACACTCCTGACTGCAACAAACAGGGATTTATCGACCTACCAGAATTCCCCTTTGGTAAGACAGACATTTTATAAATCATCTCAGTGTCTTCATGTTGGGCAGATTTCCCTAACTGTAGCCATAGAGCTTTCTCATAGTAAACAAATGGCAGCATGTCTCATCTCTTGCCCCCAGCCTCCCTCCCTACAGACAGCTCCTTGATTTACTGGACCACAGCAGAAGGAAAAGATAGAGCCACCAGACAAAAAAGACTTCTAAACCTTTTACCTGTAGTTTGGTAAAAAAACGATGCCCTTCCAGGTGAGATTGGCAGAGATAGTGACCCTGGTCCAGCTTGGTTGCCAAATCATATAACCTTAGCAAAACCCATTCGTTCTTCTAGACCTTAGTTTCCTCATCAGAAAAATTAGAAGGACAGACCAATTTATGTCTAAGACACTTTTCTCCTGTTCTGAATGTTGCTCAGATACTATAGAGTTTGGGGGGAAAGAGACAATACCATCACAGGACCACTACGTAACAAGTCTGAACAAAAAGACCAAGCAGATGACGTGAGGGCAGACTTGCAGTCTGGGAAAAGGGAGAAAGCATGTTTGGGAAGTATGGGTCTACCTGAAAATCAAACCAGAGAGGTCACCCGGGCCAGAGCCCGGCCAGTCTGTTCCATTCTAAGGTCCTATAGTCCTAAGGTACTATATTTTATAGGGACTCTCAGAGAAGGAAGATATTACAAAATAATCCATGCAGAAGAACCATGGAGGAATGGCAAGTCACCTGTGTTTTTGCCATAGAACAAATTATTGCAAAAATTAGTACTTTTAGACAATAAATAGTTATTATATCTCAGAGCTGCTATGGATCATGAATTTGGGGGCAGCCTAGCTGGAGAGTTTTTGCTCAGGGTCCCCTAAAGGGTTGCAGTCCAGATATTGGTCAGGTCTGCAGTCATCTGAAGGCCTAAAGGGGGGGAGGCAATCTACTTCCAAGCTCCCTTAATTGGCTATTGGGAACAGATGTTCACTTCTTGTGGTCTCTTGTGGAGGCCTCAGTACTTTAGCTTATGGGCCTTTCCACTGTGATGCTTCAGTGTCCTCACAACATGGTAGCCATTCTAAGAGATTAAGAGAAACTGAGGCAGAAACCATGGTGCCTTGTATAACCCAGCCTCAGAAGTCACTAATGATCCCTTCTGACACATTCTATTGGTCTCTGAGACCAACCTGATATAATACGAGAGGGGACTACACAAGGGTGAGAACATCAAAGGGCACAGTTCATTGGGAACCATCTGAAAGTCGGCTACAACAACATTTAAGACTGGATGTGTAGACACAAATTACCTAATGGTTTTTGAGAGTTAAGAATTAGGTCTTGACAAATTATTTAATTCAGCTGTTGAACATTACAAGCATATTATGGCTGTTTATTTTGAGTAGTTTTTTAAATGAAGAATTCATTCCATTTATTATAGGACTGGAGCCCAGAGTTGCAACCAGATGGGATATACAAAAATATGCCAGAGAGGCCTACAACCTGGGGGTTAGGTACATTGGTGGGTGCTGTGGATTTGAGCCCTACCACATCCGGGCGATTGCAGAGGAGCTGGCCCCAGAAAGGGGATTTTTGCCACCAGCTTCAGAAAAGCATGGCAGCTGGGGAAGTGGTTTAGACATGCACACCAAACCGTGGATTAGAGCAAGGTAAGAACTTTTCAACTGTATCTGCCAAACCAAACTCATGTCCATTGTGAGTATGTCCAAGTGAGGTCAGAGCAAAGAATATAGCTAATTTTCTGCATGATGATACTTAGTTATCCCCCTTAAATTGTTCACAGAGATGTTTACAGAGTAACCTTAGATAGTGATTTCTGGAGAAGGCTTTAAGATTTAACATATAAATAATGCAGGTTAGCAATGAAATGCGATTTCATGCTCCGGGATAGTACCATGCCACGGAACTTCAACAACTCTGAATTAACTGGTTGTTAAGATTTAAGTTAAATGTAACAAATATTAACTAAGTGCCTGTTCTGTGCCAAGCGCAACTCTTGGAGCTGGGTAGACAGAGGTGAGTAAGACAGGTCTCTGCCCTCAGAGCTTACACTCCAGTGAGGAAGATGAACAATAAACCGACTTTACATCAGGCAACATGCAGAGCACTGGGAAAATAAATGAAGAGCTGCCTAGAGATTCACATAGTCTACTGGGGAAAACTGTTAAGAAAGTCAGTGGATTATACTGTAGTAACTGCTTTGGTAGAGGCAGAGATTTAAAAATTAGTAAGAGAAGAGAATGGCTCTCTCGGCCTAACAGAAAGACATTCTAGAAGAAGGGATACGGGGGCTGTGTTTTGATGGGCTTACTAGCCACGAGATAAAGCAGGGGGTGAAGGAAGGATGATCACCCATGCAGAGGGAGCGGTTGCACTCTGTTCAGCAGACAGTGACTCTGCCCAACTCTATCAGACCCTGCTGTGGATGCTGATGTAGCAAGAACAAGGCACGACCCTGTCCCCAAAGCTTCTGGCTGAGCAGAGAGCCTGCCTGATACAGAGCTCTATCCCAGGACCCTGGGATCATGACCTGAGCCGAAGGCAGAGGCTTAACCCACTGAGCCACCCAGGTGCCCCAAAAGTTAAATTTAAAAATGTTTTTTGAGGGATGCCTGGGTGGCTCAGTTAAGTGTCTGCCTTCCGCTCAGGTCATGATCCTGGGGTCCTGAGATGGAGTCCCACATCACCAGGCTCCCTGCTCAGTGGGGAGCCTGCTTCTCCCTCTGCCTCGGCCACTGGCCCAGCTTGTGCACATTCATGCTCTCGAGCTCTCTCTCTCCCAAAATAAATAAACAAAATATTCAAAACAAAAAACCAAAAACTTGTAGCCCAGATTAATAAATGTGTATCAGTGGACGTACTCTCAAGAGTCTGAAGCCAGCTCTATGGAAGTATTCCTAGCTCAGTGACACACAGACACAGATACTCAGGAAGGAGTCCAATGTGGTGTGTTTTCCTCACCCAGGGCCAGGAAAGAATACTGGGAGAATCTTCGGATAGCCTCAGGCAGGCCATACAACCCTTCCATGTCGAAGCCCGACGCCTGGGGAGTGACCAAAGGAACGGCTGAGCTGATGCAGCAGAAAGAAGCCACAACTGAGCAGCAGCTGAAAGAGCTCTTTGAAAAACAGAAATTTAAATCTGCCCAGTAGCCTCCGTGGAAGCCATTTTTGCTGACTTCTAGGTTTGGGCCACAATTCCCAAAAATAAGGAAAAGATGGTTTAAAAAGAATGCTTATGTTAATGCCAGGCTACGTGTAAAATTGGTAGTAGCTAAACAAAACAGAAATACAAATAGCCCTGGATAATTTAAAAAGTATATTTTAGAAATTTACTTAGAAGCAAAGTGAGAAGTAAATCTTAAACAGGTTCCCTATCCCACACATAAGGTATTAAGGAAATCTCTGTGGCCAGTGAAAAGTAACTCAGATATTCATTCCCACTTTAGTTAATTTGCAGGCTAATAAGGAGGATGAGATATCAGCTGACATGACAGTGATAGATAGAGTGCTATAGGGAAGGGACTTCCAAGTTCTTTTCAACATGACCCTTAGTAAGAAACAAAAGTTTAATAACCCAGTAAAACACATGCCATACAAGCACTGAAATAAAATGTGTGATCCGTTTTGGTATTTTCTATTCCATTCCTTTCCGTCCTATCTCACTGATAAAACATGCTGGCTGAGACCCTTCAAATGGATTTTATGACTTAATAGTTTGAAAAACACTTACAGAACACTTCAGACACGAGGACTTTGCTATTTCTTTAAGTTTGTTCTTATAAAATCAGTCACACGAGACATCATCAGTATCAAAAGACCAGTGCCGTCCTCTCAGCGTTCAAAAGTTCTTCTCCCTTCCCTGCTGACCCATTACAGATCAACGTGGAGGGGAAAGAAGGCATCAGTATCTAGGCTTTGTCCATCCTGCCCCAAACAGGATCCACTTAAATACTTTCATCAGTAAGGCTGAGGGATCATGAGTTTGTGTTACCTTGGTAGCTTTAAAAAAAAAAAAAAAAAAAAAAAGTGTAATTAAAAAAAAAAAATAGGGCTTCTCCAAACTCTGTCCAAGTTTCCCAGATTGAGAACTACGGTATTTCTACCCGATAAACATCTACTCTCTAATGAAAGCTCAAGCCCAAAGATGATACTGGCATAAACATGGCTACACTAAATGTATGAAGAGTTCATTCTGCTTTCTACATATTCTTGGTTTAGCTGTTTCAAAATCGTAATTTCTTCAGCAATTTGTATTTGATTCTTATTTTCATCCTGTAATTTACTTAAACTTTACATGAAATTTATGTGACTCAGTGTACTTATCTCAACTTTCCTACTTCGCAAGTATTTGAGTTTCAAAGGTGAAGGCAGCAGTATTTAAAGGGAAAGAAATTTCTAGAATTTTCTTACCCAGGTAATTAGTGATCACATTCCAGTGCACAGAAATAGAGCCAAAACAGCACAGCTTTCAGAGGCCATGTGGCTGAGGGGCAATAAAAGGAGGGTAAATGCTATTTTTCTTTTACAAAGTTGCTACCTACCATACCTCACTCTCAAACCAGGCTCAATATTTCACATTTCATTCATAGATAATAGAAACTTTTATTCAACTTACTCTTCTATTACTTTGTAATATGGATGCCCTTTTAATACCTTTTCAGAAGTTTATTGCCACAGAAAACATATCTTTCTACCATTCTCACATCCTCTGATTTAATCATTCTTATATCCTTCTATTTTAAATACTTCCCTCAAAAGGACCTATAGTGGATATGTTTGAATAGAACTGTATGTCAACACTGCCTCTTAGTGGCAGATTTCCTATTTTGAAAAAAATTTTGAAATTCAACCCTTCCACAAAGTGCATTTCTTTTATTTCCAGAAATCTTGTTCAATAAAAGGAAGGCTTGTTTAACACCTAGGAGTTTCTTCAAGTTAAACAGACATTTCTCGCCAGTAAAGGTATTTTTATAGAATCAGCCAGAGGGACCCTAGAGATCAGGAGTCCAAACTCTCCCTTTTAAGGATAAGATTCCTAAGGCAGGATGCCAAGTCAGAAGGGACTTCTTGCTAGTCCCAGACTGCCGAGAAAGAAGATTTTAGTTTGGACTATTGGTAGAAGGAAAATAGAGCCAGGACATACAGTTCACAAAGCTAAGGAGTTCATCCTCCAGTCAGGATATAAAAGTCTTGGCATTATTCAGAGTCATTGTAAACTCACTAAACACATGGTGTGCGGTTCTGGCCCCATACTTCTTTACACTGTAGCAAAGCACCTTTCAGAAGGGAAGCCATGGGAATACAGACCCACAATAGAGACAGAACGGGACAGAAAGGAACCAAAGCTTCAGTTTCCAACTTCTCCAGAGGGGGGCAGCAAGTCACCAGCAGGGAAGGCCGGAAGCACTCTATTTTGCTTTGACCTTAAGCTATTTCATCAGAATAAACTAACATCAAATGGCAGAAATATCTGTAGCCCTCCTTTCTGTTTTGATCAGTTTTTTCTTAAGATACGTGGCTCTTTGAATCCCATCCAGGACTTCACATCCAGCAAAGAAAGCCTTATATGTGCCTATTTTCCCCAGAGATCTTCCTTTTTCTCAGCTTTGAGCACATCGGTTGGCTGAGAGCATGACACAGACTATTTTCCCAAATAGCCTCCTGTCAGTAACATCCCCTTCCTAGTGTGGAGCTTCCTGTGTGTTACCTGGAAGGTAGACAACTCTAATTCTTACACAATGAAGGAGGGAAAAGTCAGTCTGAAGAGAGAAAAACAGAAGCTGCCTCCCAGCTGCTTCGGGAGTACTATGTCCGACAGTTCGGCTAAATACGAGTTAGAGACAGCAAGGCCCAGCATTTCTAAACATCTTCAGGAACAGCTCAGTGTTAGTGTGTGAATGGAAAACCTGACAGACTGCCAAAGACTTCTCACAGATGGTAGCAGCAAGGGGAGGGTCATTGGGTGAAAAGCGGCTGGGAGTGTGGGTGGGTAGGCAGGGAGAGCAATAGATAGCAAATGCCTCCAGTTTTCGAGCAGCTGGAAGAATTCTGTTGGCCTTGGGCAGATGAAAAAAATCAAAGGGATGGGAAGTGAGAGACAGAGGTCATCATTTGTGCTGCTGGGATCTATAGAAATAATGCCAATTTGAGTATAGCAAAACCATACAGGTTAATTTACATGCCACTAAATCAAAGGCATGATCATTTTAGCACATGGTTTGACTTGACATGTTCGTGAAGGCCCTTATGTAAATTTTTCCAAGGAGTTTTCAAGGGAACCATTTAGCTTATTTTTAACAAAATTTATTTCTCCAAATGCCTATAATATTTTTAGTAGTTGTCACTTACATGCAAACTGTTAATGTACCATTTATGAATTATTCCTGTTTATTCCTTCACACAGGTTCAGGGAGACCTCTACTCGGCCTCATTTTTGTGGCTATTTATTCCAATTTACTCTATGGCCTCGAAAGGAAAAAGCTGAGTATCTCTGATAATAGTTCAAACTTTTCCTCCAATTCATCCTGGTCATTCTTCCAATTATTCCGACTTAATGAGATTTTACTGTTCTTTGGAAAGGTTAATGTCTCAACATATGAATTTGCTTAGTGGAATTCAGCTATTTCCCACAAACACTAGTGCAGTGTAGCAGAAAAAGCAATGAATAAATTTAGAATCGAGAATTTGGGGTACGAGGCTTGCTTGGCCCCTACTGCATTGTACAACATTGGATAAATCACCTTGCTTCTCTGATCTTCAATTTTCTCATCTATACAATGACAAATCTCTAACACCTTGCTGAAAAGACTCCACAATCTTCTGTTTCTAATTTGATGGTATAGATAAGCAATAGCCTCATCATTGTAAACAAATATTTACCGAGTGCCACTTAGTGGAATGTTTCCAGCAGGCTTAACTGTTAATTAATTATTCCCCTGACTACACAGACAGCAGACTAAAACAAATAACACTGTTCAGAGGGCAGGGAAAATGTTATTAGCCCAGACTCGGCCTGGCACTGGGAAATGAAAAATGTCATTCCTCCCCACAGGTACTGCTTCCTAGGGAGATTTGGGTCTGTGGTTTTTCATATTATGAACGGTTTCTGTTTTCAGGACTCAGAGTTCTTTGTAGGTTTGCGTAAGCTGTGGAAGTTCTAGAAACCATCAAGCCAATAATTCTTGTCCAGAGTTTTTCATCTACCTAGGAAGAGAGAGAACCACCTTCTCCCATTTTATTAAGGTGGTGCAGTCAGGGAGCTAGAAGCCTCAGAACGTCTTCCTCCTTCTGTAAAGGCATTTTCAGAATCTTAATGACTCACAGATTGAGATCCCCAGACGGGACCCATCCTCAAGAACATGTATTTGAAATCGGCCTCATAGTCAGACCCAAGCCAGTCCCTGACCTGGGCTCTCGACCTCAGGCCCTGAGCCCCTATCTGTGGTTGTCCAGGCAAGGGGACCCAAATATGGGCCTTTTCATCAGAGATGCCTTCCTCAAAATTTTCTAAGTCCCTGTCTGGCCAACTGAGCCATCCAGGAGGGGTGCCCCAGGCCTGAACAGGTAAGCAGGGAACCTGGTCCCTATTTCTTCCCTTCTGGGTGCCCAATGACCCTCTATACCCCTCCCATTTCCACCTCACTCCTGGAGTCACCAAGTGTCCTAAGGAGTTCTGAGACTCTGTTTGACTCCAGTTCTAGCAAGGGTAACTGGGGATAGGATGGCTCCCACTGGCACATGCAGCCTTAATGTCCCGGAATCAAGTAAGATGAGCTGTGTAGAATAGTGTTAACATGGAATTTGTATGACTCATGTCAGACACAGGACAAGTTCAGGGCTCTTGGCCACCAAATGTCTCTGTCAGCTCTTGACTTGAGTGGCCTACATGGGCCCCACATTGGCTCTCAACTGTTGGGGTTCCCACCTCAATGCTACCCATAGGCCAACAGCAGTCAAGAGCAGCAGCAGTGGCAATGAGTGTTCTCTGCCCTGTGCATCCTCCCCCAGACAGGGTGTGCAGGAGCCACTTCCTGCCCCCTCAACAACAGCACCCCCACCCCACTCCACATGTCAAGCCTCCTCCAGGGGTGGCCAAGCCTCATCCTCTGAGGGAGGGGGGTCTGCTTCTCCCTTTGTCCAATGCCCCCCCTGCTTGTGCTTGTGCTCTGTCTCTCTCTCTCTCCCTCTTTCTCTGACAATAAATAAATAAAATTTAAGAAGAAGAAGAAGAGATGTTTCCTGTTCCTCAACAGGGAGAAATGTTAATCTTCACCAACACTAGCTGGACAAGGAACAAACACAGCAAGGAGCAAATACCTCTTTTCAACCTACTATTCTAAATCACATGACCAATCACAAAAGCTCACATAAGCTTATGAATTTTTAAACATATTTTAAATCAAATACATTGTTTAAATTAAATTGTTTATACAGACAGGCGTCCCATAAAAATATTTCCCAGAGCCCTTCACACCGTAGGGGCAGCCCAGCTTGACTGTGGGGACAAGGTCCTATTCTTCCCTTGTCTACCTAAACGTGCCCCTACCACTCTATTGTCCACTTTAGAAAATGGAAGCTCCAATCTTCCAATTGCTCTAGCCAAAATCTTGGAGTCTTCCTTCACTCCTCTCTTTCTCTCACATCCACTTTCAAACCATGAACAAAATCATATCTACTTTCAAAATATATCCAAAATCTGAATACCTTTCCCTTCCTTCCTCCATTGTCTCTCTGGACACAACCACCATCATCTCTTACCTACATTACCACACAAGTGTCTCCAGCAGTCTCCCTGCTTCCTCAGATCTATTCTCCATGGAGTATCCTGAGTGAGACCTTTTTTTTTTTTTTTTTGAAGATTTTATTTATTTGAGAGAGAGACAGCATGAGCAGGGAGAGGGGCAAAGGGAGAGAGACAAGAAGACTGCCTGTTGAACACAGGACTCCACGCAGGGCTCAATCTCAGGACCCTGTAGATCATGACTTGAGTAGAAGTCAGAAGCTTAACAGAATTAACAGACACCCAGGCGCCCCCTGGGTGATGCTTTTAGCAAGTAACCAGATCATGTCCGTCCTCAATTCAAAACCTTGCAATTGCTTCCTGTCATAGACACGGAGTTATTTGTTTTGCTCTCTGCTCTAGCTCCAGGGCCTGCAGAGGGATGTGGCACATGAGGGGCTCAGTAAATATGTATTGAATGATTATGTGGGAAAGTGTATAAAAAGATGCTGCTTCCATAGAAACACAAAGAACGACTAGAAAGCCAGGGTGGGGTGAGAGTGAAGCATGTCACATGAACAAAAAGCTTTTGCAAAAATGTGGTTTGTGTGGCTCAGTTTACCTCCCCCAGGGTCCCTGCAGCAGTCTGCAGGTTTGGGGGACAGTACAGGGGGTTCATTATACCATTGTCTTTACTTTTGTATTCTGGAATTTTTCCTAATTTAAAAAAAAAAAAAAAATTAAGGAAGCAAAACTCTTGGGGCCAAAGAGGTAATATATGTGTATGAAGAAGCTTGATTAAAGTTTAATGGTAGAGGGTGCCTGGGTGGCTCAGTCGGTTAAGTGTTTGTCTTCAGCTCAGATCATGATCCTAGGGTCCTGGAATCAAGCCCAGCATTGGGCTCCTTGCTTGGTGGGGAGTCTGCTTCTCCCTCTCCCTTTGTCCCTCCTGCCCCTACTCATGCTCTCTCTCTCTGATAAATACATGAAACCTTAAAAAAAAATAATAAAGTTTAATGGTGGGATCTGGGTAAACTGAAGACAGAAGGCCCTGCACAAAGACATTCAAATTCAGTTTTTTGCCCCAAACCCTGTTGTGATCTCAACAAAATAAGCCTGAAGTCCGCCAATCTGTGACTCTTGTGTGGCACAGGCTAAGTCATAGATCCTTAAAAAAAATCTATTCACACAATTCTGGAAAATTTTACACAGAAATCCTCAGTCATCTGGAAACCAAACCTCAGAAATACTGAAGAATCTGGCTCTCTTCCAGGCCCTCATTTCTGAGACAGCTCTGTCTTAGGGCAGACTGCTCCTTTCCCTACTGTGAGGTCACAGAAAATATACACTCGTCTCTGCCCTTGGCTTCTCACACAGAGCTCCTGAAACTTTTCTAATTTCCTAAGTGGCAAGAGCACTAGGAGCATCTTTTGTTCTATTGGGTTGACTCTGGGTGGGCTCCTGTGTGGGGACTGGTCACCAGAAAGACCAAGCCCTGATTAGAAGCTGGAAATACTAAGTCCCACCCCTCATCCTCCACCCTGGGGAGAGGGGCTGGCAATGGAATTGGTAATTGAGCCTGCCCATGTGATAAAGTCGCTATAAAATCCCAACAGCACAGGATTCAGAAGCTTCCAGTGGATGAACACATCCACCAGGAGGGTGATTCACCCCCAACTCCATGGGGACAGAAATTCCTGCTCTTGAGACCCTCCCAGACCTTGCCCTATATTTCTCTTCCTCTGGTTATCCATCTGTAGCCTTTATCATATCCTTTAGCAGACAGAGGGTAAGCACAGGTTAGTGTTTCCCTGACTTCTGTGAGCCATTCTAGCCCATTAATCAAACCTGAGGAAGGGGTTGCAGGTACTGATTTAGAGCCGATTGGTCAGAAGCACAGGTGAGGACCAGGACTTGCAGTTGGCATCTGAAGGAAGGAGGTGGGGCCAGGCAGTTTTGTGGGACGGACCCCTTAACCTGTGCAACCTGACACTATGTACCTAGAGACTGAGTCAAGTTTTAGGCACCCAGCTGGTGCCACAGAGAATTGCTTGGTGTGGGCAATCCATCTCCCCCCCCACCCCCGCCCGCAATCTGGTGACCAGAAGTTAAGTGTTTTGTGTGAGTAGTAAAGAAGACACCCGAGAAAGACAGAATCACAGGTGGAAAACTAAGTCTTCTATAAACCTACCTTCTCCTAAACTGCGGAGAAGGGAGCAGTTACAGATCCTCTCAACTCCCCACGGCAATTTCCAAGCATCACTTTCCCACCCCTGCCCCACCCCCAAAAAACCTCTTCCTCCTTGAGGCTCATGTCATCCAAGCACCCATCCTCCTCCCATCTTTGTCCCTTCAATCTTCTACCTGGAGTCCTTCCACCAGATAGCAAGAGTGTGAACACCTCCTCACGTACCCTCCCTGCAACCTCAACCGCCAGTCAGTATCCCACAAAATGACAACCACCCATGACCGTGATCCAGCTTGCCCCCTTGTCTTACCCACCCCTTCACCTCCTTGCAGCGGGCCCACTCTGAGCCACGCCAGAAGCATTATTACCGTCAATCCTGACATCCCGCTCTCGGAGCAGCCTCCCTTCTGAATCTAGGTCTCTTGTCCGTCCTATATCCAGATCTCCAATACCTGGACCTTTCGTTCCCCTGTTCCATCTGCCAGCACCTATTTAACTTCATTTCTCCAGCTGGTATACAGTGTTGTTTTGCAACCTTTGCTAGATACCAGAATCACCTGGCGAGATTTGGCAGCTCAGGATGATTTAACTGCCTTCATCAATGACATCAAATGCACTGGGGAAGGGACTCAACCAGCAAAACTTGGAAAGGCTCCCCAGCTGATTCCAAGAAACAGAGAAACAGTATTCTGCAACCTGGCCACAGGAGTCATCCCTCTAACTGCCTTCCGCCTTCCCACCAATACCTTCGCTTCCTCCTTTTCCTCTTTGCAACAGGCTCCCTGAAAAGCCCAGCCTCGGACCAACCCCCCCCACACTTTCTTTATTCCTACACGGAAGCTGCTGACTTCTGCTGGAGGAAAACCATGAAACTGTCAGCTTTCTCCGGAGGGCGAGTCTCACATAAGGCACCAGTGAAGTGGGCATTTGAAGGATACGGGGAGTCATTCCTTTGGGACACGCATTAACTTCTGCAGGCAACACTCTTACCAAATGCACGCCGTTAGGAAAAAGTTACAAATATACGAGTAAGAGTTATTTGGTGGCATAATCGCTGAGACTTTATTTGCAAGTAACAGAAATCTCCTTGAGCTACAGAGCAGTATTGGTGTGCGTTTCTGGTGGGGAGCTCGTCCTGCCCCTCACATTGGCAGAATGATACAAGGATCACAGCTGAGTTAGTTAGTGCTGTTTTAAGAAAAGTTAGGGGGGAGGTCGCCTGGGTGACACAATTGGTTAAGCATCCTACTCCTGGTTTCAGCTCAGGCTGTGATCTCAGGGGGGTAGGATGGAGCCCCACATTGTCCTAGGGCTTTTTGCTCAGTGGGGAACCTACTTCTCCCTCTCCCTCTGCCTGCCTTTCCTCCAGCTTGTGCTTTCTTTCTTTCTCTCTCTCTGTCAAATGAATAAATAAAATCTTGGAAAAAAATGAATCAGGATTTGCGGGAAAAAAATCTGATTGGCAGTTTGGATTAGATATTCTGTCCTGGTCCAATCAACCATGGCTGGGGTGAGTCATCTTATGTAGTAATGGCTACCGCGTAGCCTTCCTGTGAGGGGGGAAGCTGTTTCAAGACAGGAAGAGATACGGTGTGCATAGCAGACACCCAAATGTTGTTCTCTGTAGATTGCTTCTCTTCCTGACTGGAAGCTGGAACACATGAGAATTCTAAGCTTCTGAGTGGCTAAGGGAGGCTGCAGGTGGGCAGGAAGGAATGAGGAAGCAACAGAGGAAGAGAAGCTGGAAGATAACTCCACCTACCTAAATACAACAAGCCCTCAACCCAGCCGTTTTTTTCATCACAGATTTCATAGTTATTTATGTATTAATCTAGATGCCCCACAGAAATCATCTTTGACTAATACATCACTAGAACGACAAACTGTTGTATTACAAACAAGAAGGGGGAAGAGAAAAACCACAGGGACAACAACATATCTGGAGTATCGTTGAGAAGATTAGGAAAACTAAAAATGATTGCTAAGACACGCATAAGAAGAAACATGAATAAAAGTACAAATATCTTAAGGGCATAGGACAAGAAACCGGAACTCTGTCACATCTTATGGCTGGACAATGAGGGTGAGGCACGGACCCGTCATGAAACATGTGTTATTACAAAAAAGTGTCTCCAGGTGACTGCCTGGAGCTATTCACCTGTCAGAAGCATATGACTTCAGGATGAATCAGAGCTGTGTAAATTAACCAGGGAATACACTGCAGGCACAAATATGTTTTAAGAGAGGAAGACTGTAGCCTTGGATTTGTGGGTGGGAGTAGGCGTGCCAAGAATGAAAAACAGAGCTAGGAAAAAGAACAAAACAAATTCCTAATTCTTCTCTTCAATTGCTTGCACAGTTCAGTAGCTGGGCTTAAGTTTTCAACCAGGACAAGAGATGGGGCGTACCAACATCACCTAAAGGACTGAAGAATAGTTTAAAAATTTGTTCTGTATATGAAAGGAAGTATAATGAGAAATAATGGTATTTATTTTAAAAGAAACTTTAAAATCTGTTTCCTCAAGCATAATCAGGACTGGACTAATGGAGCCACGTAGAGTGATCGAATAAAAGTCGGCTCTCTAGTTCCTGGGCTTTATTTATGTCTCCGAATTTTAATAACCCAATACTCTTTGTAGTGATTAGGAGCAAGAAATAGGCTCCAGGTCACTGTAAAGAACACGTTACAGTTACCAAAGCAGAAGCCAGACGTGCTTGTGGGATATAGGCTCCAGGTCACTGTAAAGAACACGTTACAGTTACCAAAGCAGAAGCCAGACGTGCTTGTGGGATATGAGACCCCCGCAATGCGTTTTACAAGGCACACATTCCTGACCTTCACTGTCCCTTTGATGGAATAGTCAGAGCAGTGAAAGGAGAGGCAGGCACAGAGGAGTCAACAGAAAGGGATCCTTAGGAAAGACCCTGGAGGCAGCCACTTAGACTGTTCACCTCGGAAAGGACTGCCCCTTAGCACCACCAGACCGGCCCCAACTGGTGCAAGGAAACCACTCTACATAATATGTCCTCTCCGGTCCTTTAAACTCTCAGGTCAACAGAACACAAGGGCATTTGTTCCCCCATTTCCACCTGGGAAGTCTCAAAAACGTGAAATTTTTTCTCCCACCAAATCCATATAGCTCTAAAAAACTTTTGGATTTCCTGGAACTATTTGGGATAATTTTAAAAGAGCCTACAATAATTTTCACCCCATACAGTCTGAAAAAAAAAAAAAAGAAAAGATGGGATAATGTTTGAAAACACAAAAGTCTTCCTAAAAGTGAGACCTATGCCTTCATCGAATAGCAGAAGGCAGAAATAAACATTTTTAAAGTTATTTAGCATTCAATCGATCTGAATATTGTAAAAACTGTACCTCTGATAATAACCTGTTTTGCTCACAGAGTAATTCCTTGTTTATAGATAGAGTGGCATATTAAAATGTTTGTTTTTTGTTATCTGCCCATTTATTTGTGGACTCAATAACATGTACTGCCTGTCTGCCTGTGTACAGACACCATGCCCAGTGCTGGGGGGGAGGGAGGAATTAAAACAGTGCCTCTAATAATAACAAAGTTGCAAGTCACCATTTTCTGAGTGTTTATTATATGACCATCTCCTGGAGCCCTACAGTAATACTAGGAACTACATATTATTTCCATTTTTGAGAAAAGCAAACTGAGGTTTGCCTAAAGCCACCTAAACCAAAAGAATGGAGCTAAGTGAGAGGTGGTCCCAGGATAGGCTGCTCTTAATTGCCCTAGGCATGCCTTTCTGCAATAAGCTAATTAGTTTAAGAATTAATTTCAAAATCTCTAGCAACCAGTACATTCTTGGCACATGGTAGACTCTTAATAAGTATTTGCTAAGTGAACTGAAACTGAATCACTGAATACTGGATTTGTATTTTAATTTTAGCTTATTTTTCTAAAAGAGTTATTTACCCTGCTGGATGAGATGGTAAATAATCATAATCTTATCAATTGCCTTTACACATTGTTGGTCACCCTTGGTACTCCTACTACAGTTGCCAAGTATGAAGTTCCTAGATAAATAACGTATCCTGAGAATAACTAGCATATTCTAGAAGTTGACATGTTATACTGCCAGAGCCTAATGCTCTTTTCCTTCTACAGTGTATTCTATTCATATTTTAGTCTTGACTGCAGTTTCTGGAACTTTACAAGCTAATTATAATTGAGCTTTTTTTTTTTAAGAAAACCATTAATTGCTAGAAGAATGAAGGACTAGGGAAGATGTGTGCTAGGGGGACGCCTGGTTCTGAAACAGGTTCCGAAAACATGGTCTTCCAACAGCAAAGTGACTGGGATACTTTCCCCTTTGATGCAAACAGAGGTCATTTAAAGGACATCAATTTCAGATCCTCAATTTGCATTTGAAAGGACTGTTTCCTGTCATTAATCCGCCTGAAAACCCACCTCTGGTCCAGGTGTTTATGGGTTCTCCTTACTACCTCTCCTTTAATAATTACTTCCCACCATCAGAATTTTTTTAAAAAAATATACATTTCACTCATCCTAAATCTGTCTATGGCATTTCATTGTAAAACCCAAGATTGTCCAAAGATGTAAAAATCCCTGAAATACCAAAAAGAGAGATTCCTAAATCCTGGTGTTGAGAAAGTGAATGACTTTAATGACTGATTAAATAATCTTTTTCCAAGTCAGGCTGTTTCTCATTTTTGCTATTAATATAAAAGCAGGACACGTTAGCTGAGAGTGCATTAGTAAAAATTCTTGATGATACGTTATCGTAAAGCATAAGTATAAAACTTGCAAGGAGTTCAGAGAACTGAGTGATAGTGCTCTAATAAAACATTCTTCCCCATCTGCTTATTCATATGAATAAGGTTTCTCAGAACTTACAACTATAAAACAACAGAAAGGCATACAATTAATGATAAACTCTGTGTACTTCTAGCCATAAATAATACTCAAACATGGACACATAAACTTACTGAAAAATTAGTTCCACCACATGATTAAGAAATGCATTTTGAACAAAATTTTACTTTTCATAATTACATATTAAAATTTTTCATATATTTATACTTTTAATCTGTGTATTACTAATACTTATAATAACTCAATCCCCCCAATTTTTTTTTTAAGATTTTATTTATTTATTTGACAGGCAGAGATCACAAGTAGGCAGAGACACAGGCAGAGAGGAGGCAGAGAGGAGGAAGCAGGCCCCCTGCCGAGCAAAGAGCCCGATGTGGGGCTCCAGCCCAGGACCTTGAGATCATGACCTGAGTCAAAGGCAGAGGGTGAACCCACTGAGCCACCCAGGCGCGCCCCCCCAAGTTTTTTAATACTTTGCATCTATGATCACAAAAACCTTAAATATTTAAATTTAAATGATATACATATTTTTGTTGTAGACAAGTTGGATCGGCCTAGCCTAAAAATATTTGACATTGAGAGGAGGAAGAGGAGGGGAAATGAAAACACAGATTTCAGGGAGAAAAATGAAGACTATATTTTCTGCTGTTAAAGAAGAGCTCATTAATGTATTTTTAAAATGGATGAAAGCAGGAATCAAACTGGTTTGGTATTTTGCTTCTAATTAATACGATTAAAGTGTCAATTTACACTGTTAGAGATTAAAGTCTGCAAATATTCAAATTTATGATTTTTAAAAATTAATAACTTTAAATGTGTGAGGGTGTCGATTGTTTTGTTTTGTTTTTAAATTATTTGGGGTGGCTAATGGAGCAAGAGCAGCTCTATCAAATATTTGGGGTCCATATAAATTCTAAATGCTCACCTGTGCCTTTACTCTTTGAAAACTTCCAGTCTGGAACACCTGGGTGGCTCAGTCAGCTAAGCGTCTGCCTTTGGCTCAGGTCATGATCCCAGGACTCTGGGCTCAAGTCCCACATCCAGCTCCCTGCTCAGCGGTGAACCTGCTTCTCCCTCTGCCTGCTGCTCCCCCTGCTTGGGCTCGCTTGCTCTTTCTCTTTCTCTCTGACAAGTAAATAAATAAAATCGTTAAAAAACAAAAAAAAAACTTCCAGTCAAAGAAATGAACACACTGTGATGATTACAAGTAAAAACTGCCATTTCAGAAAATTACCCAATTAGCACAATTAGGGCTCATAACACTTGATGTGCAATTAAGTTTCATTAAAATGGTTCTTACGAAAAATCAACATTCATAAATTCTAAGAACAAATTTTAGAGATTGATATTAAATCCCACGTTAATTCATTCACTCATTCATTCAGCAAATGACTCAGAACCTCGCCCAGGCCAAGCCTGTGGGAGGATCTGGGAGCACAGCCTGAACAAAACTGTTCAGGGCTCTGTTCCTTGCCAGCTTACACTGCAAGTGGGAGAAGGCAGTCTGTAAACAGGCAAATGCATAATTAAGATAAGTTTGGATTGAGGCACCTGGGTGGCTCAGTAAGTTAAGCGGCCGACTCTTGATTTCCACTCAGGTCATGATCTCAGGGTCCTGGGATAGAGCCCCACTCTGCACAGCACAGAGTCGGCTTGTCTCCCTCTCCCTTTGTTCCCTCCCCGCCCCACCCCTACTGGCATGCACATGCACGTGCTCTCTCTCTTTCTCTCTCTAATAAATAAATCTTTATTAAAAAAAAAAAAGATAAGTTTGGATTGTCTTAAGTACTGAGGACAATGAAAACCAAGTCAGATGATGACAAGTAATTGGGGAATAGGGATAGAAGGCCACTGACCACGAAACTAATGGAGGTTTTCATCTACACAGCCCCCTTCGAACCCCTTGAAGGAAGGGCAGCCATTAGTGTGGAGGCACCCATGTGCACACCCACGTCACACACCTCTATACATCCCCACACAAAACAAAACACTTGGAATGCCCTAAAGTCTTAGAGCGCATATATGAAAAAAGCAAAACAGAGATTGCCCACATTTTGACAACAATCTTAAAAATTGCATGAGTTTACCAACAATGAGTAGTACAACCAAGGAAACGTCTCTAAACTCTCAGCCATAAAAACACATTTTAATCAAGGATACTATTCCAAAGACTGAATATCTTTGTAGTTGCTGTTTGGAAAGTATTTCCGCAACATTATTGTCCTATGAAGAGTTGATCCAAGAGTCCCTAGCCAAAACTGTGGAGTAAGAAAGTGGTAGGTGAGGCAGTTCATTAATAAAAAGACAGGTTCTTTTTCTGACTTCCTGATGCCTGCGGAATGTGTCAGCTTTTTCATTTTGTCCTTTTGTGTGTTTTCACACGCAAAAATTTTGTGTGAATTTTTATATTCATCATTTTGTATTCTTTTTCTCAAATTATGTAAGCTCTGGGCCTCATAAAACCTGTCTGGTCCCTGGGAAAGGCTACTTTCGATGAAGGGTTCTGGAAAACTCTTCTGAGTTGCAGGGACCTGAAGGAGGGCAGCAGTCCATCATAAGAACAGCAAGGGTTTAAGGAGGCTGGCCTTGGCATGAAAGTCCAGAAGCCAGTGTGGCTAGAGCTCAATTAGGGCCTTGGAGGCAGGGGAAGAGGCTTGATCTCATTCTAAATACAACCAAAAAACCCATCTGATTCATACTTATACATAGCAGCATTGGTGCAAAAATATGTGGAATATTTAAAATAGCCTAAAGTCCTCCCATGTATATATTGAAACATTTTCCTCCTCAAAAAAAAAAACAAAACTGAAACGATAACCTCATGTGAAAAAAGGTTACTACTGCCCCTCAGTGGCAAAAGAAGAAATATTCAGAATAACATGACTTCGAGGCTAAAGTAAAACAAAAATCGATCTGTGGCGATAAATTCCTTTTTACTGAACAATAAACCAAAAAACCTCAATTTTATAAAATATAAATTTTAAGGCCAGGAGTTAGCACCATAGTTTTCAAAAAGATCAGAGAATACTAGGCCCACAAGCTAGTTACTGAAGAACACACATAGGGATAGCTCTTTACAATGGGCTTTAATGCTTCGGGAGTTTCTTCCTTCCTTCCCTCCCCTCTCCCTTATCTGGCCACCATCCCTCCCCCTCCGTCTCTGCTACCTTCATTCCTCCCATCCCTCCACCCTTCAGTTCTCCCCTCCACAAATATTTATGAACACCTGCTCGGTGTGTAGAAGTAACCACAATACATATCCACTTGCGGCTTAGGGAGGAAAACAGATCTCAAGCAAGTAATTTATTATTGTCATGTTTGGTTCTGAAGACGTTTGCGATGCCATGGGAGCATCTGTCGGGGCACTACACCAGTCTGGGGGGATAGTAAAGGTCACTTCGATGAAGTGACCTCAAAGCTGATGGCTCAGGGACTGCTAGGAGTCAGGCAGGGGAGGCTGAAGTGGAGGAGTGTTGGCAAGCAGAGGAACAGCATCTGCAAAGGCTGTAAGACGGGAAAGCAAATGGCGTTTGAAGAACTGAAAGAAGACCAAGCACGGAGGGAGAGGGGCTAAAGAGGAGACTAGGGAGGTAGGAAGGCTTTTTTGTCATGAGGAACTTTGAAGACCTTCAGAAGGATTTGGGCCTTAATCCTAACAGTGATAGGAAAATGGTAAAGTGTCAAAAACGTGGGTCGAATAGGACTTCTTATGTTGTAAGAAGTCCTTATGACAGAAACCATAGTTCCGTTACCGACCTACCCTAAACTAAACTAAACAAGTTTAGTTCCCTAAACCGGAAGTAGCCATATCCCGAGGGTTCATAAGTCCATTCAGAGATAGTTATGCATACACATGCAAATACACCTAGGTATCTTATCATCATGTAATATATGGCAGCCTACAATGCACCCTGTCTTGAATCTTGTTTTTTTTAAACTTAACAAAAGAGCTTAGCAATCATCCCATATCAGTCTATACAGGGCTGCCGCCTTCTTTTTTTCCCCCCTGGACTAGATTGTCTGTTGTATGCCTGTACCATTCTTTATTTAACTAGACCCCTATTCTGGACATTGAGTTCATTTCCAGGCTTTTGCTCTTACAAGCAACGCCACAGTGAATGTTCGTATATCTGTCTTTGCCTCCTGTGAAAGAGTATCTGCCAAATAAATTCCTAGAAGTGGAATTCCTGGGTCAGAGAGTATGTCCATTTGGAATTTTGATAGATATGGCCAAAGGCTATCCCTGAAGATATTATTAGTGTATACAATAGCAAAGTATTGATACTCTGTATACAACATGAATAAAGATATGACCGATGGCAAAGTGGTACCTCGGTAGAGTTTTAATTTTTACTTCTTTCCTTAAAAATGAGCTTGAGCAGGGTGCCTGGGTGGCTCAGTCAGTTAAGCATTCCACTCTTGATTTCAGCTCAGGTCATGATCTCGGGGTTATGAGATGGAGCCCTGTATCAGGCTCTGTGCTGGGTGTGGAGCCTGCTTGAGAGTCTCTCTCTCTCTCTCTAAAAATACACAAATAAATAAAAAATAAGTAAATAAATAAAATTTTAAAAAATAATAAAAATGAGCTTAAGCATCTTTTGATCTGATTAAGAACCAGTGCTTGTTATGAATTAAAAATCATCTAAATAGGCCAGGAGCAAAACAAAGGCCTAGAGCTAAAAATGATGTTTCATTCATTCAACAAACAGTTTTTGAAAAACTACTCTGTACTAGGCACACTCATAACATAGGCAGTGATGAATCCAAGATGGGTGAGACTTGGTCCTACCCCAGATGAGCTCAAGTTTAATGAGGGAGATGGATGTGGAAACATGCAATTAAATGCAATTTGCTATTTAAAAGGAGGAAGGCACATAGAAATATGAGAGTACAGAAAAGAGTAACTAATCTGCTACTCACTCACATACATGTTCTTCAAATACTTAGCTTTTAAAAGGCAGGGAATTGGGAAAAGCAGGTAGTTAATTCTTTTTAACTTTTTTAGGTCTTACTTGGGTTATTCATTTATTTATTTAAAGACTTATTCATTTGAGAGAAAGAGAGAGTGAGCAAGACCGAGCTGAGGGAGGGGCAGAGAGAGAAGGAGAGAAAGAAGTTCAAGCAGACTCCCCACTGAGCATGGAGCCCTACATGGGGCTCAATCTTAAGACCCTGAAATCATGATCTGAGCCGAAATCAAAAGTCACACGCCTGACTGAGCCACCCAGGAACCCCTGTTTGGTTTTTGTTTGTTTGTTTGTTTTTAATAAAAACTTGGCTCTGTGCATCAGCAAAAACATCCATAATGGTTTTAATAGAACTGGGATTTTTTTTTAAGTGTTTAAACTAAAAATGTATCTGAAATTATGGTTAAGACCCCATTCATGAAAGGGTGGTTTGGTTGACACAATGGGGAAAGGAACCTTGGCACACATGACTTCATTTTAAATTCTGAGACCACAGTCAATTTCACACAGAGCACCCCCCCTTTTCAACCTAATGTCCCCACCCACCCTGCCCCCCATGTTCAATCAAGATGTGTCCTATGAATTGTTTTTGTCTTCTACAAACTTTTGAATGAAAACCAACTTTCTGTCATTAGTTTTATCCTTAGAAAAAGCACTTTGGCACTGAAATACTTTTAAATGTTTTTAAATCTGCTTCTCCCTTCTGGTCTTTGCTTAACAGTAAATTAAGTACTTAGTGATACTCAGTGCAAAATAAAACTGGAGACAAGACAGCCTCTCAGCTTCCAGATGGCACAGCAGAATAGCAAAGACTAAAGGTGGTTGGCAGAAAGAGCATGCCACACATTTATACCTACATTACAGACAGCAGGAGCTGAGGGGTTAAAAGCACCAGAGCAAGAGGGCATCTGTCAGGACCCAACACCCCAGTGCTCAGATGACATCAGTCCTTTGAGATGCTGGGCTGGGGACTTGGGTTCACATGGGAAAGGGAAGACACACGTAAGTGACTCTGTGCATCTTAGAACAGCACCTAAGTCTAGCTGTGGACAGAACCTCCCCAAACATGTGCCTTCTCCCACCTATGGGCTTTGTAGGTTCATCCCTAGAAATTATAGTATAAAGTCTTCCTCCCTGGATTAACCAACCCTCCAAAAAAGCCAAGCACCTACTGCTAAGGAGACTTTCCTCTTTTTCTATGAAGTCTGTCTTAACACTACTTCCATCAAGATACCTTCTTCCCAAATCATCCTGAACATTCTAGATTCCCTGTAGACAAGTCTCAGGTAAAACCCATATTGACATCTGGATGCATCCTTATCAGTGGAGGAAGCACTTCCAATAATATACGAATGACGAGTTTTATTTGTAATATAATTTCCTAAGACCTTTCCTTCCATTATCTCAATCTTCTCCACAGATGCTGTGAGGTTAGTAGTATCAACCCCATTTTACAGACATGGAACCATTTTCCTTTCCCGGTGGTCCACAGTTTATGGAAACCAATAGAAACATGTAACTGGCAAAGCTCCTGTATCTGCTATTCATTCATTCATTCATTCATTCATTCATTTCACAGATGTTTCCCCAATGCAACTATGTGTCAGGCACTATTCTAGGTACCGAAGCTTAAGAGGTAAAAATTCATGATTTCTACTTCCTGCAAGAGATTAGTATCTAGGAAAAGGAGACAAATATTAAGTATGTGCAATAAAATGTCAATCTTGCTGGGGTACGGTGGAACCCAAAGGATGGAGAAGTCAGTAGAGGGCATTTCGGGAAGAGAGAGCATATAAGTAAAATAATAAGATAAATAAGTATAATAATAACAAAGCATACAAAAACACAGCTCCTCTGCTCCACAACAATTTGTAAAGGTGAAATATTCCTTTATTCATCAGCAAATATTTACAAAGTCCTTAATATATGGTGACTCTAGATTAGGTGCTGAGATGAGAAAAGGGAACAAGGCAAAATTTTCTGCTCTCAAACTTAAACAAGCAAAAGGATATACGGGATGTAATTTCATAGACTGATACAAGTGATGAAGAATATAAACCAGAATAAGGTCAGTGGTGGTAACATCTCTGAAGAGGTGGCACAAGAACAGAGACCTGCATGAAGACAAAACAGAAAGTTGGAGAGAGAGCATTCCCAGCAGGAGGAACAGTGCATGCAAAGGCCCTGAGGCAGGAATTAATTTGGTGAGTCTGAGGGACAGCAAGAGATCAGTGTGGCTGGAGAGGGTAAAGGAAGAGGGGAAGATAAGCAGATGCAGGGAGATGCTTCTATATCTAGGTAAGGAGTTTAGCTCTTACTCTAGGTGCCACTGAAACCCACGGGGAGGTTTTAAGCAAGGAGAAATACAATTAAGGTTTTTCAAAAATTGCTCTGACTAGCTTTGTGAAGAATGGCCCGGAGGGAACAGGTACAGTACGCACTGCGTATCAAAGTACAAAACAGACTGAAAAGTGAACTGTCTTCCTTTCCTACCTTAATCTCTAGCACTGCCCAGTTCTGTACATCATCATACATCTACCAGTCAGGATCTGATCAGAAAACCAGAACCTACACTAGGTAATTGAACTGAATGAATTTAACATGGGGAATTGGTTACAAAGATGTCAGAAAAGCTGAAAGAGAAAACAGAGGGGAGAAAAAATGAGAGAGAGAGAGAGAAAAACAGAGGGAGATGAGGCAACCAAGAGATTAGCAATGGCAGGAAGCTGCAATCACATGTTATTCAGCAGCCCCAGGTAAAAATGCATTATTCCTTCTGTTGTACTGTATGTATGTTTAAGAACAAGAGAAAATGCCAGAAATAAAAAGAAAGGCATATTTAGGAATAATGACACCATAGCCAGGGGCAGAAGTGAAGGGAACTTGTCTTTGGTTACTAGGGATTTACATTTTTTCTAGATTTATTGAGTTATAATTGACTTTTAATATTGTATAAGTTCAAGGTCTGTAATGTGATCATTGCTACACATATATGCTACAAAATGTTTACTACAACAAGGTTAGTTAACACATCCTCCACTTCACATAATTACCATCTTTTCGTTGTTATGGTGAGAACATTTAAGCACTATTCTCTTAGCAACTTTCAAGAGAAATGCTCACAAGTGTTTTTGAAGCAGAAAAAAAAAACAAATAATTTTTCAACTGCAGGTAAGAAGACTGGTTTGACCTTAGGAAGAGCATAATGAAGAAGAAAAAAGTTGGGGCACTTGGATGGTTAAGTCAGTTGAGTCTGACTCTTGATTTCACCCAAGATCATGATCAAGGGGTCATGAGATCGAACCCCACATTGGGCTTCACACTGAGTGGGGACTCTGCTTAGAATTCTCTCTTCCTCTCACTCTGCCCCTTCCCCTACACTCTCTCTCTCAAATAAATAAATCTTTAAAAAAAAAAAAAAAAGGAAAAATTTGTGAACCTTTCCATTTCAGTAGACTAGAATATCTGGAATTTTGGAAGATTAGGACAAGTATCAAACTTAAAATGGGTCAGACTTATAACTGAACTAAACCTTGAGAGCCCTTCTGGCTCAGAAGTCTGTGATTAAATGAATTCATTTCTGCAGGACAGTCGGGGGAGTTCCTAGGTGCGGGTGCAAGGAGGGAACAGATGAGTTCTGCACTGACAATGTTAAAGGTCTCATCCTGTTCTTCTCAATGTTTAGGTAAGAAATCTGAAAATTACATTAACAAAATGTTTTTTATGAACCTAAAAATAACTCAGCTGAGCATGCTCAGTCTTTGTGGTTGTTTTACACATGTTAATTGTGCCTATAACAAAATTGACTGGTGAAAGATTTTACTATTGTGTAACAAAATAGCAAAATGCTGGCATGTGTCCTATGTAGGGTTATTGAGTATAGTATATGAATTTATTAAAACTTAGAAAGTAATTCCAAATGACTATAACAATAAAAAACTCAAAGCATCTGGGGCGCCTGGGTGGCTCAGTGGATTAAGCCGCTGCCTTCGGCTCAGGTCATGATCTCAGTGTCCTGGGATCGAGCCCCGCATCGGGCTCTTTGCTCAGCGGGAGCCTGCTTCCTCCTCTCTCTCTCTGCCTGACTCTCCGCCTACTTGTGATCTTTCTCTCTGTCAAATAAATTAATAAAATTAAAAAAAAAAAAAAAACTCAAAGCATCCAACATCAAAACTAGAATCCTGCAGGAATTTAATGATAAGGAAGTAAAAACTATCTCCTGAAAAAGTGTATTAAAATGCAGTCAGTTGGGGCGGCTGGATGGCTTAGTGGGTTAAAGCCTCTGGCTTCGGTTCAGGTCATGATCCCAGGGTCCTGGGATCAAGCCCCACATCAGGCTCTCTGCTCAGCAGGGAAGCTGCACTCCCCCCGCCCCTGCCTGCCTCTCTCTTACTTGTGATCTCTGTCTGTCAAATAAATAAATAAAATCCTTTAAAAAAAGGGCAGTCAATAAGCATGTGGGTGGAGGGTGGATCAGAAGCAAACAAACGGCTCTCCTTCACATTGACTAATAGTTTATGCATAGACTTAATTTATTGTTATCACTATTAATAGGTTTTTAAAAGTACACAATTCTCATTCATTGCTGATGGGAACGCAAAATGGTACAGCCACGCTGGAAGACAGCTTGGCAGTTTCTAAGGCAACTAAGCACACTCTTAACCATATGATCCAGCAGTGACACTCCTTGGTATTTACCCAAATTAGCTGAAAATTATGCCCGCATGAACACTCACACATGAACGTTTATGGCAGTTTTATTCATTATTGCCAAAACTTGGAAATAACCAAGATGTTCTTCAATAGGTGAATAAATAAACCACGGAATATCCATTCAATTGACTGAATATTATTTAGCTTTAAAGAGAAAAGAGCTCTCAAGCCATGAAATGACACAGAGGAAGCGTAAATGAATATACTAAATCAAAGACGTCACTCTGAAATGACTACATGCTGTATGACTTCCACGATCTCCCACGATGTGACGTCAAGGAAAAGATAAAACTATTATGACAATAAAAAGATCAATAGTTGCCCGAGACTACGGGGGAGTGAGGGATGAATAGATGAACACAGATCTTTTAGGGCAGTAGAACTATTTTGTATGATACTGTAATGGTGAATACATGTCACACATTTGTTGAGACCCACAGAATGTATAACACAAACGGTAAACTCACTATAGACTTTAGTTTATAATAATATATCAATATTGGTTCATCAATTATAACAAATATAACATGTTAACACAACTGAGGGGAGAGTAGATAGAGAGGGCATAGGGGAAATCTTTGTACTTTTTGCTCAATTTTTCTATAAATGTAAAGCTGCTCTAAAAAATTCTATTAATTTTTTAATAACTGTAACAATAGAAAAATAGGTTAAAGATAAGACTACTCAAAAAGAAAGAAGTAAATTAGAGGCACCTGGGTGGCCCAGTCAGTTAAGCATCTGCTTTCAGCTCCGCTCATGATCTCAGGGTCCTAGAATGAAGCCTGGCATCAGGCTCCCTGCTCATCATAGAGTCTGCTTGTCCTTCTCCCTCTGCCTCCCCTTCCTCCTCAACCCCCACCCTGCTCATGCTCTCTCTCAAAAAAAATTAATTAATTAATAAAAATTTTTTTAAAGTTAAAAAATTAGTTAAAATAGTTTTTTAAAAGTAGTAAATTATTCAGATACTGACATAAAAAATTCCTGAATGTTACTGTTAAAATAAATGACATAAATGCAAAGCCAATGAAATGCCTGTGCTCCCATTTATTTTAAAAAGGTATTATAAAAAGTATTTTAAGTATAATAAAGACTATTTTTCTACATTGTTGGTGGAAACGAAAAATCATGATAGCTTCTCTAAAAAGCAATTTGGCAAGAATGTCAAATGTGTTTATTTCCCTTGACTCAATAGTTCTAGGAATCTGTGCTTTAATGGTGTGTGTGTGTGTGTGTGTGTGTGTGTGTGGTTTTATACTGATGAATACTTGGAACAGCAAAGGAATAGCTCAATAAACTGTTGCCCACTCACACGATGACATTATATAGCCAATAAAAACTATGTTTTTAAAAAATATTTTAAAATGGTAAAATGTCTAATCCAAAACCAGTATCTTTATTTGGTTTTTCTTTCTTTCTTTTTTTAGATTTTATTTTTCTATTTGAGAGAAAGAGAGACAGCAAGCTAGGGGGAAGGGGCAGAAGGAAGGGGGAAGCAGGCTCCCCAATGAGCAGGGAGCCCGATGCAAGACTCGATCCCAGGAGCCGAAGGCAGATGATTAACTGACTGAGCACACAGGTGCCCCATTTATTAATTTTGCTGATTTTTTAAAATTAAAATAATGTCAATTAAGGATTATTCCTCAGTGTTTTGTAACATGCCTTTTTGATGGGATTCCTTCTATGAAAGTACACATATAGATTATCCACATCTGCCTTTCATCCTTTTTAAAATTTCATAGTATTTTATTGTGTGCATGTACTGCATACTTTGTAAATCAATCAATATTTTTATTTACAGTATTCCACAGAATGGATATAATATAATAGTATCATGGAAAACACTACTTTCAAAGAGCTGTTGGTTGATTCTATGTATGTTATTCTTTCCATCTGCATGCATACAAGATTTTCCTGAAGCATATACACCAAAATGTTAATAATAATAATAATAATAATGGGATTAGGGGTAATCTGAACTTAAGTTTCCTTTCTTATACACAGTTGTATTTTCCCAAAATTCTACAAAAATATTCTATTACTTTTGTATTAAAGGAAAATTTTTAATGAGGTTTTCCTACCTCGCTGACTAAAAAAGTTGCAGGCATTAAAAATCAGCTTTAGCTCCAAGGTCTTTTTTCTTTTTTTTTTTAAAGATTTTATTTATTTATTTGAGAGAGAGAGAAAGAGTGAGAGAGAGCACAAGCAGGAGTGGCGGTGGTGGGGAGAGAGGCAGAGGGAGAAGCAGACTCCCCACTGAGCAGGGAGCCCGATGCGGGGATCAACCCCAACACCCTGGGATCATGACCTGAGTTGAAGGCAGACACTTAACTGACTGAACCACCCAGGTGTCCCTAGCTCTTAGGTCTTTAAAGGAAGGTGCTCTGTTGGGGTATGTCTAGCTAGCAGTTGGGCTTTCCTTCTTCCTGGGCTTTACTAAGTTTGGCAACATCTCCAACTGTTCTTCCACTGGGGATGTCTCCTCCCCATCTCCATTCTGCTTCTTTAAACCTCCTTCCTCTTTCAAAACCCAACTCAGCTCCTACTTCCTCCAGGAAGACTGTTCACATTATTCTAGCCTATATGGCACTAAAGTGTGTCCTAATTGTTTCCTGGTTTCTTGCAGTCTTTATGACAGGCAGATCATATGCGCTATGAGGATAAAACTTTTGATCCTACTCACTTGTATTCTTCACAGTGCCAATACCGAAGCAGAGACCTAAAAAGTGTGTCTGTTCTTAAATAAGATGATAAAGGTGAGAACATCCCCAAACAATGCCTACTACATAGTAAATAATCAATAAATGTTTGCTGTCTGAAAGGATAATTTCTCAATGCAGAATTAACGAATCAGAGAAGGAATATTAAACCCCACTAACTGGCAGATACAGCAAAACCAAGGACCTAAGGAAGAAGCCTAGCCCTCCTACCGGTGCCTGCTATTAAACATTACATTTTGAAGGAATGTGAACACAAAGAATGAGAAAAACACTTTCAACTCACTAAAAACCAGTAGGGATGTTTTAAGTTAATTCTGTTTTTAGGCTAATTCATTCTTCACACATACAAAAAATACCGTTGAGCAACTTTTAGATTGAAAGGACATTCAATCTAGGTGGCTCAGTGGGTTAAGCCTCTGCCTTTGGCTCAGGTCATGGTCTCAGGGTCCTGGGATCGAGTCCCATGTCGGGCTCTCTGCTCAGCAGGGAGCCCTGCTTTCTCCTCTCTCTCTGCCTGCCTCTCTGCCTACTTGTGATCTCTCTCTGTCAAATAAATAAATAAAAATCTTTAAAAAAATTTTTTTAAAAAGAAAGGACATCTTGGGCACCTGGGTGGCTCAGTGGGTTAAACCGCTGCCTTTGGCTCAGGTCATGATCTCAGGGTCCTGGGATCGAGTCCCGCATCAGGCTCTCTGCTCAGCAGGGAGCCTGCTTCCCTCTCTCTCTCTGCCTGCCTCTCCATCTACTTGTGATTTCTCTCTGTGAAATAAATAAATAAATAAATAATCTTAAAAAAAAAATTCTTATTCTAAAAAAAAAAAGGACATCTTTGATCATTCTAATCAGTTTGTTTGCTAACACAGAATTTAATTTGCTTTGCAGACAATGCACTTTACCTGACCTTATCTCCATATGCACCATCTGTCCATTAAGCAGACACGTAAAATTTTATTTTCCCTAAAGATTTTAAAAATATCTTTCATGTCTTTTGGTTGACTTTTCAACAAGCCCAAACAAAATAACAACAATAACTTTTCAACAAGCCCAGCAATTATGCCACTTGTGCAGCATAATTTCAGGGACATTTCTGCCCAATTCATCCATTTGTCTACTTGCTTCCAAAACCGAAAGACTTTGATCAAGAATCAAAGCCGTTTGTTCTGTACCTGGAGAAGACTTAAAAGATCGATCCCCAGAGGAAAGTAAAGCATTTACTCAAATCCACTCTAAAATATTCTCTTTCCAGGTGCTCCCCTGTCTCCACAGTATCCTTATTACTATCCATACAGAGATGACTCACAAGTTTATATCTCTAGCCCAAGTCTCTGACTCCTCAGGCATCAGACTTGTCTATATGACTGGCAGCTTACCTGGTCCTTTGGGGATTCTTAAAGGTGCCCAAGCTTAATGAATCAAGCTTGCACCACTCCCCACATCCACCAATACTCCTAATCTGGTTTCTTTCCATGACTCGCTAGCTCATAACTAGTCATCCGGTTGAACAAGCCTGAAAGCCAGATGTTACCCATGATACTCCTTCTCCCTCAGCTCCATGCCCAAACCCTTCAATCCTGGCAAAATTATCTGTTTTCCTCCATCTTCTCCACCTTCTCTAGCCAAGCTTTGCCTATTTTACAGTCTATCTGTATCTCTTCTAACCCCAGTCAAACCTACTCAACATATTATGCAAAAGCAAAAATTTTCATACATAGTAGGCCCCTTGGCCCTCTAATATTACAAAGCCTTTGTATATACTCTTTTCTTGATTTTAGTCATTCTTCCTTCCTTGGTAACTCTAACTCCTTCCACATTTCTGCTCGAGAATCATTTTATATGAAAATTTCTTTCCTTGGTTTTTATGACCAGGTCAAATCCCCCCATCTTCTAACTCTTTGTACATTTCCTTCAGAGTACTCTTCAGGTTATTTTACATTTATTTGTGTTATTATGTTGTATCCCTCACTAGCCTAATCCATAAAGGCATAGATTTGTCTAATTTTTCTCCATATTATATCCTAGAACATAGCATAGTGTCTTGTACATAGAGGTTGCTCAAAAAATATTCACTCAGTAAATAAATGCAGAAACTAAAATAGAAATAACTAACATCAAATCCTTCCCCCAAACAAGTTTTTATGACAGATAACAACCAGAAGAATAAAGCCTTTCCTTGAACGAAAGAACAGATTTTAAAAACAAAAACAAAAACAAAAAAGGCACATAGTAGGTATAGAATTTTGTAAAAATTTACCTGCTTTAAAAGTTTCATGGAGGGGCACCCAGCTGGCTCAGTCAAAAGAGCACGCAACTCTTGATCTCCAGATTGTGAGTTCAAGCCCCACACTGGGTGTACAGATAACTTAAAAAAATACATAAATAAAACTGTTAAAAAAAAAAAAAAACTTTCATAGAGCCCGTATCTGCATTCTGTATTCTATGTACCATAGGCCCCCATTATCCACAGGGTTATGTTCCCAGACCCTCAGAGGATGGTTGACATTGCAGATAGTACCAAACCCTCTATATACTACATTTTATCCCTATACATAGACACCTAAGTTAAGAGATTAATAACAATAATAACAAAATAGAACAATTATAACAATATACTAAAATAAATATTATGTGAATGTGGTCTCTGTCTCTTTCTCTCAAAATATCTTACTGTACTCACCCTTCTTCTTTTGACAATAAGAGATGATAAAATGCCTGAGCAGTAACGGGAGGGAAAGGTGATGTCGTAGGCATTTTGAAGTAGCCTTAGCCTTCGATTGACCTCCTGACGATTCGTCAGTAGTATCATCTGCTTCCAGACCACATTTAAGGGAGGATAACCAAAATGACAGAAGCTAAACTGTGGATAAGGGGGGAACTACTGTATTTATGGAGAGCAGGACCAAAGCAATGCAATTTCTTTCCAGGATGCTAATAATGAAGGGTTTTTGTCTGTCTGATCGTGTTTCCTCAACGTTCTTTGCCTTATGTCAATTTACGTGACTACCCAAGACATACCAGGAGAAGTTCGAGAAAAAGTCGCAAGGATTTCCACCTTTTAAGTTGGGCAGGATGCCTAGAAGGAACAAAAGTTAAGTCTTCCCATTAAAGGAATGCCCAGCTGTCTAGTGTTGGAGTTCAGATAAAGAGTATCTACTAGAGGATCACCTTGGTGCCTCAGTTGCTCAGCGTCTGCCTTTGGCTTTGGTCATGATCCCAGGGTCCTAGAATCAAACCCCACACCGGGCTCCTTGCTCAGTGGGAAGCCTGCTTCGCCCTGTCCCGCTCCCCCTGTTTGTATTGCTTTTCTCATGTCTCTGTCTCTCTGTCAGATAAATAAATAAAATATTTTAAGAAAGGAAAGAAGGAAGGAAGGAAGAGAAAGAAAGAAAGAAAGAAATAGAAAGAAAGGAAGGAAGAAAGAATCTACTAGGAAAGAAGTCATCTCTAAATATGAGCCAGAGAATTCAGGATTTCAACTTTAGCTTTCTCAGTGTGTGTATGAGACACTCAGAGGGATAGAAGATGAAGTATTAATCTCCATGAGTTCAGTTAAGGACACATCCCAATAAGGAAAAGCTGTGGAGCTTATGATTGTTTTATAAAACAGTGTTAAGATAATTGTTTGGCACTCGTTTGCACATGACAGACTCATGACAATTCATTTCTTTAAATACAAAGCCCCAAATCACCCCTTCTAAAATTATGATTCTTACCAACATCACTTAGTAACTACACATAGGAACGAGCACTGGCCAGGAGACAGCACTCACAGATCTCCTGAATAATGACACGCTGGTCCATTACAAGGATCCTGCTCAAGACACTCGGGTTCTTGTCCCATTTCTCTGGCACTCATTAGCTCTGTGGCTCTCACACAGTCTCAGTTCTTCACATGCAAAATGGTATGATTGGGTTCTTTAAGTCTTTCAAGTCCCTACAAGGGGCATCTGGGTGACTAAGTAGGTTGGGGGTCTGATCCATGATTTCCACTCAGGTCACGCTCTCAGGGTCCTGGGGCAAGCTCAGCACAGAGTCTGCTTATCCCTCTCCCTCTGCTCTTCACCCTGCTTGCTCATGCTCTCTCTCTCTCTCTCTCAAACGAATAAATAAATAAAATATTTAAAACTCCCTTCCAGTTCCAAATCCTGTGATTTGTACCTGAATCGCTGCCAGTAGATTAGACTGTTAAGTCACGAACTTGGTCTGCAGTCCCAAGAGCATTTGGCACAGAGGTTTCCTGCTCTTTCAAAGCACCAATTCCTAGCAAGAACTCATTCCGCCTTAGCAAAGTGAGCAGACGAGAAACCTGTCCTTCCCACATAGGGGCATAATCAGCTTCCAAGTTGGACTGATTGGAAGCATGGGGCAGGAGAGAAAGGTAGGTGGGGCGAAGCTACCATGCTGATGAGGCGGCCGTTTTACCCCCAAATGGTACTGACCAGATTTCCCTTCAGTACTGCTCCCATCTTAGCAGGCAGGCTATTGACCTCACATGCCTCATCTGCAGCCATGACTCACAGGATTCAACGGAAGAATATCACGTTTTCCATGCCATACTTGTCATGTTTATAGAGCAGCCCTCTCTGCATTAAAAAAAAAAAAAAAAAAAGTATTCTCCTGGGTAACCCTCTGGCAGAGTCATCCCTCGACAGAAAATGTCAGAGGCAGAGAAAGACCTGTACAAGGACTTCCTCAACGAGAAGGCCTAAATTCAATCTGCTCCAATCGCTTCCTGCTTCCTTCTTCAGCAGGGAAGAGACTCCTTTTATTTTGCAGTCTGCCTTGTCCCTGTTCAAACCTTTACCATGGGCAGGAAGACCAATGCCAACTTCTATCTCTAAAGGAAAGTATCGTTTATTCCACGAACCTACAAGAAGAATTCTAAATCAATTTACTTGCCGGGGTGTCTGGGCGGCTCAGTCGTTAAGCGTCTGCCACCAGCTTAGGTCATGATCCCAGGGTGCTGGGATCAAGCCCCACATCAGGCTCCCAGCTCAGAGGGGAGCCTGCTTCTCTCTCTCCCATTCTTCCTGCTTGTGTTCCCTCTCTTACTGTGTCTCTCTCTGTCAAATAAATAAATAAAGTCTTTAAAAAAATTTTTTTCTTTGCCTTGCTTTATAAATGATAAACATACTGCCTTCCTCAGGATACTTTTTAAAAAATGTTACACACAATAAAATATATTTTATGATTTTCAAATTTCATATTTATAATCATGCAATCTCTAAAATGTAGTAAGATGTTATCAAAGTATAATTTGCCAAAGAGTAATTTGTAAATTAAGATACTTGGCTTTAACATACATTTGTCATTTCTTGGACAAACTTTTCTTGTCAACTGCCTTCTGTTTTATTTGAATCAAAAGTTGACTTTTGGGGTACCTGGGTCGCTCAGTCTGTTAAGCATCTGCCTTTGGCCCAGGTCATGATCCTAGAGTCCTGAGATGCAGCCCTGAATTGGGCTCCCCACCCAGCAGCGGGTAGTCTGCTTCTCCCTCTAGCTCTCCTCCCTCTTGGCCCCTCTCTCTCTCTCTCTCAAATAAATAAATAAAATGTTTTAAAAAGAATTTACTTTCATCTTAAATAAATATGATAGAATTTTTATGTTTTGAAAAGTTTACAATATGAACTCATTCTTTTACTATCCAATCCTGCAACTTACCTGGAGTATTTTTAGCCTAAGCCAATCTTTCTATATTTACTTTATGTATGTGAAGAACACATGTTCCTTTTAAAAATGCTACTTACATTCCAAAACAGCAGTGACTCTGATAGCCCACTGCTGTCATTCAAGACTGAAGGGTTCTAATTCAAGTTCCAGGGTGACTGGAGACACCACCCTCATCCTATTGGATCCATTATGAATAACACAAGGATAATGACAGATATAATTACTGCCAGACGGCTTGCTACTGTCTTTGGAGTTCCCCAAAGCAAGATGCCCCAAATGTATGGTCATAATTGCTTATTAGTTGGTCAGATTACAAAGCAAACCTTAGCTTACTCAAAATAAAATGACATTTTAAAATTGTCTTCATTGGAATTACAATATCTCTATGTTAAACACAGAGTATAAATACAGGTGATCCTTGAACAACAGAGGTTTGAATGGCACAGGTCTACTTATACATGAATTTTTTCCTATAAATACAGTATGTTACTGTAAATGCATTTTCTCTTCCATGTGATTTTATCTTTTTTTTTTTTAAGATTTTATTTATTCACTTGACAGACAAGATCACAAGTAGGCAGAGAGGCAGACATAGAGCCCGATGCGGGGCTCAATCCCAGGACCCTGGGATCATGACCTGAGCTGAAGGCAGAGGCTTTAACCCACTGAGCCACCCAGGTGCCCTCCTCCCATGTGATTTTCTTTAACAACATTTTCTTCTCTCTAGCTTACTTTAAGAATACAATGCATAATACATATAACATACAAAATGTGTACTAATTGCTGTGTTATTGGTAAGGCTTCCCGTCAACAGTGGGCTATTAGCAAAGTTTTTAAGGAGTCAAAAATCGTACACAGATTTTCAGATTTTTTACTGCAAAGGGGTCAGCACCCTTAATCTTTGTGTTGTTCAAAGGTCAGTGGTATTTATATGTATAGATACATGAGTTGTTTGCATGAAATCAACCTCTAGTTTTTATTTTAGAATTATTACTAATGTTGAAAATAGTCGAATCCTACTAAATAAAAAGAGACTTGTTTTCTCTATAAGGCAAATTGTGTGTTTCAGTGCTGATGATTCGAAAATGATTGTTTCAAATGGCTTATCTCAAGATTTTGAAGAATCTCTTGTCTAAAGTCCAATTGCTCTCTGGCTTTCTCATTCCCCACTACATCACAGATTAAATCTCATAACTGTTTTGAAAGCCTTTGTCTACCCTCCTTCTGACTCTACATCCTATTTTTGTATGGTGAATTTGTTGACAGTTTGATAACCAAAACTCCATACCTATTTTCATCTATCTCCATAGTAACTATACGTTCAGCACAATCTAAAACATTAGACCAAAGACAATAATATATAGCCAATAAGAAATTGTTTTCTAAGTACTAAATCTCAGAGCCAATCCAGTATATTTACTGTGGATTCCATATTCATCTTTGTAATGGAATTAACTGTTCCCTTTAAATGACTCTTTTTGGAAAAATGACATGAATCTGATACACAAAATTCTCCTGTGCATCTTCCTAAAGGATTGCTTCAGATGGAATGGTAAAGACAAAATAATTGCACAGAATGAAATCCAAAAGGGACACAAATCATAAGGTCAAGTGTGGCTTCCCCATGGCTTGAGCAAAATAATTACTTCCATCAAGGGAGCAATTCCCCTTCCCAGCAAGAAATCTCTGGCACTCCCCTGAGTCACTTGCAAACTGTGTTGTTATAAATGTGACATCAACTCAAATCCACAATCACAGTCCCATAATTTTTCACTGTAAACATTAAAAGCCCCATTTCATGGGCCTGCGTGTTTTCTTGATAAAGATGACAGACTTCAAATGATATTTAGCCAAGTGACAGTTGCCCTGTAGATGCCTGCTTAGGAAGGTTGACCACCAAGGTAACTACCATGTTTATTTGTCAGTTCCCCCAGCACCCATCGTTATAATGTTCAGGTATTATAACACATCAAGCATTACAACATGAGAGACTGCCAAAGGTTACACAAACTACAAAGCCACGCTCTTGTTGGTGAATGATTCAGATAATTACAATGAAAATAACATCAATAAGGTTCATAAACTGAAACTAATATTAAAGAAAACAAATAAAGATTTACTGTGTGGGAAAAGAACCTAAGATTCTATCCCAGAATCATAGAATCCTGTAGTTGGGAATTGCCTTAGAGCTCATCTAGTTCAGCCACCCATCTGATACAGAAATTTCTTCTAGAACATTCTTAACAAGTGGCCATTCAGACTTCCCTTGTTCATGTCCAATGTCCAAGATATGCACTACTGCTGTTGAGTCAAAATTTGCCCTTCTGAAATTTCCACCTATTGACTGTTTTCTAGAGCTTGTAAATCAATTTGGTCACTCCCTAGACTACTTCAGTTGGTTTTTAAAAATATATTATAGCTGGAGCACTTAGGTGGCTCAGGCAGCTGAGCATCCAACTCTTGACTTCGGCTCAGGTCCTGATCTCGTGCATCATGAGATTGAGCCCCACATCGGGTTCCATGCTCAGTGGGAGTCTGCTTGGATATTCTCTTCCTCTGCCCCTTCCCACATTTGCACTCTATTTCTCTATTAAAATACACATACATCTATTAAAATACACATATATCAAGCATTTATTGAGTGCTAACTATATTCCAAGCACTGAAGTAGGTATTTTATATGAACCATCTTATTTATGTAGTGATTATGAGCATCAACTCTGGAGCCAGAGTTTGAGTTCGAATTCTGAGTTAGAATTCTGGCTCGGCCATGTACTACTAGCTTTAGGACATTAGAAAAGTTGTTTAACCTCTCTGTGGTGCCTTGGTTCCTCAACTATAAACTAGGGATAATAATAATCATGTCTACATGATAGAGCTGTGATTCAAATTAAGTGCTAGTACACGTAAAGTGTTTAGAACAGTGCCTCGCATGTGAATAAACACTGCAAAAATGTTGTTGCACTACTCACTGCTATTATTATTGCTATCATAACCTCATTCTACGGATTAGGAGGCTGAGGTGCAGGAAAGAGATTAGGCAACATAGCATGGGATTTTCAATTATCATTGTTAAATCACATCTGGAATTGATGGCCCAGTGTATTTGTTATTTCTTGCGTATTTGCTACTGAATTTAGCTCTGTGTATTCATCTACTTAAATAGATGCAATTCTGGGGACTCTTCAGTGTTCAACTTTTCTAAAGGTTTAGAACCAAGCATGGCTTCTCCAAAAGAAGCACTCCTAATGTTATATGTTCCCATGAAACAAAATCATTCAATATTAACCCAGAGACGATGAGAGTGTGTTTAGAAAGCAATATTATAAAATGTACCAAGAATCACAAAATTTTTTCAGACTTTGATTCAATAATTCCACTCCTAGAAAGTTATTCTAGGGAAATAATTCAAGAAATCAAGTAAACTGCATACCTGTAAATCCTTCTCCTGGCATCACCAGCTCCATCCCACACAAATGCATTAGGGGTAAAAATTAGGGAAATAGCTAGATAAATTATGATAAATAGGAAAATTATGTAGTTAGTTAAATAAACATTATGACATATGAAAACATGGAAGGAAGTTTATTATAGGATATTAAATGGAAAAAGAAAACCCCAAATTGAGTTACAGTGAAAATTATCACTATTAAAACATGCATTCTTGAACACAAAAATGGGAGAAAATACCCCCAAAATGGAAATAATTCCATTGAAATGGTATAATCACTGGCTCACCTCAAAAAAATAATTGTTTTTATGTTTACACAACAGAATATATATAGCATTGAAAATGACAAAATTACATTCATCAATATGAATACATCTTAAACAACAACAACAACAAAATCTTTCAGAAAGATATATATGGTGGGGTGCCTGGGTGGCTCAGTGGGTTAAAGCCTCAGGGTCCTGGGATTGAGCCCCACATCTGGCTTTCTGCTCAGCGGGGAGCCTGCTTCCCTTCCTCTCTCTCTGCCTGCCTCTCTGCCTACTTGTGATCTGTCAAAAAAACAAACAAATCTTAAAAAAAAAAAGATATATATGGCATCATTCCATTTATACAAAGTTTTTTAAACTTATAAATGCCACTCTATGTATTATTTGGAGTTGCAAACATACACATATATGTGATAAAGTTTAAATATTTGAATGGAAACACTTAACACCAAATTTAGGCTGGTGATTTCTTCTGGGGCTCGGGAGGGAATTACGACCAGGAAGAGATGACTTCTTAAACTCACTAGACAGCAAACAGGCTATTTAACAATATAATCTTCTACCAGTGATTCTCAACTCCCCCGCGGAGTTTGTTAAAAATACAGATGCCTGGGCCTCACCACTATAGATTCAGAGTCAGCTGGTTTAGGCTAAGGCCTGGGCCGCTGTCATTTGTAAAACTCCCAGGAGATTCTAGGGAGCACTGAGTTCTCACCCACTCAATGAAAGTTTAGAAGTGATGTGTCCTTTTGTATAGCAAAAATATATAATAATGATTAAAATCACTCTTTCATGTTGATATATTGTTTGAGCCACAAAAGCACACGATTTAAAAAATATACATCTTGGATTTTGCTTGACTCATTAAATTAGAAAACCCGGCAGCTCTGCAAGCCTGGGTATCCTTGGGATCCCTGCTGCCCACAGAGCCGAGAACCCTATATGTGCATTATGCAGGAGCGGAAACGAAGTCCAAGCAGCTCAGGGAAACAGTACAGTTTCAATGGTCATGCCAGCAACAGCACAACTGAAAATGACACTCCCACAGGATTGTTTTCCCTGCAGTATGAATTTCACAAGAGCTCCCTTCTAGAGGGCAACTTCTGCACCAGCAGCTTCCTCCTCCTCTGGGCCTCTCTCTCTCCACTGTAATAAAAGGAAAAAAGGGAGAGAAGCCCATCTGTTCTGTCTCTGCAAGGCAGGCTTGTCAGATTTCCGTGATGCCAGGCCAGCGGGTACAGTGGCAGAATCATCCCTTGAGCCAACAGGAGAATAACAGATTGCCTTCTAAGGCAGTGTAGCCTGGGGATGGTCTTGAAGTCAGGAACAGAAGCCAAAGGAAGCCGCAGTGGCCAAGGCCTGACCGCAGGTTTAGTAAATGAGGAAAAGGAGCCCAGGAGCACTGACAGGTTTAACCACCCCACTCACCAGCTGTTCGCCCTCCCCATCCTCTCCCTTTTCTTTCTTCCTTGCCTGCAGGCTCTTTGCTGGGACTTCTGTCCTTATTCTTCCAGGTTTTCTTTAGAAACCAGAGTGGGGAGTGTGAAGGAGTGGATGTCAGGCAGAGATAAAGCAGTAACTTTTATAGCAGGACAGACAATAAAATAAATGGAATGTAGGAATGTTAAGGAAAGAGCCAGATTAACAGAACAACCTTTATGGACTGAGCTACGGTCTCTTAGCAACTTAAACTCAGGTACTCCTAAAGACGAAAGAAATGACCCCTTGGTAAAACAATAGCAACTCCTTATTGCACTATATACTGCACAATCTGTCATCTGTGGAACCTAAATTCGGACAGGACATTTGACACTTGAGGTCCTGTTAGTCCAGGATCTCAGTACACCTGAGTGTGCGAATATTCTCAGTAAGGAACTTGAAAATCCCACTGGGTCACAAAGGGTTAAGCATGGGATTAAAAGAAAGAAGAGACAGAAAGGAATGAAAACAGCATTGCTGAAATTCATTTCATTAAAGAACCCAAGTTTTTTGTTTGTTTGTTTTAAAGAACTTATTTATTTATTGAGGGGCACCTGGTGGCTCAGTGGGTTGAAGCCTCTGCCTTAGGCTCAGGTCATGATCCCAGGGTCCTGGGATGGAGCCCCCACATCCAGCTCTCTGCTCAGCAGGGAGCCTGCTTCCTCCTCTCTCTCTGCCTGCATCTCTGCCTACTTGAGATCTCTCTCGCTGTGTCAAACAAATAAAAAAAATTAATAAAAAAAAAGAATTTATTTATTTGAGAGAGAAAGAGAGAGCACCAGCAGAGTGAGGGCCAGAGGAAGAGGGAGGGGTCGAGGGGGAGGGAGGGGCAGAGGGAGAGGGAGAAGTGGGCTCAGGGCTCAAGGGAGCCCGAGGTGGGACTCCATCCCATGACCTGACCCGAAGGCAGATGCTTAACCGACTTCACTAGGCATCCCACAGAACCCAAGATTTTTAAATTGGGTATTTCAATAAAATATCCCTGCTAAGATTGCCCAGGGAGTGCCATGCTAAAAGCAGTGACTTCCTTTTCTTAGAAAAGGGAATCTGTGTCACTGAGTGGTTCTTGGGGCTCCTTTGTAGGAAGAAATTCACTTGTAAAGGCTCAGAAAAGAGGACTCTCAATTTTCTCTAGACTGGTGGAACAGGACTAATTCGGAGACATTATAGCAGATGTGCGTGGAAATATACGTGGGCAGAAGCAGGAAGGCCAAGAAATGCTACTGCTGCTCTCATGACTGGCATTAAATTTTTCAACATTTATTTCTCCAAAGCTAATCATCCCAGAGTCAAAAACAAAAGCTGAAGGATTAAGTTCTGTTCCAAGAACAGTTGTGATAATATTAATTATGTTGATAAACAAACTCAGAAACAATCACAATAAATCAGGCTACACTCAGCTCCAGTGTTTGCCAAAAACACCCCAATAACAAGAGAAAAATTACTTTCAAGCTTCTAAAAGAAGTCTAGCCATGAAGACTGAAAGAGAAAAACTAAAAGCTCTAGAAAGGGGCAGGGGAGGCATTTTGCTATTTCCATAATTTTTGTAGTCATTTTAAAATAAAGAAACACTTTAATGACTAATACCTACAAGTGGTTCTCTGGAATTATGTGACTAAGTTATCTGACAAGGATTTGCCTCACACTTAATTAGTCGTTTGTGCCATCATCAAGCAAAGAATGCCAAGACTTTTGCATAACCTGACGCGTTCAGAAGCAAAGACCAGTCAGACAAGTTTCCAGATAGAAGTAAAAATAAATGCAAAAAAACGTAGAGACCAAGATTACATGGAAGAGAGAGAGCTTGTCAACAAAGAGGACATATAATTCTTGGTCCCATGTGCATTAAAAACTCACAGTCCAATTAAAAACCCAAATTAATTTAAAAAATTCAACAAATCAATCAAATAAATTAAAAACTTAACATAAACTCTCCAATATCATTTGGCTATCCAAATATACTACTTCATCAGATCATTATGGACTATAAACATGACAATGATAGCTTATATATTTGAGTTTCTTCTGCATCCAGATGTAGAATGGTTATGTCATTAATCTCATACCACTGTGAGGAAAATTGAAAAAGTAATGACAGCCCCATCAGTAAGTACATATACTCTAGACCATCGCTTTCTAAACTGGGTTATGGGCATAAATACAGAGAACAAACTACTGGTTAACAAAGGGGAAGCAGGGGCAGGGGAGTGGACCAAATAGGTGAAGGGGAGTGGGAGATATAGGCTTCTAGTTAGGGAATGAAGAAGTTATGCTGATAAAGGTACAGCTTAGGGGATGTAACCAGAGATATTCCAACAGAAGTTAGGTACACTTGTGGTGAACATAGCAAAATATACAGACTTGTTGAAATCACTATGTTGTACACTTAAAGTAGTGTAACATTGTGTGCAGACTATACTTCAGTAATAAAATAAAAGAAGATGAAGATAAAATAAACCAGGCTACAGGTGATAGGTGGGTTAAAAAGAAAATAACAGGCCCCAAATGCTGTCACTTAGGCCAAGTCCATAAACCAGGGCTTAATACCTAATTGAATTGCAGTTTCAGCCTCCCCCAGAAATTTGGTCTTAACGAATCAGTCAGGAATTTACTGTTCACCAAAGAGTGTGCCACCGGGGCCCTCTCCATCCTCCAAGGGTAGGTGAAGTAATCTTCATGATAAGACCCCTGCTTTTCCCACAACGGAAAATTGACTTTGCCTGGAACAATGTTTTCTTGCGCTAATAACTTTCTTGCCTCCACCTTCCTATAAAAACTTCTCAGAGCCTCCCTCTACTTTTAGATAGGATGCTGCCTGACTCATGAATTTTTTAAAAAAACTATTTATTTAAGAGAGAGAGAGAGATTTAACAGGGGTGAGGGGCAGAGGGAGAAAGAGAAGCAGACTCTCTGCTGAGAGAGGGCCCGATCCCAGAACCCCAAGATCATGACCTGAGCCAAAGGCATATGCTTAACTGATTGAGCCACCCACGTGCCCCTGATTCATGTATGAATCTTTTTTTTTAAATTAATGAATCTTTTAATAAAGATTAGATCTTTAGAATTTAGATCTTCAAATTTACTTAGTTGAATTTTGCCTTTAACAGGCCAAAGGCTGTATTCAAGTTGTTTGTCTTTCCGCAAGGGCACTGACTGCATCTCTTGTATAATTATTATAATGCAAACTTCCCCAGGTTAGGGGTGTCAGCAGATAAAGAAGATATATTAATGCCCAATCTACATCAGATTAGTCCATCTCAAGTCCCATTTTGAGATTCCTCCTCCATTGCTTGGAGATTGTATCCCAGTGGTGGTGTCTACTGAGACAGAGCTCTAGCCCTGCTATCTTCTTTTACACCTTTATTCACATATTCATACATTCACATATTCATTCTTTGGTGATTTCAAGGGCTGGCATCAGGGGACATTATCCACATCTCTCTCTCTCTTTTCTTTTTTTTTTTTTTTTTTTGAAGATGTTATTTATTTATTTATTGAGAGAGAGTGTGAAAGCAGGGTAAGGGGCAGAGGAAGAGATAGAGAGACTCTCCAGTAGACTACCAGCTGAGCAGGAGCCCAGCCACAGCTCTTTGATCACCATCATTTCCAATTTTTTTTTTTTACAATTTTATTTATTTGTAAAGAGACAGAGAGAGAGAGAGCAACCGAGTGTGAGAGCAAGTGCATGATCAGTGGGGAGAGACAGAGGGAAAGCAGACGTCCAGATGAGCAGAGAGCCAGATGCAGGGCTCAAACTCAGGACTCTGGGATCATGACCTGAGCTGAAGGCAGATGTTTAACCAACTGAGCCACCCAGGAGCCCCAATCACCATCACTTCCTATAGCAAATGCAATCTCAATCCAAGCTCTCTAATCTTCAGTCAATCAGAGGATCACCTCTAAATCATTTCCATATCAAAATTCTAGAGATACCACTGCATTAATCTTTCATCAAGACTTCTTTTTCAGGCCCCGGGCTGGACACTGGGGATATGGCTTAAGTCGAGTTCTACCCGTCTCTTTCCTCAGGATTATTGAATTGGGAGAGTGTCTACTTGGGCCATGGTGGGGTTAGGAAGAGAATTCTGATTTCTCAAGATTTTTCAAATAGGAAAGATCAGAAAAGGATTCAGGATATAGACAGCCCTAAACATTCTCAATGTTGCAAGGCTAGAAACTGTAACTGTACTAGATAGATACTCAAGGTAGACCTTTCAGAAATAATATTTAACAATAATTAAGCACTTAATCACAGAACTATTTCCTGATTTACATGCATCTAATACTGATTCTGTCCCTAATATAGAGCAAAACACTTTACAAACACACTGAAACATTTGCAATCAGATTAACTGTGACTGCACAGAGAGGTTGTTCTCAACTTCACAGTATCTAATTGTGCCTTCACAGAGAACTTTGTCCAAGATCACGCTGCTAATAATTGGGGAAGACAGGATTCTGACCCTGCTATTATGGCTCCAGGCCCTGTACTCTTAACCACCATTCTGCATGAGCTGTTGGTGATACTAGTTTCACTCATCCTTCCATTCTAGAACTCTCTGCAATGCAATAACAATAATTATTTTGGAGGAGGAGTCCTCTGTGACATAAGGGAAAAAAATTCTTGACTGAGTAGTCTGTTCTTCTCCCAGCTCTGTTGATTCACCCTGTGTACAAGGACAAGGGTCTTCCCCTCATTACCTCTCTGTTCCCGCATCTAAAAAATGTTGACATGGAAATGAAGGGTCTCAAAACTTCCTTTCATTCCTAAAATTCAAAGTTTTAGGAAAAAAATTTATATACCAAATTAAGGAGCATCTATTTTAAAGTAAGGAGTACGTCATAGTTTAAATTATAAGTCTTAGTCTATAATGACATGTTTGAGCTTGAGTATACCTTAAAGAAAATCCCCATAGGATTTGTGTTTGTTCTTCACAGAGGGCTTTAAAACATCGGATTTTGGTAAAATCTCAACTTTAAAATGATCCCATTTTATTCACCCTTTTCAAGAGGATGAGTCCAGCTCTGGCAATGCTTGGAATCATGAAACTCCTCTCCTGAGCCTGAGCAGACAGAGGCGTTTTTCTGCCCTGGCATGTGGACACCTCCCTTGACATTATGATGTGTAGGTAGTGGTGATGGGAAACGGAGAATAACAGAATGCAGACACATAGGAGTAAGACGGGTGGTGGCAGAGGAGAGAGTGGGATCCACCTGACAGAGTGACACCTCCAGCTGCCCAAGCTCATGATCAGTGTTGACTCTGCATAAGGAAATCGAGCTTCACACACATTAGCATGTAAGCGGTTTCCAACTTAGACACAACTTGTACTAACACCCTTCATCTGGCCTTAATGCTACTTCTTCCTTCTTCTCTCTCTTTTTTTAAGATTTTAGTTATTTATTTGACCAAGAGAGAGAGCACAAGGTGCGGGAGCAGTAGGAGGAGGGAGAGGAAGAAGCAGGTCTCCCGCTGAGCAAGGAGCCCAGTGCAGGGCCCAATCCCAGAACCCTGGGACCATGACCTGAACTGAAGGCAGACGCTCAACCAACTGAGCCACCCAGGCATCTCTTTTCCTTCTTCTCTTGCTCCAATTCTCACCTCCATGTGTTTGAATTACTGCCCAGACAATAGCTTAGAGTAGGAGGGATCCCTGCTCAGACAGGAGTGGGGACAGAAAGGCTTGCAAAATGGAGTCTGATTTCTTGAGCCTCTTAAGCTAGGAAAGACCAAGAAAAAGAACCCAAGATGATAACATCTCTAAATAATCTCAGTGATATGAAGCTGGACCCTGACACTGTATTAGATACTCATAGTGTTGATAGCTAACATTTACTGAGAGCTTACTAAATACCGCGCTTATGTGTGTTTATCCCATCAACCCTATGAGATAGAAACTGATAGCCCTGTTTTTTAAGAGAACAGTCTAGGCCGAGAAAAGCTACGTAAGAGCTGTGTTACAAAGTCAGGCTGTCTGGTTCCAGAGTCAATGCCCCTAACTACTACCCCATGTTGCCTTGCTACAGAAACTTTCCTGGAAACCCAGAATGCATCTTACATATAAAGAAACTGAGGGCAGTGATGTTAAGATGCTTGTCTACATCCATGTAGCCTAAAGGAGTTGTCAAGAAAACCCAAGAAGACCCAGGGCTCAGTCGGTTAAGTGGCCAACTCTTGATTTCGGCTCGGGCCATGGTCTCAGGGTCTTGCAATCAGGTTCCTCACTGGGCACAGAGTCTTCTTGAGACTCTCTCCCTCTCCTTCTGCCCCTCACCCCAGCTCTCTCTTGCTCTCTCTCAAATAAATAAATCTTAGTAGGAAAAAAGAAAGAAAGAAGGGCACTTGGGTGGCTCAGTTGGTTAAGCATCTGCCTTTGGCTCAGGTCATGACCTCAGGGACAGGGATCCAGTCCCACATTGGGCTCCCTGCTCAGTGGGGAGTATGCTTCTTCTCTGTCTGCCTCACCCCCCGCTTGTGCTCTCTTTCTCTGAAATAAATAAAATCTGAAAGCAGGAAAGAAAAAGAGAGAAAGAAATAAATAAAGAAAGGAAGAAAGAAAGAAAGAAAGAAGAAAGAAGGAAAGAAAGAAACGTAAAACTCCCAGCTTCTACAACAGTAATTCTTCTATCTTTTGCTGACTCTGACTGGATTGAGCACTGGAGACGGGAAGGGGAAGTGTCCTGAGCTTCATGTAGCAGCTGTTCAATGTCCTTGCTAGTTTCGTTGCCCAGCTCTGGGAGGTTCTGGCTTTCCTGAGATGTGGCACCCAAATCATAGTCAGGCTAAATATCTTTATCAGCAGGGCCCAGGTAAAGCCCCACTGTCCTTCCTAAGACAGTTTACCCACTTTCAAAAAGAACCAAAAAGCCACTCCTCCTCAAAGATAAAAAACATCTGCTACCCTGAGTGGAACTTGCTCCAACTCTGATGAGCTTTTCTTTTTTCAATGTTTTTCTCTCTCACACACACACACACACACACCCCACAGTGTAGGCTCTTGAACCAGACTGACAAAAGCCTAATCCCAGCCCTACCCCTTGGTACTGGGGCAACAAAGGAAATTGACTAAGCCTTTCTGTGCTTCAGCTTCTTCCTCTGATAAATGAAAATCAACTTCACAGGGTAGTTGTAAGGACCTATAGTGAATTAATACTTATCAAGCATTTAATGTTAGCTGTTATCACAGACAACATTAGTTCTGCCAAATTAACTCACCCTGAGAGATGGCTTATAAACGTTTTGCTAAGAAAACTTTAAAAATGTCTTGAGTCCAATCAGCATCCATGGGAGTTATATGTCTGAAATAGTCCAAGATAGTCCAGCATGAACGTTAGTATTCCAAGATCTGGACTTTTCAGTTTTTCTCTCAGTATAACCTGAGGATACAGTTTTCATTCTTCTTGAGCATCCTAGAGGTGAGTATTAAAATGAAACACACATAAAAAATAAAATATGAAAGAAAAGAAAAATACACACGTACTAACTTCTTGATAGGAGAAAAATAATTTTCAAAGGTAGTATACTTATAGGGAAGTATATTAAAAGAACAAAATAGCCCTCTTTATATATGAGGATCAGTACAGAGACCAGGTGCACAGTGGAGATGGCTTGGCACATTACTGTTGAGGTAGACCCAAGCTTCTAAGCTTATGAAGTTCATTATCTTATATGCATAACAGGCCCAAACTCTGAAGCTGCAGCCTTTTCTCCTTCTTTTTCCTTAAGCAAGGTTAAGTTCTGCCACTAAATATCCCTCATCCCCTATGTTAATTTCTGTGAAGGAGTGATTGCCAAGTATGGGTTTGTGTAACTCCCTATACTGTACCCAGTGCCCAAGAAGTCGGGGGATGAGGGTAAAAGATTTGTTCTCCAGGTCATGTGAATCTCAACAGTTCTGTGTCTTTAGAAAAATTTCTGCATGTTTTGTTTTAATCAGATGAAACATTTATGTACATGTACACTGTTCTTTGTTTTGTTTTTAAAGATTTTTATTTTTATTATTTACTTGAGAGTGAGAAAAAGAGAGAGAGAGAGCATGAGTGGGGGAGGATTAGAGGGAGAAACTGCTGAGCAGAGAGCCCAGATGGGGACTCAGTCCTGGGACTCCAGGATCATGACCTGAGCTGAAAGCAGTCTCTTAGTCAGCTGAGCCACCCAGGTACCCCTGTTCTTTGTTTTGGTTGATATGTTAACATATGGTAAAATACACCAAACAAAATCATGATAAACCATGATAAACCTGATAAACCTAAATAACTCAGAGGTATTTAGCCTTCTCAATTAATTCACATAGATATATTTCGAATGCTTCATTTTCCTGATTAGATGGCAAAAATAGTTTGAGAAAGTATCAGAATCAATCATCACTTGAAATGTGTAGTGCAGGCCTTCTAAAAATGAAGCTATACCTATTGATGAGTTGAGAACCACATTATGGTTAAATCAGATAACAGATAGGAAGCTGCAGTCTAACTTATTACATTCCATCTTCCTGGATAGTAATTTAAATTTAAATAAATTTTATTTAAATCAATTCCATCCCAAAGTATGTGCATCATTACAATCATTATGAATTGTAGATGGAGCAGATTTAGGTAAATAATACTCAGAGATTAGAAGGATGAATTAAAAAAAAAAAAAAAACACCTGTCATCTTGTTCTGATTACTCAAAGAAAACATCACATAAAACTTACAATTTGGAGAAGTCTGTGGTACAAAAAGTGACTCTGTGACCTCACAGAAGGGTTATTCTAGGAAGAAAGTTTTCAAACTAATTTTGTCAAATCAACTTACTAGATTTTTTAGACATTATATTGATTCATTTACTTAGTCCTAATAAACTTTTGGTTTTTTTAATAAGGGTAGTAAGAAGAAATCCAAATATAAATTTCCAAGAAGTTAAATCAATTATTAATTAGCACTGTGAAATTTCACCTTGCTTCCTTGTCATCAACCTACATTTAAAATTTACTTTTATTTTATACTATGCTTCAGGTTTTTATTCTAAGGAGCCATATCATCAAAATCAATAATGAATCCACATAAAATAGTTACATGAAGTTCTGACTCACAGAAAAAATTCAGAGAAAAATTATTTGGACATAAAGAAGCCACTTTTTTGAGACAACAAAATTTCTGATTTCTACTCTGCCCCAGTTACAGACTGAATATAGACATTTATAAAATTAAATTAATATAATGGCATTTTTCTTTATCATCAGCACCAGAATCTTTTTTTTTTTTTAACTTTTTAAAGATTTTATTTATTTATTTCACAGACAGAGATCACAAGTAGGCAGAGAGGGGAGGAAGCAGGCTCCCCAAGGAGCAGAGAGCCGGATGTGGGGCTCAATTCCAGAACCCTGGGATCATGACCTGAGCTGAAGGCAGAGGCTTTAACCCACTGAGCCACAGAGGTGCCCCCAGAATCTTTTTTTGTTGAACTTACTTCCATCTCTCTTGCCTGCCTCTTACCTTACCATCTCGGATAGCAGAGACAGACAGTATTTGCTTTGTTCTGGGTGTGGTCTTATCTACACTGGGGAGAACAGCAGAGGAAAGCAGGATGCATGTGTATGACCAAAACAGAGGAACGCTAGCAATTTTATGGGTTTTATACTCAGTGGTGCTTCATTTTTATTTCCTGTGATTTATGTCTTAATCCTTAATTGCTCCATTTTGCAATCAGCCACCAGCTGCAGATAACATGGGTCACGGTCACCAGGTTAGTCAGCCTCATATTCCTGACACCGTTCTGCTCATTTGCCAATAGTGTTCAGACAGAAGCCTCTAAAGGGTCCCAATAGGCAGAGAGCTGGGTAAGAAAAGCTGGTTTTAAAGCCATGGTTCTGACTGTGATCCCTGAGCCAGCCGTTCCAGCATCACAGGAGAACTAGACTAGTCAGAAATACAAATTCAAGGGGCGCCTGGGTGGTTCAGTGGGTTAAAGCCTCTGCCCTTCAGCTTGGGTCATGATCTCAGGGTCCCAGGGAGCCTGCTTCCTCTTCTCTCTTTCTCTGCCTGCCTCTCTGCCTACTTGTGGTCTCTGTCAAATAAATAAATAAAATCTTAAAAAAAAAATGCAAATTCAAGAGTGCCACCCCAGACCTAGCAAATCAGAAACTCTGCAAGTGGGGTCCAGCGACCTGAGTTTTTAACAAGCACTGCAGGTGATTTTTTTGTTTTGTTTTGTTTTAGATCTTATTTATTTGATGGAGAGAGAAAGATCACAAATAGGCGAAGAGGCAGGCAGAAAGGATAGGGGGATGCAGGCTCCCTGCTGAGCCTAGCACCCGATGTGGGGCCCGATTCCAGGACCTTGAGACTAGGACCTGAGCAGAGGCTTAATCCATTGAGCCACCCAGACACCCCAGGTGATTGTGATACACACTGAAATTTGAAAGTCACTAAATTAGACTGATTCTCTAATGTCCTGATGCTTTTTATTTTTTTTATTTTTATTTTTTAAAGATTTATTTATTTATTTATTTGACAAGTAGGCAGAGAGGCAGGCAAAGAGAGAGAGGAGGAAGCAGGCTCCCTGCTGAGCAGAAAGCCTGATGCGGGGTTCGATCCCAGGACACTGGGATCATGACCTGAGCTGAAGGCAGAGGCTTAACTCACTGAGCCACCCATTTGCCCCCTGATGCTTTTTAAATGGATGATGTGTTGTTTTTATCATAAAGTTTCAAGGTAATGTTCACAAGACATTATCTTGCGTAGCTATGAAAAATTAGAGGAAGGTATTTGGGCAATTGTGGGTATTTTTAAAGAGCATAATATTTTAAAATACAACCAGCTTTGTATTTATAAGCATAGATAGAGAAAAGATCTGGGTAGAGAAAAGATGTGAATCCCTTTTCTAAGACCTACAACCTACTGAGGCAAAGACACTCTGGGAAAGTTTCCAAACACTTGGCTTACCATCATCACAGTGAGGTACACTCATTCATTCATTCACTCATTCTTTCTTTCATTCATTCAATGGAAAAGCTGAGCTCATTTGTGCCTGGTAAAAATCCTTGCCCTCACAGAGTTTATATCATTGCTTAGCCAGGTCAGGAAGAGTTAGGGCTGACCCCCCAGGGCAGCTTAAATTGAGCAGCTGCATGTTTAGTGACCGCAGGACAACCATGCCCCTCCCTACTTCCATCCTTTTCCCGACTCTTTTCCTTTCTCAGGATCTCCCAAATTCCAGTATGGAATTTGGCATAACCAATATTTACTACTGCATTTAGAGAATCAACAAATTTACCTCATATTTAACTATTATGAATGAATTCAAGAATTAATGAATGAGGGGTGTCTGGGTGGCTTAGTAGGTTAAGCCTCTGCCTTCGACTCCGGTCATGATCTCAGGGTCTTGGCATCCAGCCCCGTATTGCATTGGGCTCAGCTCAGCAGGGAGCCTGCTTACCCCTCTTCCCTCTGCCTGCCTCTCTGTCTACTTGTGATCTCCCTCTGTCAAATAAATGAATAAATAAATAAATAAATAAATAGGAATTAATGAATGAAACAAAGCAAAACAAATAATGAATACTTTTCCTCTTTCTTTATCAGACTTCTTTAATTTTTAAAATCTTGTTGCTTGTCTGGGTATAGTCTGTTGTTGTTTAAGGGTTTTTTTTTTTAATTTTTTATTTTTTATAAACATATATTTTTATCCCCAGGGGTACAGGTCTGTGAATCACCAGGTTTATACACTTCACAGTACTCACCAAAGCACATACCCTCCCCAGTGTCCATAATCCCACCCCCTTCTCCCTAACCCCCTCCCCCCAGCAACCCTCAGTTTGTTTTGTGAGATTAAGAGTCACTTATGGTTTGTCTCCCTCCCAATCCCATCTTGTTTCATTTATTCTTCTCCTACCCACTTAAGCCTCCATGTTGCATCACCACTTCCTCATATTAGGGAGATCATATGATAGTTGTCTTTCTCTGCTTGACTTATTTCGCTAAGCATGATACGCTCTAGTTCCATCCATGTTGTCGCAAATGGCAAGATTTCATTTCTGTTTAAGGGGTTTTGATTGTTGTTTTATTTATTTTTTTAATGAGCATAGTGTTATTTTTATGAGAGTATTTTTTGTAATATAAATTCATAGCCCTACTTTTTCTAAAAATAAATTTAGGCCATAGAGTAGCTTCCAATAAGATATAAATATGTAACACAATTATTGGGATTGTAATATAATACCAAAACCACAAAAATAAGGAGGAAGTATATACTCTAGCCCCAAAGACTAGCAGGGAATTGTGTATGACTATTAATTCTGTTTCTGCCAACCAGAAAAGGAAGAATAGTAATACAATGTATTGCTCTTAGAATGGCAATGAGGAAACCAGTTTTTCAGAGAGATTTTCCCCCTAGTACTAAACCCTACGATAAAATAAACCCATCATGTGATACCTTATGTAAGGAGATGTTGTAGGATATGGTAGTCAATAATTTCAATAGTTTTACAGAAAATCTGGTCCTTTTACTCTCTAAAAGATAAACTTAGGGGGCGTCTGGGTGGCTTGGTCAGTTCAGAGTCTGATTCTTGGTCTTAGCTCAGATCAGGATCTCAGGGTTGTGAGCTCAAGCCCTGCATGGGGCTCTACGCTCAGTGTGGAGTCTGCTTGTCTCTCTACCTCTGTTCCTCCCCCAGCTCGCTCGCTCTCTCTGGAATTAATAAATAAAAACTTTAAAAAAAAAAAAAAAGATAAACTCAGTAATGGAGGTTGCAGAGAGGACTAAGTTAATGTTGCATTAGTACATAGCTTTACAATAATCTAATGTGACATAAGGATGGACCTTAAGTCACCAAAAAGTAGATGGATAACAAGCCCCTTAAATAATCTTTTTGTCACCTTTCTCTGCTTAGGTTTTGAAAAGAATGAAATAATTATAATTTAAGGTTGTTCTCCACCTAAATTGTAGTGTTAAGATTTTATGCTGCTGACCGGTAGAGGATATTATAAATCTTGTATGTCAAGCAAGCCAATGGCAAGGGGGCTCTTCTATTAAGCACGTCAAAAACCCCGCCCTGAACTTTCTGCTCTGCGGGAAGGCCCACTATAGAATACCTGAGGCAGAGTCAGCATTTTTCTCCAAGGGACAACTCTGCCTCCATTCTAGGACCTGGGTGAGGTTCCTGAAGAAACATCCAAGTATGAAGGACTGCATGGGACTCATCTTCCCAACAATTGTGCGTGGTTGGGTAGAGCCTGACGTACATAAGCTTGACCTGGAAATTTTTCAGAGCAGGTATCATCAGTTTTGCCACTCAGCCATAAAAAAAGCCCAGTAATGTTCCTGTGGAACATTTGATTCCTAACAGCATAATTTCCTGATGTGCCTGCCAGAGTGAATTAGCAGCAAAACAGACAGCCAGGCACCTGCAGAACTTGACCTGCTCCATGGAGCTCTTTGAATTCTGGTGAATAACCACAGAAGGCAGCAACTGAAACTTGAGCCATTCGCTCTGGCAGAAGTTAGATCGTGGAAACAATTATATATGGTGATCCCCTCCCCCAAGCCCATAATACATGCTATTAAAACTACATCAAAATCATCAGAGGCATAGCTGTATGCTTTGCTACGGCAAAACAAAAAAACAAAAAAACAAAAAAAACCCATGTTCTAGTCATCAAAAAGTGGCCTCCTAGAGATTGTTGTTTGATTTCAAAACCTTTTCTTGGCTCCCTTAAATTCTGAAAGGGCATTAAAAGAAAACTATTTAAAGTCTCATAGTTCGGGATCTATATTAAGCCCAGTGAAGACCAACAGTAAGGACTGCCTGGTGAGCGAACAGGGTTGAATTGGTTTGTAGGGCAAATGCTTTTTTTTTTTTTCCTGTCAGGGGGAAGGGCTACCCTTAAACTTAATTTCTGGCTAGTGGTGGGAATGGTGACCCCTGCAAAGTCTCCAGGCTCTGGACAGCTACCACCTATGTTCAGACTGCTTCTGCCAAGGTACATTTGTCCCTGAGCCATAAGAGACTCTGTTATGCTTGCCGCATAGAACAGGAGCACAATGGAGGTCACAGTCCTGCTGCCAAGGTAGGTCCCATGGCGGGTTCAGACACACCCCAGCACAAATGTGCCTTTCTGCAAATACTGACAGACTCGTATAACTGCCAACCTGCTCAAAAGTGGTGCATCCTGGTGTTTACCCCATGTTCATTATGAGACATGGCCTCATAAGCCACAGAATGAAAAACTGAGTAGACCTGAGAATGTTGGGACAGTCATTTTCTTGGGCAAAACACAGAAGGAATATCTGCCCTCCCTCCTTGAGCTATAGGCCAGAAGGTGATAAATCTCTGTAATCCATCTCTGACATACTCTCCCGCAGATGCTGTTCATGAAAAGTTGTGGTCAATTGTGTTAAGTATTTGCTTGATTTGGGTTCATCTCTTTGGTTGATTTATTTACATTAATGTTTGAGGAGGTATAAAATTCAAAAGGTACAAATGTAATAAAAATATTTCCTTCTTAGATGTTCTTATATATCCTCCCCAAATATCCCATTTGGATCTCCAGAAGTAGCCATGGTTTCCAGTTTTCTTACATATCCTTCTTAATATTTTCTATGCATTCATTTTTTTCAAAAACATTAAGAGCAGCAACAACACATATATACAACACAAAAATAGTAGAGCATACACTTTTCCCTGTTTCTTGATTCTTTTTACTCAACAGTATACCTCGACCATCACTTTGTATTAGTATAAAAAAATCTGCTGCAGGGACACCTGGGTGGTTCAGTGGGTTAAAGCCTCTGCCTTCACCTCATGATTCCAGGGTCCTGGGATGGAGCCCTAGGGGGCTCCCCGCTCGGCAGGAAGCCTGCTTCTCTTCCTCTCTCTGCCTACCTCTCTGCCTACTTGTGATCTCTGACTGTCAAATAAATAAATAAATCCTTAAAAAAAAAAATCTGCTGCATTCATGTTAAAAGTTTAAAAGTTACATACTGGGGCCCCTGGCTGGCTGAGTGGGTAGAGCGATTGACTCTCGATCTCAGGATTGTGTTTGAGCCCCACGGTGGATATAGAAATTACTTAAATAAAATCTTTTAAAATAAATAAATAAAAATGGGGCTCCTGGTTAAGCAGGCTCAGGTCATGATTCTTAAGTCCCAGGATCAAGTCCCGCATCAGGCTCCCTGCTCAGCAGAGTCTGCTTCTCCCTATGACCCTCCCCGCCTCATGCGTGTGTGCTCTCTCTCTCTCTCAAATAAATAAATAAAATCTTAAGAAAAGGTAATAAATAGGGCGCCTGGGTGGCTCAGTGGGTTAAGCCGCTGCCTTCGGCTCAGGTCATGATCTCAGGGTCCTGGGATCGAGTCCCACATCGGGCTCTCTGCTCAGCAAGGAGCCTGCTTCCTCCTCTCTCTCTCTGCCTGCCTCTCTGCCTACTTGTGATCTCTCTCTGTCAAATAAATAAATAAAATCTTAAAAAAAAAAAAGAAAAAAAGAAAAGGTAATAAATAAATAAATAAATTATTAAATAAATAGAAGTTCCATAGCATTTCATCTCATGGTTAGACACTAACATTTAGGTTGTTTCCTTTGCTATTAGAAAGCAAGCTGAGATTAGTATCCTTATGCTTTTTTCTTGCCTACGTATGTGAATATTTCCACAAGATCAGTTTCTAGAAGTGGAAATCACTAGCGAAAGAATAGGCCTGTGTTTAATGTTAATGACGGTTGCCAGATTGTCTCCCAGGGGGCAGAGTCATCAGTATGCCACCACTGGTGTATCTGAGTGTCTGCTTCTCCACACTGTGACCAGTCAAATATGTTAGCAAACTGTTGTCCCTGCTAAACTGATAGGTGAAAAAAATTTTTTTATCTTTACAGTTCAAATGAAAATTTTATTCCTCCTTTCCTATTTTTATTTCTTTTCTTATACTGCAATAGCTACCACCATCAGAACAATATAAAATAATCATGATGACCTTTGTGGGAAGGAGGCTGGTGTTTCCTATGAAGCATGACTAGCTCTTGGGTTGTACCCTGACAGGCTGATATATGAATGCAAAGGGCTGTCCCCCAGGCCTCAGTTCAGGGACACCTCTAAAGGACCATCCCAGTTCCATGGCACCTCACAAACTAGGCTGAGGCCATGGGTTGCAAGTGCTTCGTCAGTCAGCTTCTCCCTGTGTCCCAGGTCTGCCTCCCCCATTCCTTACCGTATATCTCCTCAGAATACTCCTTAATAAATATTTTGCATGTGATTCTGTCTCAGAGTCTGTTTCCAAGGATCCCAAACTCTGACACAAATAAATCTATGAACCTCTTTGTGATAGGTATTTTCCCCTTGTCCTTAGAGATCTCCACACTTTCCCACCTGGCTTTTTGTCCTAGAAGGCTCACTTGGATGGAATACATTATGGGATTTCTTGTCCTCTGACTTTCTGTTGGATTTAGCCAATGGAATGCCACAGAAGATTTGAGGGAGGGAGAAGACTAAGGTTGGATATTTATTCCCTGACCCAAGTTGGATGGGTCATTTCATTGACAGAAGGTCAATGCTGCTGTTAAATTGGCCTGTTCTACATGACTCTGTCCTTTCATGTTCTGGCACCATCTGCCTCCTTTTATCCCCTCAAACCTACAGATGGTGAAAACTATTGCCACTACCACTTGTCCTCTATACCAGCCATACCTTTTGTTATTTTTTTTTTTCAGTCACACCTCTTAAACTAATCTTCCTTGTAAATAAATGCCCCATTAATTATCCAGATTTGATTCTGCCATCTATTTCCTTTTGGGACCAAGATTAATATACACCCATCGGGTGTAAGGAGCAAGCTGAATTCCCCCAGGGCTTCCTCCCTATAGTGGCAACATTTTAACATAGGACAAAGGAAAAAGAGGCAAGGACATAACAGTAATAGTAGCTAATATTTACTGAGTGCCTGTCATGTGCCAGTAATGTCAAACAAACAACCAACCCAGCCTTAAAGACTTTGTTTGAAAGATGGGAAAGACTTGAAAGACTTTGTTTGAAAGACTAAGTTTGAAAGATGGGAAGTAGGGGAGGAAGGGACTCTAGAAACAAAAGAGAATTTACAGACAGTAAGTTTCTAAGTTTCTTCAGGGTAAGGCAACATGTTTTCTGTTATAGAGGGGGTAAATAGATGAGAAGGAATCTGTAGTGGCCAAGTGGGATAAAAGGATGAAGTGCCTGATCTGGGAGTAGATTAGAGAATGTTTTACCATGAGATTCACCTATTTTTGGGAGAGGCTGTTCAGGCCAAGGATGAGTCAAAGTCCAGGGGCCTGGGGGAAGGAGACAATCCTAATCAAAGTTTGTTTAACAAGCATTTTGTTCTGACTGATTAGTGGGGAGAACATAGTTCAGCTAATTATTTATGAGACAAAGAATGGGAATTTGGAGGGTCCGTGTCTGGACTTTATCATAAGTAAACAAGGAGCAGTCATGAGTCTTAGGTTAAGTCCTATGGGGTAAGGATGGTTCTCTGCAGTAAACCATTTTCCAGAACACAGTAAGTGGGGAGATTTCTTTAACCATTGCTGTTTTCATAGGGTCATAGGGCTCAGGTAAAATTCAACAGCATCAGCACTAGTCTAAGAGTTTCACATGTATTATCCTATTTAATCCTCTCAACATCTCTGCTTGCAAAGTATATAGAGTGGTTAAGAGGATACCAGTAAGACAAACTTGGGCAAGGGCAACCCTTTCAGGTCCCCTCCCTCTTTGGGGACTAAATCATCGCTCAGTACTATCATCGCTCAGTAGACTTTGCTTTGCTGCCCACCAAAAGAAAGAAAGAAAGAAAGAAAGAAAGAAAGAAAGAAAGAAAGAAAGAAAGAAAGAAAGGAAGAAAAGGAAAAAAGACAACCTCAGGCAAGTTACTTTTCTTCAGTTTCTTTGTAAACGCAATAGTTCTGGGGGCACCTGGGTGGCTCAGATGGTTCAGCATTGGTCTTTGGAACTGGTCATGATCTCGGGGTCCTGAGACTGAGCCCCATGTCAGGCTCCATGCTCAGCAGGGAATCTGCTTGTCTGTCCTCCTTAGCATCTCCCCCAGCTTGTGCTCTCTCCCTTTCTCAAATAAATAAAATCTTTGGAAAAATAAGATAAAACTGGACTCCACAATTTATTCAGTAAGTGAAGATTCAAATTCTCTCTCTATTGCACTCCCCAAGTTGGGGAGTGGGGGAGGGGGAGACCAAGTAGAAGAAATGTTAAACAAAGCCAACATGGATTTCCCAGAGTTATGCCTGCAAATCAGGAAAATAAGGAAGGAACTGAATCACTTTTTCATTCTTCACTAACTTGAGGGATTTTTGCGGCGGAAGCAGAAAGAACATTCTTGCCTCCTAGAATTATCCTCTTGCTGCCAGTAGAGTATGTGGTTACCCTGGGCTGGTACTGGGGCAGCAGCCAAGAGCCCCTACCTCAGTCTCAATCTATTAAAATCCCCAGAGATTGCCCATTCCATTCTGTGCAGTCTTTTATTTCTAGATGAAACAAGACTGTAAAATTCTGCAAAATTGTTATGATTTATTTTCTGCTAGATCAACTAGCAAGAGCTTTCTAGATACATTATTATTGTGGCCATTGTTACTGCTATTATGATCATATTACAAGTACTTTGGAAATTTTGCTTCTTCTCTCTTGCTCTACCTTACTTTTGAGGGGGAATAAGATAGTAGAAATATGCAATCTCCTTCACCCTCTCCCTGAATCTGGTCAAGTTCTGCAAAATCTAGAGCCTAAAAACTGCTACTTTTTGGATATTGATAACAATTGGGAATTATTGCTTATTTTTTACACATGACCAATGGCCTACCTATTTCATCTGACATCTGAAGCTGAACGTTTTCAAACCCTAAATCTCTACATGATTAAATTATTTTCAGTAATAATCATGTCATCAAACTGATAATAATAGTGGCCAGAAAAATAGTGAATTTTTATTTTATTAAACTTTGGGTATACAAAACATGCCAGTAAGATTTAAAAAAAAAAAAAAAACAACAAAGATTGCATTAAAATGAAAAAATGTAATGGATTAAGTCTATGAATTACATTAATTTAATTTGTAAGGTTAAAAAATTATACCTGTCTATTGTGTATGTTATTGAATAATAATGTTAGAGTTTAATTGCAATTAAATAAAAATTCCAACTAAAATAAAGATATTATTCAACTTAACTGAGATGTTTTATGTATGAACTAAAACTTATTAGCATTTTGCTCAAGAGTTCCAGTCTGCTCCAAGTCATGCATTTCCACGTTTGCTATAAACCATTTATGAGATCTAGTCTTTATAAAATCAGGACTGGCCCGTATCTGATTTCTGTCCACAAGACTAAAACTGTTTCATTACTAGAAAATGTATAATTACCAAAGAAAAATATTTCACCTTGCAGTTTGAACTCTGTCTTGCTGTTTTAAATTTTAAACCCAAATAATGACTGCAAGTGGTCACGTAGAATAGTGGAATTGAAGTCATCTTCTCTTTCTTTGTCTTTACACTGACTACGCCAACATTCATTTCAAATCTGTTTAGATGCAAGAATATTAATACTGGGACGCCTGGGTGGCTCAGTTGGTTAAGCAGCTACCTTCGGCTCAGGTCATGATCCCGGCGTCCTGGGATCGAGTCCCGCATCGGGCTCCTTGCTGGGCGGGGAGCCTGCTTCTCCCTCTGCCTCTGCCTGCCATTCTGTCTGCCTGTGCTCGCTCTCTCCCCCTCTCTCCCTCTGATAAATAAATAAAATCTTAAAAAAAAAAAAAGAATATTAATACCTCCCAGGGGCTTCTGACACAAGCTATTTTTCCCTCATCTCCAACCCTCCCAACCTAGCCCAATGATTCCAAACCATTAGGAATGCCAGGGGCCAGTGTAACTGGAAATTCTCTAACTAAAATGTTTATTTTAAAATAGGTGGTAAAGGGGTACCTGGGTGGCTCAGTCAGTTAAGCGTCTGCCTTTTGGCTCAGGTCATGGTCCCAGGGTCCTGGGACCAAGCCCAAGGTTGGGCTCCTAGCTCAGTGAAGATCCCTGCTTTCTCCCTCTCCCTCCTCAAGTAAATAAATAAAATATTAAAAAAAAAAAAAGTGGCAGCAAAAAGGGGCGCCTGGGTGGCTCAGTCAGTTAAGTGTCTGCCTTCTGCTCAGGTCATGACCTCAGGGTCCTGGGATGGAGCCTGTTCTTGCTTGGGCGGGTTGGGGGGGGAGGAGGTACTGTCTGCCTGTGCCTGTCCCTCACCTCACCTTCTCCCTCTGCCCCTCCCCTCATTTGTGCTCTCTGTCTCTCTCAAATAAACAAAAATCTTTTATTTATTTATTCATTTTTAAGAGGGAGAAGTTGAAGGCAGATGCTTAAACCACTGAGCCACCTAAATAAAAATTTTTTAAAAAATAAATTAAAAATAAACATAAATTAATTAATTAAAAAATAAAAATAGGTAATAAAAAGTGCTAATTTGAAGCTTAACTACATATTATTCATCTATATCCAGCAATTGTTTATAACTAAACAAAATTTTGGGGGAGAAGTGTTTTATCACTGACATTGTTTAGAATTGCCAGTGCATTGAAGGTTTTTATTGTAGTTTTTTTATCCTTTCCAACAATGCACCCTGTTACTGCCTGCACCCAGGGCAGACCACCCTGCTGCTTCACCATTATATTAGCGCAATACTGAGACCGAGAAACTGAAGAAACCCCATGAAAAAAAGCTGTTTTTTTTCTTCGTTCCTTTCCCTGCTTCTATTCTTGCTGGGACTTGCACCCCTTTCTTAACACATGCCTTAATTTATGTCCTCCTTATAAAGGTCAAGGAGTTAATGATTTCTTTGGAGACTTCCAACACAACAGATAACATCGGTGGAGTGCCTAGGTGAGATCATCATAAACCTTTTCTAAGACCACGGACTCCAAACACCTTGACACCAAGACCCCTGGTTCCATGGCATAACTGATTTATAGAGGACACCTGAGGACTTATCCCTGCTCAACCAGGTCCTAGATGCCTGAGAGGACTAATACATGCCAGACCATCTTCCTCAATAAAAACTCCAGACCCCCAAGCAAAGCCAACACTCACACTCCTTTTCCTTTCTGAGTCTCCCAGGTACTGTGTTTCAGGATTTCTTGTCCTTCAGTGCCCAAAGTTCTTGGTCATGCTATTTCAAAGAATGAGGAGGTAGACTAGACAAAGAATGGTGGGCAGCAAAGCAAGGTTTACCAAGAGTACAAAGCTCCCGAAGTGTGAGGGACCCAAGAGGATTGCTACCAGAATTCCTAAATCTAGGGGGTTTGTGGGCTTGTTGGAGGGCTGTTTTAATCTTACGAACTTTCCCTGTGCCTGTCACCCCATCAGGTTCTTATCATCTACCTATCACATGGGAAGGGGTGGAGGGTATATAATCATTTTAGGGGTGGAGTCCTTTTCGGGCAGGGGCCCTTGTCCCTGCCTATCTCTCTTCCAACTATCCTTCATCAATACCATAAGCAGATCTTTGAAACTTTTCACTCTTGCATACTTAGAAATTTTCACTATAGTGATACCTGTTTCCAGCTAAGCCATTCTTTTCAAGTGAATAAAACAGTTTGTGGTGTCAAATTAAAAAAAAAAAAAAAAAAAAAAAAAAAAAAAAAAAAAAAAAAAACCTTAGGTAAGGAAAGACTTTATTCAAAAAATATTAATGCAGGGTGGGAAGGATGGAAGGGGCCATTGCAATAGGGAGAACTTTCTGACAGTATGCAAGTGTCTCAAAGGTTAGAGAGGATTTTTCTTTTCTAGGGAAGAGTAAACAAGAATGGGATGAAAGGGTGAGCTGGTATGATTGGATAGTAAATCACAGAATGTCTTGTGCTGAGGTCAGCCTATTTTCAGCTGGGTCCTTTTTAATTTTTTTAAACTTTATTTATTTATCTGAGAGAGAGGAGAGAAAGAGAGAGAGAGCATGAGTAGGGGGGCAGGACAGAGGGAGAAGCAGACTCCCCATTGAGCAGAACCCCGAGATCATGACCTGAGATCACGACCTGCAATCATGACCTGAGCTAAAGGCAGACCAACTCAGACACCCAGGTGCCCCTTCAGCTGGATCCTTAAAGCAGGGTTTTGCTGGCTCAGACTGAGCGTGGGTGAAAGTTTAGAAGCCTGGGGGAAAGGGAAACACAACCTAAATTTAATTAACAAGAACTTTCTTTCTAATTTCACGGGATAAGCAGTTTAGTCATTTATGAGACAATAAGGAAATTCAGTGGGTCTGTGGGGGCCTTGTTAGGGGCATCAGTGAGTAAGTTATGTATGGAAGCTTGGTTCTTTGCAATAAGCAAATTTGTACAACACCAAAGGTACAGGGATTTCTTAACTTTAATCTGTTTTCCAGAATCACTAGTGTTAAAGAACAAAAATTCAACTAGAGTAAATCTGAAGATCTCATTTGCTTTATTAATCCGTTCAATAATTGGGCAGCATTCCAGGAAGGAGGGGGGAGCTCCTAGGAGTTGTCTAAAAATGAAAAGTGTTTATAGGAAGGAGGCAGGGCAAGGAACTGATTAGGAATTGTTTCAGGCAGAGCCACTTTCCCTTGGAAGGGGAAGGTGGAAGAGCAGGGGGTTTTACCCGGCAGATTGCCTCATCTTCCTTTGGGGGATGGGGAGGACACATGTGACAGATTACCTCACTGGTACTGACTAGAAAATTCCTGACTGACCGGTTAAGACTACATTTCTGCGGGTGGTTGAAACTGCAATTAGATTAGGTATTAAGCCCATGTGATGACTTGGAGTAGCATAAGAGACTCCATCTTGTGCCTGTGGTTTTCTTTTTAACACTGGGTTTAGGTCACTAAACATTGTCAGTCCCCTGTCTTGTTCAGGACAATCATATCATTTGCAACCAAACCACTTAAGGGGATCATAAATCTTACTGGGTGAAGTAGTGCCTAAGAAATCATCTCTTGTTGATGTGGTTCCTGCAAAATCAGTCGAACCACCTATTAAGAGGTGGTCAGTCATCTTAAAAGAAGGATGCCTAATATGAAAAATAAACATTAATATAAAAATTGTATTATGGGGGGGGCTCCTGGGTGGCTCAGTGGATTAAGCCGCTGCCTTCGGCTCAGGTCATGATCTCAGGGTCCTGGGATCGGGTCCCGCATCGAGCTCTCTGCTCAGCGGGGAGCTTGCTTCCCTCTCTCTCTCTCTGGCTGCCTCTCTGTCTAGTTGTGATTTCTCTCTGTCAAATAAATAAATCTTTAAAAAAAAAATTGTATTATGGGGTACCTGCGTGGCTCAGTTGGTTAAACGTCTGCCTTCAGTTCAAGTCATGATCCCAGGGTGCTAGGATTAAGCCCCACATCAGGCTCTCTGCTCAGTGAGGAGCCTGCTTCTCCCTCTCCTTCTGCCTGTTGCTCTGCTTACTTGTGCTCTCTCTTCTCTTATCTCTCTGTCAAGTAAATAAATGAATGAATGAATAAATAAATAAATAAATAAATAAATAGAATCTTTTAAAAAATTGTATTACAGACTGTTTGGTAGATGAAAATCTTTCAGTTATATAGCAGTGTTCACTGAAGCTAAGAAGTAGATGATTTGAGCAGTGCTGTCCCCAGTAGGGGTTACTTTTCATTTTAGGGCATGCATGACTGGAGCATTTTTTTTTTTTTAAGATTTTTATTTATTTATTTGACAGACAGCGATCATAAGTAGGCAGGTAGAGAGAGAGAGAGAGGAGGAAGCAGGCTCCCCACCAAGCAGGAAGCCTGATGCAGGGCTCGATCCCAGGACCCTGGGATCATGACCTGAGCCAAAGGCAGAGGCTTTAACCCACTGAGCCACACAGGTGACCCTGACTAGAGCATTTTTGCCAGGCTTCCCAGTAGCCCAGAGAGTGGCTTGTCCAAAGAGAAAAACCAGCCCGTGCACAGATCACTGTGATAAGTTCTTCCAGGTACACATGAAACAGCAGGGCTTTAATTCTCAATGCTTCTTCAGATCTTAAAGAAAAAGGCCAGCTTTAAGAGTTCTAATAAGGACCTGAACAATCAGATCTTTCTTTTTTAGTTCATTACCATTATTTTTTTAGAGATTTATTTATTTATTTGAGAGAAAGAGAGAGCACGTACCCACCACCATTCACATGTGAGTGGGGGGAGGGGTAGAGGGAGCTGATCTGAAGAGGCCTCTCTGCCTACTGTAAAGCCCAACGTGGGGCTCAATCCAAGAACCATGAGATCATGACCTAAGCGGACACCAAGGTGAGACACTTAACTGAGCCACCAAGTTGCCCCACCCTTTTTTTTTTAGATTATTCTTAATTTATTTTTATTTTTTAAGTAAGCTCTAGGCCCAACGTGGGCCTTGAACTCATAGTCCCAAGATCCAGACTCACATACTCTACTGACTGAGCCAGCCAGGAGCCCCCTGAGTAGTCAGATTTTAATTCTCAACACTAAGTCAAGAAAGGAGGGAGAAAAATTGGAAACATTAGTGTGGAGAATTGTGGCCAGGCACTGAAGAAAAATGGAAGAATTAAAACTTTAGTAAAACTTGGCAATGAATGAAAGATGATTTAGTTCAATTTATACGTAGATAACATGTTTTAGACGTATTTTTTTCATAGCCATCACTTACCTCCAATTAATAAAAAGGTTCATTATATCATAGGACTAGAATCTGATAACACACAAGAATGATATGTTTTCTAATGAAACAAAATTTCTTTCAACAGTTTCCACCCCCCCCACACTTTGATCAAAGATAATCTCAAAGACGGATTATTTTTTATCATACAACAGGGCTGATCTCAGTAGATTTGGCTTGATTATGTACATAGGTATACCAAGAATGGTAATTTACCAAAATAGACCTTTTTTTTTTAATTTAATAGACCTTTTAAAGTTTGTTTTGCTGGGAGTTTTCATAAAGAATCTCAGCTTGAACTTTTAAATATCTCACAAGACTGGGAGGTCAAGCCAAGAACTCAACCCTAGATTTTACCTGTATTACCTTTAGATTTGGATGAATCATTCTCTTTTCAAGATCCCCAAAATATCATCCGTTTCCTGGGCCTGCTAAGATGTGGCCTTCTTACTCTCATGTAAGGCTAGAAACTCTTTAAGCCTGGTACCAGGCTGGGTTTTCCCAAGAGACCTTTGTAGGCATTAGTTCATAAAATTAATCTTAGCTCCTTTAAGTACTGGGTCATTTCTGATTCTGTAACTATCATTCTCAAAATATGACATTCCAGTCAAAGCCTTGGATATATAGCCAATATTTCCAATTATGTACTGTTAACAAAGGGGAAAGATTCTTACTTAACCTACGCAAATAATTATGTTGCCATGAAAATAAGAGCACTCATCAGAATCTCCAAATTCTGGAGGGCTCAAGCAAGGGGGAAAAAGACACAAATGTTTCATTTGTTTACAAAAGCATTATTTATGAATTTGTTATAAGTTACAGATAGTGAAAAAGAAAAGTTTCCTTATATCCAAAAACCAGAGTAGCATCCACCATATTACAAACAAAACCCATCATCCTTCCTCAGTTCAGTCAGTCCTATATAATTAATTCTATTCTGCTCAATCTTGGGTAAGCAATCTCTTGAACCCTTCAGCTTCTCCACTGAAGTTCTAGAAATCCTGACTCAATCCAGTGGTATTTCTATGGGAAACAAAGGCAGAAGGAAATGTGGATAAAATTAAACATCCTCATAACCTGCAGCCCATTGATAAGGATTTGAGCCAGGCAGAGTATAATGCTCCTCCAGGAAACTTCCAGTTGTCTTACTGTTAATGCCTTGCTAGAGAGAAAAACCACCTTAGTTTGACAATAGCAAGACCTCTAGCTTCCTGAGAGTCTTCTTCAGCATATGAAAATGCTTTGGGACACCTCCCTTTTTCCTTACCTCCGAGCCCCCACCTTACTCCCAACTATATAATCAGCCATTCCTCAAACCCCCAGTATAGCAGCTCTTTCAGGGGTCCTGTCCTATGCTTTAATAAAACCACCTTTTTGCACCAAAGATGTCTCGAGATTCTTTCTTGGCCATTGGCTCTTGACCCCAACAACACACCACTCCAAAAACCATACCAGTATATTCTCAAAGTTATTTAAGTGATGCCATTGGACCAAAACCCCCCACCCCCCACCCCCGCCTGGGCCACAGTGTACCTAGAATCATCTTTTCCATGGATGTCTGTGAGTGTCCTTTTTTGATGGAAGATGAGAAAGTACTCCTTTAAATTTTCTCTCATTTTTAATCTTTTTTTTTGAAGATTTTATTTATTTGAGACAGAGAGAGAGTTGAGAGCATAAGGGGGAAGAGGGGGAGACGGAGAAGGAGAAGCAGATGCCCTGCTGAGCAGGGAGCCTGACATGGGGTTGGATCCCAGTACCCTGGGATCATGACTTAAGCTGAAGGCAGATGCTTAACCCACTGAGCCATCCAGGCGCCCCTCATTTTTCACCTTTAATTTGACACCTTTTTCTATGTTGCCAATAAAAGATTCCTGGCAAGAGTTTTTTGAAAAACCTCAGTTTCCCTCCTAGCTTTCTCTCCTGTGTATCTCCTTTACTACTGAGAAGCTTCACTTCTGACATTTCTGACACAACCAACAAATATGCATTGTGGGGTTTTCCCCATGCCAAACAATTCTCTGGGACACTCAGCTGAGCATCCTATAATTAAACTCAATTCTAACACTACCAACCTGAGGTTAAGGGCTCAGTCCCAAAGACTACTCTGACCCCACTTCAAGCGTCAATCCAAAGTAATAGGCCCCCAGGCTACCCTCAAATTCCATCCAATTTGGCTACAAATAGGGGGTTCCCATGATTCCTTTCTCAGGTTCCATTGCTAGAATGGCTCACAGAACCCAGAGAAACACTTCTGTTTACCAGTTTATTTTTTTATATTTTTTTAAGATTTTATTTGACATAGAAAGAGAGAGAGAGAGAGAGATCACAAGTAGGCAGAGCATCAAGCAGAGGGAGAGGGAGAAGTAGGCTCCCTGCTGAGCAGGGAGCCCTAATGAGGGGGTTGATTCCAGGACCATGGGTTCATGCCCTATGCCAAGGACAGATGCTTAACCGACTAAGCCCCCCAGGTGCCTCTGCTTACCAGTTTAGTAAAGGATATGATAAAAAGCTATGGATAGCTGTTATCCAGAAACAGAGGGGGAATTTCTGAGAAGGTCCCAAGTGCCAGAGTTTCTGTCCCCATGGAGTTTAGAGGCATCATGCTTCTGGTGGATATACTCATCTGCTTGGAAGCTCTCTGAACCCTGTACTATCAGGTTTTATGAAGGCTTCTTCATGTAAGCATGTTCAATTATCAGCTCCATTTTCAGCCCCCCTTCCTGGAGTGGAGGATGAAGGGTGGGGCTTAAAATTCCAAGGTTCTGATCAGGGCTTGGTCTTTCTGGAGACCAGTCCCCATCCAGGAGCCCACCCAGAGTCACCTCAATAGAACAAAAGATGCTCCTAGTGCTCTTATCACTTAGGAGTTTATAAGAGTTTTCAAGCTCTCTGTCACAGACAGGGAGAAAGACAAATATTAGAACAAGACAGGCTCATAGCACTCTTACCAATTAGGAAACTACAGGAGTTTTTTAAAGCCTTGGGCCAGGAACCAGGGGTAGACAACAATACACATATTTTCTATAATCTCACACCAAGCAACTTCAGTGTAGTTTCTAAGTGGGAAAGGAGGAATTGACAAGATAAAAGCATGTAAAGTATTAAAACATACCCTTTCTGCTAAGAATTGAGTCCTTGTTATTATGAAATGGGCTTGTGATTATTAGGTGTATTATGGATTTAAGCTCAATTCTCTACCAAAACAAATTGGGAAATGAAAACCCATTATTCCTTCAAAAACGTTTAAAACTAAACAATTTTGAACTCCTAAGATTCCATTTTGTGCTATTACCTTAATACCTCAAACTAGACTTTTCTGACCATTTTAAGAAATACAAGGCAAGGAAGGAGAAAGAAAAAAAGAAACTCATGTAAATAAATGAACATAGTTTTCAGGAAGCTGAGAGCTATAGTCTATCATTCAGGGCTCTTGGTTCAGTATTTATGTTAAATCTAACCACAAAGACAGGCCTATATGAAACCTAAACAAATTGAGCTTAAATCAGTGGGAAATTAAGTGATAAAATCTTGCAACTTTATTCAGAGTTAAAACAAAGGGAGAGAGAATTTCCTGGCATTATGATACAAACACTTGATTCAGCATTTTTAAAATTAATCCCCACATCCTTATTATTTCTATCAACTATAAAGTGTGCTTTTTAAAAAAAGAATGTTATTTTTATTCAGGAAATTTTCCTAAGAAATCTGGGCACTCAAAAAATATTAGTGCCTATTACATCATGTGTGGTTCCCCCTGTCAATATCAGAATAGAGGCTGGCTACAGACAGAGGTCCCTGGTACCACGCCCTCAAAAGTAAAGATTTATCTCAGTTATCAGTGTGTTGAAGGACTTTGTTTTAATAAAGCTGAAATTATATCTTACAATAGGATTTTTAAAAATGGTTAGTTACATGAGAGATAACATGCTCAGTTTGGTATGCTGCATTTTCAAAACAATAATAAGGAAGAAAAATGTATCTAGAGCAATGTTCATCAAAGTGAATACCGGCCCCTGGAGAGCACTGGTAAAGGTAAGATGAAGGGAAATGTGGTTAGAGAATATTCTCCTGTTTCCTCCATATAAAGGTGGCGAGGGGCTGGATTCCTCCCTCCACCAAAGATCTCAGCTCCTGTAAGGTAGTTCTCCCCACACAGCCCTCTCTGTTTCTCCAGTTCTAGCCATCAATCCTTCCCCTTGCCCTCTTGTTCTTGGGATGGCTCTGCTACCAGCGTCTGGGTGCTATGCCTTGTGGATTCCCTACACCCTGCCCACTTTGCTCCTACTCTACTCATTAACTTTTCCTTGAATTATCAGTTTGAATGTTAAGTCTTTTCCATGGTAGAACCCCAACTAACAGAACAACAGTCTCTATTGCTGAGTATTATCCAGAGTTTGGACAATGGTTCTGAGCCAGTTTGAATCTTTCACTGGTGGGACATTGAATTGAGTTGAACATAGGATGGGGCATAAGAGGTAATGTAAAAATAATGGTGAGGTCTAACACACACCTAGCCCAAAACTTGGCATGTTTTTGCCAGACTATGGAAAAATTTAGCCTCTTGAGTTTATGAGTGAGCACAATCAGAGCAATAAATTGTGCTGCTCAAACAGCAGCTCAAGGCTAAAGGGTGACCAGCAGAGTGACAGAGTTAGTGTGGATACTTTCACAGACAAGGCTATACCACAGCAGTGATGGTTATAGTCCATGCTGGCTTGCTTAGTGTTCATTCAGTGTTTTAACTGCTTCAAACATACCACTAAAGGTTATAATATTTATGAAATAGTGCCTTAAACTCAAAAACATCAAGAATCTCTAGGCTTAGTGTTTAAACCTTGAATAATACCTATTGCTTAAAGTCTTAGAAATTAGGTTAAAATGCAAATTCATTTGGAAGAAGGAATACTAATCAATTAAATGCATAAGGCAGTAGTTCTCAAATTTAAGAGTACATAAGAACTGCCTCAGAAGTACATGAAAAACATGCAACGCTGGCCCCTAGTCCAAAAGAATTTTTCATTCAGATGTGACCTAGGAATTGCACGTTAAATAAGCTCTCCAGATAGTCCTGACAGAGACCACATGTATTAAGCATTCATTGCTGTAAAACCCAAACCTAGCAATTTAAAACCATACCCATTGGGATGCCTGGTTGGCTCAGATCCTCAAGCATCTGCCTCTTAATTTTGGCTCAGATAATGATCTCAGGGTCATCAGATCAAGCTCTGCTCTAAGCACTGTGTATGGTGCCTGCTTAAGATTCTCTCTTCCTCTTTTGTGAAAAAATGCATACATACATACATACATACATACACCCCCTGATTATCTCTCAGTTTCTAAAGGTCAGGAATTCTGGAGTGACTTAGGTGGATGCAAGCGCCTCAGAGTCTCAAGAGGCCGTAGTTGAGCTGTTAGATAACTGCTAACAGCTCAACTAGGCTGGACAATAGGTTTTCTAAGTTCACTCTTAAGGTTGTTGGCCTAGGCTTTAGTTCCCTGCCACATGAGTCTCTCCACAGGGCTGCTCACAATGTGATGACACACTCCCCCTCAAGAGTGAGTGGCCAGAAATAGATAGATAGGGAGGGGGAGAGAGTGTTCAAGATGGAACCACCAGTCTTTAAGAACCTAATCTTGGAAGTGGCATACTATTACTTTTACCATATTCTATGGGTCACACAGACCAATCCTCATACAATGTGGGATACAACTAGACAAGGGTGTGATACCAGGAAGTGTGGGTCCTTGGGAGCCATCTTGGATGCTGGCTACCACAGTATATTTTCAGTAATCCTGGCAAAAATGATTAATATCAACTCATATTGTTACAGGATTTTTTTCTCCATCAGTGCCCATGGTTCTTGGTCACACCACTTTGGAAAATGAAGAGGTAGATCAGACAGAGTGGCAGGCAGCAAAGCAAGGTTTATTGAGCGACAGCAAAGGGATAGTACAAAGCTCCTGAGGAGGGAGAGGACCTGGAATTTCTAATTCTAGGGCTTTTTATGGGCTGTTGGAGGGCTGTTTTAATCTGATTAACCCTCTCTGTGCCTGTCATCTAATTGGGTTTTTGTTACCTATCACCAGTGAAAGGGTAGAGGGGCCCCTTCAAGGGGGGTGTAAAATCTCTTTAAAGATGGTTTCCTCTTAGGACAGTGGGTGGTAGGCTTGCCCCTGTCTGCCTGCCTTCCAATTACCCTTCCTCAATACTAAGAGCTGCTTCTTCTGCAGATTAGGGTAGGGAGAACAGATGACCCAGTAAGGAAATAGAAAAGAGAACATGACCAGCCCAGCACCAGGCCGACCCCTGTTGACCTACACTCCACTCCAGACTGGCTAGGCTGAGCACCATGCTTAATGCTTATCCCCAGAATCTTGTCTCCTGTTGGCCTGGGTCCCTTCTGTGTCTCTCATTCTTGCCTAATGTACTCTAGCCTGGCCTGACACAATCTGTCTTGATGTAGAATATCCATCAATTTCCTCAGCCTCTCTTCTGATGCAAAACTGAATGTAATCAGTCTCTACTATTGAATATATTCCTTTATATGAAAGACTTAATTATTTACATGCTATCCATAAATTTTAAAATATTCTGTCCTATGCTTTTTATTATTTTATTCTTTCATTTATTCCTTTGTTCCCTCAATGATTCCAAGTGAGATTACTTGCCTTCCCCATGACTGGCACATTTCTCCTGCTTGAAACCTCCCACAGCTCCACACATGCTACTCCTTTCCATCCAGAGTAGAATCAATTTCCTCTGTCTTCAAATCTGTCTGGCCTGTGGCTTGCTCTGACCAACAAAACGTGACCTGCTCCCAGTCCTGGGCTTTACAAAATCTGGCAAACTTCAGCTTTTGTTCTCTTGAGGGTCCCAAGCCACTGTATAAAAAAGTACAACCTCTCTGTTGGAGAACAAGAGGCAGCTGAGGCACCAGACATGTGACTCAGACTCCTTGGATTCACAAACCCCAGTTAAGCTCTCCAGCCAACATCACACAGAGCAGAGACCAATAGTCCCTACCCAGCCTTTCCCACACTGCAGAATCAGAACAAAGACATGATTTTTGTGGTTGCAAGCCAGTGAACTTAAGGACAATTTTCAGTGCAGCAAGAGATAACATATATTAACAAACATGAAACTCTGAAATAAACAAATATGAAACTTCTAAAGTAACGGGGAAATTACACCAGGGGCAGAGAGCCAATTTCTAGACCTAACACCTATTTTCATGACTGAATGATGTTGAATTTGATCAAAAGGATGCTAGTTTCAGGAAAGCAGAAGATTCAGAGACGAGTTTATAGAGGATTCAGGAGAATGTAATCAGTGAAAAAGTAAAAACATGCAAGTATAGAGCAATCATTCCAGAAACTAGAGCCACACAGGGGCTTTCAACACTACATCTATTTTAGAATCACCTGGGGCATTTTGAAAATACAGATTCTTAGGTCCCACCCTCTAAGATCTTAATATAAATAATCTGGGGTGAGGTCAAGATAGTGTTTTGAGGAGGGCCTAGGCGGCTCAGTTGTTAAGAGTCTGCCTTTGGCTCAGGTCATGATCCCGGGGTCCTAGGATCAAGCAGGGCATTAGGCATCAGGCTCCCTGCTCAGCAGGAGGCCTGCCAGCTTCTCCCTCTCTTACTCCTCCTACTTGTGTTCCCTCTCTCACTGCCTCTCTCTGTCAAATAAATAAATAAAATCTTTAAAAAAAGAAAAAAAAAGAATAGTGTTTTGAGATACTGCTAAGGATTAGAGTCACAGATTGTGAAGCTTAAAAATAAGCCGTAGCTGAAAGGTCCAAGGGCAGGAAATGAAGGTTTTGGGAGATTGGCTTATATTGTAAGTTTGAGAGGAAAGAGCTGGTGAAAAGAATAGTGCTGTAAATTTGAAGAGAAAGGAAATCATCAAAAAACAGCAAAGTCAAGGGGGGAAAGTACCAAACACATAGGATGTACTAGTTGGGTGGGTCCCTAAAGAATTAACAAATGTTGCCTGAAGTCTCAAGAATGAAACTATCGCCATGCATTTAAAATAACATGAAAGAATAGAAACCAAACTGGCACTTGGGAGTCCATGAGGGGTGGAGGTTTAGAGGGCACTTTCACTTGCTTGATTTTATTTTTCCACAATGATTAGACCAAAAAAAAAAAAAATCAAAAAGCATCCGAAAGGATTTTTAATTAGGTAACTCTTAACACTCATTATATACCTACTTAAAGTTTTAGGATGAATTAAAATGTGTAAATCCAGTACTGTTGGGCTTACAGTGAATTGATATTATAATGAAATATGAACTTAGGGTCATATTCATACTCTATTCATACCCTTTGGCCTAATTCCACTTTCAGATTATACCTCAAGGAAATGACCAGAAAGAAAAAAAAGTAGTTTGTACAAAGATGGTCATAGAAACAATATTTATAATACTGGGAAGTTGGAGAAATCTCAAAAATTCAATAATAGCATTAAGGCTAAATAAACTGAAGTATATCACCAAGCTGGAAAACACTAAGTGGGTACACAAAAATATTAACTGAAGTTGAATAAAAAGACAACAACAAAATCCCTATGAAGGGATGGCAACTGTGCAAATCAGAGATATGGGAATAAATAAAGATCAGAGAGCAGGTAATATAAAGGGATGTAAATAGTTATCACTTAATATTCTTTCTCCATAAATTTAACACCTGGAATTTTAATCAGTGGGGAGGGAGGCAGAATCTAGGATTTGCCTATAGGAGAATTAACTACAACCATGATTATTCTTTAACTTTCTGTGATTGACTACACCAGTACATTTCTCCACCACGGCAATGCAGATTTAGCACCCACAGAAATAAGGGGCACATACGCACTGGGGGAGCAGTTCTGTTTTTTTTTTTTTTTTAAGATTATTTATTTATTTATTTGACAAACAGAGATCAAAAGTAGGCAGAGAGGCAGGCAGAGAGACAGGGAGGGACCCTGGGATCATGACCTGAGCTGAAGGCAGAGGCTTAACCCACTGAGCCACACAGGCACACCTAGGAGAGCAGTTTTTGTTTTCTTTTTTAAAGATTTTATTTATTTATTTGACAGAGAGAAATCACAAGTAGATGGAGAGGCAGGCAGAGAGAGAGAGAGGGAAGCAGGCTCCCTGCTGAGCAAGAGAGCCCGATGTGGGACTCGATCCCAGGACCCCGAGATCATGACCTGAGCCAAAGGCAGCGGCTTAACCCACTGAGCCACCCAGGCACCTAGGGGAGCAGTTTTAATCAGTGACATCAAGCCAGTGTTTTGAAAAATGGGTGCAGCAAAGGATATTTTGGGGAAAAAATGGCAAGTGCAGATTTATAGAAGACTTTCTTTTCCTTTCCTTTTCATGCCAATCAAACGGTGGCATATTCTTCCATGGCTACTTTTGTTATAACCAAAGAAAAGACCAACTGGAATGCAATGTTTAATTCCTTTCAAAATATGAACTATCGTAAGTATACCAAGAAGTACCAAGTGTATTATAACAAACACCTATGCACTCAATGCCCAGATTTAGCCAATGTGAATATTTGGAAATCCTCTTTGTATCCCTCCCCAATCCTATTCATCTCCTTCTCTCCTCCAAGGAAAACTATCTGGATCTTGGTATGTGTCCTGCCCTCGCATTAAAAAGAAAATATATATATATATATATTTTTTAACACATAAGTATATATCTGTAAATAATATAGAATGTCACTTTGCTTATTTAAAAAAATTGAAATGGTGAGGCTAAGTTAGTTGGGTATCTGCCTTTGGCTCAGGTGGTGGTCCTGGGATCCTGTTGGGCCCTGAATCCAGCTCTCTGCTTAGCAGGGAGACTGCTTCTTCCTCTCCCCTGTTTGGCCTATCTCTCTCTCAAATAAATACTACTCAAATAAATACTCTCTCAAATGCTACTTATTTAAGTAGCATTAAAAAAGATATATTGAAATGGCCTCATAACATATATACCCAACTACAAGTTCTTCTTTTTTCCTTCAACATTGTTTTTGAAATATATCCATGTTAATATGTGTAGCTGTGATTAATTTTAATGACTGAATGGTATTTTTTAAATTATTAATTTTATTAGGAACTATTTTTGAAATACAGAAAAAATGGGTGCCTTCGTGGCTCAGTCAGTTAAGCGTCTGCCTTCAGCTCAGGTCATAATCCTGGGGTCCTGGGATCTAGCCCCCATGGGGCTCTCTGCTCAGAGCAGCAGGGAGTTTGCTTCTTTCTCTCCCTCTGGCCCTTCCCCCTGCTTAGGCTCATGCGCTCTCTCTCTCTCTCAAATAAATAAATACAGAAAAAATAATGTAATAAGCATTTATGTATTCAACACCAAATTTCACCATATATTAGCATTGTGCCATAATCCCACACTAATTCAGATCTTTTCCAAAGCCACAGAATTTTCAGGCACAGTTGTAGCTTCCTGGGCAAGTGGGGAAGAATCAAAACCTCATTTACTGGTTAAGCTTAGAACCTACTCAGGAATTTCAAATTGTTTCAAACAAAATAATGAAGCTTTAGCCTAAAAATCTGCCTCAGAGATTCTGGCAATCTGTCTATGCCTTATTCCTAATTTCTGAAAATTATTCATAACCCACTCAAACTGATGCCAATTGCTAGAGTGTGAGCACTCCATCGTACTCATATTTGTGTCCTCGATGTGTCATGAATCAATGAATAAATAGTACCAAGTTTTTTTAAAAGCACAGATGGTGTTTGCAGCAGCCATGAGAATATGCCTCTCAGATCTCCAAGCATAATACTCACGGGCCATGTTGCCGTGTTATGAATCCACCACACTTCCCACAGGCTGCTCCTAGCCAATGACTGAGTGAGGCAGGGAGACAGGAAACTCCTCTGATAGGGGACCGGGCTTGAGGACTCCCCACTGGCCTAGTGAAAACTTTCTTAGACTACCCCGTGCTCTAAGATGTTTTCTGTTGAAACTTCCTTTTTCCTCTCTCTCCATCACTATTTACCCCTTCTCCCCCTAGCTCTGGTTTCCTCTCCATTTTCCCTCACAGTTATTCACCCCACCCCCAAAATCTTTAGCTTATCTACTCTCATCTTGGAATCTGCTTGGAAGATCCTAAGGAGCACAGTGATTAAGTGTATGGGTTCCAAGGATTCTCTAGATAGGTCATTAAGAATGAAAAGAGAGATAATTGTGTCCAAAGATTTAGGATATAAATATTTAGGATTAGAACTTAGCTCAAGGATATAAGTGATGACGACTTAAATGTTACATGAGGCTAGGAGAAGAAATATGTTCCCCGGGAAGGCCCAAAGGATTCATCATTCACTGAGGGTGTTAGAAATGATCTGAAGCGTGGGGCCCCAGCATCACTATGAAATGTAGTGCGACTCTCCTCTGTAGACCAGAGTCAAGGGCAAGAGAATCGGTTGTAGAATTTGGCTCACCGATAGCAGTGAGGATGAGAGGGCCCTGGTGGTAGCATTTCACCATCAGAAGCTAGAGGGCCACAGTGTCCACAGTTATGGGAGTTAATAGAACACCGTGTCTTGAGGACAAAAATTGCTGAGCAGCCAAAATACACTGCTTAATATACATAATCCACACAGAGCAAGAGTGGATAAGGGGGAGGTTGAAGGAAGTTACCCCAAAAGTCTCTTGCCCAGTTTCTGAACCTGAAATATTTTTCAGTTTTCAAATCTGGCACTCATTGATGAGGTAATTGGATCTGAGGGAGAAGGGCCCTGTAATACATAATGATTTCCCCAGTGCTTCCCCAATGGGATCTAGACCATGTACTTGGGTGTCTGCTCACTGGGGAAAGGAAAACATTCAGACATTTCAAGTACTGTTGGAGATCAGGGTCCAAGTTGGCACGGATATCATTGATCCAAAACTTATCACAGGCTCTGTGTTACAGTGAGGATATACATTACAAGAGCCAGGTGACAAAAAGAGTCTTAGCAAAAGTCTGGGTCCACTTGGTCTGGGAACTCATCTGGTACTCATTTTCCTAGTCCTCCAATATGTAGTTGGGATTGGCATATGTGGTGATTGAAGTAAACCACACATTGGACCTGCTGGTAAGAGCTATCAATGTGTGGAAGGCCAAGCAGGAACCCCCAGAATTGCCCCCCTCCCTGAAGATAGTAAATAAAAAATGGTGTAACCCTTGAGAGAGATGGCAGAAATTAGTGCCACTCTTAAAGTTGCAGGCCTGGTGGGTCCCTAGCATATCTCTGCTTAATTTGCTGGTCTGGTCCTTGCAGAAAACAGATGGATCCTGGAGACTATTGCTAGCTCAACCAAGAAATAGCCCTGATCACAGCTGCCCAGCCAGATGTAGTTTGTAAGGACAGATAATATGGTCTCTTGTATGTAGTATGCAGCCACTGGCTTGGTGAATGTATATTCTTCTATCTTGGTCAGGAAAGATCAGAAACACTTTGCTGCAGGGCTGTGTTAACTTTCCCACCATCTGTCATAATGTAGCCTGAAGACATCTGGACCCTCTGGACATATTACAGAACTTCCTACTGATTCATTACATTGACGACATCATGATGATCTAGCAGATAAATAAGTAAGAGGGTACTAGTATGCTGGAGAATTGATAAGACACATGTACTCCAAAGGGAAGGAGAGAGACTCTACAAAAATTCAGGTACTTGCCAGCTTAGTAAAGTTCTGCACATCCCATAATCAGGTGAATGCCAGGGCATTCCCTTCAAAGTAAAGGGCAAATTGCTGTATCATGTATCCACTATTACAATGAATGAAGTACAATGACTATTAGGCTTTCTTTTTTTTCTTCTAGATTTTATTTATTCGAGTGAGAGAGAGAGCACGAGATGGGGGAGGGTCAGAGGGGAGAAGTAGACTACCCGCTGAGCAGGGAGCCTGATGTGGGGCTTGATTCTGGGACTCTGGGATCATGACTTGAACTGAAGGCAGACACTTAACCAACTGAGCCTGCCAGGCGCCCCAACTGTTAAGCCTTCTTGGGCTTTGGAGACAACAGTCCTAGCTGTAGAGCAAGTAGAACTCCTCTTTAGAACAAATGATCTCAGCACACTCCATGGTATTTGAGATGTTAATGGTAGAAAAGGAGATGGTATGAAGTTTATGACACGTCCCAGGGGAAGAATCACAACTCTGGATCCTGGGATTACGGAGCAAGATTAGACTGTCTGCAGCAAAGAGTTATGCAACTTTTGTAAAACAGCTCCTAACATGCTAAGATGCTCTGAGAGAGCTGGAATGTTTGACTTTGGGACAGCAAGCAGCCACAAGTCTGGAACTGTCCATCGTGTGTTGCGAATAAGTCGTAAATTAAGATACGCCCAGGAGCAATTGATCATAAGATGGAAATGGTACATGTGAGACTGAGCATGAGGTGATACTGCAAGGGCCATGAAGAGTGGGTCTAGAACCTCATGGCATCTACTGTGTCCTATCATGGCATCCACTATGTAGGAATGTCCCTTCTGAGCTCATACTAGTGACCGTAGGGACCTCCCGCTCAATCAGCCGAAGAAGGCAGAATCGCCCCCTCCCCCCAACAGCTTGGTTTATGGATGGGTTGATTTGGTATTAGGTGAAAATCAAAAGTGGATGCTGCCTGCATTATATAATTTATTTAGCGTGGCTGTGAAAAATAGTGATGAGACAATTTGGGTTTTGTTTGTTTGTTTTAAGAGAGGGCAAGAGGGTGGGACAAGAGGGGCAGAGAGAGGGAGAGAGAATCTTAAGCAGGTCCCACACCCAGCATGGAGCCCGACATGGGGCTGTCCATCACACGACTCAGATTGTGACCTGAGCGGAAATCAAGAGTCAGATGCTTAACCGACTGTCCTACCCAAGTGCCCTGTGATGAGACAATTTGTGAAAGATAAATCTTCCCTATGTGCACAGCTTCAGGAGATGCATCTGGTCAACCACTTCATATGAAAGGGAAAGTGGCCTAAAGTCAAAACACATATGAGCTCTCACCAATGGGGAATGGTCTGGGTCCTGGAAGGAGAAAAATTCAAATGTTACAGAAGAGGAAGTTTGGAAAAAAGACCTGTAGACAGACATATGAGAGTGGGAACAAGGTGTGAAAATTATTATACTGTATTTTAATACCCATCAGAAAGTGTCGACGTGGTCTGGGAACCAAATGACCAAGCAGACAAAGTAACTTGACTAGTTGACATTCTCTGGCATGATAGGCAAACAGATGACATGACCACAGTGAAAGAGATGGAGGCTTTGCAAGGGTCAAAAAACATGACTTCCACTTATGAAGGCCAATCTAGTGACTGCCCGCTTTGAGTGATCAACATACCAACAACAGACACCAACACTGAGCCACTCAGTATGGCACTCTTCCTTAAGGAGGCTAACTGGTCACTTGGCAGCAAATAGACTACTTGGGACCATTTTCATCCTGGAAGAGGCAGCGGTTTTTCTCAAAGGAATAGAAACTTAATCTGGGTATGGGTTTGCCTTTCCTGTCAGCATGATCAAGCCATTTAACAGAATGCTTGATTTACAGACACGAAACAATGTAGTATCTAATCAGAGAACTCATTTTACAGATCCACTAATCATGTCACATACTGTGACATCCAGAGGCTGCTGGCTAAATAGAGTGTTCATGGCATGATGAAGGCACAGCTGCAGCACCAGCCCAGAAGCAACGCCCTGCAAGGATGGGGATACCATTCTCCAAAACATGTATAAACACTTAATTTCAGAACTTCATGTAGCACTATGTCCCCAAAGGGAAGAATACACGGGTGCAGGAACCAAGGAGTGAAAGCAGAAGTGGCCTCAGCATAATTTTGAGTGACCAGCTGAATTCTGTTAAGGTGAGAGGTCCTGATCTTAAAGTGGGTATGTTCTTGTCATGAGATAGTAAAGATCTCATTGACCCAGAAGCTACAGCTACCACTTCGACACTTTGGGCTCTTTGTGGTCAGAAAGTAGCAGGCAAGAAGAGAAATCACCACCTTGTCACGGGTAGTTAACACTGATCAGTGAGAGGAAGCAGGCCTGTGTTACATGATGGGAGCAGGGAGGAATGTGCATTGAACTCCGTTGGCCCCCTAGATGCCTCTTGGTATGCTCTTGCCTAATTGTGACAAATGTAATGATGTAGTAATGGAGGCTATACATGGGTAAGGTCACCAGGAGTTCAGACTCCTCAGGAATGAGAGTTTAGAAAACACCACCATGTGAGCCACTAAAGTTGCAGAGTGAGGGACTTTAGAACAGAGAGTGGAGGAGAGAGACGATGAGTACCAGTTTGGGCCATGATACCGACCATAGCAGTGGAGGCTACAGTTTGCCTCTTCTAAATTTGCCCTCAGGAAGAGGGGCTGACCAGAGCAGAGCTGCTCCCCAAATATGTTATGAAGTGGATCCATGGAGCACAGAAGGTAAACTGTACCAGATGTAGAGATGTGGCAATCACATCATCCTTTAAGAAAAGACTTGCTCTGGGGCGCCTGGGTGGCTCAGTAGGTTAAAGCCTCTGCCTTTGGCTCAGGTCGTGGTCCCGGGGTCCTGGGATCGAGGACTCTCTGCTTTGCAGGGAGCCTGCTTCCTCTTCTCTCTCTCTCTCTGCCTGCCTCTCTGCCTAATTGTGATCTCTGTCTGTCAAACAAATAAAATCTTTAAAAATATATATATTAACAAGAAAAGACTTGCTCTGGCATGCCTGGGTGGTATATAGTCGGTTAAGCATCTAACTCTTGGTTTTGGTTCAGGTTGTGATCTTGGGGTCATGAGGGGAGTCCCACATCGGGCTCTGTGCTCAGTAGGGAGTCTGCTTGAGATTCTCTCTCCCACTCCCTCTATCCCTTCCACTCTTGCTCTTGCTTCAAAATAAACAAATAAATCTTAAAAAAAAAAAAAAAAAAAAAAAAAAAAAGAGGGGCGCCTGGGCGGCTCAGTGGGTTAAATCCTCTGCCTTCAGCTCAGGTCATGATCCTAGGGTCCTGGGATCGAGCCCCACATCGGGCTCCCTTCTCAGCAGGAAGCCTGCTTCCTCCTTGCTCTCTGTCTGCCTCTCTGCCTACTTGTGATCTCTGCCTGTCAAATGAATAAATAAAATCTTAAAAAAAAAAAAAATTCACTCCACATCTGCAAGGCATGTGGTTGGCTGAGTGTCCAGCTGTTTGTGTCTTCAGAGTCAGCTTCAGGTTATCATTGGATGCTTTTCTCAAGGTGGTCCCAAGTCAATGACTGGGCAAGGCCTCGTCATTTTTACTCAATGGGGGAACTTCTTTAAGGAGTAATCTTTGCTCTGGAGCTCCCTGTTGGGGTAGTCTGCGCAATTCTGCTTCTGCCCCCTTTCTTTTACAAGTGTTAACTCTCATAAACTTTTGCATTTTGAACTTCTTTTTAGTGTCTCCTTCTGGGAGACTCTAATTGGGACAGATGCATCCATTAGGCCCCTGAACTCCATTCATTCATTCATTCATTCATTCATTCCCTGTTCTCAGTCCTGGAATGTGTGACTAAGTAATCAGAACTGCTGTTTTCTCACATGTAAAATTAAAGACTTATCCCTTTCCTAAGTACTTTATATGATTGTTGTGAGGATAAAATAAAAATGTGCAGGAAAATCCTATGTACTTTGAAAGCTGCTATGTAAATGATTACAGTATTTATTAAAAAGCCTAAAGAGTTCAAGCACTTCCCAGATTACCTCGCAATCCTCAATAGTTTAAAAAAAAAATTCACACAGAAAATTATTTTCAAGCCTTTTCAAAGCTGGTAAGGTGTATGTGGCTTTCTGTGGTGTTACTTATTCCTAGGGAATGATTTTTACACTCAGAGGTCTAGCTTGGCAATCAAATACACAGCTAGATAAAGAATTGTAGAGTACTACAGAAAACTGCCATGGGAATTTTGGTTTGTTTCTTTTCATTTCTAGGATAACAATTACTAAGATAGAGGAAATGAGATACACTGAACAACCCCTTTGACAAAACACAGAGGTCAGAGTCTTTGGAAAAAAATATTTAAAACCCGTGTGGCCATGAAACAGTTTTTTCTAGCACTATTGTGAGAAGATATAATTTAGTATCTGTGGATAGATATTGCAGTTTTAATTTATACGTAAATAAAAATATTTCCTATAAGCATTCTTTTAGGGCTCATTATTGGTATTCAAAGTAATCTATAATGTATTACAAGAAGGAGCTAGTGATCATGTCATCACTTTTTATGAAAAACTTTTAGTGGTACCTTTTTAGCAGAAAAGACAGGTAAGTTTTCTTAATATGCTATCTTTTGCTTAGCTGGTGATTCAGATTTCAAAAGTTTTATCTCTGATTTGCATTTGAGAGTTGGGACATGTTCAGTTACAGGCTTTGCAAATTTGTGGTTCTACATAAAGAATTGTAAAAGAACATTTTAAAAACCTGTCCTTTTCCCTTTTTGCTCATCCTGCCCAAAGTAATGTATTTTTTTTTCTGGTCCAAGCAGATCTATAGGTCCACAAGGTCCACCTGAGCGACAGGACTAAAAATTTAGATTGTTTATTCGGATGCCAGTGTATTGAAGTAAGTGTAGCTAACAATGCATCTTTAATCCAAATGGTTTTGCATAATTTGAGAAACACTTATAAAAGTAAAAGAATAATTCCCATTGTACTTTACTGTGGATGCAGAATACCTGTGCTATGAATCGGGAGCTAACAGTAAAGAGAATGGCTATAATATAAACTAGATTATAAGATCCACCTAGCAATTTTAAAAATGTGTTTCATTTTTTTAATGAAAAATATATATCAATAGCAAAATTCTTCATATTTACATGATTTTTTTTCTATGTGCATTCTGATAGTCTCTAGATAATTGAATCCAACTTCAAAAGGACTTAAGCCAATGACCTCAAAACGAGGTTCCCAGAACAGTACACAATGACGAAATCTGAAGCAATAAACCGCCGATGAACTGAAATGTAAACACTCATCCTATTAGGACATGACTGAATTTTCACTTACTTAATTTGATTTTGGAGTTCTATTGGCTGTCTTCAGACCCCTCCCTTTCACATCTTAAATTGTTTCTCAAGGGTGTTAGAGGAGAATTCAACAGTCTGGGGCATCCCAATAAAGTTTAGCACATAGTTCATGTGATGCTACAGAGCACTTTCTGAATAGAGGGGTTACATATACCGACTCCCCCCGGGGCTCAGAAGCCACTTGTCCCGCAAGACACACGTACCAAGCTCACCATCTGCCCAACCTGCCGTCTGTGGAGAGCCTGCTCCAGCTGCTGGGGAAGGAGGCTGCGCAGAAGGCAGGAGTCGCGCGCGCGGCCGCTCGCGGGCGGGGGCGGGGGACGGTGAGGGGCGGCGCCGGCGCGCGCGGGCGGGAGGTGCGCGCCGCCGCCGCCGCGTCACCAGCGTGCGGCACGTGCCCGTGTTTACGTCCCTCGTGGAGCAGCCTACGTCAGCAGCCAAATGGCAACATTGTGGCGATACTGAGGCTTAGAGTTTAGGAGACGCGTCTCTCCGTCAGGCCGGCTCCGGGCGGTAGGGAAGACGAGGAGAAGGAGGAGGGGCGGGGAGATCTGCCTGGGCGAGCGGCGGAGACGTACACGTCGCCGGCTCCTACAGCCTACCGGCCTGCCCGGCCCCGCGGGACCCGCTCCTCACCTTCAGAGAGCCGCAGACGCAGCACCGCGGCCTCGCGCTGGGGGCGGCCGGGACGGGCGCGAGGCGCTGCCGCAGCACCGGGCTTGTAAACAGATCCAGCCGCACGTGACCATGTGAACTACCTGCTCCGGGGACGCGTATTGTCTTTCCTGCGAGCCGCGCCACAAAGGAGCGCGGCGGGTTCAAGTGAGGAGGGCCCGGCGAGCAAGCGGGGAGAGCCGGCTGGCGCGCTAAGATGGCCGAAGGCGCCCAGCGAGGGTGAGCGGGGGGCGCGGTGCAGCCAGCCGGTGAGTCTTCGAGCGGGCAGGGCCAGCGGCGCCTCCCCCGCGGCCTGGCACCGGAGCCACCATGTCGTTCGCGCTGGAGGAGACGCTCGAGTCGGACTGGGTGGCCGTGAGGCCCCATGTGTTCGACGAGCGCGAGAAGCACAAGTTCGTCTTCATTGTGGCCTGGAACGAGATTGAGGGCAAATTTGCCATAACCTGCCACAACCGGACGGCCCAGAGGCAGAGGAGCGGCTCCCGGGAGCAGGCGGGGGCACGAGGAGGCGCTGAGCCGGGAGCACCCGCGTCCGACGGGACCCGCGCGCCAGGCAGCCCAGCGGGCAAGGGCCGGCCCGAGGCCACGGCCTCTGCGACTCTGGGTAGAAGCCCGGGGTCCCGGAGGAGCGCGGCCTGGGCGGAGGGCGGCTCTCCGCGGAGCGCGCGCAGCCTTCGTGGGGACCCGCTTCTGCGGTGTCCCGCCGGCAAAGGGGCGGAGAGCCCCCTCAGGAGCCCAGTGCGGGCCAAGACCAGCCCGGTCCGAAGGGGATCTGAAGGCAAAGATGTGGTGGGGGCCGCTGCAGCAGCGACCCCGTCGGCGCCCAGGGAGGCCCCGTTGTCCTCCGTGCGAGTAGTGAGTGCTTGCGGGGCGGTCTCCGAGGAGATAGAGGTGCTGGAAATGGTGAGGGAGGACGAGGTGGCCCCGGCGGCCCTGGCTCTGTCGGACGCGGAGCAGCCGCCTTCCACCGTCGAGCTGGAGTCCCCGGCCGAGGAGTGTAGCTGGGCCGGGCTCTTCTCCTTCCAGGATCTCCGTGCTGTGCACCAGCAGCTGTGTTCTGTGAACTCGCAGCTGGAGCCGTGCCTGCCCGTATTCCCCGAGGAGCCCTCGGGCATGTGGACCGTGTTGTTCGGGGGCGCCCCAGAGATGACCGAGCAGGAGATCGACACTCTGTGTTACCAGCTCCAGGTCTACCTGGGCCATGGCCTGGACACCTGCGGCTGGAAGATCCTCTCCCAGGTACTTTTCACTGAGACCGATGATCCCGAGGAGTATTACGAAAGCCTTAGCGAGCTGCGGCAGAAGGGCTATGAAGAAGTGCTTCAGCGGGCCAGGAAGCGCATCCAGGAGGTAAGAACCTACTCTGGGCGGCACTCATTGGTTTTAGCTACTCACTGCGGGAGGCTGGAGCCTCTGTCTGGGCTGTGACCATGACCATATGGGAGACTTTTTCTTCTGGACAGGAGAAGAGGAAGAAGATGGGTTCCTCACCGATCAACTCCTTAATTCCTCTCAGTGGTGGGAAAACCGTGACTTTTCTTAATTGGCCCTCTGAAGGAACTTTGATTGTCTTTAGACTTCTTCATAACATTTATCAAATAGGCTGTATATAGTAAGTGGTGTGTTTTCTACTCAGTGCTGCAGGTAATAAAGCCACTAAGAAAAGAGGCGACCCATAAATATACACTGAGCATTCCTATCTCTTTTGCCTCTCTTTCCACCAATAACTGCTCAGATATTAATCTTACTTTTCTGATGTCCTGTTCATTTATTCAAAATAGTTTGTCTTAGGGAATACAGTTGTCTTTTTTTTAAGTCTCCGTTTGTAGTTTGGCAACTTAGGCAAATTTTAAATTCATTTTCCTTCAAATGAGTGGCCTATCCAAATGAAAAAGCACCATGAGAATGTATTTTTAAGGGCCAATGAGTAGTCTCGATTTTTTATAGCTGGCTGATGTTTAACTTCTGTTTTAGGGAGAAAAAAGGTCTTGAGCAGGAATGTTTATTATGCTTTCGTACTTGTAAAAGTAGTACAAAGCTTTTTCAAACCATCTTACACTTAAAATTACAGGAAATAATGTACAAGGACTGCATGGGTATATATGAGGAGGTCTGTGATTTGTAGGATATACATAATTTGCCGTCATGCCTACCGTAGAGTTTCTGCTCGAAGAACAGTAGGAAAAAAAGTATTTTAAAATGTACTTTAGTTTCTGGGTCACCTGGCTGGCTCAGTCAATAAACCATGCAGCTCTTGATCTTGGGGTTGTGAATTTGAGTCCTCTGTTGAGTGTGGAAATTACTTAAAAATGAATATTAAAAAAAAAAAAAGATACATTTTAGTTTCCCTAATGGGCACTAACAGATACTTCCTGAAAGCTATTATTTTTAGTATTAGTACCATTGAGGTTAGAGGTGGCGTCGGGAAATGCCCCTTTTTATGATGTTTATATTCCTGACATTGTGTTGTCATCTGTTAACCTTGCCTGTGTTTATAAAAGACTCGAATCCTGCTATTAAGGCTAGGAAGCTGGTACCTCATGGTTTATCCATGGAATCCTATGTATTTTTCATTGCTAGCATTGGGGCGTTTTTCTTGCTTAACTCACAGTGCTTTCATACAACTTCCTGAATCCAGATTTTCGCTCCTTCCTATTAGTTTACTTTGTCCTAAGCATCACCCACCTGTAATGCAATCCCTAGAATTCTGGGGATGCTTTTATTCCCTTCTTCTTCTTTTTTTTAAAATAAGATTTTTTATTTATTTGAGAGAGAAAGTGAGCTTGTGCGTGCATGAGTGGGAGGGAGGGAGAGGGAGAAACAGACTCCCCACTGAGCAGGGAGCCCCACTCTTGCCAACTTGATCTCAGAATTTGGGATCATGACCTGAGCAGAAGGCAGACAGGCAACTACTGAGCCACCCAGGTGCCCCTGTTTTCCCTCTTTATCATCTACATCTGGAATCTGTGTTCTACCATAATTCTTTGTGGAATGAAGTGGTAAATTTTAAATGGTCACATATATTCTCTTTAAAGTTTTGTTAATATTGATTTGATTAATATTGTATTTCTTTTAAACTATGTGGACAATATCAATATTTCTTTCTCATAATTTTTTGTTGAACTTGATTGTTTTTTAACTTTTTTATTTATTAGCAAGAGAGCGTGCGCATGAGCTGGTGGGTGGCAGGCCCCTGTGGGCAGAGACAGAGCAGACTCTGCTGAGCAGGGAGCCTGAAGAGGCTCAATCCTAGAACCCTTAGCCAAAGTCAGATGCTTAACTGACTGAGCCACCCAGGCAACTCCTAAACTTTATATCTCTAAATGATGTAGACTTGTTTAGTTTTAATTTTACTGATTTTTGAAAGAGTAATTTTGTCTGGTTTCATTCAAATAGGGTCAAAAATGAGAGCTGCCAAAAAATAGATACAGTTTTCTGGAACTTTTCCATGGGGTGGAGGGTTACATTTTTAAAAAATATCTTTTCCTAATGTTATGTTGACCATGGTGTTGCGTTCTCTTTAACAAACAGAATTTAATGTTTTATAGAGTAACTTGTGTTCTGGAAAACAAGTCAAAAGAAGTTTATTATGAATTCATTTGACATTAAATATATAAATTTTTGGTGCTTCGATTAGAAGATTTGAACAGTATTTGAAAAGTAATTATCAAGACAAGAAATGGATGCAGTTTAGTGCTCACTCTGGTATCTACTGGAAGTTTATATTGAAAGAAATGAAGCTCAATATGGAGAAAGGGTGGTGGGTTTAATTAGCGACTTCTGTTATGGGCATGGTAATGGGAGTGTAAGAGCATGGCAGCCATGTTATTTTGTTTTTTCTTAGCTGCTTAAAATGTTTTACTATTTTAATAGTTTGCAGTAACTTTTTTAGGTAGAATATTTATAGAAATGCGTAATTTTTGTGCTATTGATTTTATTAAATTTAGTATAATGGTTTTTTTGTTCCCAAGTCTGCAGTTGACTTGTGGAAGTGGTTATAAAGGTGTTCAAGCCAGGTATATCTGGTAAATCAAACACATTCTTAGGTATATATTACTTAGAAGATTTAAACTTTTGGTTGTGTTTTTCCTTCTTTATTTTCTCTGGATCTATTTTCTGCTTTTTTTTTTTTTCCCTCCAGTATCCCTTTTCCTATCTATTATAAAGGCTTTAGCCTAAAGACCACACCTGTTTTTGTTCAAAATGGTCCATAAATTGTGTAAAGGAGGTGATTTTTTGTTTTGTTTTAGTAGAACAGTCTGTACAACTAGATTGAAAACTTCTCAAGGTCACTGGCCTTGGACAGTATCTTGGAATTCTCGCTGCCATCCCTAGTTCAGGGCCACACATCTTGAGCATTCTTAATATTTGTGGAGCAAGGACACCAGAGGTGTTTTTGTTGTTGTTGTTACTTTTTAGTATTACAAGAATTCAGAGGATTTAGAAGAAATTTTAAAACGTGGGTAAATAAAATTTTATTATAAATTGCTAAATGTAAATTCCACATAAGGGACCATGCTATTTAGAAACTGAGAGTTAGGGGTTCCTGGGTGGCTCAGTGGGTTAAAGCCTCTGCCTTCGGCTCAGGTCATGATTCCAGGGTTCTGGGATCAAGCCCGCATTGGGCTCTCTGCTCAGCAGGGAGCCTGCTTCCTTCCTCCCTCTCTCTCTCTCTCTGCCTGCCTCTCTGCCTACTTGTGATCTCTGTCTGTCAAATAAATAAATAAAAATCTTAAAAAAAAAAAAAGAAACAGTTAAACTTTATAAAACTGTAAATAACTTTCTAAATAAGGGGTCTTTATCTGGGGCTGGTGAATTCCTTATAAATTGAGGGGAACTACAGATGGACTTTAATGGGGTGCCATAAAGTAGGTTACTAAGTTTTATATGCATAGACATTTGCTTTTCTGCAGAGAGGCTTTTATCAAATTCTTTAAGGTGTTCTTCAGAAAGAGCTTTAAAACCATAGTTGTAAGTCATTTGCTTTGTAAGCTTTGGGCGTACCTCTATTGGAGTTTAAGTTTTAGAATATACTTACAATTTAATATGGGGTTATAAGAAGTACTTCTATATGTTTTGTGAAATACTGGAGAATAAAATACTAAGTTTTCTACTACACATTTTAATGATTCACAGATTTGGTCAGTTGGCTAGGAATTATAGCTTCTGAGAAGCTATAATTTATGTGATACTAATAATAAATTTTTATTTATTTTAAAGGTTTGTTTATTTATTTTGAGAGGAGGAGGAGGGAGGGGCAGAAGGAGAGAATCTTGCATGCAGACTTCCTGCTGAGCAAGGAGCCTGACATGGGACTGGATCCTATAATCCATGAGATCCTTACCTGAGCTGAAAACAGGAGTCAGATGCTTAACTGACTGAGCCACCCAGGTGCCCCACTAATGAAAAATTTTTAAATAACATAGGAATTGTAAGGTTCTGTGTTACTTAGGGCCTTAATCTTAAATGAAGTTAGTAATTTATTAAATGGTAGGTTTGTTTTAGACTTTTACAAGGGTTTGCTGTAAGGAGTGCTATTTGTATAGCACCCTATTTGAATGAATCAGGTGCCACCAAGGCCGCTGGGGATGGTTTTGAGCAGTAGTCTTAGTTGTTGGTTAGAGCTGGGGATCATATTATAGTGTATATGCATGGGTGACCTGTACCGTGGCTTACTTACCTCTGATGACCTCGATTTTGTAAATAGTGGTTTCCGTATAAGGACAACTATTGTTGAAATAGTTGTGGTCCTTTAGATAGTGAACCTTAACTATGATGGTAGGTTTGGTTAAGATCTAAAATAGTCTTCTCTTTGGAGAAGAGATTATGTTTATACAGTTGCTCAGCTAACTTCTTCCCAGTTGATTTTAACTTATTGCTAGTAAAGCAAACAACAAAAAAGCACTGAGAGCAGTATGTGTTTTTGTTAGTAACCATGTAAGGGATGCTGCAGAGAGAGCCTACCTAATGTTTGGAGTCAGAAAGACCTGACTTCCAAATAGAAGTCAACACTTACGTGACCTACTTAGTTAACCTTCTTAAAACAGGGAAATGGGGAAGATACTTAAAAGATATCTAAGATTTAAGTAAGATATTATGAAAAAGTGCTTAACAAAGTGGCACGTATAAAGGAGGCTTCCAGGAAGTGTTCTCTTCTTTCCTGTAATGAGGATTCTTCAGAGTTTTTTCACCTCAGCATTTCTTTAAGGGAATGTAACTAATATTTATTGGCACTACTTAGGTATTGGTGTTTCATGTTTACTATCTCCTTTCATCCTTCCCACTCTCTTTTCAAGTAAATCGTGTTTTATACCTGTTTTACTGAAGCAGAAGTTGAAACTTAAAGATGTTGGATTTGGCCAACCTTAAATAGCTAAGTTGTGACCAAACTGAGATTCAAGTGTAGATTTTTTGAATCCAAACATGTGCATTTTCTGCCATGCCTTGTTTCTTTGAAGACAATAGAAAGGATGTCAGTCTCTACTCCTGAGAATGGGAGAGTGGCTATATTTAAAACTTCTAGTCAGTTCAATAATGGCTTTTAAATTGAGATAACTCATTTTTTTAATTTCAAATGAACTATGATAGGCATGCTGTGGGGCAGAGTCTCCTGTTGTGTTACAGAAGAAGGGTTGCCTAGGGGTGCAAGGATGGGTTTATGGTAGACAAGAGTGCCCAATTGTTGTTTTCCTTTGTAACTTAAAATGACTCAGATGTAAATAACTAAGTAAGGGACAGGAGCTCTAGAAAGAATGCTTACCATGTCTCCAGCCAATTACGACTTTTGTAATTTTTTTGAAAAACTAGGATTAGTTATAAAACTCTGGAGCCACACTGATATCCCAACTATATGTATTAGAGAAATCAGTCTTTTTAGAGCCTGAGGATGCTAGCCTTTCGCTGGGACAGTGTGCCTTTATCCATGATTAGGTATAAATAGAAGTAGACGCAGGAAGGATTGAATGTAGTTGTAGCCGAGAGAGCTGTATGGCTGTATTTTCCCATAAAAATAGGGCACACACAGTTACAGAATAATGAAGCTAAGTGAATTTTGGAGGATTCTTGAAAGTTAAGAAAGACTTAAAAGGTAGAGGCCATGAAAACAATGATTTAGATACTAACTTTTTCTTCATTTCTGTGCCCAAATAAACTTGGTCATTTTTCACATCACTGAAAAGAGAGAAGTATAGAAAAAAGATGACTATATCCTTTTAGGTTAGTGCATCTGTAATGCAGAGGCATGGAGGCTGGTGGCAGGAGAGCAGCAGCCTTCATGATAACTGATTGATGTGATGCTTTCTCTGCTTGCTGTTTAACGTTACATGATGCCCCATCCACCAGGTATTTCACAGTCTTGAAATCAGGCATGTTTCCTCCCTGCTAAAACCAGGCCAGCTTGGACAAACACTCGACCAATGTGAGTTCAGGAGTGTGGGGGTGGGGCTGGGTGGGAGGTAGTGCAGGGAAGAAGGGGAGAAGGTGAGTGGGCGGTTTGGTTTATTAAACATAACAATTGTTATGTTTGAGTTAGCAATCTTCACTCCCCAAATCTTCACATGTAACTTTAATCAGTCTCTCACTGTTCTCCATTGCTGCTTTATTTGACCTTTCATTGACTGTGGAATATTGCTGGAAGTGAGAATTGAAAGCAAAAGTTGGCCTTCCATTGATGGTTAAATGCCTGTGTGCTTACTTTTTTGTAATGGGAAGTTTCCTATGGCTCTTTTCACTCTTTAGTAGGCCAGATCTGTTCCCCTTTAATCTGCCCAGTTCCCTCAGTTGTTGATGGGAAAAAATTTAAGTTGCAAGGCTGAGAGAATGTAATGAAGACTAATAGTTCTTGGTGCTATTTGTTTTTTGATAGGGGTGAAGTTCCTTTGGACTTTCAAGCTTTTTGTAGTGGATTGTTAATACTAAGTAGCCTTAACAGAGAGTAAGTTATTAAAGCTCCAGAAAGGCAGAGAAGGATTCATTCAGCAGAAAGCTGGAAGATTTCATGAGTTTTCTTCAATGTGGAAAAATCCCCTTTTATGCTTTTCCTTGGATTTTTTTTTTTTTTTTGGTCTTTTTTTTTTTTAAAGATTATATTTATTTTGAAAGAGAGAGCACGTAAGGGAGGGGTAAGAGAAGAGGAAGAGAATCCCAAGCAGACTCCCTGTTGAGCACCAAGCTGGCTTTGGGGCCCCATCCCTTGACCCCAGACCAGAACCCGAGCCAAAATCAAGTCTGACACCCAACTGACTGAGCCACCCAGGTGCCCCTATGCTTGCCCCTGAATTTAAATTTTATATGGTTATAATTGCACATGATAGATACTTTTTGTACTCTAGTAAAGGTTTTGTGGTATAGGCTATAAAATAAAAATAGGCCTGATGGGCTAGAGGAGAATGGTTTTAAGGATAAGTATATGAAATTAACTTAATGATGTGTGGTTTTATTTTTAACGTTAGCATTTGAGGGTGATGGCTAGGGGCTTAGTTGCTTTAACAAATAGTAGTACATTCAGGTAACATAAGCATAGGGAGACTAGAGTGATAAACAAAAATGGTGTTTTTCTTTACAAGAGGTTTTAAATAAAGTTGGTTATCAAATTGGCCTGCTGCTAGGAATTAGTTGAGGCAGGGGTTTTGTTCGTTTGTTGAGGCATGGTATTTTTAAGAAGCTCTAACTACACTATGGTAAGTGCATAGGGGAAAGAAAACTTACTGAATACGACTCAATAAAATCTGTTTTTGTGCTAATTCTGATACTAGTAGCTTGACCTTAAAGACTTTCACTTAAGGTCCTTGGTCTCTGTGTCCCAGGTAAGACCAAGGTTAGAAGTTAAGGATCCCCAGGTTGGTTAACAGGTATAGTATGGCAAGTGTTGGAACTTGAGCCACTTGTTTTATGTGTTTGTATCCAGGTTTAGGGTCTTCTTGCTGTAAACTGACTATTCAGACTGTTCAAGTCACAGCACTTCTAATTTTGCTAGAGTTTTTTTTTAAGGCTTTAAGAAAGCCCTAAATTCATTTTTGACTGCACAGGGCATTAGAAGAGGGCAGAAGTGTTTTTTCCTGTTCTTATATTTGTTTTCTTGGCCTCACTTTGTTCATTACTTGTTCTCAAGGTGTTCCCCATTTCCCCCAAAGTTTCTTTACATTTCCCTGTGGTTTCTAGTATTAAAACTGCTTTTCCATTTGAAAACTTGAAGTTACATTTACAAAGCAAATATTTAGCTACTAAAATTATTTCTCTCTCTTTTTTTAAGGTTTTATTTATTTGACAGAGAGCACCAGTAGGCAGAACAACAGAAAGAGAGAGAGAGTATAGGCAAGCAGAGAGAGAGGGAGAAGCAGGCTCTCTGCTGAGTTAGGAGCAAAGCGTGGGGCTCGATCCCAGGACCCTGGGATCATGACCCGAGCCAAAGTCAGATGCCCAACTGACTGAGCCACCCAGGAACCCCTAAAATTATTTCTTTAAAACTTCTTCATCTTCACCTTCCTGTCTAGGTGAGTCTATCTCCTCTTCACTGACACCAGTGGGGCCATGTTGAGAGGGACATGTGTGTAGTGAAATACGTGAGGCTTTAAATTTTCAGTCATCGAAATAACCTTTATTGAATGCTTCCTGTGGCTCAAGCACTATGCTGAGGTCTAAATTACCTCAGTTAGCATGTAGATAGGAGTTAAGAGGTAGTGTTTTGACTTTTGAGTCTTGGCTCCTCTACCTGATAGCTTTGTGAACATGGGCCTACCTAATTGTCTTATTTCCTTAGCTGCTGCTTCTGTAAAGTGAGAGAACGCTGCTGCCTTTAAAAATAGGTTTTATGTTAGTACTTAGAACAGTGCTGTGTACCCAGCAAACACTTGGTAAATGTGAACTCTTAATGTTAATCTGCATCTCAAACTAAGAGGTAGGGATTTTACAGTAGAGGATATAGGTTCAAAGAGATCAGATAAATTTGTGAAGATAAAATATCGGGCGTGTAAGCAAACCGATTCAAACCCAAGTCCAATTCTACCCTGCTTTCTTAATTGTTGGACCACGGACAGGGAGAGAAGCTAACTGATAAATATTGGCAAACTGAAATACTTGGTCAGTTTCTCATAACCAGACAAAAACATTAACAGTGTCTGGCTGCTGATTGTTTTTGGAAAACCTTGATTATGTCCGTAATACTGTAATAATGTTGTCGTAATTAGAGAACATGGTAATCCTAAAGGAGGCTAATTTAAATTTGTGCATATATGATACATGAGGTTCTAATGTGAGACAGAATGCATGTCTGTCTGTCTGGTTTTGTTTTTGTTTTTGTTTTTGTTTTTTCTTTTGATAGAGAATAAAAGGTGGAGCAGCAGTCAGAGGGAGAGGGAGAAACAGGCTCCCTCGTGCAGGGCTTGATCCCATATCAGGGCCTAAACTGAAGGCAGACACTTAACCAACTGAGCCAACTGCACCCCTCTTTTTTTTTTGTTGTTAAAGATTTTATTTATTTGAGAGAGAGTATGTGAGAGAAAGAGAAAGAATAGGGGGGAGAGGCAGTGGGACAGGGAGAAAAGCAGAATGCCCGCTGAGCAGAGAGCCTGACATGGGGCTTGATCCAGGAACTTGAGATCATGACCTGAGCCTAAGGCAGATGCTTAACCAGTTGAGCCACCCCGGTGTCCCAATGCATGTCATTCTTAAAAGAATCATTTATAGGGGTACCTGGGTGGCTCAGTGGGTTAAGCATCCGACTCTTGATTTTGTCTTGGGTCAGATCTCAGGGTGAGATCCAGCCTCATCTTGGACTCCACACTGGATGTGGAGCCTGCTTAAGATTCTCTCCGTCCCTGTCCCCTGCACCTTCCCACATCCCTCCTCGTACTTGTTCTTTCTCTTAAAAAAATTCATTTATAGGGATGCCTGGGTGGCTCAGTTGGTTGGACTACTGCCTTCAGCTCAGGTCATGATCCCGGAGTCCCGGGATCAAGTCTCACATCGGGCTCCCAGCTCCACGGGGAGTCTGCTTCTCTCTCTAACCTTCTCCTCACTCATGCTCTCTCTCACTGTCTCTCTCTCAAATAAATAAATAAAATCTTAAAAAAAAATTCATTTATAAAAATCATTTTTCTAAACCACTGGAAGAATAACTGATAGCTTAAATATTCTCTTGTAAAATCTATATAAGCTAATTGTTTAGAACATTATGATAATTTTCCCTAAGTTTTCACATGTGTATTTTATTTTCTTCCCCCCCTTTTTTTTTTAAGATTTTATTCATTTATTTGACAGAGCACCAGCAGACAGAGGGAGGGGAGAAGCAGGCTCCCCGCTAAGCAGAGAGCCAGACATGGGGCTCAATCCCAGGTTCCTGGGATCATGACCTGAGCCAAAGCAGACGCTTAACCAGCTGAGCCACCCAGGCACCCCCAAAATATTTTCCAGTGCTCTTTTGCTCCGCTCCATGGGAGAGCTATAGAATTTGGTATAGTCTAAACTGAGACCTGAAATCTTACCTCCTTCCTTCACTGTTTACTCCCATTTAAATAATTCATCCATGACACCGAATAGTGACTATTACACTCCCTTTCCCCTTAATAGTACTAAATAGTATCTCATTGGCTAGATTTTTCTGGTTAGACAGGGGAGGAGGGCAGTTAAGTGTGTAACCTTCTCTTTATTTTTTGTTGGAAATCCTGCCCCCTTTTTTTTTTCTTCTATATTAGATTATGTGAATTTAGGTATTGGAGTTCCTAAATGCAAATGAAAAAGTTAGGACAAGTTGGTTTAATGAAATGAAGGATTAAGGGGGAAAGGAGATGAGAGGTGCCTGGTTGGCTCGGTCATGGAGCATGTAACTCCTGATCTTGGGGTTATGAGTTTGAGCCCCACATTGGGTGTAGAGATTACTTAAAAATAATGAAATTTTATTTTATTTTATTTTTTTAAAGATTTTATTTATTTATTTATTTGACAGAGAGAGACCACAAGTAGGCAAAGGCAGGCGGCGGCGGGGGGGGGGCAGGCTCCCTGCTGAGCAGAGAGCCCAATGTGGGGCTCCATCCCAGGACCCTGAGATCATGACCTGAGCCGAAGGCAGAGGCTTTAACCCACTGAGCCACCCAGGCGCCCCTAAAAATAATGAAATTTTTTAAAAAGAAAGAAAGGGAGTGAGAATGAACTTAAACAATATTTAAACTTGAAAAATTAGTGGAAATGGATAACCGTTTTTTTTTTTATTAACATATAATGTATTATTAGCCCCAGGCGTACATGTCTGTGAATTGCCAGGTTTACACACCTCACAGCACTCACCATAGCACATACCTTCCCTAATGTCCATAACCCCACCACCCTCTCCCTAGCCCCTCTCCCCAGCAACCCTCAGTTTGTTTTGTGAGATTAAGAGTCTTTATGGTTTGTCTCCCTCCCGATCCCATCTTGTTTCATTTATTCTTTTCCTACCCCCAAACCCTCTACGTTGCATCTCCCCTTCCTTATATCAGGGAGATCATATAATAGTTGTCTTTCTCTGATTGACTTATTTTGCTAAGTATAATACCCTCTAGTTCCATCCACATCGTCACAAATGGCAAGATTTCATTTCTTTTGATGGCTGCATAGTATTCCATTATATATATATATACCACATCTTCTTTTGGATAACCTTATTTAAGTAAAAGTAAATTATGTGCCAGCCCACAATGAAGACTGTGTAGGTGCTTGCTTTTGTAAATCATGTGTTAAAAAGTCTCTGGCTCCTTGGAGGACCATGGAGTTGGCTTTTGAGAACGTTTTCTTTTACAGATTGAGTTTTGGAAAGAATTCCAAAATTAAGTAACAATTTCATTCTCTTTTCATCTTGTCTGACTGCATGACTCCCCACTTAATTTTTTTCAGTTTACCCTCTTCCCATGAAATATTTCATCGTACTTTGTCTTCCTACACTCAACAGATTGGCATGTTTCCTGTAAGGGAAAAATAGATTGGTTGTGAATAGGGACATAAAGGACAGTGGTTAGGAGCCTGAGTTAGGCTGTTGAGGATTTATACTTTCTTCCTTTCGTCTCTACCTAACTTTAGGCAAGTTACTGGCATAATAGTTATGCCTATATCATACAGGAAGAGTAACAGAGATGTGTGTAGAGAGTCTAGCAGAATACCTGGTACTAGAAGCCCTCAGTAAATACCAGCTATTATGATATTCTTGAGTTTTTCCTGAAGCAAATGGATACTGATTGCTGGATTCCTCCTAGATCCAAATTCGTTTCTACTACAAACCAGGTAGGTTTTAAGGGAGGCTGATGCCATACAGGTAAAAGATTTCCAAACTAAAAACAATGTCAAAACAGTAATAAAAGTGTGTTTGTTAAGCCTCTTAATGGTCTGCAGTAGAAACTTCTAATCCAGGTGCCTGGGTGGTTCAGTGGGTTAAAGCCTCTGCCTTGGGCTCAGGTCATGATCTCAGGGTCCTGGGATCGAGCCCCGCATCGGGCTCTCTGCTTGGTGGGGAGCCTGCTTCCCCCTCTCTCTCTGTCTGCCTCTCTGCCTACTTGTGATCTCTGTCTGTCAAATAAATAAATAAAATCTTTTAAAAAAAAAGAAAAAAGAAACTCCTAATCCATGGTTCCCAAGCGCACTTGTTGCTGTTTCATGTGAGTAGTATTATTTTGGCTGACTTCACAGGACAGGATGGTTCTTTTTAAAGACAGCTTTTTCTGTAACTCTTCCATTTTTTTCTGTAGCACTTCTTCCCTTATGTTTGTAAACATCCCAGACAACCCTGATCACAGTACATTTGTGGCTATTCCTGCTGAAGTAATTATTTAAGAAAATTCTAAGGATTAACCTCTGAAAGTCCTTACTGCCTTTCAGGCTCCTCATTAGTCACTTAGCATATTTTTGTGCCAGGTGCTACTGCTAGGCATACTATAGAAAACGAAACAGCCCCTTTCCTTAAGGTTCACTAAAAATTCTGCTTATTCTAATTGAACTGTCTTTATTTTATGTTATGTTATGTTAGTGTTATGTTATAGATTTTATTTATTTGACAGAGCACAAGCAGGGGGAAGGGCAGAAAGAGAGAGAGAAGCAAACTCCCCCACTGAGCAAGGAGCCTGATGAAAGTCCTGGGATCACAACCTGAGCCGAAGGTGATGCTTAACTACATGAGCCACCCAGGTGCCCCGAATTGTCTCTATTTTTTAAGGGCAGGCATTTCTGATGAGTATGTTAATAGCTTGTTCTTGTAAAATATTGTCATATTTTTCATTATACTTGTACAAATTTACCTCTGTTTTGGGTAGTCATTTTATAGTGGGTTGTGTGGTTAGAAGTCCAACCACCACTTAAAATAATGTCTTCATGGGAAAAAAGGGGGCCTTTAAGGTACAATAGGTTTATTAATAAAGAACTACCTAGTTAACTTTTCTCTCCACCTTTACTTATTTAGGATATTTTCAAAGGATCCAGAATTATTTCTTACAAGGATGATCTCAGTATTTTTGTATATTGATTTTTTTTTTCCTTAAGTAGGCCCTGTACCCTGTACAGCATGGAGCCCAACATGGGGCTTGAACTCATGAACCTGAGATGAACACCTGAGCTGAGATCAAGAGTTGGGTGCTCAACCACCTGACCCACCCAGGTGCCCCCCAATTTTTAAAAATACTTTTTTTTTTTTTAAAGATTTTATTTATTTATTTGTCAGAGAGAGAGCGAGCGAGAGGGAGCACAGGCAGACAGTGGAAGGCAGAGTCAGAGGGAGAAGCAGGCTCCCCGCGGAGCAAGGAACCCGATGTGGGACTTGATCCCAGGACGCTGGGATCATGACCTGAGCCAAAAGCAGCTGCTTAACCAACTGAGCCACCCAGGCGTCCCAAAAATACTTATTTTTTTAAAGGATTTTATTCGTCCATTTGAGACACAGGAAGAGCGTATGATCAAGGGGGAGGGTCAGAGTGAAAGGGAAAAGCAGGCTCCCTGCTTGATCCCAGGACCCAAGATGATGCCCTGAGCCAAAGGCAGTTGTTTAACTGAGGCACCCAGGCACCCCTGCAAATGTTTTTTTTTTTTCTGGAGATACTCCTAAACCTCTTTTCTAGCTTAATGACTTGAAAAGTACAGCAGGGTGGATACACTGCAGTACTGTTAGAATCAAGTAGTCATTTTGATAAGCGCAGTGGAATAAATTGGTAAAGGGAGGATTACAGCAAATCACTGTTGAGTCACAGATCAGAGTTTTTGTAGATAACAGAGTTTGAGTATTCATGAATCATTGATTTTTGTCAGCTTCTCCTGTACTGTGTGAATAATTTGTTTTTAAAACTTACTTTGATGTCTTTGCATGTTTGGGTGTGTGTGCCTAGGTCCTAAGCTATTAAGTGGCGTTTTACTCTCCTTCTGCCCTGTGGTCATCTCTCATCCTAGAGTTCTAAGTTTAGCATTTCCAACTTTCACTTGCATCTGGATGCTCTGTGGATTTCTCTTCATTGCATTTATCCAGAGTGTATCCTCCCACCTGCCATCCCTGACTTGGTGTGTGAATCTCTGTGAAGCAGTGCCTTTAATCTGAGTCTTTGCTATTTCCCTGAAAATGCCTTATATGTACACATTGATTTGTAAATGCATACTGATTCAGAAATATTAAATATTGATTTTAGAACTAAAGAACTAAACATATACAGGGAACTAACTGTACTCTTCCATTGCTTACCATTGTCCTATAGACAGAGCCCAAATTCCTGGCATTCAGAGCCATCCACATTTTGGTTAGCCTGCCAGTCTTAACTCTTTCTTCTCTACATTAACCTTTCATTATTCTAGCCAAGGTCTTTTACCCATTATTTGCTGAATTCACAATACCATGTTCCACTATACAGTAGACCGCCCTCTAATGTCTTCCTTTTTTTGTCTAACTACCCTTCTTTCCAGGGCCAGATTAAGTCATTTCTGACCACTGTCAGAGTAATTTCTCTCAGAAATCCATAGATCAGAGAGGCCTTACGTTATGTATGACTCATATCATCTATAACTGCTGCCCTGTGTTTTTCTGTTTTTGAACAGCTCCTGCCCTTTGAAATGCATTATAGTTCCTAGGAGACAAAGACAGATTTTCTGGCTACTGTTCTAATGCTTCATATTCCCCCATGCCTGTGTATACTGTTGGTGCTCAGTAGATAGATGTTCTTCAATCTTCAAAAAAATTGGCTTCTTTACATGACATGTATGCATGTAGCTAACATTTGACTAAAGGTACGTGTTTCCTCAGGAGTAAAATGAAATAAAATGTACCGCTTCTCTGTGGAGTAAAGAATCTAGAAATCAATGTTTAAAATTTCAGAATGAGTTATTACTCTCAGTAGCCCTTACACTTTGTATAAGGGTAAATGCTAAATGCTAATGTGTTCTAGCATTTAGCTAAAACTGGGTTTTAGCATTAACTATTATTAATGGATAATTAGTGATTAACTTACAAAATAATATAGAAACAATTCAGTTTTATTATAACAAGAATAGAATTGAGCAGTGTGCTTTTTTTTTTTTTTTTAAGGGCTTATTTATTTACTTACTTGCCAGAGAAAGAGAGCACAACACAAGTAAGTAGAGCAGCAGGCAGAGGTAGAGGGAGAAATGGGCGTCCCAGTGAGCAAGCTGAATGTGAGACTCAATCCCAGGACCCTGGGATCACCATTCGAACCGAAGGCAGATATTTAACCAACTGAGTCACCCAGGTGCTCCGAGCAGTGTGCTTTTTGAATCTGGAAGATATGTTTGGCTTTAGTCCTTACTTTCAGTTGGAGAAACAGATTGCAGACCTCCCTAGTGCTAGTCCTGAGTCACTCCTTTTTCACAAGCAGGTAATTATTTGCATGTCTTAATAATTTAATAGTGAAGATATTTGTAGATTTTGTTAAATTGTTTCTTTAACATCTTTCTAATTAAATAAATATAAGACACTCTGTCTTGTGTTTGACAGATTAGAGTAGGGAAGAAAGTTATGAAACTACACAGGAGAGTTTAGCCTCTAAATTTTATATATGCGGCTTTAAAAATTATTCCATGATCTCCAAGGATAATAGCATTTTTATAATCCTGAAGTTAGGATTGAGCGTGAACTAACTTGAACTAACTCTGATTGGGAACTTATAGGGTGGAACTCCATGATGCAGCACATAAGGTGTCTTCTACATTTCTCCTTCACTGGAATGATCATTGGCATAGAAACTAAGTGAAATAGGTTTGGGGAGAGAAGTGTGGTGCAGGGTTGTCGTTTCGAGGTTTTCTCTGCTGCAACCAATAATAGGGAGTATTTAAAAAAAATTTTTTTTTCTTTTAACTGTTGTCGCTGACTCCTCTAAGATAGAAAGTCTGGGGGCACCTGGGTGGATCAGTGGGTTAAAAGTCTCTGTCTTCGGCTCCCGTCATGATCTCAGGGTCCTGGGATCAAGCCCCGCATCGGGTTTTCTGCTTGGCAGGAGCCTGCTTCCACATCTCTCTCTCTGTCTGCCTCTCTGCCTACTTTTTATCTCTGTCAAATAAATAAATAAAATATTTTAAAAAGAAAAAAAAAGATAGAAAGTCTGTCAGTCCTTGCCCTAGAAAAATTTTGCAAAAAGCAGAGTTTTGTGTCAGATAAGTGAGACCTCAGAGGTTAATAACCTATTTCTTAATCACGATTGGATCAAGGGAGGAAAAAAAAAAAAAGTCCATTAGGGAAGCTAGAAAGAAGGGAAAGAGAAGGGTACTTAATAGGCTAATATGTTTAATTGATTCTTTATGCAGTTGTGCTTCCATTTCTTTTAAGTGAATCAGTAGAGCAAAATAACTTTCTAAAATTGCACGAGATGTGTCAGGCCTTGAAGTAGAAATAATTCAACTGAACTTGCTATTTCTAGGCCCCTGTTCCCTGCCTCATCCTTTTTTCTTCTGCTGTGAGCATCTCTGTATTGTGTTGGCTGCACTTGAGCCTTTCCATCCTTTGTTAGGAGTATTATAATTCTCATTCAGATCCATCTACATTCTGTCTCAGTTTGTGTCCATCAGCAACTCTTTTCAAGTTTAGTAAACCTGCATTTTCCATATTTTAAACATGCCAAACGTCCTTAATCCTAAATAATCTAGCTCTTTCCAATTTCTTTGTACTCTTTCTGTGTGTATATTATTTAGAGCACCTTGCACATTTTGCAGTTGATAACCTGCAGATGTCTGCAGCTCAGGTTATTTATTCCCTGGGTTTCATCAGTTTTGGTTAGCAAGATAGAAACTTGGATGTTGGGGGCACCTGGGTGGCTCAGTGGGTTAAGCCGCTGCCTTCGGCTCAGGTCATGATCTCAGGGTCCTGGGGTCGAGTCCTGCATCGGGCTCTCTGCTCAGCAGGGAGCCTGCTTCCCCTCTCTCTCTCTGTCTGCCTCTCCATCTACTTGTGATTTCTCTCTATCAAATAAATAAATAAAATCTTTTAAAAAAAAAGAAAGAAACTTGGATGTTGTTCATAATAGGTTATTGATTATATATATTTTTTCAAAAATTTTATTTATTTATTTGACAGAGGTCACAAGTAGGCAGAGAGGCAGGCAGAGAGAGAGAGGGGGGAAGCACGCTGTCCGCTGAGCAGAGAGCCAAATGTGGGGCTCGTTCTCAGGACCCTGGGATCATGACCTGAGCCAAAGGCAGAGGGTTTAACCCAACGAGCCACCCAGGTGCCCCTGTGATTATATTCTTTTATTAGTTAAATTCTTTTAGCATAGATTATAGGAAATGGTTTAGACTAAAAAGTCTAATGCTTATAGTAAATTGCATCTTTTGAAGGTTTAAAATGCATTTGCTTTAAGATTATTTTCATATATACACATTAAAATAGATTGCCAGTTGAAGTTATAATTGGTTTTAAGGTAATCTAATGTTGGAAAAACATGAAACTTTATAGCAAAGAGGATAGATTAATAAATTAGCAGTGTTAGGTGAGATGTCTTGGGCTTCTCTGCAAGAGTATTAAGTTTAGTTGCCTGCACAATACCTTTGTAACATACTGTTCTGTTTGAGGATAAAAAGCATGTGGGAAATAATATATAAGTATATTAACGTGAACAGAATGACCTATTTTCTGTCTTGTCAATTGCACATATCTGTGTAGAGTGGTATTGTGATTTATTTAATAAGTATATCCTGACCTGATATTTTTGTGTTGGCAGAAAGTAGTATCTGTTTGGTGTATTACATTTACTTTAGTGTCTCTGTAAGAAGAGCTCAAAGAAGCCTAGCGTCTGAGGATTGTCTTACTGTTGAATGGTGGCATTTGATCACTGGTAAATGACTCCAGGAACTTTGTTATTGAGAGATGTTCTGCACTTTTGTTTTCTTATTCTTTTAGTAGTTTCACATTCCTAAAACTTGATAGAAAATCATTATCTTGAAAATTTTTCCTTTTTTTTTTTTTAAGAGACAGGAAGAACATGCGCATGCATGTGCAAGCTGCAGGATAGGGACAGAGGGAGAGGAAGAGAGACAGAGAATCTTAAGCAAGCTCCAAGGCCAGTGTGGAGCCCAGCTTAGGGCTCAGTCTTGTGACCTTGAGATCATGACTTGAGGCAAAATCAAAAGTCAGATGTTTAACAAACTGAGCCACTAAGGCGCCCTGAAAAATCTCCCATTTTCAAGCGGAATAAAAGATAAAGGGCTTTAAATATACATTTTCTGGCAAGGAGAGATTGACTGCCTTTAAAATTATAAAGGTAGTTTATAATTCATTTTAAAAACTCATTTTAATTCACTGTTTTGTTGCTATTATACATTCACTTTTTTCCCCTAGTTATCTTATCTATCCTTCCTTACAATGGTTATTACTAATATGCCTGCAGCTTTGAGGTGGTAAGCTGTGATGGAGGTGAGCACCTTTGCTACCAGTTAGAACTGAATTCTTGGACTTCAGTGCTGTAATTAGAAATTGATCAGCTCCTGCCACTTTCATAATTCTACTTAAAGTAGATATAGCTTAAAATAGATGGCTCAACATAGGGTTTAGCTACTTCTGAATAATAGGTAGGTAGGCACAAGAAGAGAAGCATGTATCATTATCATACTTCCTTTTTTTTTTTTTTTAGAGATTTTATTTATTTATTTGACACAGAATGAGAGAGAGCAAGTACAGGCAGGGGAGAAGCAGGCTCCCTGCTGAGCAAGGAGCCGGATGCAGGACTCATCCCAGAACCCTGGGATCATGACCTGAGCTGAAGGCAACCACTTAACTGACTGAGCCAACGAGGCAACCCATTTTCATATTTCTCATGCCTCATCCTTTGAAAAGTTACATGTACACATATATTTTGGATATTTTGCCAAAGGGGATAATTTAATTTTCCTTTTTGATGTATAAGCCAGAATACCTTAGAGGTGGAAATAGAGAAGAAATGAATATAAAACCTTCTTTTAAAAAAGACAAGTATATGGGGCACTTGGGTGGCTCATTTGATTAAGCGTCTGCCTTCCACTCAGGTCATGATCACAGGGTCCTGGGATCAAGTCCCACATGGGGCTCCCAGCTCAGTGGGGAATCTGCTTCTCCCTCTCCTTCTACTTCTACCCCCTGCTCATGCGCTCGCTCGCTCTCTTATCTCTGTCTCAAATAAATAAAAATCTTTAAAAACAAAGTGTATGTATTTATTTGATAGATCATGATTGGAAAAAAAAGTGTAAGTTGGGGTGCTTGGGTGGCTCGGTGGGCTAAGTCTCTACCTTCGGCTCAGGTCATGATCTCAGGGTCTTGGAATCAAGCCCCATATCAGGCTCTCTGCTCAGCAGGGAGTCAGCTTCCCCTCTCTGTCTGCCTGCTTTGTGATCTCTCTCTTCTCTTTCTCTGTTTCTGTCAGATAAATAAGTAAAATCTTAAAAAGAAAAAAATGTAAGTGGAATATACATCTGCTCCTTACTTACATCTGTTTCCTGATCTACGGTTGTCATTCTCCAAGGCAACCACTCCTGAGTTTCTTGTGTGTCTTTCAGGTTCAGTACATATAAAAGAAACATAGGACATAGATATTCTCTACTTTTTTAACAACTCAAATGGTAGCATATACATACTCTGTTCTATATCTTGGGTTTTTTCCTTTTTTTAATTTCCATTTTTTAAATTTAAATTCTATTTAGTTAACACATATGGTAAAATGGGCTTCAGGTGTATAATTTAGTGACCCATCACTTAACCCTCAGTGCTATCACAAGTGCCCTTCCTAATACGCGTCACCCATTCAGCCCATGCCCCACCCATCTCCCTCCATCAACCCCCTTTGTTCTCTGTAGTCAAGAGTTGCTATAATTAGTGGTCTCTCTCACTTTTTTCTCCCTTTATGTTCATCTGTTTTGTTTCCTAAATTCCTTATGTGAGTAAAAAAGTTACATAGTATTTGTCTTTCTCTGACAAACTTACTTTGCTTAGCATAATATACTCCAGCTCCATCCACATTGCTGCAAATGGCAAGATTTCATTCTTTTTTATGGCTGAGTAATATTCGATTGTGTGTGCACCACATCTTCATTATCCACTCATCTGTAGATGGACATCTGGACTGTTTTCCTTAATTTGGCTATTGTTGATAATGCTGCTCTCTGAACATCAGGGTGCATGTACTCTTTCAAATTAGTATTTTTGTATCCTTTGGTCAAATACCTAGTAGTACAATTGCTGAATCATAGGGTAGTTCTATTTTTAACTTTTTGAGGAACCTCCATACTTCCAGAGTGTCTGCACAGTTTGCATTCCCACCAACAGTATAAAAGAGGGTTCCCCTATGTCCATATCCTTGCCAACCTCTGTTTCCCATGTTGTTATTTTAGCCATTCTGACAGATGGGAGTGAGGTAATAATCTCATCATGGTTTTGATCTGTATTTTCCTGATGATAAATGATGTTGAGTGTCTTTTTATGTGTCTGTTAGCCATCTGTCTTAGGAAAAATGTCTGTTCATGTCTTCTGTGCATTTCTTAACTGGATTATTATTAATAATATTATTATTATATATTTTTTAGTGAGTTTGGTAAGTTCTTTATAGATTTTGGATACTAACCCTTTATCAGATATGTCATTTGCCAGTATCTTTTCCCATTCTATAGATCATCTAATTCTGTTGATTGTTTCCTTTGCTGTGCAAAAGCTTTTTATCTTGATGAAGTCCCAATAATTCCTTTTTGCTTTTGTTTCCCTTGCCTCCAGAGACATGTCTAGTGGTTTGTTTTTGTTTGTTTGTTTTTTCTCGTAACAGGCTGTATTTCTTTTAATGGCTAAATAAACTACACTGAATGGATTTGTTTTGGTACATAGCTCCCCCCTCCCCCGCCTTGATCTTACACTGTTCCTGGTAAAGTAGCAGATCTTTTCCCATATATGCAAGTATATCTGTAGGTAAATTTCTGTAAGAGGAATTTCTGGGTAACAAGAATATGCATTTTAATACAGTTGTTTTCTGGAGAGATATACCAGTTTACTGGCTCTCAAATTCAAGGAGATTGCCTTTTTGTTTCTATATCCTTTTCACCCCAAGACTATTTTCTTTTTTGTTTTTAATTTAAAATTTTATTTATTTGACAGAGCACAAGCAGGGGGAGGGGCAAAGGGAGAGGGAGAGGCTGCTCAGCAGGGAGCCCATTTGGGGCTCCATTCCAGGACCCTGGGACATGAGGAGAGCTGAAGGCAGAGGCTTAACTGACTACCCAGGCACCCACACAAGACTGTATTTTCAAAACCTTTTTGGTCTTACCTGTGAAAAGTTTCAGTTTAATTTATTTTTATGAGTGAATCTTCATTTGTTCAGGAGTCATTTCTTTGAACCCCTTACTTTCTTCCCCTATATTTTTACTGTATTTGTGGAAATTGTCTGTGTTGAAAGTATTTTTCCCTTTATAATTTACTTCTTGATATTATTTTGTCTGCCTTTGTAGCCAGTTTAAAACTTTGTGCACAAGTTATTAGTCTGTTTTGATAGTTTTGGATTTTGAGTCATGCTTTTAAAAGTACCCCATGATGAGATTATTTAGAGCGGAAACAAACAAAACCCCCCTCACATCATCTACTTTTATGGTATTATTATTCCCATTTTAAGTTTCTTGATGTCCCTGGGATTTATTTTGGTGTAGGGATCCAACCTGTTTTATTTCCTGATTAAATGACAGTTATGACATGATTTCTTGAGTGATTGATACTTACTCTGCAGTAAATGTCTGTGTATCTAAACTCTTTAGTAATACTACCTTGTAGTTGATGCTTTTATCAGATAGTTATAATACATAGTAAAGCCTTTGCCCCTCTCCACAATTACTCTTTATAAATTATTTTATTGATACTTTGTCCTCTTATTTTCCCATGTGAACTTTAAAATTGTCCTTTTCTTTTGCCATAAATATATAAAGAAGCTATTACCATGTGAAATTTATAGATTAATTTAGTAAGAATTGGTATTTTATTTTATTATTTTTTTTTTTTAACGATTTTATTTATTTATTTATTTGACAGAGAGAGACCACAAGTAGGCAGAGAGGCAAGCAGAGCGAGAGAGAGGAGGAAGCAGGCTCCCTGCTGAGCAGAGAGCCGGATGTGGGACTGATCCCAGGATCCTGAGATCATGACCTGAGCCGCAGCGGCTTAACCCACTGAGCCACCCAGGTGCCCAGAATTGATATTTTAATTATTAGTCTTCCGTTTATTTACATCATCTTTTGGTACCTTTTTTTTTTTTTTTAAAGATTTCATCTATTTATTTGACAGAGCACAAGCAGGGGGGAATGGCAGAGGGTGAGGGAGAAGCAGGCTAAGGCAGGACTCAATCCCAGACCCTTGGGGTTATGACTTGAGCTGAAGGCAGAGGTTTAACCGACTGAGCTATGCCCTCTTTTGGTACTTTTAAACATTTTATTTATGTGGCTGTTAATAGTACAAAGTATTTTGTTGTTTTTGTTTCTATTGTAAATGGAATCCTTGCTAGTTGTTTTTACTATAACAGGGCTGTTGGTTTCTGCATATAAATTATAACTAAGCTTATTGAATTCTTTTTCTATTGCAGTTGTTCAGTTTATTCTAAATTGGATTCTTAAATGGCCGTTTTTAAAATTAATAGGCAGATACCTGTCAACAGAACCAGAATATCTTTTTTTTTTTTAAGATTTTATTTATTTTTTGACAGAGAGAGAAAGGAAGCACAAGCAGGGTGAGCAGCAGAGGGAGAGGGAGAAGCAGGCTTTCTGCTGAACAGGGAGCCGGATGTGGGGCTTGATCCCAGGACTCTGGTATCATGACCTGAGCCAAAGGCATGTGTTTAACTGACTGAGGCACCCAGGCACCCCAGAACCAGAATATCTTTATCATCATTTTATTGTGTCTTTGTAAGAATAAAAAAGCCAAATTATTATTTTTTTTAAAGTAAAGCATTTCATCAGAATGAAAAGAGTTAATTGGATGATTTCAAACCAGTGGTCATTGCCTTTATTTTAATTTACTTATATTTTAAAGATTTATTTATTTGAGAGCGTGCTCATGTGCACGCTCCTGTGTGTCAGGGGAGGGCAGAGAAAGAAATCTTCAAGGATACTCCCTTCTGAGTGGGGGAGCTGAGCAAAGCTCAATCTCACGACCCTTGAGATCATGACCTAAGCCAAAACCAAGTCAGGTGCTTAACCAACTGAACCACCCAGGCTCCTCAGTGGCCATTGCCTTTCAACATCCACTTTCATGGAATGGCTTACATACTGGATATATCATCTCTGCTGGTGCTGGAGATAAGATCAGGCTGATTTTTGTTATTCTGTACCCATCTTAATAAAGATCATCCTGTGATTGACTTAAGTCATAACTTTGTGGTTTTTTTCCCCTTAGAATAGTTAAAAACGCGCCCCCCCCCCCACTGGCCTCCATCCACTAAAAGTGCTTTAATAAAAAACTGAACCATGAGAAATGAGGGGTTTGGCTCAGTTTTAGTTTAAACATGGGCATACTTTAGAGATACTGTGGGTTCGGTTTCAGACCACCACAATAAAGCAGATGTCACAATAAAAGAAGTTAAATGAAATGAATATTTTGGTTTTCAAGTGCATATAAATGTTGTTTCCACTATGCTGTAGTCTGTTGAGTGTGTAAGAGTGTTTTATCTAAAAACCAAAAACAGAAAACAATGTACATACCTTAATTTACAAATAACTTCAGGGGCACTGGGCGGTACAGTCAGTTAGTGCCTTACTGTTGGTTTCAGCTCAGGTCATGATCTCAGAGTTGTGACATCAACCCCTATGTCAGGCTCTGCACTCAGTGTGTAGTCTACTTAAGATTCTCTCTTGTTCTCCCTCTGCTTCCCCTCCCCCAATAAATAAATAAATCTTTAAAAAAAAAATACCTTACTGCTGAAAAATGGTAATCTTCTGAGCTTTCTGTGAGTTGTAATCTTCTTGGAGATGAAGGGTCTTGCCTCAGTGCTGATGGCTACAGACTGATCAAGGTAATGGTTGTTGAAGGTTGAGGTGGCTGTAGTAATTTTTTAAAATGAGACAACAGTGAAGTTTGCTGCATTGATTGACTCTTCCTTTTATGAACAATATCTCTATAGCATGTGATGCTAATTGACAGCATTTTACCCACAATAGAACTTCTAGCAAAATTGGAAGTCTGTCCTTTCAGACCTTGCCCTACTTTATCAACTAAGTTTATGTGATATTATGAATCTTCTGTTGTCATTTCAGCAGTCATCACAGCATCTTCACCAAGAGTATATTTTGTCTCAAGAAACCACTTTATTTGCTCCACCACATCCGCAGTTCCTTCCTCCATTAAAGTCTTGAACCCTTCAAAATCATTCATGAAGGTTGGACTCAACTGCTTTGAAATTCCTGCTCCTGTTGATACTTTGACCTTTTCCATGAATCCTGAGTATTTTTAATGGTGTCTAGAATGGTGAATCCTTTCCAGAGGTTTTCAGTTAACTTTGTCCAGATCTATCAGAGGAATCACTATGGCAGATAAAACCTTACGAAATGTATTTCCTAAAGAATAAGACTTGAGAGTCAAAATTACTCCTTGATCCATGGGTTGCGGAATAGTTATAGTGTTAGCAGACCTGAAAACCACCCTCACTGTTCATCTCTGTGAGAGCTCTTGGGTGATTAGGTGTAAGTAAGATTTTGAAGGGAATTTTTTTTTCTGAGCAGTAGATACTTTAAGCAGTGAGGTTAAAATATTCAGTAAACCATATTGTGAATAGATGTGCGGTCATCCAGGCATTTGGCATTTGTAGAACATAGAGTAGACTTAGCATAATTCTTAAGGGTCCTAGGATTTGGGGATTTGGGGATTTGGGGAATGGTAAATGAGCATTGGCTTCAGTTTAGAGTCACCAACTGCATTAGCCCCTAACAAGGGAGTTAGTCTCTATCCTTTGAAGCTTTGAAGCCTGGCCCTGAATTCTGTCTAGCTGTGAAAGTTGTAGACGCATCTTCTTCCACTGTAATGATGTAAGACTGTTTCATTTGCATTGAAAATTTGGTATTTAATATAGCCACCTTCATGAATTGCTTGAGCTGGATCTTTCTTAGGTAACTGACTATAGTTTCTATATCAGCACTTTCTGCTTCACCTTGCACTTTTACCTTATGGAGACATCTTCTCCCCTTAAATCTCTTGAACCACCCTCTGCTAGCTTCAGACTTGTCTTCTGAAGCTTCTTCACCTCTTTGAGACTTCATAGAATTGAAAAGAGTTAGGTCTTTCTCTGGATTTAGGCTGTGGCTTAAGGGAATATTGTGACTGGTTTGAAATATTCAGGCCACTAGAAGCTTTGTTTATCAACAATAAGGCCCTGTCACTTTCTTTATCATTTGTGTGTTCATTAGAGTAGCACTTTTAATTATCTTTATGAAGTCTTCCTTTGCATTTACAACTTGGCTACCTGATGCAAGAAGCCACTCTCAGCTTTTGATATGACTTCACCAAGCTTAATCATTTCTAGTGTTTGATTTAAAGTTCACTTTAACCTAAACACTTTGAGGCCATTGTAAGGTTATCAGTTAGGCTAATCTTCATGTTAATGTATTTCAGGGAGTAGGAAGGCCACAGAAGAGGCAGAGAGATCGGGGATTGGATAGTTGAGCCCTCAGAACATACAACATTGATCAGTTGAGCTCATTGTGTTATATGGGCAAGGTCCATGGTCCCCAAAATTATTAGAATAGCAACATCTGAGAGTACTGATCACAGATCACCTAACAAAGATACTAATGAAAAAGCTTGAAATACTGTGAAAACTACCAAAATGTGACATAGATAAGACGGAGCAAATGCTGTTCTAAGAATGGCACTGATAGACTTGCTTGACACAGACAGGATTGCCACGAACCTTCAGTTTGTTAAAAAGAGTATCTGAAGTGCAGTAAAGTGAAGCACAATAAAACAAGGTGTGCCTGTAGTGCTAATTGATCTAACAATAAATGTAGTGAGAGAGTGAGAGGGAAATATTGTTTCTGATTAAAGAAAAGTCACCTGCCATAATTTCTATAACTTTAGAGAGACTTTTGCCTCACTTCATTGTTAATAAGGGTATATTAAGGTGTCCCTAAAATAGAGTGTCTCAAACTTTGGCGTGTGTGCTTTTTACATGGCAATCTTACTAAAATTCAGATTCTGATTTTGTGCTTCTGGAGTGGGCCTTCAGGTTCCATATTTGTAACAGGTTCTGAACATGATGCTGGTGTTGCTGGTCACAGACCATGTTTTGAATAACCAGACACTAAATGACCATCTGTTTGATTTGGTTATTTAGTTGAGTTGAACATAGCCAACTAAATTAAAGATGGCAGGTTGGCCACATACGTCGTCTTTTTTCCTTCTCCATAGGTATTTTCACTGCTTATGAGAATGTGCTGCATTTACAAACTCAGTGTAATGCCCTGTTCCCGAGTGTGTACCCTCCAGACTTCAGGGAACATGATAACTTTGCTACCCCTCATCCCACCCAGATTCCTTATCCAGGATGCTTCTATTCATGTGATTTCTCAAGTCTGGCTTACCCTCCTTCACCTATGCAGCACTTCTCATCCTTCAAAACCCAGTTCAAATCCTGGCTTTAGAACATCTTTTCCAACTGCATTAGCCTACTCTGATCCACCTTTTCGGTAACATTTTACTTCTTTTATAATTAGTGTTTTATTTTTATGTCTGTTAGTTTGCTTCCCTAGTTAGATTTTAGAATTCTTAAGGATAAGAACATTGGACATTTCGTATCCCCTACATGACTCTCCTGTTGGGTATCTAAAAAGCAATTTGGATGGTGTCTCCAAGTCTGTTAATCTTTGCCACTAAAAACCTGTCTCTGTTCCTTTGTTTTTTGTCTCAGTTAATGCCAGAACCCTAGTAGTCATCCTTAATTATCTCTGTCTTAAAATCTGGTCTTTCACTAAGTACCACTGATTTTTATCTCCAGAACATTTCTTGAATCTTTGTTCTGTCCCCCAGTATAAACTTCCACCAAGTTTCATAGACACACCTGGGAGCCTGTGAAAATGATCTCTCTGCATGCACTCTGATACCCTTCCAAGCTTTTCTCACCACTGTAGTATATAATTCAGAGTCAGCAGGGTCTCTTAGTAAGTCTCTACAATTGTCTTTTTGCCTGCTGCTCCCCATGCTTGTGCCCTGTCAAATAAATAAATAAATAAATTTTAAAGAACTAAACAAAAACCACTTGTTAACAAAGCCGAAAGACATTAATCTGATCACCCTATAAAATAATAAGGGCTTAGCAGAGACAATAATTGATATTAATTGGTTATTATGTTTTAATCTTTTTTTGTTTTACTTTAGAAATAGGGATACAGGGATGCCTGTGTGGGCTCAGATGGTTAAGCATCTGCCTTTGGCTCAGGGTCCTGGGATTGAGTCCTGCATGGGGCTTCTTGCTCAGCTGGCAGCCTTCTTCTCCCTCTGACTGCTTGCTCAGTGGGGAGCCTGCTTCTCCCTCTGCTTGCCACTCTTCCTGATTTCTAACAAATAAACCAAATCTTTAAAAAAAAAAAAAATGAAAATAAGCGCATGTACTGTGAAACACAATGTTGTCTTTAAGTCGGTTTGTATTATATAAAAATTAATTGACTTTGTTTTAGTTATTCATTCATTCATTCTTTCATTCAATAGATTTCATATCTAGTGAGGAGCCTGGGGTGGGGCTTGAACTCAAGGCCCTGAGATCAAGACCTGAACTGAGGTCAAGAGTCATATGCTTAACTGACTGAGCCACTCAGACACCCCGGTAGTTTTGGTTTTATATGAATTTTAGGTTTACAGAAAAACTGAGCGGAAAATACATAGAGTTCCCATTTATTCCCCTCCTGCCCACAGTCTCCCCTAATATTAAAGAGCATACTTTATATAAGTGATCATTCTTTGGGTTGTGCGATTCTCTGATGAAAGGAGAATGTCTGTATCCATCATTACAGTATTATGCATAGCAGTTAACACTGCTCTAAAAATCTCGTGGTTCCCTTATTCATTCACTGGAGTGTGCCACATCTCTCTAGCCTCTGGCAACTAGTGATTTTTTTTTTTCTGGCCTTTCTCTGTATTTTGTTTTTTCCAGAATGTTATGGAATTGGTATCCTAAAATATGTAACCTTTTCAGATTGGCTGCTTTTCACTTTTGAATATGCATCTAAGGTCCCCCCTCCCCTGCCATTTTTTGGTGGATTGACAGCTCTTTCTTTTTTTTAGGGCTGAATGAATATTCCATTGTGTGAATATACACAGTTTGTTTATTCATTTACTTATTGGAGGACATCTCTGTTGCTTCTAAGTCTTGGCATTTATGAATAAAGCTCCTATAACCTTTATGTGCAAGTTGTGTTTGGATTAGATTTTCAGCTCATTTAGATAAATATCAAGGAACATGATTGCTGGATTTTATGGTGAGAATATTTAGTTTTGTAAGAAAGAGACACCATGCTAACACTAATCAAAAGAAAGTTGGAGTAGCTTATATTAATTTGAGATAAAGCAGACTTTCGACCAAGGGAAATTATTAAGGGTAAAGAGAATAATTATATAATAGAAGGGTTAATTCTCTAAGAAGACCTAATAATCATTGATGTGCATGTGCCCAACAACAAATCATAAGAATACGTTGCCACCAACAATAAATGGGAATTCTGGTTGTGCCATATCCTTGCCAGCATTTGGTATTGTCAGGTGTGTAATCGCATCTCATTGTTTCAATCTGCGGTCCCCAGATGATGGTGTGATGTTGATCATCTCCTCATATGCTTACTTGGTATCTGTATAGCTTATTTGGTGAGGTCTCTTCAGATCTTTTGCCCACTTTTAAATTGGGTTGTTTCCTTAATGTTGAGTTTTGGGAGTTTTTTGTATATTTTGCATAACAGTCCTTTGTCAGAAATGTATTTTCCAAGTGTTTTCTCTGTAATTTCTCTTTTTTCATTTTTTTTTTTTAAGATTTTATTTTTTTGAGAAAGAGAGCTTAAGCAAGGGGGAGGGGCAGAGGGAGAAGCAGACTCCCCACAGAGCAGAGAGTCCAATGCCAGGCACTGTCCCAGGACCCTGGGATCATGACCTGAGCCAAAGGCAGACACTTAACTGACTGAGCCACCCAGGTGCTCCTTGAGTGTCTTCCGGTAAGTATTATAACAAAGTCCAGCTTACCAATGGTTTTCTTCATGGATTGTGTTTGGGGTTGTGTCTAAAACATCTATCAAACACATGGTGGTCACTAAGATTTTCTCTCAGTTATTTTCTGGTAGTTTTATAGTTTTGTATTTTTACATGTGGGTCCATGATCAGTTTTGAGTTAATCTTTTTGTAAGGTCTGGATTTCCCTCCCTCCATCCCTCCTTTCCTTCCTTCATATGGATGCCCATTTATTGAAAAGAGTATTCAGGGGCGCCTGGATGGCTCAGTTGTGATTGGCTCAGGTCATGATCCCTGCGTCCTGGGATTGAGCCCCACATCAGACTTCCTGCTCAGTCAGGGGCCTGCTTCTCCCTCTCCGACTCCCCCTGCTTCTGTGCCCTCTCTCACTGTCTCTCTCTCTCTCTCTCTGTCAAGTAAATAAAATTAAATCTTGGAAAAAAAAAAAAAAAGACTATTCGTTGAATTGCCTTTGCTCCTTTGTCAAAAGATCACTGGGCTGTATTTGTGTGGGTTTGTTTTGGACTCTATTCTGTTGATCTGTTCTTTTATCAGTAACCCCTCTGTCTTGACTACTGTAGCTTTCTAGTGACTAATGAAGTTGGATAGTGTCAGTACTCTTTGTTTTTCAATATTGTGTTGGCCATTCTGAGACTTTTACCTTTCCATGTAAACTTTAGAAGTGGTTTGTTGATGGCCTCAAAATAACTTGCTGATACTTTGATTGGCATTGTGTTGAGTCTATAGATCAAGATGGAAAGAACTGACATCTTGACAGTAGTTAAGTCTTCCAATCCATGTATATGGAATATTTCTCCATTTGTTTAGATCTTTGCTGTCTTTCATCAGAGTTGTGTAGTTTTCTTCATTTAGATCTTGTGCATTGATTTATACCAAAGTATTTCAGTTTTTGTGTACTAACATAAGTTATTTTTGGAAGGCTTCTTTTTTTCTCTTTTCTTTTCTTTTGTCTGTTCCTTTGGATTTTTTTTACAGAGTGATATCATGTGTGTAAAGACAGTTCTGTTTCTTCCCAGTCTGTATACCTTTTATTTCTTGTTGCATTAGCTAGGACTTCCAGCATGATGTTTAATAGGAATGGTGAGAGGGGACCTCCTTGCCGTATTTAGCATCTAGTTTATCACAATTAAATATGTTAGCAATGGGTTTTTGTTCTTTATCAAGTTATTCCTAGTATAATGGTAATTCTTTCTCATGAATGGTATTGGGTTTTGTCAGATGTTTTTCCTGCATTTATTAATATCATATGGTTTTTCTTTAGACTGGGATGTAATAGATTATGTCGATTTTTTTTTGAACATTGAATCAGCCTTGCATACCTTGAATAAGTCACATTTGGTGTTAATACAGTAGTTATTTTTATACAGTTTTGGATGTATTTCCTAATATTTTGTTGAGGATTTTTGCATCCACATTCATGAGAGATGTTGGTCTGTAGTTTTTTTGTAATGTCATTATTTCTGGTATTAGGCACATGCTGACCTCTTTAGAGTAAGGAAGTATTCCCTCTGTAAGGAAGTATTCCCTCTGTTTTGTTTTCTTGAGAGATTGTAGAAAATCGGAGAGATTTCTTCCGTAAATTGCTGGTAGACTTCATCAGTGAGCCCATCTGGGCTTTGTGTTTTCTATTTTGCAAGGTTATTAATTATGAATTCAATTTCTTGAATAAAGGCCTTTTCAGATAATCTGTTCTTGTGTTTTATTAGAGTGTGTCTTTTGAGGAATTCATCCATTTCACCTAGTTTTTTGAATTTGTGGGCATAGAGATGTTCTTAATATTCTTCTTAATGTCTGTGGGATCAGTAATGATGTCCCTTTTCATTTCTGATACTAGTAATTTGTGTCTTCTCTTTTTCTTTGTTAACCTTGATAGACGTTTATTAATTTTATTGATGTTTTCAAAGAACCAGAATTTTTGTTTCATTGATTTTTTTAATTAATTTCTCTTTTTCAGTTTCATTGATTTATACTCTAAATTCTCTTTTTTTTCCTGTAGTCTTTGAATTTAATTTGCTCTTTTCTAAGGTAAAGGTTTAGATTACTGATTTTACACTTTTGTAATATATGCATTCAGTGCTCCAGATTCTCCTCTAAGCACTTTTACTGTGACCCAAAAATATTTTGCCAAGTTGTGTTTTCACTTAGTTGAAAATATTTAAATTTTTCTTTTTTTTTTTGACCCATGCACTACTTAAAATTGTGTTGTTTAATCTCCCAAGGATTTGGGGGTTTCCAGCAATATTTCTGTTACTGATTTTTAGTTTAATTTCATTGTAGTCTAAGATCATACTTTGGGTGATTTCTGTTCTTTTAAATTTATTATGATGTGTTTTGGGTCCAGAACATGATCTGTCTTGGTGAATGTTCCATGTTGGCTCAAAAAGACTATATATTTTGCTGCAATTGGATGAAATAGTCGATAGGTGTCAAATATGTCCAGTTGATGGTGCTGTTGAGTTCAACTGCCCTTACTGATTTTCTGCCTGTTGGATCTGTCCATTACTGATAAGGGATCTTGATGTCTCCAACTGTCCTAGTGGACTAATACTTTTATCCTTGTAGTTGTATCTTTTTTTAAACTTGGGTATTTTAGTGTTATGCTTTTGGGCATATACACATTAAGGATTATCATGTCTTGGAGAATTAACTATTTTTATAATTTTCTCTAATAATTGTCCTTGTTTTGAAATCTGCTTTATTTGAAAGTAGTATAGCTACTATAGCTTTCTTTCCATTAGTGTTACATGGTATGTTTTTACCACTTTAACCTATCTGTGTCTGTATGTAAAGTGAGTTTCTTTGAGACAATGTATAGTTGGATTTGGTTTTACATTCACCCTGACAGTCTCTCTTAATAGGTGTGTTTCAGCCATTGATGTTTAAAGTGATTGAAACAGTTGGAGTAACATCTACCATATCTGTTACTGTATTCTGTTTATTGTCCAGTTTTTGTCCTTTTTTTGTTTTCCACTCTTTTGGACTTCTGGTATTATATTCTGTTAGTTTTTTTTTTTTTTTTCCTCAGTATATCCTCAATTAGCATGTCTGTGATACTTTTTAAAACTTTCTTTAGTGGTTACATTGAAGTTTGCAATAATAACGTTTGCAATACTAACCAAGCTTTCTTTCAAATATTGTTGTACTTTACATATAGTACAAGTACCTTATAACAAGGTATTTCCAGTTCTTTAGTCCTGTCCCTTTTGACCTGTTAATTATTTTATTAATCTGCAAGGTGTAATCACTGGATATATTGTGGCACCTATTTTGAGGAAACTATGATGTTAGATCTGTTAAGAATAGTAATAGGGAGGTGTGCCTGGTTGGCTCAATGGGTTAAGCCTCTGCCTTCAGCTCAGGTCATGATCTCAGGGTCTTGGGATCAAGCTCTCTGCTCAGCGGGGAGCCTGCTTCCCCAGTCTCTCTCTGCCTACTTGTGATCTCTGTCTGTCAAATCAATCAGTCAATCAATCAATCAATCAATCTTTTTTTTAAAAGAATAATAGGGAAAGATGTTATTTAACTTTTATTAATTTCTTGTCTAATATTTTTCCTTTCTTTATCTAGATCCAAGTTTCTGACCTATATAAATTTCCTCCTTTCTGACAAATAATCTTTTAGTATTTCTTGCAAGACAGGTTTCCTCAGTTTATATTTGCTTGAGGATCTCTTATTTCTCATTCAGTTTTGAAGGTAATTTCACTGAATACAGAATTCTAAGTATATGGATTTTTAACTTTTTTTAAGGTTTACTTTTTCTTTCTTTCTTTCTTTCTTTTCTTTAACTAATCTCTACACAGTGTGGGACTTGAACTCACAACTCCAAGATCAAGAGTGGTATGCTCTTCTGATTCAGCCAGCCAGCCAGCCAACTCTTAATTATTTCGCTCTACTTCTCTTGTTTGCATAGTTTCTGAAGAGAATTCTGATAGAATTTTTCCTTACTCTTTTATAAGTAATTGTCCCTTGCTTCTTGGATATTTTGTTCTTTGAAATTTTTTTGGTTTTGTTTTTGCATTTCAGTTTTGGAAGTTTCTACTGACATTTCTTCAAGCTCATTTGTTAGTTTGTTTTGTTGTTGTTGTTGCGTCCAGTCTAAAAATAAGCCCATTGACGGCATTTTTGCATTTTAGCGATTTTGATTTATAGCATTTCCTTTTGATTCCTAGTATTTCCAACCCTCTGTTTATGTTATATACATAAGTTCTTGGATGTTGTCTGCTTTTTCCATTAGATTCCTTAGCATATATTTTTTAAAGATTTATTTATTTTATTTACTTCAGAGTGAGAGAGCACGAGAAGGGAGAGGGTCTGAGGGAGAAGCAGACTCCCTGCTGAGCAGGGAGCCCAGTGCAGGACTCCATGCCGGGACTCCCAAGATCATGACCAGAGCCGAAGGCAGCCACTTAACCAACGGAGCCACCCAGGCACCCTCCTTAGCATATTTTTAAAAAGATTTGTTTGTGTATTTGAGAGAGAGTGTGTGACAGAGAGGGCACACGCAGGAGTGGGAAAAGGGCAGAGGGTGAGAACCTTCAAGCTGACTCCCCCATTGAGCAAGGGGCTTTATACTGCGACCCATGAGACCGCGACCTGAGCCAAAACCCAAGTTGGCTGCTCAACCTACTGAGGCACCAAGGCACTCCATGAATACTTAGCATTTTAATCATAGTTTAAATTCCTAGTCTGATAATTCCGTATCCTTGGTATACCTGAGTATGGTTCTCATGCTTGCTCTGTCTCTTCAGACTACACTTTTAATATGCCCTGTAATTTTTTTTTTTTTTTTGAAAGCCGGACATGATGGTACTAGGCAAAAGGAGCTGAGATAAATATGCCTTTAGAGTGAGATTTTGTTTATCCACCTAGAAAAGGCTCAACTGTGTTATTCTAGGCAGTTGCTGTAGGTGTCAGAGGCTAAGATTTACTCTGGTGTCTTCGGTTTTGTCTCCTGTGGTGTTTTGGGTTTCCCTAGTTACTACTTAAAATCTTTTAAAAAATGAAGTTTTTTTCAGTTTCATAAGAGCTCTACTGATGCAACAGTAAGGAATTAGGGGAATAGGAAGTGCTAATCATAGATGATTGCTTTTTAATCTTTTAACCTCTTACTGTGTCTGTGCCCTGGACTATTGTAGACACTATATTTTTTGTTCTAGAATGTCCTTTAGGGGTGCCTGGGTGGTTCTCTCGTTTAATCATCTGACTTTGGCTCAGGTTATCTTGGAGCCCTGGGATCAAGGCACCCCCACACCCCCCCCCCACACTGCCCTCATTCAGTGGGGATTTGGCTTGTCCCTTTAGTACCCACGCCCACCTCCCCTATGCTCACTCATTTGCTCGCTTTCAAATAAATAAATAAAATCTTTAAAATGCTATTTATTCTTTGAGATTTTGTTTATTCTTCATGAGCAAATTGTTTTAATTAGCATTTAAAATAATTGCTTTAAAATCTGTGCTAAATTGAGAGGCACCTGGGTGGTTTAGCCAGTTGAGCGTCTGCCTTCAGCTCAGGTTATGATCTCAGGGTTCTGGGATTGAGTCCTGCATTGGGCTCCCTGCTCAGAGGACAGCCTGATTCTCTCTCTCCCTCTGTTCCTACCCCTGCTTGTGTGTACACTCTCTCTTTCTCAAATAAATAAAATCTTGAAAAAATTAAAATCTGTGCTACATCAAAAGTATTTCATCTTAAAGTTGCCTACATTTGATTCCCTTTTGAGCATTGTTTTGCTTTCCTATTTCTTTACAGGTCTGTGAAATTTGGATTATATTCTGGACACTATAAGTGGTATCTAACAGAGCCTGTCTGTGTTATGTTCCTCCAGAGATTGTTGATTTTTTTTTTTTAAGATTTTTTTTTTTTTTTTTTTTTTTTTTTGACAGCACAAGTAGGTGAAACAGCAGGCAGAGGGAGAGAGGGAGAAGCAGTCTCCCTGCTGAGCAGGGAACCTGATGTGGGGCTCTATCTCAGGACCCTGGGATCATGCCCTGAGCCAAAGGCAGACGCTTAACCAACTGAGCCTCCTAGGTGCCCCTTGAGGAGAGTAGAGTGTATATACCAGTCTGAGATTTCCTCCTTTGGCTTTCTCCTTTTCTGCACTTCTCCCCTTTTCTATATGCTGTGGTTGTCTTAACTCTGTCCTCTAATTCTTCAAGCATCAAGACTGTAGTTCTCTGTTTAGCCAAATTTCTCTCCTCTGGCAGCCACTGGGGCCTCCCTGCAGGCCAAGTGCTGTAAATAAAAAGTTACTTAGGGTCTTCCTGTCTTCTAAGTATTGATGTTCTCTCCAGTTTTTAGTTACTTGTGGTCACTTTACAGTGTCTTCGGGTAGTAGTGTTGTAATATTTTGCCCAGGATTTATAGTTCCATCAGTGGGAGAAATGATCTAAGAGGAACTGTTCAGCTGATACTGGATAGTGGAAGTTCTCCATGGTAGCAGTGGAAGTTGGAATTACAGTAGCCTTAAAATAACTAGTATTTATATAGTATTTCCTTGTCATAAAAAGAGCTTAAGGTAGATTATCTGATCCATCATGATTGTTAATAATATAGTAGGCAAAAGACCAATGCGTATGTGCTACTACATTTAGTGCTAAGAGTCTGGGCAGGAAGTGAATTTGGATTCTAAATTGAATATAAGATGTGTATTCGGATAAAGCAAAAAGTTGGGGAGGAAGGCAGTAGTGAAAACTTTAGATATGGAATGAAAAGCAGAATTTTGTGCCTTTGAGATGAGACTGTCAGCAGGTAAATGGGCACCAAGAATAAATACATAAACTGTCTTGTCTACATGTTTCTTTAAATTTTAGTGTAAGCTTCCTTGGATCCTTGGAAAAGGATTGCCTACTCTCTCTACCTTTTTTTTTTTTTTTAAGATTTTATTTATTTATTTGACAGACAGAGATAACACGTAGGCACAGAGGCAGGCAGAGAAAGAAGGGAGGAAGCAGGCTTCCTGCTGAGCTGATAGCCCATGTGGGATTCAATCCCAGGACCTTGAGATCATGCCCTGAGCCAAAGGCAGAGGCTTTAACCCACTGAGCCACCCAGGTGCCCCTAAATTTTAGTGTAAGCTTCCTTGGATCCTTGGAAAAAGATTGCCTACTCTCTCTTTTTATAAATTAGGTCACACAGTGTCAACATCTGCTTGTTTCACTGTATTTTTTTATTCTTCACTTTTTTAAAGCTTTAAAAAAATAATTTTCATATCATCACAGTTTGTAATTTTTAAAAACTTAGTTTCTGTTTATTTACTATACTGTAAGCTTCATGAAGAGAGATACCATGTTTTTGTATGCCCAGCTCTTGGCCCAGTGCCTGACACATGTTAGATGTCCATATTTGTTGAGGAATGAATGAAAACAAGTACACGCATGTATGCACATGTGTGTGCACACACACACACAGAGTACCAAGGAGTACAAGTAAGAGTTACAAAAATCTGTTATAGTCAGTCTAAAACTCTTTAGTACAGTTGAGGTTTTTATTAACCTAGATATGAGGGATGTCATAGGCGTGAGTTGAAAGTTAATGTAGGACAGTTCCAAACTGGGAGGAGGAGTGGAGTGGCAAGAAGATTTGGGAAAATTAGTAGAATAATACTGGTAAGAGTTGATAACTACTTTGTATATTAGCAGTGAAAATTTTTTTTATAAATACAGAAAAGGCTATAGGATATGTGGAAATATATATTTAAAGACTTAAGTCTAGGCGGGTAGATAGTATGGAGACCCAGAAAATACACAGAACAGGATATTTGAACAGAGTATCATATCTGATGAGAGCAGTTTGAAAAGGATGATTCAGGCAGTCTAGAGTAGTAAGATGTCTCCACATGGAGACGAGTGATGAAAAGCATTCAGTGCTTTTCATTTCTTCTGTGTTTCAGTATTCCAACATCCCAAAATAAAGGAGGGAGTTAAAAAGAAGTATTTATAGGCTATTATAATCAGATTCTTTATAATAAAACCTTCTCGTTCCACAGCTCTTGGATAAGCACAAGAATACAGAAAGCATGGTGGAGCTTCTGGACTTGTATCAGATGGAGGATGAAGCCTATAGCAGCCTTGCAGAAGCCACAACTGAATTATATCAGTATTTACTACAGCCATTCCGAGACATGAGAGAGCTTGCCATGCTACGGAGACAACAGATCAAGGTATCTTTTTTTTTTTTTTAGACCTACATGATTCCCTGCCTGTTTCAAAGTTCTCAGACTGGCTGGCCATAGAGGAGCTTTTTAAAAATGCAGATAGCTGATCCTTTGTCCCCAAAGATTCTATTTTGGTCGATTCAAATTATATAGAACCTGCGCCCCTCATTTTAGAGTATCTCAATGGTGATTCTGTTGAGTAACCAGGAATGAGAAGAGCCTAGAAAGTGAAGTTGTGGATGTATTGAGAAATCCCCATCTTCCCCCTTTATCCTGTACTTTTCTTCTCTGTTCCTCCCATACAATGTTTTGGGGACTGTGTGGCCTTATATTTCTTTACCAGAAGTTTTGGGAACATTTCTTCTGGGTAGGCCTTATTTTGAAAGTTACAATAAAGGGATGCCTAGGTGGCTCAGTCAGTTAAACATCTGACTTTGGCTCAGGTCATGATCCCCGGGTCCTGGGATTGAGCCCCACATTGGGCTCCGTACCCAGCAGAAAGCCTGCTTCTCTCTCTTCCTCTGCTTGACACTCCCCCTTCTTGTGTTCTCTGTGTCAAATAAATAAATAAAATCTTAAAGAAAAAAATCTTTAAAAAAATCTTAAAGAAAAAAAAGTTATAAGAATTTAATGTCAGAGTTTCCAAAAATGTTTTTATAAGTATTATTTATTTTAAAGTGGGCAAAGGAAGAGGGAGACAGAATCTTAAGCATGCCCTGTGCTAAGGGTGGAGCCGACGCAAGGCTCCATCCCAGGACTCTGAGATCATGAGCCAAAACCAAGACTGGGCTGCTAAACCTACTTAGCTAGGAGGGCAACCCATTAGATACTTAAGAGGCACCTGGATGGCTCAATTGTTAAGCGTCTTTCTTCAGTCCAAGTCGGTCCTGGGATCAAGCCCCACATTGGGCTCCCTACTCTTGCGAGGCCTGCTTTTCCTTCTCCCACTGTCCCTTCTTGTGTTCCCTCTCTTGGTGTCTCTCTCTGTCAAATAAATAAAATCTTTTTAAAAAAATAATCTATGATCTGGAGGTGTCTTCGGGCTTAAAATGAGTTTCTTGTAGGCAACATATAGATGGGTTTTGTTTTTTTATCCATTCTGATACACTGTGTCTTTTGATTGGGGCATTTAGCCCATTAACATTCAGGGTAACTATTGAGAGATATGAATTTCGTGCCATTGTATTGCCTGTAGGGTGACTGTTACTGTATATGGTCTCTGTTCCTTTCTGATCTACCACTTGTAGGCTCTCTCTTTACTTAGAGGACCCCTTTCAATATTTCCTGTAGAGCTGGTCTGGTGTTTGCAAATTCTTTCAGTTTTTGTTTGTCCTGGAAGCTTTTAATCTCTCCTTCTATTTTCAATGATAGCCTAGCTGGATATAGTATTCTTGCCTGCATGTTTTTCTTGTTTAGTGCTCTGAAAATATCATGCCAGCTCTTTCTGGCCTGCCAGGTCTCTGTGGATAAGTCAGCTGCCAATCTAATATTTTTACCATTGTATGTTACAGACTTCTTTTCCCGGGCTGCTTTCAGGATTTTCTCTTTGTCACTGAGACTTGTAAATTTTACTATTAGGTGATGGGGTGTGGGCCTATTCTTATTGATTTTGAGGGGCGTTCTCTGAACCTCCTGAATTTTGATGCTCGTTCCCTTTGCCATATTGGGGAAATTCTCCCCAACAATTCTCTCCAGTATACCTTCTGCTCCCCTCTCTCTTTCTTCTTCTTCTGGAATCCCAATTATTCTAATGTTGTTTCGTCTTATGGTGTCACTTATCTCTCGAATTCTCCCCTCGTGAGGGGGTGGAAAAGAATTTACCATGCTAATGGACATCAGAAGAAAGCAGGAGTGGCAATCCTTATATCAGATCAATTAGATTTTAAGCCAAAGACTGTAATAAGAGATGAGGAAGGACACTATATCATACTCAAAGGGTCTGTCTAACAAGAAGATCTAACAATTTTAAATATCTATGCCCCCAACGTGGGAGCAGCCAACTATATAAACCAATTAATAACAAAATCAAAGAAACACATCAACAACAATACAATAATAGTAGGGGACTTTAACACTCCCCTCACTGAAATGGACAGATCATCCAAGTAAAAGATCAGCAAGGAAATAAAGGCCTTAAACGACACACTGGACCAGATGGACATCACAGATAATATTCAGAACATTTCATCCCAAAGCAACAGAATACACATTCTTCTCTAGTGCACATGGAACATTCTCCAGAATAGATCACATCCTCGGTCCTAAATCAGGACTCAACCGGTATCAAAAGATTGGGATCATTCCCTGCATATTTTCAGACCACAATGCTCTAAAGCTAGAACTCAACCACAAAAGGAAGTTTGAAAAGAACCCAAATACATGGAGACTAAACAGCATCCTTCTAAAGAATAAATGGGTCAACCGGGAAATTAAAGAAGAATTGAAAAAAATCATGGAAACAAATGATAATGAAAATACAACGGTTCAAAATCTGTGGGACACAACAAAGGCAGTCCTGAGAGGAAAATATATAGCGGTACAAGCCTTTCTCAAGAAACAGGAAAGGTCTCAGGTACACAACCTAACCCTACACCTAAAGGAGCTGGAGAAAGAACAAGAAAGAAACCCTAAGCCCAGCAGGAGAAGAGAAATCATAAAGATCAGAGCAGAAATCAATGAAATAGAAACCAAAAAAACAATAGAGCAAATCAACGAAACTAGGAGCTGGTTCTTTGAAAGAATTAATAAAATTGATAAACCCCAGCCCGACTTATCAAAAAGAAAAGAGAAAGGACCCAAATAAATAAAATCATGAATGAAAGAGGAGAGATCACAACTAACACCAAAGAAATACAAACTATTATAAGAACATACTATGAGCAACTCTACGCCAACAAATTTGACAATCTGGAAGAAATGGATGCATTCCTAGAAACATATAAACTACCACAACTGAACCAGGAAGAAATAGGAAGCCGGAACAGACCCATAACCAGTAAGGAGATTGAAACAGTCATTAAAAATCTCCAAACAAACAAAAGCCCAGGGCCAGACGGCTTCCCGGGGGAATTCTACCAAACATTTAAAGAAGAACTAATTCCTATTCTCCTGAAACTGTTCCAAAAAATAGAAATGGAAGGAAAACTTCCAAACTCATTTTATGAGGCCAGCATCACCTTAATCCCAAAACCAGACAAGGATCCCATCAAAAAAGAGAGCTATAGACCAATATCCTTGATGAACACAGATGCGAAAATACTCAACAAAATACTAGCCAATCGGATTCAACAGTACATTAAAAGGATTATTCACCACGACCAAGTGGGATTTATTCCAGGGCTGCAAGGTTGGTTCAACATCCGCAAATCAGTCAATGTGATACAACACATCAATAAAAGAAAGAACAGGAACCATATGATACTCTCAATAGATGCTGAAAAAGCATTTGACAAAGTACAACATCCCTTCCTGATCAAAACTCTTCAAAGTGTAGGGATAGAGGGCACATACCTCAATATCATCAAAGCCATCTATGAAAAACCCACCGCAAATATCATTCTCAATGGAGAAAAACTGAAAGCTTTTCTGCTAAGGTCAGGAACACGGCAGGGATGTCCATTATCACCACTGCTATTCAACATAGTACTAGAGGTCCTAGCCTCAGCAATTAGACAACAAAAGGAAATTAAAGGCATCCAAATCGGCAAAGAAGTCAAATTATCACTCTTCGCAGATGATATGATACTATATGTGGAAAGCCCAAAAGACTCCACTCCAAAACTGCTAGAACTTGTACAGGAATTCAGTAAAGTGTCAGGATATAAAATCAATGCACAGAAATCAGTTGCATTTCTCTACACCAACAGCAAGACAGAAGAAAGAGAAATTAAGGAGTCAATCCCATTTACAATTGCACCCAAAACCATAAGATACCTAGGAATAAACCTAACCAAAGAGGCACAGAATCTATACTCAGAAAACTATAAAGTACTCATGAAAGAAATTGAGGAAGACAGAAAGAAATGGAAAAATGTTCCATGCTCCTGGATTGGAAGAATAAATATTGTGAAAATGTCTATGCTACCTAAAGTAATCTACACATTTAATGCAATTCCTATCAAAGTACCCTCCATCTTTTTCAAAGCAATGGAACAAATAATGCTAAAACTTATATGGAACCAGAATAGACCTCGAATAGCCAAAGGGATATTGAAAAAGAAAGCCAAAGTTGGTGGCATCACAATTCTGGACTTCAAGCTCTATTACAAAGCTGTCATCATGAAGACAGCATGGTACTGGCACAGAAACAGACACATAGATCAGTGGAACAGAATAGAGAGCCCAGAAATAGACCCTCAACTCTACAGTCAACTAATCTTTGACAAAGCAGGAAAGAATGTCCAATGGAAAAAAGACAGCCTCTTCAATAAATGATGCTGGGAAAACTGGACAGCCACATGCAGAAAAATGAAATTGGACCATTTCCTTACACCACACACAAAAATAGACTTAAAATGGATGAAGGACCTCAATGTGTGAAAGGAATCCATCAAAATCCTTGAGGAGAACACAGGCAGCAACTTCTTCGACCTCAGCCGCAGCAACATCTTCCTAGGAACAACGCCAAAGGCAAGGGAAGCAAGGGCAAAAATGAACTATTCGGATTTCATCAAGATCAAAAGCTTTTGCACAGCAAAGGAAACAGTTAACAAAATCAAAAGACAACTGACAGAATGGGAGAAGATATTTGCAAACGACATATCAGATAAAGGACTAGTGTCCAGAATCTATAAAGAACTTAGCAAACTCAACACCCACAGAACAAATAATCCAATCAAGAAATGGGCAGAGGACATGAACAGACATTTCTGCAAAGAAGACATCCAAATGGCCAACAGACACATGAAAAAGTGCTCCATATCACTCGGCATCAGGGAAATACAAATCAAAACCACAATGAGATATCACCTCACACCAGTCAGAATGGCTAAAATAAACAAGTCAGGAAATGACAGATGCTGGCGAGGATGTGGAGAAAGGGGAATCCTCCTACACTGTTGGTGGGAATGCAAGCTGGTGCAGCCACTCTGGAAAACAGCATGGAGGTTCCTCAAAATGTTGAAAATAGAACTGCCCTATGACCCAGCAATTGCACTATTGGGTATTTACCCTAAACATACAAACATAGTGATCCAAAGGGGCACGTGCACCCGAATGTTTATAGCAGCAATGTCCACAATAGCCAAACTACGGAAAGAACCTAGATGTCCATCAACAGATGAATGGATCAAGAAGATGTGGTATATATACACAATGGAATACTATGCAGCCATCAAAAGAAATGAAATCTTGTCATTTGCGACAACATGGATGGAACTAGAGCGTATCATGCTTAGCGAAATAAGTCAAGTGGAGAAAGACAACTATCATATGATCTCCCTGATATGAGGAAGTGGTGATGCAACATGGGGGCTTAAGTGGGTAGGAGAAGAATCAATGAAACAGGATGGGATTGGGAGGGAGACAAACTATAAGTGACTCTGAATCTCACAAAACAAACTGATGGTTGCTGGGGGGAGGGGGTTTGGGAGAAGGAGATGGGATTATGGACATTGGGGAGGGTATGTGCTTTGGTGAGTGCTGTGAAGTGTGTATACCTGGTGATTCACAGACCTGTACCCCTGGGGATAAAAATATATGTTTATAAAAAATTAAAAAAAATAATCTATGAGATAGCTTTCATGGGTAAAGTGTCCTTTACATTTTTGAGGCAGGTGTTCTGATGTTTTTCTTTGCATGGTGTTCTTTTAGCTTCTCTTTTTTTAAATCTGTGTTTTTGTCGAAATTACAGAGATACAGCCTTAGCTCTGTAAAATTTTATCCTGAACCTTTGGCAAGATACCAAGGGATGAAGCTTAAGCTGTATTTATAGAGAAATTTATAGTTATTAGTGAAGAAAGTTCTAAAATCAGTCATCCAAACTTTCACCCTAAGAAGCTAGAAAAAGAGAGCAAGTTAAACCCAAAAAACTAAGAGTGGGGTCCCTGAAAAAAAGAAATGATAGATTGAAGAAAAGATCACTGAAACCAAAACCTGGTTGTCTGGGGCGGGGGGCGGGGAACTCTATATTTTATAAACCTAGCTGAATTTTTTTTTTTTAAGCCCCACATTATCTGTTAGGACTGAAAGTACAGATATAATTACAGATTCTATAAATGTTAAAGTTAATAAAGACAGATGAACAGATTGGTACCAATACATGGTCTGATTTAGATGAAATGGATACATTTCTTAGAAAAAATGAAAGTTATCAAAGTAATTTCAAGGAGAAATAGAATAATATAGGGAGCACTGTATTAACAGAGTAGAGTTCATAATTCAGAACATTCCTATAAAGAAATCGACAAGTCCAGAACACATTGGAGAATTTATGAAACATGTAAAGAAGAAATAATGCAAAATCTGCACAAACTCAGAAAACAAGGGAGGGAATACTTCCCAACTAATTTTTTAGGCCAGCATTATCCTGATACCAAAATCAAATGATGTTACAGAAAAAAGAGAACTAGAGATAGATGACCCTCATGAATATAGATGCAGTAATTCTTAACATGATCTTAAAAAATAGGGTCTAATAGGGACATCTGGGTACTCAGTCATTGAGCATGTGCCTTCAGTTTAGGTCATGATCCCAGGGTCCTGAGGATTGAGCCCTGCGTAGGGCTCCCTGCTTAGCAGGGAGTTTGCTTCTCTTTGCTGTGCTCCTCCCTACCTCACTCTCTCTGAAATAAATAAATCTTTTAAAAAATAAGATCTAGTAATCTATAAAAATAATACAGTATATATGAATAGGGTTTATCTCAAATGCAAGGTTGTTTTAACATTCAGAAATAAACCAGTATAATTTACCATATTAGACTAAAGTGAAAAAACCAGTATATTTCTATGGATGCAGAAAAGCAATTAACAAAATTCAGTATCCATTCATGGTAAAAACCCAGCACACTAGGAAGAAAAGGGATTTCCTTGACCTGATAGGGTGCGTATGAAAAGCCTACCTAACATCATATATGATGGTGAATGACTAAATTCTTATACCTGTGATTGGGAACACGGCAAGATTGTTTACTCTCACCACTTTAATTCAGTATTTTTCTGGAGTTCATAGCCAGAAAAAGTAAAAGGTATATAAATTAGAAGAACAAAATAAAGCTATCTGTACTTACAGATAATGTAATCATGTATATAAAATGTACTAAGGGTTTTTTTTTTTTTTTTTAAGATTCCATTTATGGGGTGCTTGGGTGGCTCAGTCAGTTAAACGTTTACTTTTGGCTCAGGTCATAATCCTATGGTCCCAGAATCAAGCCACACATCAAGCTCCCTGCTCAGCTGAGAGCCTGCTTCTCCCTCTCCCTCTACCCCTGCCCACCACCCCACCTCATGCTTGTGCTCTCTTTCTTGCTCTATCTCAAATAAATAAATAAAATCTTCAAAAAAAAAAAAATTCCATTTCTCTGTTTGACAGGGAAAGAGAGAGAGAACACAAGCATGGGGAGCCACCCAGCTGTCCCTCTCCTAAGGGACCTTTAGCCAAAAAACCTGTTGAAATAATATGTAAATTTAGTTACAAGGTTAATGTTAAAAATTCAATTGCATTTTCTAATCTTTTAGAAATGAAAATTACAGAGGTGCCTGGGTGGCTCAGGGGGTTAAAGCCTCTACCTTCTGCTCAGGTCAGGATCCCAGGGTCCTGGGATCGAGCCCCGCATTGGGCTCTCTGCTTGGCAGGGAGCCTGCTTCATCCTCTCTCTCTGCCTGCCTCTCTGCTTACTTGTGATCTTTGTCAAATAAATAAAAGTCTTTAGAAAAGAAAATAACAGAAACTTTAAAATACCATTATAAGCATCTCTGGACATGAACTCTTCATGAATGTATTTTACAAAATATATGAAAGTTCTGTCTTCTGAAAATTGCAAAGCTTTGCTGAGGGACAATAAGTGTACCGTAAGAAATGGGAAGATCATGTTAATAGTATGGAAGACTCAGTAATGTTTAGATGTCAGTTTTCAGTTGATCTAGATTCAAATTAAAATTCTAGTAAGTTTCTCCCCCCAGAAACTGACAAACGAATTACAAATTTTTATGGAAAGGCAGAGTATAGCTTTAACAATTTTGAAAAAGATAAAATTGGAGGGCTTATTACCTGACTTGAAAACTTCTGGAAAACTAGTCAAATCCAGAAACAGATACATGGTTATATAGTAAGTTTTTCACGAAGGTGACCGAGCAGTTAAGTGGGGGAAGGAATAATCTTTCCACGAAATGGTACCAGAACAACTGCATACCCACATTAAAAAAAATTGATCTGAGTTCTTATACCATATGGAAAAATTAACTTCAAATCCATTTTAGACCTAAACAGACTCTCATGTTCTCAAATGTGTTTAAGAGGGGTGCCTGGGTGGCTCAGTAAGTGTCAACTCTTTATTTTGACTCAGGTCATGATCTCAAGGTCATGAGGTCAAGCCCTGTTTTGGCTCAGTGCTAGATGTAGAGCCTGTTTAAGATAGTTACCTCTCTTCCTCTCCCTGCCACCACTCCCCTACTTCTCTCTTTAAAAAAAAAAAATTTTAATGTAAGAAAATGTAGAAAGTTTTGACAATTTTGGGAAAGAAAAGGTAAAGACTTTTTAGGATGCAGAAAAGTTAAGCCACAAACTTTTTTTTTTTTTTGGTAAATTTTTTAGAAGATTTTATTTATTTATTTGATACAGAGAGAGAGAGAGGGAGCAGAGGGAGCAGCAGGCAGAGGGGGAGAGAGAGAAGCAGGCTCCTGGCTGAGCATGACCTGAGCCGAAGGCATCCGCCTAACCAACTGAGCTACCCAGACGTTCCCATGAGCCGTAAACTTAAAAAAATTTGTTGATAAATTGGACTTCACCAAAATTAAACACTTACTTTTGAAAGATCGTTAAGAAAAAGAAGGCAAGCTCACAGAATGGGAGAAAATACTTGTAATACATTTGAAAAAGAAATTATAAAGCTCAATGACAACCAAAAAATTTTTAAATTGGCTAAATTCTTAAAAGACCTTAAAGAAATGGCTAATGAGCACATACAGAGAAGCTTAAAATTGTCATCTTGGAAATTCAGATTAAAACCATAATAAGACACACATCCATTAGAGTATCATTTAAAATTCTGGCACTAGGATGCCTGGGTGGCTCAGTTGCTAAGGCATCTGCCTTTGGCTCAGGGTGTGATCCTCTGGTCCTGGGATCCCGCCCCAGATCAGGTTCTCTGCTTAGTGAGGAATCTGCTTCTCCCCACCCCACATCTAGTCTCTCTGTTCGTCAAATGAATGAATAAAATCTTAAAAAATAAAGCTGTGGCATTCCCAAGGGCTGTTGAGGTTATAGAGTAACTATAATTCTCAAATATTCCTAGCATATTTTGTAGTGGTGTAACCCATTTTGGTAAACAGTTTGGCTGTTACTTGAGGAGTTAGATATAGACATACTTCAGTACTCAGCTATTCAAATCCTAGTTATAAAAGAGAAATGAGGGGCGCCTGGGTGGCTCAGTGGGTTAAGCCGCTGCCTTCGGCTCAGGTCATGATCTCAGTGTCCTGGGATCGAGTCCCGCATCGGGCTCTCTGCTCAGCAGGGAGCCTGCTTCCCCCTCTGTCTCTGCCTGCCTCTCTGCCTACTTGTGATCTCTCTCTGTCAAATAAAATAAATAAAATCTTTAAAATAAAAAACAAAAAGAGAGAAATTAAAACATCTGCTCGTACGACAGGTACAGGAATACTCATGCCACTTTTCTTCACAGTGGCGCCTAACTGGAATAGCCCAAATAACTACCAGCGGGTGAATGGATAGGCAAAATGGGGTATTTCCATGTTACAGAATAGTCAGCTATGCAAAGGAATTTACCTTTGATAGTCACAACAACATGGATAAATCTGAAATCTTGCTAAGTCAAAGAAACCAAGTACAAAAGCATATATTCATGTGTGAAGGGATGGATGGCATGAGGAATCTTTTTGGAGGTGATAGAAATGTTTTATGTCTTGATTGTAGTGGTTGTTGCTTGGGTGTATACAGCTATTAAAACTCATCAAAAATTGACTTTAAATGGATTAATTTTTATGTAAATTGAACTTTTATTAATAGTTTACAAAAAGTATGCTGAACAAAAGGCAACAGACACAGTGTAAACTATATGAATCCATTAATGTGAAATTTTGGAGTTGATGGTTTTGATCTACAATATATTGACAAAGCTTAGCACTCCTTGCCTCGGGTTGGCCAATGGAGATTGAGAGGAAACAGGTGTAACAGAATCCTTTGGGTGATGGATACACTCTAAATTTTGGTTGTAGTGGTTTTTACATAGATATGTAAACTTGTCAGAGTTCATCAAAATTTACACTTATGTCAGGAATATTCTGCTGTATGTAAATTATAACTTAAGGTAATTTTTAAAAATGTATTATGTAAAAGTTGATGTAGAGGCACACAAACTGGAGTGATCAACACTGCCTAAGGATAGATGGAAAAATAGGGAAATCAATTATCTTATATTGAAAGAATCAATACCAATTCAATAGAAAGTGGGTACATATGTCTGCACTGGAGATTGGAATAGACAGTACCCCAGATACAGATAAAATCCAGAATGGTACTGTGAATAGGCATGTGCTTGTGCTTTTCGTCAAAATATTGAATGAATTATAAAATCTTCGCTCCTACCTGGCACCATTGTTGATGCCAGTATAGCATGGCCGGGATTAAAACACATATCAGTTTGACTGCAAAGCTTGCTGTTTTAATTAAACCACATGGTGTAAACTGTTGGTATGTCTCTCGTTTAAGGATTTGTAGGAAATGAGAGGAAAGGTGGTCCAGGGCTAGAACACTGTCGCATCCTGTGGAGTTTGACCTGTATTCTGGATTCTTTAGAAAGAACTTAATTTCCAGTGCTTTTAAACTAGATACTAAAACATGATAGAAAAAAAGAAAATAAGTTAACTTGGTACCCTGAATGTATATTTATATTTGTATTATAAAATATTTATAAGATACATATTTAATATACCTTGATATTTTCTTAAATATTTATATATTAGCATTTTATTATAATAGAGTTACTATATATTTTATATTTTATATTAAATATACTTTAGTCTTAATTATATTTATATAAATGGTAATTAAAAACTTTTTAAATTTGGTATTCTTAAAAGCATCCTTTATTACTTATGGAAAGCCTTTGATCTTTCAACCATACAGCTTTACTCATTGTTCAGATCCAGCTTTGTCTCAAGGCAGAAAGTAATATTGCTCTGTCTCCTAGTTTTAATGCCTCATACAGGTATCTGATTTTTTAAATTTTATTTATGTATTTGAGGGAGCATGAGCAGAGAGAGGGGGAGAGGGAGAAGCAGACTCCCTCTTGAGCAGGAAGTCTGATGTGGGGCTCGACCCTAGAATCACCACCTGAGCCACAGACAGATACTTAGCCAACTGAGCCAGCCAGGCATTCCTGTAAATGGTAATTAATAAAGATTTTTCACTAATCCTCTGTCTCATCTATAAGCATTAAGCAATTCCTCCCTACCCAGAATTTTTGGCCTAAAGGTTGTTCTAAGACCCACAACCCTTGACAGAGTTACCAGACTCTATGTCTAATATATTGGCACTCAAAAATGTAACCCCCAGGGGCACCTGGGTGGCTCAGTGGTTTAAGCCTCTGCCTTCAGCTTGGGCCATGATCTCGGTGTCCTAGGATCGAGTGCCATGTTGGGTTCTCTGGTCGGCGGGAAACCTGGTTCGCTCTCTCTCTGCCTGCCTCTTCTGCCTACTTGTGATCTCTCTCTCTGTCAAATAAATAAACAAAATCTTAAAAAAAAAAAAAAAAGTAACCCCCAGACTGGTAGCCTCAGTATCATCTGGGACCTTGTTACCAATACAGATTCCTGGTCCATACCTCAGATATCTACTGAAACTAGGGGGAGGGGCTCTGCAGTCTTCATTGAAACAACCTTCCCAGGTGATTATGATACTTAAGTTTAAGAACCCCAAGTTCAGAAGAACTTGAAACCACTCATGGATGGAACACACTGAACTCCAAAGTTATAGTCTCTCTGGGACTCAGTTTTGGCATCCACAGAGTGAGATTCAAACTAGATGATTCTACCTAGATTATTATTGTTTTTTAAACAAGAAGTTTATTTAAACAAGATGCTTGACTTGAAGGGAAAAGTATCTAGGATTCATTTCTTTTAGAGTAATTTATCTCTACTTAAAGACAGATTGCTGTACATGTAACACTACATACAAAAAAGTTATAAAATTGTCCTTGGTTTTACAATGATAAATGAAAAACATTAAAATTCTCCAATTGAACAAGGTATGCAAGGATTTTTATGTTGTTCGTTTTTTTGTTAAACAGTGAGAGCAAAATAACTTATTGGAATATAAAGGTTAAGAGCTGACTGAGAATGCCACTAATGGAGAGAGGGGGTATTTTCTTTTCTTTTCTTTTCTTTTTTTTTTTTTTAAAGATTTTATTTATTTATTTGACAGAGAGAAATCACAAGTAGATGGAGAGGCAGGCAGAGAGAAGAGAGAGGGAAGCAGGCTCCCTGCTGAGCAGAGAGCCCGATGTGGGACTCGATCCCAGGACCCTGAGATCATGACCTGAGCCGAAGGCAGCGGCTTAACCCACTGAGCCACCCAGGCGCCCGAGAGGGGGTATTTTCACAGAAGTAGTATTTTCCCCCATCCCATCTCCATTTGTTGTCGATCAAAACATACCACTGGCCATTTAGTTAAAAAAAATGCAATATGCTTGTGCACATACACAGTTACTTTATGTACAATAAAGGAAGGGGGAAGGGGAAAATCAAAGAATAGAGAAAACTATACTGTAGTAGTCGGGATGTGGTGGAACCAAATTGCAGCTTTCTAGTTGAGAGTGTCTGCTTGGTCTGGAGGAACAGAGTTCTGGAGTAAAGTAGCAGGTTCCCTTTTTAGTAGATGACACCTGTCTGCTGCTGGAACACATCAATTGTATCTTCATTCTCCATTTCCGCCTGTGTAGGTGTGTCTGTTTCATTAATTGGCTGCCCATCAAATTGGAATCTGATCTGCCTCATTGACAAACCCTGTCGTTCACAGTAGGCTTTCATTAGTTTACTAAGTGATGTGTGCCTCTTAATCTTAAACTGCACCACAGAACCATCCCACCCCGCCACTTTCAAATTAATATGATCGTTGTTCTCAGTCTTGACTCCTTCCTTGGGCTTTTTGTCGGCCATGGCAAGCACTAGAGTATCCTCAGCTGCCACTTCACAAAAGAGGTGCTAGGTCCACACTGAATGAGCATACCTCTATCTAGATTTTTTTTTAAGATGTTATTTATTTATTTGACAGAAATCACAAGTAGGCAGAGAGGCAGGCAGAGATAGAGGAAGGGAAGCAGGCTCCCTGCTGAGCAGAGAGCCTGATGTGGGGCTCTATCCCAGGATCCTGGAATCATGACCCAAGCCAAAGGCAGAGGCTTTAACCCACTGAGCCAGCCAGGTGCCCCCTCTGTCTAGATTTTTAAATCCAGCATATTAACGAGTCAGGGTTAGTTACTGAGTTGGCCCACTGATCTGTCTTTGCGTAGCTAAAAGCACTTCAAACACATTGGCTGACTTTTTATACTTGCTGAAAGAAATGAGCAAGGATCTAGAAGGAAGCCTCAGCTCTTCTCCCCTTCGTAGCCAGGCACCTCGTTTTGCCAATTATCGTCCCACTGCATCTTAAATGTGCTCTTCCACCCTTCCTGTTCCCCAGGACCAAGCAAATCTGTAAGTATCATTGTGTGAGATAGAAAGATACACACTCCCCAGCCCCTGTTCCAGTGGACAAATTAGAAGAGGGTTTTCATCTGGGCAGATGCAGCAGTATACATAGCTTGGCAAAAGATGGGCTGGTTTTCAGTCTCCACTCTGCCCACTTTGTGGGGCACTTAGTGCAGGGTGGTTTTTACACTGTTGGATCACTATATACTATCACATATCAACTGTGAACTGTGTAGTGCCATCACTTACCTCTTACCTGAGCTATTTTTTCTTTGGTTTCCTTGCCTTTTAGATTTCTCTCTCCGCTTTTTTTTTTTTTTTTTTTTTTAAGATTTATTTATTTTTAGAGTGAGAACATGCAGGAGAGTGGTGGGGACCGGCAAAAGGAGAGAATTTCAAGCAGACTCCCTGCTGAGTATGGAGCCTGACACTGGGCTTGATTTCATGACCCTGAAGTCATGACCAGAGCTGAAATCAAGAGTCAGATGCCCAACCCACTGAGCCACCAGGGTGCCCCAGATTTCTCTCATCTTTAAAAAAAAATTATCAGATCATACTTCTTGAGAATATTGATTTACTTTGAATCCAGAAAAATGCATGACTAAATACTTCCAAATATGATCATGTTATTTTGTTAATCTTATTCACCTTCAGGTGACTCCTGGGCCCAGAAAATTTGTATTAAAGGTACTACAACGTCAGTATATATACAGATTTATCTTGGCATCTTTTTCACATGAGAATTGGAGGTTTTGTTTTGTTTTGTTTTGTTTTTCTCTTCTTTACCCGCTAACCCAGCAGTGGACAGGAGTAACACTTAAGGTTTCTTATATAAAACCCAGTATCCAAGGAAGTGATGTACTTCATAATAAGTAATTGATGCCAAGAAATTTGTATTTATAAATTAGTCTCACTATAGCCACCTAAACTGACACATACTTTTTTCCATTTCAAAAGCAGGCTCTGTTTTCCATCTAGCCCTGAAATTGAAAACAGAGATGTCATTGTTTTTAAGCTCATGATCCAGCTGACCAGTGCTGTACATTTTTCAGACTTGCCGAGATAGGAAAAGAACTTAGTATCCTTACTTAATGTCTTAGGTACAGTAAACCATAATAACATTTTTTAAAAAGGTAGCTGCAGTGTTAACTACTGAGTTTTAGAAACCATTTAAACAGCACTTAGAAAACATGCATAACATGTTTGTGTTGCGTATATTTGAATATACCTGTACAGTGAAGGTAAAGATAGTCCAACAAAGGACAAGTTATCTTCAAATAATTACCAGCAGATTTTTAAAAGTTTTCTCTTTTGAATAACCCATAGTGTAAGTTTCTTACTTCTGTATGTGTTTAGGCTTCCAAGTAAAAAGGATTTGGTTAATGATCTGAGTTAAGATTTTTTCATTTTGAACATTGCTTGTTCTATTTATTAGATTTCTGTTCCATAGTTGTGTCTATAGGAGTTTGATCGGAAAAGTAAACCAGCTGAAATAGATGGGGAGAATTTAATACAAAGAATTGTTAACTTGGCATAAAGTTGTTAACCAGATGGTTAAGAAGGCAACTAAGATATCAGAGCTAACACTTGTAAAAACAGCCACCACCCCTGGGATTGGTGGCACACAGGCAAGAGATGGCAGTTATTAATGTTTTAGTGTGGAGGGTGGACTCTGGGTGGAGCTGAATTCTGGGGAAGGCAGCATAGGTAATCAGGGCTGGTATGTCTCAGCTGGAAGGAGAGACTCAGATTACTGGGAATCGAGCAGCCCAGTGTTGGTTCCTCTTGCCGAGAGGGTGGGCAGAAAGTGAGGCTAGTTCTGCTAAGGCTGACAAACTGCGAACTGTGAACTGCTTCAGGAAGGAACTGCAGATGCTGGGATGAAGTGAGTCTCTGCTGATGCTCATAGGAACAGCAAACAAGAAAGTCCAGTGATACACATAGGAAGAAGCAAATCTCTTCTCCCTCCCCCAGACCTTTCTATTGGCAAAGGCTAGACGTGGTTCACAAGCTCCAACTCTAGCATCACAAGGCATAAGGTGAACTTGGAAACTGATGGACAAGAATTTACATATATCTTTAAAATTTCAAAGTTGGGAGAAAAAAAACCCTAGTAACCTAGCTTATGGTTTTAGGTACAATATACCAAGTCCTTGAAAGGGTATAAAGTTTAATCATGTCATTGAAAAGACGTTCTCTCATAACGTGCTGAGTAAGAGTTTAAAATTTGGCTGCAGTGTTAAATTTTCTAAATCTTTGGTCCACATTTGTGAATATTAATCTTATGCTTTTTGAGTGTTTAAAAATCAGAGGTAATCACAACAAAGCACAAACTATGATGGTTTTGTTAGATACAAACAAGTCTTCTGAGTCCTTCTATCTGAGCTGACGTCTAAATATGCCACTTACTGCTAAGAGTCCCACAATGGCTTCCTGGTGCCTCTCAAACTAAGTATAATTTCAGCCTGATGTTTTAAGTCCTCCTAATAGTGACCACAACCTCCTTTTCTAGTCTTATCTCACATTGCCTTTATCTGTTTTACCTAAACTCCAGCCATGCTGGATATTCTGTCTTCTAAGACACTGAACGTAACTGCAAAAGGCTCAGGTTAATTCTTGCCTCCAGCAGACCTTTTGGGTGGTTCTCTTTCCCCATATACCATGTATCTGTCAAAATCATACCCCTCCTTTAGATCCCTCTGCAGTTTTCAACCTCAGTAAAGTAAATCCTGATCTGAACAGCTAAATGAGTTCTCTTCTTGCCAAACGTTTCATTTACCTTAAGGGTCTTAAAATACCTTTATTCTTTTTACACAGAGACACCCTTCACCATTATTAATACCTGGATAGAATTCTACTTGTTCTCTCTCTATTTTTTCCCCCTGAAAGTTTTATTTATTTGAGGGAGAGAGAGAGAGGCTCACGCATGGTGGAGAGGGGTTGACAGGGACCACCTGAGGGAAAAGAGACTCCCCACTGAGCAGAGAACCCAACACAAGCTCATACCAGATCCCTGAGATCATGACCTGAGCCAAAGGCAGACACTAAACTGGTGGGGCCACCAGTTTAAATTCCTTAAGAATTTAGTTACTCATCATTCCCATTAGAAATTTTCTTCCCAGACTCAGTACTGCAGCCTCTATGGCTGGTGCTTACCCGAGTATCCTAGGCATTCTCTATCTTGATAGATTTTTATACTCTATTATAATTCTTTATTTTAGTGTCTGTGTCTTCCACTAGACTGAGTATCTTTCTGTGCCTGCTGCCTACAATAGTGATGGTGAGAAAATACTATAATACATCATCATTTTGAGTGAATAATTGAATGTTAAGTGATTGTGTCAAAGTTCTCACACTTTATAGTAGCACAGCCAGTTCTCCTAATTTGAAGACATTTCTGCAGCACTTTTATCTTTGCTTACCCCACCCTCCAATTAGATCATAAATTTCTTAGGCAGAGAATGTGTGTCTTACGTTACATCCCCTGAAGTACCCAGTACAATGGGATCTTTATTCAAGTTACATAATTGAATGATTCCAGATATTAGCCATGGTAAAGTCTAAAAGGGAGAAAAAAGCAACCATATCCAGTAGCATCATGTAAGTTTAACTCCTGCAGTATGTGACTGGAGATACAGTAATTGTCTTCTGAGAATTAAGAAATTCCAGTCTTGGTTAGTACAGAATCTGGTATCAAGCATCTAAGCTTCTCCTACTGATTTAATTGTCCTTACTTGGCACTATTTTTATGGTCCCAGAAATGGAGCTCAACATAATTCTGTTTTCCAGCTATTAAGGAAGACATTTAGGTTTTGATCATATCTCCATTTCCCCTCCCTCCCACACACACTGGAAAAAAAAGTAAGTCTCATAATTTTGCCTCTTGCTGTTCCTCCTATATGGAAACAGGAGTTCATTGTTTGCTTGACTAGAAACAGGAAGCCTCTGGGGTAATGTGTCCTCATCTTGTCTGGTTGGTATGGTTTGTGAAATTAAGAGAATAAAGCATTTTTTTAGTTCATGATTATAAAAGCAGTAGGTATGTATACACACACACACACTCTAAAGAAGATTTGGAAAGTACAGATTTCAAACAGGAAGAAAAATGATCACCCACAATCTAACAAAAGATGACCTGAGTAATATATTCTATATATTTTCTCCTTTTTTCTGGACATTATATAGTTGAAATTATGTCTAGGATTTGATGTGTCTTTACTTAATCTTATAAAAGTGATTGTCCTTTGTTACTAGAAACTTCATAAGCATTATTTTTGCACAGAATTATATAAGTATTATCATTCTCTATTACTAGATATTTGTGACAAGTTTTTTTTCTTCTATTTTGAGTAGCATTGTAGTGAACATCTTTGGTTATTATTCTTTGAAGGTATTTTCTTAAGGTAAGAAGATATGTATAGGGACATCTGGGTGGCTCAGTTGGTTAAGCAGCTGCCTTCGGCTCAGGTCATGATCCCAGCGTCCTGGGATCCTTGCTTGGCGGGGAGCCTGCTTCTCTCTCTGCTTCTGCCTACATTTCTGTCTGCCTGTGCTCACGCTCTCTCTCTTCCTCTCTCTCTCTCTTTCTAACAAATAAAATCTTTAAAAAATAATAATGCCTTTAAAGAGTATGGTATCATACTCTTTATGAAAAGTTTTTCATCAATTTATAGTTCTACCAGCAGTGTATGAGTTTGTGCCCGTTTCACCATGACCACAATAACTCTGGTTACTTTTTTAAAAAAATATTTACTTAATGAGTTTTTCTAAATGGTTTCTTATCCTACTATGTAAAAACAGCTATTTTGTGTCTTCTTTCCTCCATTCTCCTATACTACATTTTCTTATCTGGATGCTTTTCTTCACAGGGGAAAATGGAGATTATCAAAAAGAAATTCCCCTCATCCTACCAAATCCAAAACTTGACTTTCTTTATGCCCATGGAAGAACTTTCCCTACATTTGCCATGATCTCCCATTGAAATAAGATATAAAATTTAAAACCCATTAAGGTTTGTCCTCTCCTACCACCACCCTTTTTTCTCTATTCAGATCCCTCAAAAGAATATTTATACACATGTCTACATCTCTCACCTCATTAAAAACAGGTGCAGAGTGAATTTTTAATTACTCATTTAGGAAATATTTTAGATTGCATATTTCATGCCAGGCAGTATGCTAGTGAGAAGCAAATAAATAAATAAATAAATAAATAAACAAGCAAGCCACACAAAAAATGCCTGTGTCCTCATAGAACTTTAAAGGGGGCAAACAGTTAATAGTTAATATTCACAAAATCTTATAAGCGCTATGCAGGAAAGTGGTATGTGTTGCACTAAAGAGATTGTAACAGGAAGTCTGGGAAGACTTCCATGAACTAGTAATTGAACTGAGATCTGAAGATGTCATGGGTGTTAATAGGCAAAGAAAATTTGCTTATACTCTAGACCTAAGTTGTTGCTAAGTTCAGTGATCTTATTGCTGTTATATCTGTCGGTACTGGTTGTCATCCTGCTTGACCCCTAAGCAGTGTTGGACAGGTTCAATTTCTCCTCCTTTGACTCTTGCTCCTTATGTGATTCCACATTTGACTGGTGTACCCACTTCCTCTGGCTTTATTTCTGTGGGCTGTTGACCCAGCTTTACAGTCAGTATTCCTTAGGGTTCAATCATGACCCTTTTTCTCATGACTTCCTTAGATAACCTCATTCACTCTGATGGCTGTAAATGTCATCTATATGGCAAGCCACCTAAATTTATATCTCTAGCCATGGCTTTTGCAGAATCAAACTTAATGAAACCAACTACTCCTTCATTGTTTAATTCTTGAGGAAGTGGCAGTTCTATATACAGATATTTCTTTAAGATTGTATTTATTTTTTTAATTAATCTCTACACCCAGTGTAGGACTCCATCTTCCAACCCGAGATGAGGTCTCATGCTCCACCAACTGAGCCAGTTAGGCACCCCCCAATTTTTTTCTAGTCATTTTTTTTTTCTTTCTTTTTTAAAGATTTTTATTTGGGAGAGAGAAAGAGAGCGTGCACATACCGAGCACACACAAGCAGGTGGAGTGGTAGAGGGAGAAGCAGAGCCCCCGTGGGGCTCTGTCCCAGATCATGACCTGAACCAAAGTCAGAAGCTTAGTTTAATTGAGCTACCCAGATGCCCCTCTAGTCATTCTTGATCCCTTCTTGTGCCTTGCTATTGTCCGTTCATAACACTGCTTATTAGAAATTGCTCATTGTGTGCTGGCTTCTGAACCAGGTGCGCTTGCACCTGGTATATTTCCCCCTCTATCTGGAAACCTCTTCATTTGCTTAAGGAGCAGTATACTGTTTTTTGTATATTTTTGTATATTTGTATATTTTCAAGATCAAAACCAAATGTTATCTTCCTCTAGGTTATATTTCCTGGTGATTAAAATTTTATTTTGGGTTCAGACTGTTCTTTTAATTTGTTAATTACACCATTTAGAGAATATGGCCTGTATTATTTCTACCTCTTAAAATTTTTTTTACAACTTTTTTGGTGGCTCATGATAGTTGATTAGTTTTTTAGAAATATGCCAGGGTGGATTAATACCTTTCTCTGTGTTTTTTTTTTTTTTTTATCATCCTAATAAGATGTTCTCATTTAATTTTTTAAGCAGTCTTTTCATACTATATGATAAAGCAGGGTGGAGTGCACAGAGGATCCATTCCTAGTCTTCCTGGATTTCACCTTTCTTCCATGTTAAACATAGCTGTGTAGTGTTTTTATATGTTTTTATATTAATACTGTCACGTCTGTGAATTTTACTTTAGCATTCATCTAGTACCTCCCTGTCCATCATTCGATTTTTAGCTCTGCTTTGTTCTTTTGTTTTATTTGTAACTCTTGCAAGTAATCATTAATTTTGTCTGTTACTTTTGCCCAGAGATCTTTAGTGCATAGATGGGCTGATTTTTATAAATTATCAGTCTTAAAAATCTGAGTTTTCAATTATTTATGTCAGTTATAAAATAAGTATTTAGTGATACAAATAATTTTTAACCTGAAAATATAATTATCATAAAGTAGGAAATATATTTCTTATTATCTCAGCACCCCAAAATAACATCTTTATATTTTGCTGTATGTACTTTATTTATATATGAAGGAGGGGAAGGGTGAAAAAGAAGATAGAGAAAGGAATGGGGAACAAATTTCTGTGTCAGAGGTCTTTAACATTATTATTAATTTATTTTTTTTTAATAAGTTAATGGCTTATACTCTAGGGCAAGAGAAAACAAGTATTGTTTGTTTTAGCCTGAGACACAATGCCTGCCTGATTGTGAACATTCAGTAAATGTTTAAGGAATGAAGAAAGAAAAAGAAAGGGGCTCCTGGGTGGCTCAGCCCTTAAGCATCTGCCTTGGGCTCAGGTCGTAGTCCCAGGGTCCTGGGATTGAGCCCTGCATTGCGCTCCCTGTTCAGCGGGAAGCCTGCTTCTCCCTCTTCCACTCCCCCTGCTTGTGTTCCCTGTCTCATTGTTTCTGTCAAATAAAATCTTTCAAAAAGAGAGGAAGAAGAAAAGAAAGAAATGGCCCTCTTAATTTTCCTTTTTTCTGTCTGAAGATTTCCATGGAGAATGATTATCTGGGTCCCCGAAGAATTGAAAGTCTACAAAAAGAAGATGCTGATTGGCAGCGAAAAGCTCACATGGCTGTGCTGTCTATTCAAGATCTTACTGTCAAGTATTTTGAAATCACAGCAAAAGCACAAAAAGGTGAGTTTCCTAGTAAAGTTATTCTTGTTAGATATTTTTGAAAATGACTGAAATATTTCATGTTTGCAGGAGTTCTATAGAAAAATGTATTAAGACTACTCATAGTCCTAGTGGATAAAAAAGATCACTACTAGTAAATTATGGTAGATCCTTTCAGTCTTTTCTGGGCATGTGTTTACACATACTCCACCTTTAAAAATTAGTAATTGAGTATTAGTGTAGCATAAGTCAATTCTGACACTAACCTGTTACCCCACAGCTTATGCGATGAAACTGCCCACATTTAAGACACTACTTGGAACCTTAGAGGGTCCCTGGGCCTTCTGCACTTCTCACCAACTGATGACAAACTTGAGGGTTTGCACGGCCATTTTAGGTTTGATCATTTGCTACAATGACTCACAGAACTCAGGAAAGTACATGCTTAGAATTACAGTTTATAAATGATAAAAATCAAGACAAGCCAAATGAAGAGAGTCATAGGGCAAGGTCTTTGAAGGTCCATTCCTTTCAACTTCCTTCCATGGGTGGCCATGAAAATCCTTCAATAGCAGTTTAATCTTTGAATTGTTATTTATACCTGAAGTTAGTTTCTGTACTCTTCCAAATAGTCAAAACCTAGTAAAATTCTTTTATGTACTTGGATTTCTTTCTGGACTCTCTTTTCCAATGATAAGCCTTTTCTTATGCTCTGATTAATGATAATAGCTTCATAATAAAATTTATTACCTACATTTATCAATTAACCCTCATTATTATTCAGAAATCTTTTGGGTGTATAGTCAGTTACTCTTCTCTAAGATAATACTATCATCCTTTTTGAAAAATCATTTCTTCCCAAACTAATGTAATTCTTATCAGAACTGCAATATTGTAGACTTTGACAAGAGGATTTTCATATTCATGGGAAGAGTAAATGCTTTATTTTCTTATTTTTAAACATTTTATTTATTTTGAGAGAGAAAGAAAGCACAAGCAGGGGAAGTGCAGAGGGAGAAGGAGAAGCAGACTCCCTGCTGAGCTGGGGACCCATTGCAGGGGTCCCAGGACCCCGTGATTGTGACCTGAGCTGAAGGCAGACACTCAAATAACTAAGCCACCCGAGCGCCCCACTGCAGTGGTTTTTAACGAAAGGTGATTGCGCCATGCAAAAGGACATTTAACAGTCTCTGGATTAAAGTCTCTGGTCAGTCTCTGACATTTTGGTTGTCACAACTACTAAGAGTGTTACTAGCATTTAGTAGAGCCATGGATTATGTGAAACATCTTATGTTACATAGGACAGCCCAGTTTCTGGCTCAGAAGGTCTAAAGTGCTGAGTTTGAGAAGCTTTAGTCTTCTTTAAAAAAAAAAAAAGTATGGTTAATCATATCAGTTAATGCTGAAAAATCATTTGACGAAATACAGCATGCTGTGTGTGATGAAAACACTCAGCAAACTAGGAATAGAAAAGAACTTCTTTAAGTTCTTTAAGTCTGATAAAGCACATCTGCAAAAACCCTATAGCCAACATTGCATTTAATGTGAAAGACTGAATGCTTCCCCCCAAAATAGGTACAAAGTCTAGGATGTTTACTCTTGACCCCTCTTTCTTATTCAGCGTAATATAATAAATCTTAGTTATAATAAGGCAAGAAAAAGAAATCAGCTTCCAGTTGGAAAGGAAGAAATAAAGTGGTTCCTATTTTAGATAATACTGTTCATGTTGAAAATTGTATGGAATATGTATTTATTTATTTATTAATTTATTAAAAGGTTTTGTTTATTTATTTGATAGAGAGAAACACAGTGAGAGGAAGAATACAAGCAGGGGGAGTGGGAGAGGGAGAAGCAGGCTTCCCGCTGAGCGGAGAGCCCGATGCTCAGGGCTCGATCTCAGGACCCTGGGATCGTGACCTGAGCCAAAGGCAGACGCTTAACCACTGAGCCACCCAGGCGCCCCTAGAATCTATTTTTAAAAACTTCAGACTACCAAGTGACTTTCTCAGGGTAACAGAAAATATGGTCAGCACCCAGAAATGCATCCTATTTATATAGGCAATGAATAGTTGGAAATAGAAATGTTTTTAAAAATTCCATTTATAAAAGTCTGACAAAACATGTACAGGATTCATAGTGCTTGCAATTAGATAACATGAGGAAGAAATCACAGATCTAAGTAAATGGATAGACATGTTGTGTTCATGTATTGGAACATCCAACATAGTAATGATGTCTGTTCTCTCCAAAGCAATCTATAGACTCAACACGGTACCTGCCAAAAAGCAGGACTTTTTCCTATAAACATAAACAGGCTGATTCCAATTTACATGGAAAAGCAAAGTAACTAAAATACCTAAAACAGTTTAGAAAAATAGAAAACCAGAGACATGTTACCTGACTTTATAAATTATAGAGCCACTGTGACATGGTATAATGGAAGGGATAGACTGTGAATCATTGGGATAGAATAGAGAATAATAAACTCACAACACATGGCCATTTACTCTGCAAATTAGCGCCAGAAAAGATGTTCAAGGCCATCAGTCATTAGTATGCAAATTAAAATCACAATGAGGTAGCGACACATGCCTGTTAGAATGGCTAAAATAAAAAAAAAATACTAACAATATCAAGGGTAGACAATGATGTAGAATAACTATCCTCTATTGCTGGCTGTAATGTAAAATTGTACAGTCTCTGGAAAATGAATGCAGTATTTAAAATATTTATTTATTTGAGGTAGATAGAGTGAAAGAGAGCACATGCAGAGGGAGAAAGAAAAGCAGACTCCCTGATGTGGGGCTTAATACCAGGACTGTGGGATCATGACCCAAGCCCAAGGTAGATGCTTAACTAACTGAGCCAATTGCGGTGCAATTTCTTGGTAAGTTAAAGATGTGCTTACTGTATGAACTAAGAATCGCATTTGTGGGTATTCACCTTAGAGCATAATGACAATTTAAAAAATAAATGATAACTACAGTACATTAAAATGTTAGTAATAGGGGCACCTGGGTGGCTCAGTAGGTTAAAGCCTCTGCCTTCAGCTCAGGTCATGATCCCAGGGTCCTGGGATCCAGCCCCGTGTCGGGCTCTCTGCTCGGCAGGGGGCCTGCTTCCCTTCCCATCTCTCTGCCTGCCTCTCTGCCTACTTGTGATCTCTGTCTGTCAAGCAGTAAATAAAATCTTTAAAAAAAATGTTAATAATAGTTCATTTTAAGGTTTAAAGATGTCTTTTCTTACTGGACACCAAATTTATGAAATAATTTTCAGTAAATTTGGTTTAGAGTCTGCTTTCTATGTTTTTAGGTACATTATTGTTTAAAAGAGAAAGTTTGCATTATGGTTAAAAATATATAACCATTATAGGGGCACCTGGGTTGTTCAGTTGGTGAAGCTTCTGACTCTTAATTTCGGCTCAGATCAGGATCTCAGGCTCCTGGGATCCAGCCCCATGTTGGGCTCCTTGCTCAGTGGGGAGTCTGATTAAAATTCTCTCCCTCTCCAAAGAATCTGTACTCAGAGAACTATGGAATACTCATGAAAGAAATTGAGGAAGGCACAAAAAAATGGAAAAACGTTCCATGCTCATGGATTGGAAGAACAAATATTATGAAATGTCTATGCTACTTAGAGCAGTCTGCACATTTAATGCAATCCCTTTCAAAATACTATCAACTTTTTTTTTTTCAAAGAAATGGAACAAATAGTCCTAAAATGTTTATGGAACTAGAAAAGACCCCAAATAACCAGAGTGTTGAAAAAGAAAACCAAAACTGGCAGCATCACAATTCCAGACTTCAAGCTCTATTACAAAGCTGTCATCAAGACAGTATGGTACTGGCACAAAAACAGACACATAGATAATGGAACAGAATAGAGAACCCAGAAATGGACCCTCAACTCTATGGCCAGTGAATCTTTGACAAAGCAGGAAAGAATGTCCAGTGGAAAAAAGACAATCTCTTCAACAGATGGCATTGGGAAGATTGGACAGCCACATGCAGAAGAATGAAATTGGACAATTTCCTTACACCAAACACAAAAATAGACTCAGAATGGATGAAAGACCTCAATGTGAGACAGGAATCCATCAAAATCCTAGAGGAGAACACAGGCAGCAATCTCTTTGACCTCAGCCGCAGCAACTTCTTCCTAGATGCATCGCAAAAGGCAAGGGAAGCAAGGGCAAAAATGAACTGATGGACTTCATCAAGATAAAAAGCTTTTGCACAGCAAAGGAAACAGTCAACAAAACCAAAAGGCAACAGACAGAATGGGAGAAGATATTTGCAAATGACATATCAGATAAAGGGCTAGTATCCAGAATCTATAAAGAACTTACCAAACTCAACATTGGAAGAACGAAGACTCCAATCAAGAGATATTTGCAAATGACATATCAGATAAAGGGCTAGTATCCAGAATCTATAAAGAACTTACCAAACTCAACATTGGAAGAATTAAGACTCCAATCAAGATCACGACCTGGGCAGAAGACATGAACAGACATTTCTGCAAAGAAGACATCCAAACGGCCAAGAGACACATGAAAAAGTGTTCAACATCACTTGACATCAGAGAAATACAAATAAAAACCACAGTGAGATACCACCCCACATCAGTCAGAATGGCTAATTAACAAGTCAGGAAATGACAGGTGTTGACAAGAATGCAGAGAAGCGGGGTGGGGGGGTACTCCTGGGTGGCTCAGTGGGTTGAGCCTCTACCTTCGGCTCAGGTCATGCTCTTACAGTCCCGGGATTGAGCCCCGTATTGGGGGCTCTCTGCTCGGCAGGGGACCTGCTTCCCCCCAACCCCTCTGCCTGCCTCTCTGCCTATTTGTGTGATCTCTCTCTCTTTGTCAAAATAAATAAATAAAATCTTAAAAAAAAAAAAAAAAGAATGCAGAGAAAGGAGAACCCTCCTACACTGTTGGTGGGAATACAGCCTGGTGTAGCCACTCTAGAAAACAGTATGGAGTTCCCTCAGAACACTGAAAACAGCTACCCTACGACCCAGCAATTGCACTACTGGGTATTTACCCTAACAGTACAAATGCAGTGATCTGAAAGGGCATGTGCACCCCAATCTTTAAAGCAACAGTGTCCACAATAGCCAAACTATGGAAGAGCCTAGATGTCCATCAACAGATGAATGGATAAAGAAGAGGTAGTATGTATGTGTGTGTGTATATATATATGTATGTATGTAGTGGAATATTATGCAGCCATCAAAAATTGAAATCTTGGCATTTGCAATGACCTGGATGAAACTAGAGGATATTACGCTAAGTGAAATAGGTCAGTCAGAGAAGGTAATTACCATATCATCTCACTGATATGAGGAATTTGAGAAACAAGACAGAGGATCATAGGGGGAGGGAGGGAAAAATGAAACAAGATGAAACCAGAGAGGGAGACAAACCAGAAGAGACTCTTAATCTCAGGAAACAAACTGAGGGTTCTTGGAGTGGAGGGGGTGGGAGGGATGGGGTGGCTGGGTGATTGGGGAGGGTATGTGCTAAATGGTGAGTGCTGTGAATTGTGTAAGACTGATGAATCACAGACCTATATCCCTGAAACAAATAATAAATTATATGTTAATTTTTTAAAAGTGAAAAAAAAGTAAAATTTCCCCTCTCTCTGCCCCTTCCCTTCTCTCTTTCTCAAATAAAATTTAAAATATGTAAGCATTATAGAAAATATGTAAGAATTATAGAAAATTTAGAATATTAGTAATTAGTAATTTGTAATTCTTCTGCCTGTGCAACTGCTTTGTGGTTCTGTCCTGTTTTTTTCCTATATATGACTTATTACAGAATTGCAGTGATTCCATATGTATTTTTTATATATGATTTTTATTTCTGGCTCTATACAATTTTGATGATTGCTCTTATTTTATACTTCTCCAATTTTGAGCAAAACATTTCTGTCTATGACAGCCATCATTATAGGGTTCCAAATTCTTCATTAGAGTCACCATAAACTTCTTTATGTCTCAATTCTGTTGACTTTATCCTGGCAGGAAGCTTTGAACCCAGAGATATATTTGCTTGGCCATTTAATTTTCCTTTATTTTCCTTTTCTGAGTGTGTTTCCTTCTTCCCATGTCAGGGAAACAGAATGAACTCTCTGTGGCTTTATGCTGCTGATAGTAATAGCTGTCCTTTATATTTCCAATCAGAAGGTAACTTTCTAATTTCTCATTTTAGAGGAAGAGGAAAACATGCCCTTTTATTTTACTTTTTTTCATTTGCAGAGGCAGATGTCCACCTAATTTCATGTATTATTGTTAGCTTTTATTCTGAAGATTGATTTATTTATTTTAGAGGGAGATTGAGAGAGGGGGGGAGAGAGGGAGTGTGTGTGAGTAGGAAGGGCAAGGGGAAAAGGAAAGAGAATATTCAGCAGACCTTGTGTTGAGCACAGAGCTGGAGGTGGGGCCCAATGTCAAGATCCTGGGATTATGACCTGAGCTGAAATCAAGAGTCAGACACTTAATTGTGCTACCCAGTTGTCCCTATTATTGCTTAGCTTTTTTTTTTTTTTTTTTTTAAGATTTTATTTATTTATTTGGCAGAGAAAGACACAGAAAGGGAACGGAAGCAGGGGGAGTGGGAGGGAGAGAAGCAGACTCCCCACTGAGTAGGGAGCCCAATGTGGGGCTCGATCCTAGGACCGTGGGATAATGACCTGAGCTGAAGGCAGGGGCTTAACAACTGAGCCACCCAGGCGCCCCTAATCCTTAGCTTTTAAAACTATCTTAAATGGGCTCATTTCTGACAGGTATACATGTTATCATGTTAAACTTTTTAAAAATAAACATAATTTATTTTGTGAACACCAGAACTGCATTGCCTTCAGAGCTTTTTTTTTTTTACACATACAGATTATCATACACTATTATTAGAGAGTTGTTTCTCTGAAAATGTGAAAGGTCCACTTAGCAAAAATCTTAATGACTGCCAGCAGAGGGAGAGAAGAATCTGTTTTAGAGATATCCCAATAGTATTCTAGGAGTATTCCAAGCATTTTACATTCACAAACAGTTTTTCTCTGTTACTCTTAGTATTTCTGAACTTTTGGGGAAAATAATTTCAAGTGAAGAGAATAACAGTGAGATGTAAGAATATGTTCTAGCCAAGGTATTAGAGGACAAAGTATCTCGATTAGCTCCTGTGGTAACAACATGAGACTGAATTAGGACAGGAAGCTGCTCCTGACACTAAAATGGAGAATAAGAGAGTGATGGTGTCATGTGAAGTGAAAGAAATGTTTGAATAACTGTCATTAACTCATGTACTTTCCACAAAAACTTTTGGACTAGATACTATATTTCCTTTTTTTCATAAGCAGGGGAATTGAGCCCCAGAACAATGAAGTTTCTTGCCAAAAGTTAGATGTCAATTACAAGTGAATTTGGGAATTTATTATTTCATTCCAAATCCTCTGATTTTTGTTTTCCCACATTATACTACTATATTGATCTTATGGTTGCAAAAATAGTATAATACAGTTTTAAAAGATAGGTAGAAATTAAAAATGGCAAAATCATTTGATATTCAGCCAATGAGGAGATTTTGTTAGAAAGCCTAAAATTGAGATTCAGAGCAAGACTATGCATTGGAAAAATCCCTTTGATGTCAACACTTGAAGGCTACAGAAAATCTGAAACCAAAAGAACCGATTTAACTATATTGAGAGGAGAAAGAGAATCTAAGCACAATTCCTCATCTGTTATAATAGGAACTCAACAGGTAGTTTTTAAAGACTAAATTGAGAAGCAGTCAATTTTTAGGGAAAAATACTGGTTTATAAAACCTATTTCTATATGGAAGTAACCAACAGAAATAATTAAAAATTATTTATATCCAGTCATTGACATTAAGGGGTTAGGGAGAGCTGAGCCTGAGAAACTGCTCTTTTTCTTTAAAAGACTGCCTATACAGTTTTAATTTTTATGTATGTAAACGTATTATTGTAAAAAAAAATTAAGATTTCATAAAACTCAGAGACAGAGATTTAATGAGATATACTTCCTTGCAAAAGATGGTTAGGACTTAGTAGCAGTACAGAATTACCACTTACATATAAAAGATACTACTAGTGAATGTGTAGTAACTTCAAGAGCCAGACTAGTTCAGTGCTAAACAGACTGCTACCTCTTTTGTAATAAATGTGTCTCTGACCTGTTAAAGTGGTTAGGCATAAGGGTGGTTGGTTTAATTGTATAGGACCCAGGATAAGCCATGACTGTACAATCAGTGATAAATCTTTAACTGGAGAAAATACTATCTCTTTGATTCTCAAAAAGTATCTCTTGAGATAGGGCTCTGTTGTGGCAAATAAAAAGTTACTTTTTTCTTTTCCTTTTTGGGGGCTGTGGGAGAGGAAGTTGGGTGTTGGTTGTACTGCTCCAACTCTAACCTCAGAATAAGCTCCATGCTAACACCTAGGATTTATTTTTTCCTTCATCAGATCATTATAGTATTTTTGGAGGAACTCAGAATAAGATTAACATGTGAATTTAAATAATTTCAAATAATCTTGAATAGTTAAGATTCTCATTTTAGTTAATGTACCCAATAAGAAATATAAACCTTTATAAAGTATGTATAAAACCTTTGAGGGATGCCTGGGTGGCTCATTTGATTAAGCATCTGCCTTCAGCTCCAGTCATGATCCCAGAGTCCTTGGATGGAGCCCTGCATCAGGCAGGGGAGCATGTTCTCCCTCTGTGTGCCATTCCTCTGTCTTGTTTTCACATGTATGTGCGCGCTCTCTCTCTCTCTCTCTCTCTCTCTCTCTCTCTCTCTCACTTTCTCTCCGACAAATGAACGAATAAAATCTAAAAAAGTAAAAAAAAAAAACCTTTGAAATTTAATAACAATAAACATGTGTAAGAACATTTTTAAAGTTTTTAGAATCTGGGGTGTCTAAGTGACTCAGTCTGTTAAGCATCCTTCTTTGCCTCAGGTCCTGATCCCCGGATCCTAGGATTAAGCCCCACGTTGGGTTCTGCTTGTTGGGAAGTCTGCTCCCTCTCCCTCTGCTTGCTGCTCCACCTGCTTGTACTCTGTCAAATAAATAACATCTTCAAAAACTAAATAAATAAAAAGGAAAGTTTTAAAATCTGACAACTCAGTTCCTTATCTTCACAAGTTATTTCTGAGGATGATTATTTAGGATTCTTTTGTTTTTTAAGATTTTATTTATTTATTTGGCAGATCACAAGTAGGCAGAGAGGCAGGCAGAGAGAGAGGAGGAAGCAGGCTCCCTACTGAGCAGAGAGCCTGATGCAGGGCTCCATCCCAGGACCCTGAGATCATGACTTGAGCCGAAGGCAGAGGCTTAACCCACTGAGCCACCCAAGCACCCCAATTATTTAGTATTCTTATTGAAGATAATAGACTCTAAGATATGTTGTTATATTTTAGAACTGCTAACAGGTAACTTAAGGGAGTAGGATTTATATGTTTATGTGTACGGTCAGTGAGATCTAAAACTTTGAAATTTTTAATATCAAGTTGTCTTGTGTCTTAATGTCTCTAAAAATTATTATTAATAGCTGTGTACGATCGAATGCGAGCAGATCAGAAGAAATTTGGTAAAGCATCATGGGCAGCAGCTGCAGAACGTATGGAAAAACTCCAATACGCGGTTTCTAAGGAGACTCTGCAGATGATGAGAGCGAAGGAGATCTGTTTGGAGCAGAGGAAACATGCACTAAAAGAAGAGGTAAAAAAAAAAATACACATAAAATTTTAAAAGATTTGTGATTTGTTTTTTTATCTTTGTACACGAGTAGCGTTTTTCTGACACTGCAGGCAGTTGTTAATTTTGCATTGTCTCCATGAGATGATAACAGGAGTTATCCTCCTAATAGAGGAGTTAGACATATGAGGTACTCTAACAGCATCACAGTGTGGTTGTAGGCTGCAGTACACTATTAAAACAAAAAGGAGGTTGACATTAGAATTTTCTTGTTGTTTTTAAATTTTTTTGTACTGTAAGGTTCAGTGCTTTATTAAGAAAATTTCAGCACCCAGAGAAATATAGAAAAATTTTAAGGCAGTAGAATTTTGTTAGAATTGGTTATATTATATTCAAACCCTTTCCTTTTGGAGCTTCCCATTTTATTCCTGCTGGAACAAAAAACAGGAAAGGTCTGCAGCAGAGGTCCAGTTTTCTTGACTACACTCATTAAAACCTCTTCATGAATACCCCTGCAGAAAGGAATAGTTTTAGAAGTCCTTGAGAAGATTGCTTATATTTAAAATGTATCTAAAATGATTTTTTAAAAATTAACCGCTTTTGGGTGTCTGGATAGCTCAGTGAGTTGATCATCAGGCTCTTGATTTTGACTGGTGGTCTCGTGGTCATGGGATCGAGCCCCACATTGAGTTCAGCATAAAGTCTGCATGGGATCCTCCCTCTCCCTCCCCGCACTGTCTCTCTCTCTCTCTCTCAAATAAATAAAATCTTAAAAAAAAAAAAAAAAACACCACCTAATTACTCTTTTTCATGGTCATCCTGTTCACCAGTGGTTTTAGTATTCTTACTCATACTGTCCAGTGCAACATGGAATATACCATTGATGCCCAGCTCTTGGTGAAAATATTAAAACCATTAGATGTATACTAGTTTTCATTACCTCCAGGCCATTATTTTTAAATGCTATTAAACATGTTATGTTTTATTATTAAGTTGGGCCAGAACAGATTGCTTTTTACGAGAGAGTACTCAAATATCTACATTGGTCTTTTGCTGATCGTTTTCTAAGTATGGGAAGCAACAAATCTCCATCTTGTTCAAGGGTCAAGTATAGTTTTAAAAGTGACTAAAGATTAAAGCTGGTGTTAAGGATGAACCTAGGAGGGTATTCTAGATTGTATATAGTGTGTAGTAAGACTTTATGGTTTAGGCATGACTATTCAGTTTTGTACCAAGAATTAAAACATATTTTAGGGTGCCTGGGTGGCTCAGTTGGTTGGGCATCTGTCTTTGGCTTGGGTCATATTCCCAGAGTCCTGGGATCGAGTCCTGCATTGGGCTCCCTGCCTGGCAGGAAGCCTGCTTCTTATCTCCCCTTGCTCCTGTTCTCTCTATCAAAAAAAAAATTTTTTTTTTTCAGAGATGAAAAATATTTTAATCATTATATAAATTTTGAATTATTTCCCATTATTTTCATTTGAGATAATTGATAATTTATTATAAGGCAATTTATTGCCTTATTTTATTAAGGAAGTTTTGAAACAATATGAAGTCATTTTCTTTGGCTGATACAGTATGCGTGAAGTATTTCTAAAACCAAACCACTTCATTTCCTCTTACTAGATCTTCTTAAATCTTCCTTTCTGTTAAAGCCACAGTTCTTCAAGATACTCCAGGCTCAAAACTTCAACTCTTCCCTTTCATTTGTATCTTTTTGCCTTTTAGAATTCTCCCCAACTGAAATGTCCCTACTCAGTTATTTATGAAACAAACATTTATTAAGTGGAGTGTTTTTTATTTTGGGGTTTTTTTTGGCCAACAATTTTAATGGGTGATGGGGATAAAGACATGATTAATACCCCTTGTCTCCCCATCTTCCCCCCCAACACTTTTTAAAGCCTAAATAAGCTGTAACTATAATGTTTAGAGTTCTTTGTGGTAGGGCAAGACATGTACAGTGTGGAAATAAGCTGTGAGATAAGCAGGTATCATTATATATAAAGGGGACCAATGCAGGAGCACTCAGCTGTGACCAGAGCATCCTAGGTGAAGAGAACAGTATGTTCCAGGAGCCCTAGCGGGCAGGGAGGAAGAGTCAGCCTTGTTACCTAGACCAGGAGTCATGAGAGATAAGTTGAAAAATTAAGCAAAATTTGGGGCTGTCCTTCTACCTCCTACCAAGGAGTTTGAATTTCACCCTAAAAGCAGTATGGAGTCACTATAATGTTTTCATCAAGGAGCAGCACAACCACATTTATTTTTATGAAATAATGACTCTGACCAGTTCATAGAGAATTGACTGGAGAGTCATTCTTAAATCTAGTCAGTTTCCTCACATGCTTTTCTAATTGTTTCATTGCTGATAGTAGAAAGCAAGGCATTTCTCAAAAATGACTGTAAATACCAGGAATGTAGACCCTTCACTCAGTAACAAAAAAGGTTTAAATTGAAGGCAGTAGGGAGTTGGGGAAAGTTTAATCTGTATTTATGTTTTGGAAATCTGAAATTGTTCCTTTAAAACCTACTCAGGTTTGCACAGCATTCCTGGGTAGTTAAGAACTGATTAAAGGCAAGTTGGTGATGGTCAGATCCAGACTGCACACGCCCGGGCTCCTGAGGGTACATGCATGGGTTGTGCCTTTGTTCAAATAGTACTCCAGTCATCTTGAAACAGCTGGTTAGAGGAGGCAAGAAGTGTGGCTTTTTATTGGACAAAGGAGAATGAACTGTTGAGGCATCTGACTTTGTTTTATTTTTAAAAAAGCAATTATACCTCAGAAAGATTGGAATAAAATAATTTGATTGATTAGATTTATTGTACACTTCCTTTTTATCCATGGTTTTGCTTTCCACAGTCAACCAAAGTCCTGAAGTAAATGATCCTCCTTCTGATATATTACCAGAAGATCAGTAGTAGCCAATGCTGCATCACAATGCCTCCATTTGCCTCACAGTTGAATGGTGAAGAGTGAGCACAGTACAAGAAGATATTTTGAGAGAGAGACCACATTCACATAACTTTTATTACAATATACTGCTGTAATTGTTTTATTTTATTGCTGTTAATCTCATACTGTGATCATTTGTAAATTATACTTCATGGTAGGTGTGTATGTATAGGAGAAACAGTATATATAGGTTTCAGTACTATCTGTGGTGTTAGGCATCCACTGGGGGTCTTGGAATGTAGCCCATATTATACTTTGTAGACCAGAGTGGTTTTTTAAAACCGCATTCCGCATTAAGACATGACTTGTGTACACCTGAAACTAATGTAACATTGCCAACTATACTTAAGTTAAAAAAAAATTTCACTATACAATTTTAAAAATTCACTAAACTCTGCTTCAATTAAAATATACCGTTCACTCATTTAAAGTATATAGGTTCAGTGCTGTTCAGTATACTAACAGAATTACGCGTGTCGCCACAAGCAACCTTAGAACATTTTCATCACCCTGGAAATAAACCTGACCCCATTAACAGTGATTCCCCATCTCCTCTCTAAACTTTCTTACCTGACCATTAATCTTTTATAAATCTGCTATATTTCATATAAATGGAAATATTTCATATAAACGGAATCATAAAATATATGTTGTTGTTGTTGTTTTTTTAACATTTATACTCAGCACAGTGCTTTCACAGTTCATCCCTGCTATAGCATGCATGAGTGTTTAGGTTAGGTTTTTGTAGAATGATACTGTATTCTATGATTAATACCACATTTTGTGCATCCTCCGTCAGTTGATGAACATTTGGGCTCTTTCTACTTTGGGAGGTATAATGAACAATGCTCCTGTAAACATTCATGCCCAGGGTTTTCATTTATCTTGGTATATATGTAAGAGCCAAACTGCTGTTTAATTTTTTGAGGAACTACCAGACTGTTTTCCTGAGCAGCTGTACATTTACATTCCCACAAGCCGTGTACAGCAGTTAAAATTTCTCCACATCGTTCATGTCATCATTAATACTTAAAATTTGTCTCTTTTAAATTATGGCGCGCTGGTGAGTTTGAAGTGGTTATCTCATTGGGGTTTTTGATTTGCATTTCCTTCATGGTATTAAGTATCTTTCCTTTTGCTTACTGGCCTCTTCTTTGGAGAAATGTATACTCAGATCTTGTACCCATTTTAAAATTGGGTTGTTTTTTTTTATTATTATTATTGCTAAGTTGAAAGAGTTCTTTATAAATACTAGGTAGAACTCTTGTGTGGGATACATGCTTTGAAAGTATTAGCTGCCATTCTGTGGATTGATCATATTGGTTTTTAGAACACTGGCTATATCTGAGAGTAGTGTACTGCAGTCTGTAGGGAAAAACAAATTGCCTCCTCTTCTTCACTATGTGAAGATTTTTTTAGTCCTTATTGACATTTTAAAAGTGCATATGCTTATCAACTCTTGTTTAAAAAACAGTATGAGGTAACTTACAATTATGGCTATAATTAGTCCTAGAAAGAAGCCTTTTGTTAATGATTTAAATTGTGATTTTACCCTTAGGTTTCATTTGCTACTAGTGTTAAAGGTAAAATTGTAACTTGTCATGTCCTAGAACTTTTTCACACTATATACGGCATCTCTTGGCAAGGATTTCAGTCCCACTTGTGATCCCACTTGTGTTCCTGATTAGCTCTCTCCCTTATATGACTAGGTATGTGAATTTCAAGTTCCAGAAGTTTTAGAACTTAAAATCCTAGCATTCTTGTTAGGTTTTTGTTTTTAAATCCTAGCATTTTATAGCCTGTGGAATAGAGTAGCATTTTCGTCTTCCTCACATGTACTAGCTTTGTTGTTCTAGCCAGCTGACACTGAGTTACAGGGTACCTAAAAGAACTGCTTGAGGGTAAGAATTCTGATTATTTGCTAATGTAAGAACATTGTTCTTACTGGAGTTGGTCTAGGGTGGTAGAAGAAGGGCTGGGCTAAAATGGGCCCCAAGAGTATGGGATGAGAATCTGTGGGGTCATTTTACCTGGGACCACCCCATTACCTTAATAGTCTGCTTCTTAATGTTGTGGACTGTGTTTGAATTCAAGGGTTTGGTAAACCTGTCAGTCATTCTTACCAGGTTAATGCTTGAGTGTATATAATGTACGTATTGTGTTTTATGTATATCTGTGATGTACTGTACCAGTTTTATTAGCATTAATTTAAGGTGACCACATTACTCATGAGAAACAGCAAATATGCATTATTAAGCCCATCCCAAAAAATGATTTCCCAGTGAAGGTTTTATAATACAGTACTACTCTATGATTTAAATTATGGGAAAACTTTGTTCTTTAAAAAAATGTCAGTATGTTATGTCTTGAGGTGTGTTTTTTTTTTTAAATAGAAAACTTCTTTCTGATGTGATAATATAAAATACTTTAAATTTTTAAATATTTAGTAATATTTGCCATGAGTGTAGTGATGAACTTGAAACACAACTTTCAGATGAACTCTGACAAATTTCACCTACCTAAGCAAAATTCTCTTTATCCTTTAAATTTCTTAACTTCTGTGGGGCACTTGGGTAGCACAGTCGGTTAAATGTCTGACTCTTGGTTTCAGCTCAGGTCATGGTTTCAGGGTCGTGAGATTGAGCCCTCCATGGGGCTCCATACTCAGTGCAGAGTCTGCCTGCTTAAGATTCTTTCTCCCTTTCCTTCTGCCCCTCCCAAACTACACACACACGAATGCATGCACTCTGTTTCTCAAGTAAATAAAGCTTTAAAAAAAAATTATTTAAATTTCTTTAAGAGTATGTACCATTCCTTTTAATATGTTTTCTTCTTAAATGTTCCTGGGTCTTTTACCCTTTTTAGGTCACAGACTCCTGCCCCATTAAGAATTTGAAAGGTAGGAGCCCTGTACTAAGATAAATATGCATGTACACACAGCTCTGCACACAAATTTTGTAGGTTCCTACATCATTTATACCTGAACCACTGATCCCAGATTGCCACTGATGTTGAAATTTTCCCATCAAACTCCTGAAAATATCAGTGTCTTTTTGACTTAATACCTTAGAAAGAACCCAGGGTAAGCTTAACTAGTTATATAGCTCCTTCACTCTATTCTTTGAATAGTATACTCCCTCCCCTCCAATCCATGTTCAAAAATAATAGCACAGTCTGGTTCTGCAAGTAAAGTTGGACTTTCAGATCTGTATTATTTACAGATTATGTTATATATTTTAAAACATTGAACAAGATGGGGCACCTGGGTGGCTCAGTGGGTTAAGGCCTCTGCCTTCGGCTCCGGTCTTGATCTCAGGGTCCTGGGATCAAGCCCCGCATCGGGCTCTCTGCTCAGCAGGGAACCTGCTTCCCCCTCTTTCTCTTTGCCTGCTGCTCTGCCTGCTTGTGATCTCTCTCTCCCTCTGTCAAATAAAAAAAAAAAAAATCTGAAAACATGGAGCAAGATGAGAATATGTAAAATCACAAATGGTTAGAGTAGCATATATGTTAGAAGTGTTATTAAAATAAGGATTATTAATGGAGTAAGAGGATTTTGTTTGTGGTTATTAATTGAAATAGGAGATACCAAATTAAGATGCTAGAATGAAACAAATTAGAAAATATAATCACGTCTCATTTAATGTTTGCTCTTATCTTCTGATTAACCATGTTCTCTGGTTAACTGGGAATTAACCAGGTAACTCTTTGGATGACAGTCCTTCTTGAAGGTTCTAAAAATATATCCGTGTCCTTTCTTGTCTTGGCAGAGAATTTACCCATCCTTTTTTTTTTTTTTTTTTTTTAAAGTACTCTTCATACCTAGCGTGTAGCCCAACGTCGGGCTTGAACTCACCACCCGTGAACTGAGATCAAGAGTCAGACATTTAACCAGTCGATTTGCCCAGGCACTCCCCACGTTTTTAAAAAACTTTCATTCCTTGAGGTCATCTTTATGAACATACATAAATAGCTAGAATATTGAGCTAGATATATAACAATCTTGAGGATACTTCCTTACAATCCATACTTTTGTCTTCTTTTTTTTTTTTTTTTTTTGATTTTTGCATTTATTTGTCTGAGAAAGAGAGAGAGCACAAACAGTGTGGGAGGCAGGCAGAGGCAAGAGGAGAAGGAGGCTTCCCACTGAGCAAGGAGTCTGATGCCGAACTCCATCTCAGGACCCTGGAATCATGATCTGAGTCAAAGGCAGACACTTAACTGACTGAGCCACCTAGGTGTCCTTTCTTGTCTTTCTCCTGAAAGCATATAGTTAAAGTATGATTAAGGTTATATTACCCCATGTCAGTTTTACATAAGTCATCAAGTATATATAGAACATTTATAGTATACCCTAGGGGACATAAGCTTAGGCTCTAGATGGTGCTATTCAATAGAAGTTCCTATGACAATGGAAATGTTTTATATTTGCACTTTCTTGTAGTATACCTACTAACCAGGTATCTGTTGAGCTCTTAATGTGATTTATGTGACAGGAGGAACAGAATCTTAATTTAATCTGTAAAAAATAGCCATCTGCATCTTATGGCTACTATATTAGAAAGAATAATGTAGATCATGATTCTGCAAACATTAACTTATGTAACCTTGGGTAAATTATAAATTTAAAATTGGGTAAATTGTAAATTATATAAAATATGATTAGTGTATACCTTTTAGGAAAGTTATGTTTCCACTGGCTAATGTATATAAAGCATTTAGCATAATGCCTGGCGTGCAGAGTAAGAGTGCAATAAATACTAGACATTATTAGGCAAGTATCAAGGAAGGGAATACAAAGATGGGAAAATTTAATTCCCATGCATAAGACAGTTGCATCTCAGATGGACCAAAAAGTTTCAACATAAGGAGCTTTGATGTGGTAGACACAGTCTGAACAGAGGGCAGCTGGGGTGCTTGTCCAGGCAGACAGGCTGCTCTTTTTAGTTTATTAATAAAGTGTTCTACTAGAGGGTGTTATGGTAAGTGAATTAAGTCAATCAGAGACAATTATCCTATGATCTCACTGATACGAGGAATTTGAGAAACAAGACAGAGGATTATAGGGGAAGGGGGGGGGGAAATGAAACAAAACAAAACCAGAGGGGTGCCTGGGTGGCTCAGTGGGTTAAGTCTCTGCCTTGGGCTCAGGTCATGGTCCCAGGGTCCTGGAATCGAGCCCCACATCGGGCTCTCTGCTTAGCCGGGAGCCTGCCTCCCCTTCTCTCTCTGCCTACTTGTGATCTCTGTCTGTCAAATAAATAAATAAAATATTTTTTTAAGAAAATGAAACCAGAGAGGGAGACAAACCATAAGAGACTATTAATCTCATGAAACAAACTGAAGGTTGCTGGAGAGGAGAGGGGGTGGGAGGGATGGGGTAACTGGGTGATGGACATTGGGGAGGGTATGTGCTGTGGTGAGTGCTGTGAACTGTGTAAGATTGATGAATCACAGACCTATATCCCTGAAACAAATAATAAATTATATATTAATAAAATGTTTAAAGTCTGTTCCATATCTGCATGCTAGAAATTTCAGAGTCTCCTAAGTACAAAAAGCTGGGATCCACTCTAAAAGTTTTAATTTATATTACTTATCAAATTCTGTTTTAGCCATCTAAATATATTTTGATATTGGTTACAAAAAAGTAAACAGAAAGTTTTAAATGTTTTAGGCCTATATTTAGTGCTTTATGTATTACCTCATTTAACTTTCAAGCATAACCCTTTATACTCCAAGCCTGTAAGCCACTGTCTGAAACCCCTGAGGCCAAATCAATCTATCTATCTATCTATCTATCTATCTATCTATCTATCTAAAAGATTTTTATATATTTGAGAGAGACATAGTGATAGAGCATGAGTGGGGCACCTGTTAGGGAGAAGTAGGCTTTCTGAATGTTGGCAGGACCCTGGGAACATGACCTGAGCCAAAGGCAGATGTTTAACCAACAGAACCATGCAGATGCCCCCAGATCTGTTTAGAATTCTAGCTTTTTCAGATTTTTTAGACAGTTAAGTTAGGATTTATAACTTTCAGACAAGTGTTAATATTCCAATTATGAAACATTCTTCTATTAAATGGAATAAATAGGGATTCACATCAGGTCAGATCGTATCTTCCTACAAAAGGATTGTGAGATTAGGTTTTGACATTAAAGAAATTATGGCTAGTTTCAGTTTTTTAAGATCTGAAATGTGGAATTCCAGATAATTCCTTCTGTTTATATGTATTCTCCATATTTGTGTAGCTGTTATTGGTGCCAACTGTATACTCAGGTTCAGCTGATACCATTTCTTATGAACTGTCTTTGCCACATAATAAAAGAACTAGGCTTGATTAAGAGCTTGCTGAACTTGTCTTTAATGTTATTTCTATTGTGCTATGTATGGTTTTCATGACAACTCTTTGACCCTTCACTTCATTTATTGCTAACTGCCATACTCTGTAACTCAGACGGCACCAGGTGCCCAGTGAATATTTCTTGAATGAATGACTCTGCCCACAGATACGCTGAAACCTTTATTTTCATAGCCCCTCACATGTCATAAAGTTTTTCTAGCACAGCAAGGTGAAAGGCAGCACAGGGGCATTAGTTTGTATAAATTGCTTTATGTCTGGTTTCATGATTTTCTGTAGTCAAAATAGGTACACAAGAAAACCATTTTTGTTAATGTGCCTGGTGGGAATGATCAGTGGGCTCAGTTGTACATGATGTACTTATGTGGATGTATGGATATTCATTGGTACTTAAGTTTTCTTGCCAGATTTACTATAAAACATTGTGCTTTGTTTCCTTTTCCATACTTATTAGAATGCTACTCCCTACTTTTGTCTAGTGGAAAGGCCTTTCTTGTAGGAATTGGGTCAGGCTCCAATGTTGCTAGTATTACTTGGGTCACAGTGGGAAGGCAGTTTGTTTTGGGGTCTTGATATCTTGATATCAGAAGTTTTGTTTATTCAGGGGGCGCCTGGGTAACTGAGTCAGTTGAGCATCTAACTTGTTTTTGGCTTGGGTTGTGATCTTTGGTTTTTGGGAACAAGCCGATTGTCAGTCTCACACTCAATGGGGAGTCAGCCTGGGATTCATTCTCTCTCTCTCTCTCTCTCTCTCTCTCTCTCTTCCCCTCAGCTCCTCCCCTGGTGCATGTGCTCTTGCCCTCTTGCATGCACAGGTGCACTCTCTCAAATCATAAATAGATCTTTTTCTTAAAAAAGTTTGTTTTGTTAGAAGGTAAACGTTGAGCTAAGTAAAATTTCAAGGTAACAAAGTTTTCATTGGCATTCAATTGTCTCCTTTGAGTGCTTAACCTACTTTCTAGGCTTCCTTCTTGCCAGGGAAACAGTGTCCTCAGGCATAAAAAAAGGTACCCTAACTGTGGCACCTACTTGCTCCATTGTCCAGAAATAGTACTCCTTTCACTCTGGATTCCTATTCCCTTAGTTCTGTGGCCGTCACCTGAAGTAGGTACCAGGAGAAAAATCAGTCTGGAAATTACAGATAATATAGGGACGAAATTTGGTGCAGCATCCCACATCTCTGCATGTCTTTCACTGAGGATTTTGCATCACTGTTAAAGTTTAAATAAACCTCAGAGGATAGTTTTGCTTTTCCAGGTTTCCCTGATTTGTATCTTATCCCTTTCTCTTTATCTTATCCTGTAAAAGTTCTCTCTCCTGAAGTCCTTACAAGCCTTTTACTTGCCCTGATGCCCACTGCTGCCCTATTGTTTGTTTTCTCAGAGGTTGGGATTCATCAGATCCTTAGTCTGCACTTCTGCCTTTGATGAGGTTTTGTCCTTTTTGAAACTCACCATGGCAGATCCACCTCTGGACTCCCTTGTTTTGAATAGAACTCCGTAAACCAGAAAGTTGGGGGTGAGGTCACTTCTGGTAAGGAAACAACCGGTCCTTTCTTGGTTTGGTATTTGATATTGGCCGACAGTGTAAAGGTATGTCAGCAGGGGGCTCCCAACTTTTTTCCTTACCCAAAGTAGTAGACAAGAGAGTCAGACTTAAGAGTGTGCAAGGGGAAGCCTTATTACAGTGTTACAGACATGGCACATACATGGTTCTTTCCAGCTAGAGAGAGCTAAAGATAGTAAAGATGGTACTAACAGCCCAGGTTTCTGTCCAAACATTGTCACTGGAACTGATCTCACGAGGAGGTTTTTATCTTAACTAATTATACTGAGGTTTTATCTTAACTAATTATAGTTCCCTAGGGAATAAAGCTTCTAACATTACATATTTCACTTGTTTGTATGCTGTGCTCACAGAAAGTTTGGTGCTGATAACAGAGGATTATGGATTCTGGAATTATAGTCTCCACAGCTGGGTAAGAGACCCAAGACATTATGCAAAGGGATGTTTATAATTTAAAGTGAGACTGGGAGTCTGAGGAAAGAAATCACATGTAGATTCCTATTTTATGACTTAGGACAAAAATAGCAGGATTTCATTTTGTCAGCTTTTTCTATAAGCCACTATAATGAAACCCTTTTGTGGTTCTATATTTATTGTTCGTCAATCATAAAATACTTCCTAATGCAATAGGATCTCTGGCTTATAAATTCATTAAATATTTATAATATTTTTATAACATTTATTAAATAACATTGTATTTAATTAACCAGATTATTTTTAAATGTATACCATCGGACATTTAGATCATAGCCCAACTGTTGCTTTGCAGGGATTTTTTTAAATTAATTTTTTTTTTTAATAAACATACAATGTATTTTTATCCCCAGGGGTACAGGTCTGTGAATCGCCAGGTTCACACATTTCACAACACTCCTCATAGCACATACCCTCCCCAATGTCCATATCCCCACCACCCTCTCCCGTCCCCCCTTCCCCCAGCAACCCTCAGTCTGTTTTTTGAGATTGAGTCTTTTATGGTTTGTCTCCTTCCCAGTCCCACCTTCTTTCATTTTTTCTTTTCCTAACCCCCAGCCCCCCCCCATTGCATCTCCACTTCTTCATATCAGGGAGATCATATGATAGTTGTCTTTCTCTGATTGACTTATTTCGCTAAGCATGATACCCTCTAGTTCCATCCACGTCGTCGCAAATGGCAAGATTTCATTTCTTTTGATGGCTGCATAGTATTCCATTGTGTATATATACCACAGCTTCTTTATCTGTTCATCTGTTGATGGACATCTAGGTTCTTCCCATGCTTTGCAGGGATTTTTTAAAAGATTTTATTTGAGAGAGAAAGAGCGCATATGCATGCTCACGACTTTGGGGGAGAGAGAGAAAGATTCTCTGCTGAGTGGAAAGCCTGACTTGGGGCTTACTCTTAGGACCCCAAGCCACCCAGGCACCCTATGTTGCTTTGCATTTTAAAAGGAACTTTAAATTACGTGCTTAAAAAAATACTCTGTTCTTCGGTAAGACTGTGTTGGGTATCTAGAATGTAAAGGAAAGACTGGACTCTTTTTTTTTTTTTTTTTTTGAAAGATTTTATTGATTTATTTGCGAGAGAGAGCACGACTGGGGAGGAGAGGATTAAAGCAGGCTCCCTGCTAAGCAAGGAGCCCAATGCAGGGCTTGATCCCAGGACTGAAGGTAGCGGCTTAACCAACTGAATCACACAGGTACCCCAAGAAAGGCTGGACTCTTGTTTAAAATGTACTCCATGTGCTAACATGTTTCACCAACCTCACCAGACTGAAAGGAATATTTTGCAGCAATAAGAACATCTTTGCTGGGGCGCCTGGGTGGCTCAGTGGGTTGAGCCGCTGCCTTCGGCTCAGGTCATGATCTCAGGGTCCTGGGATCGAGTCCCGCTTTGGGCTCTCTGCTCAGCAGGGAGCCTGCTTCCTCCTCTCTCTTTGCCTGCCTCTCTACCTACTTGTGATCGCTCTCTGTCAAATAAATAAATAAAATCTTAAAAAAAAAAAAAAAGAACATCTTTGCTGCCACAGCTGTCCTAAGAGTACCAGCCAAGTATCTCCTCAGTATTCTGGAAGCCGCAGATGACCCCTCACATGAGGTCACAAAACATTTCTCTCATTTTTCTCTGTTCCTCCTCTACCCCTTTGGTGGTTACTTACTGGGGTTCCAGTTGAGGCCAGGGCCTCCTCACCAATGCTGCTAGTTCACCCAAGGCACACTGGTACATGTGCCAGGGGTATCCTGGAGTTTCTAAGCATGAACCTTTCAACTGCCAAAGTAGTAGAACTATATTCTTAGAAGAAATGTTCTGGGAGGAATGCTTTACTCTCTCACATGCTTGTACTTCACAGAATCCTAAAAAGCCATTCTGTCAGCTCCTTCTTACTGTACCTTTCTCCATAGAGCCAAGAAGGAATCCATGGAAATAATGGGGTTAGGGACTAGCATCTGAAGCATACTTTGCTGAGAGTAATTTCCTTCTGATGCCTGGCAAAGTCTCTTCCTCCCTGTCTTTTCAGGACCAAAACCCAATCAACCAACCAAGCAAACCTCATGTAAGACCAACCACCACTTCATAAGACATGCTTAGAAATCTGAGTTGGATATAGGATCCTGAGTGCATTTACTTAAAGATATTAATAGTTACCATTATTAGTAGATTGCAGGGATTTCTAGAAAATCAGTTCTGTCATATTGTTTTCCTCACACCCACTTACCTTGCTCCCCACTCACCAGATTCCAGAGCCTAGCCAGGTTGTGGCCATGGAGCAAAACATAGTTCCACTGTGTAGGGAAACCAGACTTTTATCCTGTGGTTGTAACTATGCCAGTATGGCTTAATCTTATTCATTCATACATAATCTCATTCATATTTGGAAAAGAAAACTGAATATTCTAGCACATCCACTTTTGAAAGGAAAGGACACTTTTAATATTTATATCATAATAATTAAAATGATAGATTCTAAACATGAGCTGTAATACGAATTAATTTACTATACTTGCCTAGTTATTTCCAAAACTGTATTATGTTTTGATTATTAACTATCTTTCTATCTTTTAAAAAATCTTAGTTCTTGCCTTCAAGTTTTTTTCTTGGAACAGTTGATTCATGGATTTATGCCATATTACTAATATTCATTTCTAATCATAGCTTGATTTTTTTTTTTTCTTGTCCCCACCAGCTAGAAATATTTTTATTTTATTTTCACACAGATGCAGAGTTTGCAGGGTGGTACAGAAGCCATAGCACGATTGGATCAGTTAGAAGCTGATTATTATGATCTGCAACTTCAGTTGTATGAAGTACAGTTTGAAATCCTGAAGTGTGAAGAGTTATTATTGACAGCCCAACTAGAAAGCATCAAAAGACTTATATCGGGTATGGTATGCATTCAACCACATAAATCCAAAAAAAAATGGAATACATAGAGGAAAAATACACATACATACACACATATACACACACGTATATATGTCAGCTATGGTCCTTGAAACTGTTGAGACTAAAAAAATCCTAACATAAAACCTTTTAGAGGAACTTCTAAACTCAAGTCATTAACTATACTTAGCAATGTCATTATGTTATTACTATGCAAAATGCTCACTTTTGTTAGGTTGTTTTAGCCAGAAAAGTTTTGAGTTCTGGGGATGATACCTAACATTTATTGAGCGTCTAACTGCATGTCAGACACTGTTAAGCACTTCCTGCACACTACACACACACACACACACACACACACACACACCCTAGACGGTATTATTTTCCAGTAATCACTATTCTACAAAGAAGTTGAAGAGGTCATGACTTCAAGCCCTGTGCTGGGTATAGAGTTTACTAAAAGAAAAAAAAGATATACTAGGATCAAACTGAGTCTTAATGAACAACAACAACAACAAAGGATTGCCTGAGGTAACAGAGCCAATAAGTGGATTAGAACATTGTTCTCTCTGGCTCCATAGCCTATGCTCTTAGCCACTACCCCTTGTTGCTGTTTTGTTATAGAAAAGAGAGATGAAGTGGTTTACTATGACACTTACGAAAGCATGGAGGCCATGCTGGAGAAGGAAGAGATGGCAGCGTCTATGCACTTACAGAGAGAAGAGCTACAGAAACTTCAGCAGAAAGCACGCCAGCTGGAAGCAAGACGTGGTCGGGTGTCAGCCAAGAAAGCCTACCTCAGAAATAAAAAGGTATATAATAGGTATTTATTGAATAGACAGCCTTAATTGTAAATCTTGCTTTTAGGCATTACTTAATCCTTGACCCATATCTGATAATTCTAACCTGGTTTGTCACTAATAGTTGCATGTTTTAAAACTAAGTGAGAGTTACCTCTTCGCAACACTCAGGCCATTATATTAACAGTTTTGGTTTTCCGAGAGCAGCCCTGTTAATCACATTAGAACAGCCAGTGATGATGTCCTGTTTACCTATGGCACCCTGAACATGACTCTGCTGAATGGCATGACTGTAGGAGCCCATGTAATGCAATTCCTGGCTCATTATTAAGGAGGCCAGTGCTGTTCTTTAGTGAAATCTTGGTTCTGACCTCAGTCTTGAAGGAATTATATATATTAATCTAAATCTGAGGTAGGGGAGGTTACCCCCCAAGAACCTGCAGCCTCATCTCTGCTGCAACCCATCCCCTCACATGGAGTCAGGGGCTCTCAGTGGTCTTGTCCCTACCATCCTTATCCCCATCCCTCCAAGCCTGTCACCTGGAGTGGTAGGTCTGCAGGGGGAAGAAGTAATGACAAAAGATGGCTGGAAAGAGAGGAAACTAGAAACACTATATCCTAAAAAAAAAAAGATAATGAGATCAACTGTATGATACAAAAGATAAAAACCCACCTCTCCATGTAACATTGTTGTAATCCTTTTCTCTGTGTCAGCATGCCCACAGTCACAGGGTGCTTGGTTTATCTAATATCCTCAATAGAATTCCATACCCAAGGGTAGTTCTGACTGTATGTAAATCGTGTCCTGCCTCTCCTCTTGAAAAAACAAAGACTGGGTGTCTGCTAGGTCATGAGGACTTGAAGTCTATACTTTGTGCTTGTGCTTTTTAAGAAGAAGAATAGAAACAACATTATTCTTTATGCTTTTTTATCTTCTTTAATGATACGCCTAGTCAAATGAGAATAATCTTTTGCCTAAGTCAAGAAAGCTCTAGAAATCAAAAGCATTCTCATAGTTGGTGACAAACCCGGAGCTGAGCTGAGAGGACGTTGTCCATCTCCACTTACTTTGACTGTTCATATATTTCACTGCGCAATGTTAGTATTTCTTATAAGGTGCTATTTCAGATCCTGCTGGAGTTACTGGGTAGTGTGTATACAACATCCCACCTTTCTAAATCTGAAAAATAAAGGACTTGGGACCTATATTCTCATTTTGTAATCAAGGGAACTAAGGCTCCTGGTAGTTAAATAAATCACCCAGAGAAAAGCAGCTAGTTATGGTACAAAGGTAGGATTCTGTCTTAGGTCTGTGTGATTTCGAAACCTGAGTCGTTGTATCACTGTAGCATGTTACTTACATAATACTACCTTTGTTATTCCTCTGGAGACTGCCCTGAAGAATTTAATTTCAGGATCTGTACTTGTTAGGTAGTAGAGTCAACCCAGTATTAGTGAAAAAGACAGTACAGTTGCTTTACAATGTAGTTTACTGGCTTAAAAGGCCATTCATTGTATCACTTTATCAGTTAGAAGAGTGATCTTTTGGTATAGTTTTGAGAGTGTTGGAAACCAATGGCCATCTTTTTACTTGGAGGTCTTCTCTAGGAATACTGAGGGAAAATGAAGACATAGCATGGTATCATTAAATGTTACCAGTTGGTAGTGCATTATTTTGTAAAGAGGCATGTGTTTCCTAGTTTACACATATGTTTTTATTTTCATGTGATTAGAATAAGCATTCCTATATTTTCTTTGTCATTCTGACTTTTTATCTTTAAGGTCTTTTCACTCAGTCTCTGACCACAAGGTACAGACTTCATAATACTATTTAAACACTCCAGGCAAAATCATGTTCTTTAACCCATAAGAGTTTAGAATACAGACTTTCAGCCACGAGTTGTATGTACTTTCAGCCAAGAGTCTGTAAACTCAGACCAGTTTGAAGAGTATAATAAGACTTAGAATCTTTAGAGAAGTTAGTAGTTTTTTCAGTTCCTACTGATTTGGTTTCTGCTGCTTCAGTACTCCAGATGAGAAAAGACATGGCCTACTTGGTGCTTTGCCATGTAGGTGCATGTTAAGATTAAAAATTAAACCCAATAAAATAAACTCTGGTGTGGTGTTCCAAGTCTTCCAGGTTTCACTTATATTAAAACATATTTTATGTATTTATAGGAAATTTGTATTGCAAAACACAATGAAAAGTTCCAACAGCGCCTTCGGAGTGAAGATGAATATAGAACCCATCACACAGTACAACTAGTAAGTTTGAACTTGTGGAGACTTAGAAGAAAACTTTGATATTTACATATCTCAAAGTGAATAAGATTTATAGAGAATAAGAAAATGTGAGTAACTAGATGTTAGCATTAATTACATATATCTGTATATAGAAATGTATGTAGTTTAATATGTATGCATATACATACATATATTATTACTTAGAACAGTTTTAGACAAATTAAGTACATGAAGTAGACAGTTCCCATATATTTCCATACATGCCAGAGCTTCTTCTTCCAGCCAAAGAGTGTAGTACCTTTGTTAAATTCAGTGAATCAACACTGATACATCGTTATCACCCAAAGTACATAGTGTAAGTTCATTCTTGGTACTGTGTGTTCTGTTGGTTTTGACAAATATATAGTGGCATGAATCCACCATTGTAATGTCATATAGAACATTTTCACCACCCTGAGAATGTCCTATGTTCTATGTATTCATCCCCACCTCTCTTACATTCCTGGCAACCATTGATCTTTTTACTCTCTCCACAGTTTTGCCGTTTCTAGAATATCTAATTGGACCCATACAATATGTAGCCTTTTCAGATTGACATAACTTAGTAATATGCATTTAAGATTCCTCCATTTATTTTCTTTCTTTCTTTCTCTCCATGCATTTTCATGGCTTGATAGTTTATTTCTTTTTAAAAAGTGCTGGATGTACCACAGTTTATTTTCTGATTTACCTAACGAGACATGTTGGTTGCGCCCAAGTTTTGGCACTTATGAATAAAGTTGCTGTAAACATTCATACAGGTTTTTGTGTGCACATAAGTTTTCATATCTTAGGTAAATACCAAGGCGCACGATTGCTGGATCATAAGGTAAGAACTGACTTAATTTTGTATGATACTGTGAATTGTTTACCAGAGTGGCTGTAGCATTTTGCATTGCTACAAGCAATGAATAAGAGTTTCTATTGCTCCACATTCCTAACAGCGTTGGTATTTTAGCCATTCTAATTAGGAATGTGGTGGTATCTGATGAGTATTTAGTTTGCATTTCCCTGGTGGTGTATGATAATGAGCATCCTTTCATAATGCTTTCCTGTCATCTTTATACCTTCTTTGCTGAGGTTATGTACAGGTCTTTTCCTGTTTTTTTAATTGGGTTTTTTGTTTTCTTTTTATAGAGTTTTAAGAATTCTTTATTCTGGAGAACAGTCCTTTATTAGATAGGGTTTTTGCAAATATCTTCAAATTTGCGGCTTGTCTTTTCATTCTCTTGTCAGCATCTCTTGCAGAACAGAATATTTTTAATTTCAATGTTACTGAAGTCCAGCTCACCACTTCTTTCTTTCATGAGTTGTACTTTTGGTGCTGTTTCTAAAAAATTCTCTTCAAACTCAAGGTCATCTATATTTTCTCCTGTGTTATATTTTGGGAGCTTTATAGTTTATTTTACATTTAAGTTTGTGATCTGTGTTGAGTTAATGTATGTGAAGGGTTTAGGGTCTGTAGCTAAACTTCTTTTTAAATGCGAATGTCTAGTTGTTCCAACACCATTTCTTTAAGGAAAAAAAAAAAACCTGTCATTTCTCCTTTGGATTGTCTTGGCTCTTTTGTTAAAGATCAGTTCTATTATTTTTATCTAGGTCTTTTGCCTCTCCAAAGCTAGTCAGTAACCACAAAGTATGCAAATGAGATTTTGACTAGGATTACATCATGTTTATAGGTTAAATTTTGGAGTAATGGAGCACCTTTGGAGCACCTTGATACTGTGTTTTCCTATCTATAAACAGGGAATTAGCTCTCCATTTACTTCGATCCTTTTTATTTAATCTATTAATTTTATAGTTGGCCTCATATAGAGTTTATACATATTTTATTAGATTTGTTCCTAATTCTTTCTTTTCTGGGGTGGTAATGTAAATAGTTCTTAATATTAAACTTGATATGTTCATTGCTGGTACATTAGAAAACATTTGACTTTTATATGTCAACCTTGCAGCCAAGCTATAATCCGTTCATTAGTTCCAGTTTTCTTTTTCTGTTGGTTCTTTCAGGTTTTCTACAGGAACACTCTTGTCATCTGCAAATGAAGACAGGTTTTTTTCTTATATCCCAATCTATACACATTTTACTTATTCCTCTTTTTCCATTAGTTACAACTTCCAGTATGATACGAACTGAGAAGGAATGGTGAGAGGGGACATTCTGTCTTTTCCTGATCTTAACAAGAAAGCTTCTAGTTTCTTAGCCATTAACTACCATGCTTAGCTATAGGATTTCAGTAGATGTTCCTTATGAAGTTGAGGAACTTTTTATCATTTACTGAGCTCATTAGGTCACTTTTTAAAAATTGCATTAGAAATCTACTCCCAGCATTGCTATACCTCATGTCTGCATTGTATTATCCTCTCAGTCTTTTCAGACATATGTGTCCTAGATTACTCAACCACTGATTCTAAATTTCATTAAATAGTAGAAATGCTGACTGGACCATGTCACTATATATGCTCATGTAATTTTTGTCACCCTAAAGGCCAGATGGCTTAAATTTGTCTGCATTAATCTCTTAAGCTCATTTTGGCATATGTTAAAGTTGCCCCTTACTCTTGATTTTAAACATGTAAAAGTAGCCAAACTAAACTGTAAGATTCATCATTCTCCATGAAGCTAGAAATAGCAAAATTAATTCTTGCATTTTTATTTTGCATTGTGCTTTTCATAGATCAGAAGCTGCCTTGTAAAGGGTAGATAATGGGCCAGCGGAACAGGCAAATAAAATTCCTCTTATCGGGAGTGCATGGATGGCACAGACCTTCAGCATCTCCATCCGGCTCCCTGCTCAACGGGGATCCTGCTTCTCCCTCTCCAACTCCCCCTGCTTGTGTTCCCTCTCTCGCTCTCTCTCTCTCTCTCTCTCTCTCTGTCAAATAAATGAATAAAATCATTAAAAAAAAAAAAAAAAAGAATTCCTTCTATCAGCATCTGCACCTGTGCTCTCAGATTGCTGTTGAGATTCTTGCTTAGACATTGTTACTTATTTTATGAAGATTTTGGCTTTGGTGAAATGCCACTACTTTGGTAGATGTAGTAACTAATTTTTTTTAAGATTTTTGTTTATTTGACAGCACAGTCAAGGGGAGCAGCAGGCAGAGGAAATGGGAGAAGCAGGTTCACCATAGAGCAGGAAGCCCAGTACTCCTAGCAGACACTGTTAACAGAGCCACTCAAGTGCCCCTAATTATTTTTTTAGAATGAGTATTAAATCCTTTCTTCAAGAGTTTCTTAAGGCAAAGAAGAGTAAAAATGAGAAAACTGATACTTGAGGGGATCTCAAAATAGATGTCATCTGCCTTATAATTTCTGCCTAATATGAGCTTTGGGCGGAATGCTAAGTGTGGGAGAATGAGCCCACTAGCCATCTCCTTATCTTTAACATTCATAACTGTAGTAAATGGCAAGTTGGCTTACATGAAAATAAATCATTGTTTTACAAAGTTGTTTTTAAGCCACCTTTATTTAAACCACTTGGGTGGTTTAAAATGCACATTCCTAGATGTTAACGTTAGTGTCTCAAAAATTTCTTCTGGAAATCCTTGCAAATTAAATATTTAAGACTAAGGAAGTTTATTTTATTTTATTCATTTATTTGAGGGAGAGAGAGTGAGAGAGAACATAAGAAGGGAGAAAGTCAGAGAAGCAGACTCCCCATGGAGCTGGAAGCCTGATGAGGGAGGGACTCCATCCCTGGACTCAGAATCATGACCTGAGCTGAAGGCAGTCACTTAACCAACTGAACCACCCAGGCGCCCCGGAAGTTTATTTTAATATTTGATAGTAAACTCTCTGAAACAGAATAAAGAAAGTGTAAAGCTACTTACTCTTTTTTAAAGCTGAGAGACAGATTGAGTAAGAGAAGGAAATGGTGGTGGGGAAACAAGTCAGTTTCACTTCAAGAAAGTACATGCGGAATAATTTAAGCTGTAGTTTATGAAAACTGATCATAGGTTTTAAGATTATTTTGGTTACAATGTTTTTTTAAAAACCATTTCTTGGTAATTTTGGTTTTTTTTTAAAGATTTTATTTATTTATTTGACAGAGAAAGATCACAAGTAAGCAGAGAGGCAGGCGGGGGGGGGGGAGCAGGCTCCCCACTGAGTAGAGAATGCAACGTGGGGCTTGATCCTAGGACCCTGAGATCATAACCTGAGCTGAAGGCAGAAGCTTAACCCACTGAGCCACCCAGGCGCCCTGGCAGGTTTTTTTTTTAAATTGAGATGTAACATTGTGTAAATTTAAGATGTAGCATATTGAGTTGATAACATTCCTTTTGCAGTATGATTGCCATTGCTGAAATCTCTGTGGCATCACATAATTACAGTCCCTTGTTGTGTTGAACAGTTAAGGTGTAGTCACTTAGGTAATTTGGTGTTCATAATAGGTTTCTTTTTTCTAACAGAGGATATTTTAAAATTGAAGTGTAGTTACATTAGTTTGGGGTATACAACATACTGATAGGACAGTTCCATATATCATGCTGTCCTTTCCACAAGTACAGTACCCCCGTCACCACACAGCACTGTCACAGTACCACTGACTATATTCCCTGTGCTGTATCTTTTATCCCCATGAGTTAGTCATTCTGTAACTGGAAGCCGGTACCTTCCATTGCCCTCCACGCCCTTTTCCCACCTGCCCACCTCCCTCCCCTCTGGAAACCACAAGTTTGTTCTTTGTTGCTGATGGCTCTGTTTCTGCCTTTTTTGTTTGCTCGTTCATTTTGGTTTTTTTAAATGCCACATATAAGTGAAGTCATACAGTATTTGTCTGACTTACTTCATTTAGCATAATAACCCCTAGGTCCATCCATGTTGTTGCAAATGGCAAAATAATCATTCTTTTTATGGCTGAGTAATATTCAATTGTACATATCCATCTTCATCTACTCATCTTTCGATGGACACTTTGGTCACTTACATATTTTGGCTATTGTGAATAATGCTGTAACAAACATGGGGGTGCATATATCTTTTTTAATTACTGTTATCATAGTCTTTGGATAAATACCCATAAGTGGAATTACTGTATCATAGGAGATATATATATATATATTTTTAATTTTTTATTCATTATATGAGAGAGACAGAGAGAGCACAAGCAGGCGGAGAAGCAGGCAGGGGGAGAGGGAGAAGCAGGCTTCCTACTGAATAGGGAGCCCAACATGGGGCTCGATCCCAGGACCTGGACATCATGACCTGAGCTGAAGGCTGATGCTTCACCATCTGAGTCACCCAGGTGCCTCAGGATATTTATATTTTTTAGTTTCTTTGAGGAACCTTCATACTGTTGTCTACAGTGGCTGCACTACTTTACCCTCCCACCAACAGTGCACAAGGCTTCCTTTTGTCCATATCCTCACCATCCTCACCAACACTTGTTATTTCTTTTTTTTTTTTAAGATTTTATTTATTTATTTGTCAGAGTCAGAGGGAGAGAGAACGAGCAAGCACAGGCAGACAGAGGCAGGCAGAGGCAGAGGGAGAAGCCGGCTCCCTGCCGAGCAAGGAGCCCAATGTGGGACTTGATCCCAGGACCCTGGGATTATGGCCTGAGCTGAAGGCAGCCCCTTAACCAACTGAGCCACCCAGGCGTCCAACAATTGTTATTTCTTGTCTTATTTGTTCTAGCCGTTCTGACAGGTGTAAGGTGATATGTCATTGTAGTTTTGATTTGCATTTCCCCAATGAGTAGTGATATTGAGTGTTTTTTCATGAGTCTTTTGGCCATTTGCATATCTTTGGAAAAAATCCCATTTTTAGCAGTAAGTATTATTACTTAAAAACATGATGATGATGATGATGATGATTTTCTTTGGTATTGAGTTGTAGAAGTTCTTTATATGTTTTGGATTTTAACTCCTTACGGACATATCATTTGCAGGTATCTTCCATTCAGTAGGTTGCCTTTTCATTCTATTGATGGTTTCCTTCACTGTGCCAAAGTTTTTTATATTGGTATAGTCCCAGTATTTGATTTTTGCTTTGGTTTCCTTTGCCTGAGAGACCTATCTAAAAAAAAAAGTTACTAAGGCTGTTGTCCAAGAGCTGCCTGTGCTCTCTTCTGGGAGTTTTCCTCTTTTTTACCACCTCTACCTCAGGGTCCATTTCTCCCTTGGTACTTGACAACTAAACCTCTGGGTCTATTTAACATGCCTGTTCTTTGTCACCACCACTTACACATCCCTGCTGCTTTTCTAGGGCTTAATATAGGGCCTGGCTGACAGGTAATTGACAAGTGTCTGATGGAAGAATAGAATTTCTTTATCTTCAGCTGCTTTCCCCCTAACATATTACTCTCTTAGATGGTATTTTAACATGCTATCCTTCTTTATTTTCTGATCTTAAAAAGTTTCCTTGTCTTAATATTTTCTAATTCTGTCTTATCTATAAGCAAGGTGAGTTTCTTCCTGAATAATTGAGTATCTTGATATGTGTATAAATTTTGATTTTTTTTTTAAGATTTTATTCATTTATTTGACAGAGATCACAAGTAGTCAGAAAGGCAGGCGGGGGGTCGGGGGGGGGGGAGTAGGCTCCCTGGTGAGCAGAGAGCCCAATGCGAGGCTCGATCCCAGCACCCTGGGATCACGACCTAAGCCAAAGGTAGAGACCTTAACCCACTGAGCCATTCAGGCGCCCCTCGATTTTGATTTTAAAAAAGCATATTCTAAACTCCTTTTTTTTTTTACTGCTTCTTTAAAAATTCTTATTATAAGCAATTTTAAAATTAGTGGCTTGCAAAGATGCTTCTCAACCATTCTTACATTTTTAAAAACCTTACTGTGTTTATAAAAAGACATGTGATTTTATGAAAGATTAAAGCAATACAGAAAAAAATTATGAAGAAAAACCACTAAAATAGATTATCACAACTCCTCTTCCCGAGTTTATTTCATCTTAGAGTTAGGTTTCGTTGAGGTGCCATTTCATGAAGGTTTCATGGTTACCATACATTCTATGTTCTGGCATGTTTTTGGGGTGCTTGTTTCCTAAGAGACAATTTGTCTAGGTCATACTGTCATATTTTCTCTCTATTAAAATTGTATAGAGACTGTTACACTTTCTTGTAGCTTTGAATGTTGCAGTGTGAGGCCTGAGGTCTCCCTTCCTTCCACCCATCCTCCATGAGACTTGATTTTTCTGTTCAGATACTCATAAGTATTATGAGTTCTTGTTGGTTGTGGAAGTCTAGTAACTACCAGGTGATGATTGTAGGTGATGATTTCTGAAACCCTTTCACTTTCAGCCTGAAGATTGAAGTCACCTTTTGGATTTCAGTGTAATCATCCAAGACAAATGAAGCAGTAACTGTCAGTAGAAATGGTTCAGGAAAAAGCTGGTGGTGGGAAAGAAAAGACGTAATAGAGTAAGGGAATAATTGAAGATTGACTTTGAAAAGGACAAATGGAAGTAAGACAAGTTAGTGACACACTGGAGACCACTGTCCTCTTCACATGGAATTAACTGATCTTATAGGAGGTATCTCCAAGTTTTTAAAACAAAGCAGGAAATAAAGTCATAGCCTATTTGCAAAGCTTAAAATGCCTTTTCATTTAATACTTGTTCTGTGAAAATCAGATTTAATTAGATAACCTTTAGGTGATTCAGCAACATAAGGAATTTTTTTTTTAAATTTCAGTATCGTAAACAACAGTATTCTGTTTGTTTGAGGTATACAGTGTGATCGTTTAACAATTCTTTACATTACTCAGTACATATTATGATAAGTTTATTGTTGATTCCCATCACTTCTTTTACCCATTCCTCCCACCCACATCCACTCTGGCAACAATCTGTTTGTTCTCTATAGTTATGAATTTGTTCTTGGTTTGTCTCTCTCTCTTTTTTCCTTTGCTCATTTGTTTCTTAATTTCCACATGTGAGTGAAATCATATGGTATTTGTCTTTCTCTGGCTTACTTAACTTAGCATTATACTCCCTAGGTCCATCCATGTTGTTGCACATGTTTCATTATTTTTATGGCTGAGCAATATTCTGTTTTATATATGCCAAAGCTTCTTTATTCATTTCTCCATGGATGGGCACTTGGGCTGCTTCCATAATTTGGCTGTGGTAAATAATGCTGCAGTAAACATAGGGGGTGCATATATATTTCCCAATTAGTGTTTCCATAATCTTTAGGTAAACACCTAGTAGTGAAATTACTGGATCATAAGGTAATTCTGTTTTTAATTTTTTGAGGAGTCTCCATATACCATACAAACTGTTTTCCACAGTTACTACCAGTTAGCATTAACATAGGGAAACTTCTAAATTTCTCTGCAGGTGACTCCCACCTTCAAGGTGTGATATTAAACCAAATGATTCATGCATAATTCAAGAAATACTTTTTTTCCTAACTGCTGGTTATATTGGTATCTAAGTTATTGGCCAGGTGGTTGCTGATCTTATTTATTTTTATTTTTAAGGTAACTATTTGATTTTGCAGAATAGAGCAGCTACAAGTATTTTATACTTAAATTGTCTAAGCCAGAAACTCAAAATGGAACATTTTTTGGTCTAGAGAAGATTTGATTTTACTTTTCAGAGTAAACATCTTTAATTGTGGGTAAATGCAAAAAAAGAAATGGTATTGTTTTGTCAGCATATCACTGTGAATTTTAAAACTGTGATTTATGTTAAAAATTAGTAGTTTCATTCCATGAAACACTTTATTTAATGAATCATTCTTTGAGTTACCCATTTTACTTTTTTACTCATTGAGAGGTATCCCCCCCCCCCGTTAATAATAAAAATGAACAGGACATGTCATAATGAAATTACTATTAATTTTTTATCAGAAGAGAGAAAAATTACATGATGAAGAAGAAAGAAAAAGTGCTTGGGTTAGCCAGGAGAGACAGAGAACACTGGATAGACTTCGAACTTTTAAACAGGTAATAAAAGTATGATCAATTGATTGTTTTTCATTTTTTTTAAACAGCTATATATATATATATACTCCTATTGGAAGATAATGAGAAAAAACTTAATTTTTCTTTATAATTTAGAAAATGTAATTTTGGGGGGATGGGTTAATGGGGTGATGGACAATAAGGAGGACACTTGTTGTTATGAGCACTAAATATTATATGCAACTGATGAACCACAATTCTACCCTAAAAATGATAATACACTATTTGTTAACAAACTTGAATTTGAACAAAACCAAAAAAAGACAGTTACTTTAGGGGTTCCTGGGTGAGTAGGTTGGTTAAGTGTCTGACTCTTGATTTTCTCTCAGGTCATGATTTCAGGATTGAAAGATCAAGCTCCACGTCCATCTCTGCGCTTGGCAGGGTGTACTCCAGATTCTCCACCCCCTCTCTTCTCTCAAATAAACAATAACAAATAAAATATTTTTTAAAAATTAATGTGTGATTACAGGACTACCTTTCTCCCATTCATTAGTGTAGGTATTAAAGATTTATCATTTGAGAGGGAGAATGAGTGGGGGCAGGGGCAGAAGGAGAAGGAGAGAGAGTCTTCAGCAGTGAGCGTGGAGCCTGACACAGGGCTCGATTTCACAACCCTGAGATTATGACCTGAACTGAAACCAAGAGTTGGTCATGTAAGTGACTGTGCCACCCAAGCACCCCATACCTTTCTTCCATTTGTGTACAGCAACAGCAACCTCGTGGTATTGGCCTATCATTTCAGTAGTATGAAAGGATCATCACAGCCTTTGGCAAACCTGGATTTTTGTTGTTGTTTTATAAAATTAATTAGTTCACAACTGACTATCCATTTTAGGCATCAACTTGTTATTAATAGCACATACAGTAACCTATGGTAATAATCTATGGAAATGACCCTGGCAGAATTAGAGAGTGGATCAGCTTACATGAGAAGTAGTTTGGCAGTTCTCTTGCCAGGCTAATCCAGGATGCTGGATGCTAGTACACAGCGGCCAAACATTTCCTTGGAGCTGTGTTGAAGCTGAATGGTTCTAGTTATGTGAGTGCTCAGGAGTCTAACTTCCTATCTGTGCTGACAAGGATAAACCTTGTGTTAAGTAAATGTTGTTCACCAAATCCATTAATGCTAGGTTTTACTACAGTAAAAGATAGAACAAGAGTTCTGTATGTTAGTACTTAAAATTGTATTCCCTCTTCTTCCATCATAAAAATGTACATACTGTTTTGAGAGTTTTTTGAATACCAGGAAATGTTTTAAAAAATGAAAAATTAACGTTTTGAACTGTAAGCTTGTGAAAATACATGTAAGAAGCTAATAGTTTCATAGCTTTCTATATACCAATATCATTTATGTTTCGTATTTTTATCTTGCTATTTTGCCATTTAAATTACTAATTTCAGTCATTAAAAATCTTCAAATCCTCTAATAATTCTGAACAGTTGGCTTCTTAAGTGGGTAAGAGGGGATAGGGCCTTGATAAAGGAGTTGGTAAGCAAATAGGGCTCAGTGATAATTGTTGAAAGGTATTATGCTTTGGTATTCTAGTCTTCTGTTTAACTGTTTAAAAGCACTTTCCCTGAAAAATCACAAAAGCTCCAACATAACATTTTGCATCAGGAGAAAATAGCCATTTGTTCATAAATTGTTTTACTGTAATTTGACCAGTCATAACTTCTGATTTTTTAGAGGTACCCTGGCCAAGTCATACTTAAATCAACCAGATTGCGACTGGCTCATGCCAGAAGAAGAAGCACAGCCAGTCCTGTGCCCTGTGAAGACCAGTGTGACCCTCTGCCAGGAGCGCTCCAGCCAGAAGAGAAAAGTGAAAAGGTGGAGGAAGGAAGAGGGAAGCTTGGGTCATCACAGAAAACAGAAGCCCAAAGCCTCTCACAACTTGAAGATACTTCATTAGCACAACTTGAAGCCACTTCATTACCTCTCAGTGGTGTTACCTCTGAACTGCCGTCCACTGTATCTCTTCCAGTTTTGAATAATATTGACCTCGAACCAGGTTCTATTACCACAGCTCCACTCCCCCCACCTCTTCCCCCAACACCACCTCCCCCACCCCCGCCCCCCCCTCCCCCTCCACCACCCCCTTTGCCTGTTGCTAAGGACAGCTCCCTAGAGATACTGGAGAAAGGTCTGCCTAGAACAGAGGGGAATGAGAAGAGGATCCCAAAGTCTGCGAGTGCACCCTCAGCACATCTCTTTGACAGCAGCCAGCTGGTCAGTGCCAGGAAGAAGCTGAAAAAGACTGCTGAAGGTTTACAGAGGAGAAGAGGTAAGTTAAACAGACATGTTTATATTCATGTGTTGAATAAGTTAAGACATAATCAAAGGACATTATATTTCATAGCACCCTACAGAGCTTAAAACATTTTCTTTTTGGACATTATTTGATAGTAAAGAGGTTTGCAGAGTCACAGCTTGGCACAAATTCTCCCAGTCCGCATCAGCAAATGTGTACAGACACAGAAATGTGCACCTTCTTGAGCTCTTAGGGATGTTCTAAAAATATTTTGAAGTGATATTTGGTCTATCTGGTAATACATAGTAAGTGACTCCTTCTGTGTTAAAAAGAAAATCTGATTTTAAACCTAGGAAATAACAAGTAAGGTATTCACACCAGAAAATGTAAGCTAGCTGGGCAGGACTGTCACACTAGGATGACGTTGACAGGACCATGTAACATTTGGTCACAAATTTATTGAGGGCCTTGGTATACTCTTTGTATAAAAAAGCAAGGAAGGATGGGGAGTAGCATACATAATTTACTGCATGCCATATATGCCTTAATAAAACTGTTATAATCCTGGTCCATGGCTTTCATTGGGAGAACATTATATAAAATAATTTGTATATTAAATTTTAATCTGAGAGATCATACATTAAATATTTTTACCATAACTGGAGTAGAATTTTATATGTAAAACAGCTAAGTGGAAAAAACAGAAGTCACTGTAGTCCGGGCACCTGGTTGGCTCAGTCAGTAAAGCATGCAACTCTTGATCCTCAGGGGCATGAGTTCGAACCCCACATGGGGGATAGAGTTTATTTAATAATAATAATTTAAAAATCTCTTGAAAAAAATTTAAAAATCACCATAGTGAATCAAAACTTAGTTCTTTATTTTTTTTTTAAGATTTTATTTTATTTTTTTGACAGAGATCACAAGTAGGCAGAGAGGCAGGCAGAGAGAGAGAGAGAGAGGAGGAAGCAGGCTCCCTGCTGAGCAAAGAGCCCGATGTGGGACTCAGTCCCAGAACCCTGAGATCATGACCTGAGCCGAAGGCAGTGGCTTAACCCACTGAGCCACCCAGGTGCCCAAAACTTAGTTCTTTAAAATTATATTTGTAACTCAGATGTTGTCTGAATTTAGATTGAGCTGTTGCATTATGGAAATCCTTTGGGAGTCTCACCCATTGTATTCCCAAAGACCACCTTCCAGCTCCCAATCTGCTTGCTTCTCTTACATGGGAAATAATAGAGATAATAACTTGGAATTGGAATCTGGATGTTGTGGCTTTGTTTGTTTAAACAAGCACAATTGGGATCCCATCTGTTTCTGGGAAAGCTTCAGTCCACATTTCGTGGTCTGTGTTGTTTTCAGTGTCCTTGGCTAGCACAGTCCTAAAGTCTAGAGGTTTCTAATTGCACTGTAATTATGATCCTAACTGTAATTATTCTCTTTCATTTGTTAAGTGAGCTCACCCATGGATGAGGTGCTAGCTTCCTTGAAGCGTGGTAGTTTTCATCTGAAAAAGGTTGAACAGCGAACTCTGCCTCCTTTTCCTGATGAAGATGATAGTAATAATATCTTGGCACAAATCAGGAAAGGGGTAAAATTGAAGAAGGTACAGAAGGAAGTGCTGAGAGAATCCTTCACACTTCTGCCTGACACAGACCCTCTAACACGGAGCATCCATGAAGCTCTTAGAAGAATCAAAGAAGCGTCCCCTGAGTCAGAGGATGAAGAGGAAGCTTTGCCTTGCACAGATTGGGAAAATTAACAGGTAAATGGTCTTATATTCTTTTTGTAGCATTCAGTGATACAGCTTTTATATTAAATGGTGAAGTCTGTTCTATTTTATTCATGAGGTTTATTATTACACAGCTCAGTTATAGCATGGACCATAGATTTATGAACTTCAGGTTTTGTGTAGTTTCTGGGAACCTAAAATAAAATGCTTTCAAAGATACTGTTACATAAATGCTGTGTTTATATCCTGCTTGTTAAAAATTTCTACAGTAGGGGTGCCTGGGTGGCTTACTCGGTTAAATGGCTGCCTTTGGCCCAGTTCATGATCCCAGGACATTTTTGGTGGGGATGAGGTGGGAGGGTCCTCTGCTCAGTGGGAAGCCTGCTTCTCCCTCTGTTCTTTACCCTGCTTGTGCTGTCTTGTTCATTCACACACTCTCTCAAATAAATAAATAAAATCTTTTAAAATATAAAGAAATTAAAATTTCTACAGTATAGCTATAGCCCAAATAAAGAGGACAGTCTTATTCCAGTAAAGTGACAGTCTTACTTCTTGTTTTAAAAACAGAGAAGGCAGGTGGGACGCCTGGGTGGCTCAGTTGGTTGGGCGGCTGCCTTTGGCTCAGGTCATGATCCCAGCGTCCTGGGATCGAGTCCCACATCAGGCTCCTTGTTCAGCAGGGAGCCTGCTTCTCCCTCTGCCTCTGCCTGCCACTCTGTCTGCCTGTGCTCACTGGCTCTCTCTCTCTCTCTCTGACAAATAAATAAAATCTTAAAAAAAAAAAAAAAGAGAGAGAGAGAGAAGGCAGGATATTTGGATGGCTCAGTCGGTTATGCATCTGCCTTTGCCTCAGGTCATGATCCCAGCGTCCTGGGATTGAGCCCTGCATCAGGCTCCCCGCTCAGCAGAGCGCCTGCTTCTCCCTGTGCCTGCCGCTCTCCAGCCTGTGCTTTCTCTCTTTCTCTGACAAATAAATAAAAAACGTCTTTAAAATGAATGAATGAATGAATACATACATACATAAAAGGCCTTTTCTGACTAAAGTATTTCAGGTACAAATTATGTATATTGAATTTTGATGTCTTCTTAGCTGCCTACAAAGGAATTTTCTAAGATCAGTTTAGAAAAATTATTGCACTGTCTGATTATTTAGCTTTCTAAGCTTATAAAATGAAGATTTATCATTTTAAGACCTATCCTAGTTACTGCATGATGCAGATAAAATTGCAGCTAATACAGTAAATACCTAATAAGTGTATGCGTGTCTTATTGAGTACCCCTGTGGTACTGGTAACACATTTGGGGTTCTCTTAAAGTAATAGAATTTTGACTTGAACACATTTTAGTAAGCTAATTATATAGTTCTGTGGCACAAATTATGCTAAATATAGAGTCAGTAAAGATAGAATCTAACAGTAGTCTTAACTGAAATGTAACTTCTGCAAACTGTAATGCAAATATGCACATATATTCTTTTAAGTATCTTATGCTCTCTTGACTGACTGTGTTTCTGTGGGCTTTACAACATTCACCATGGGGCGGCAGGGGATTCATAGTCCTGGAAAGGAAGTAGGTGAAGGAATAATAAACTTAACTTGTTATCGAAGTGATTCTGAAATATGCCTGATCATAAGAACTACCTGGGAGCTTATTAAAAATGCACATTCTTGGCTTTCACTCCCATGGACTCATACTGAATAGATCTGATGTACATGCAGGCATACATCTGGATTTTGAAGACTTAATACAAAAAAAGGTAAATTATGTCATTAGTTTTTTAATATTACTAACATATTGAAAGATACTGTTTGGGATGTGTCGAATAAAATACTACCAAAAGCAATTTTACCTGCACCTTCTGGGCATGGCTCCATCAGGAAAATGTAGATGTTCTTCTGCTATGCTCCCATCCCTACCTCTCCCCATCAGTGTCTGCACTGATCAGTAGGCTTAACCAAAAAGGTCGTGAAAAATCGCATTCCCCTCGATAAGTGGTTGTATATTACCTTTTTTAGTGTGCTCCAGCCAGCATTCAATAGTAGCACCACTATCCTGCCTTGGGTATTGGGCTGTTAGTATCCCTCTATCCTCTATTTATAGAGGCCCTAAGTATCTACACTGTGCTTTGTAGAAGTCACACATCTACTCACTGTGTGACTATGTCTAGGAATTCAGGGTGTCTAACTGGGTATTATTTGTAGATTTTCTACCACTTCACAGTGCTACCTATCCCCTTGTCTCTTGCTTGGAGCTTCTCAGTGAGCTGCTCCTATGCCTAAAACTACCATTATAGGCACTGATTAGTTAACTGCACAGTTGGGCCTTTAAAAAATGAGTGTTTTCGGGGCGCCTGGGTGGCTCAGTAGGTTAAAACCTCTGCCTTCGGCTCAGGTCATGATCCCGGGTCCTGGGATCGAGCCCCGCATCGGGTTCTCTGCTCTGCAGGGAGCCTGCTTCCCTTTCTCTCTCTCTCTCTCTCTCTCTCTCTCTCTCTCTCTCTCTGCCTGCCTCTCTGCCTATTTGTGATCTCAGTCAAATTTTAAAAAAAAAAATTTGGGGGGGGGGAGAGTGTTTTTGTCTTTGGATTACAGCTGCTGCCCACAGTAGCCCAGGTGGGGTACATGGCCCATCATACCAGCCCATCATCTCCATTTGTTTTCACCCTTCCCACCAGATCCTGCCCAGCATGTAGATATGGCAACAGCATTTCATATGTTCAAGTGCTTGGGTGGTTATTTTTAGCTTTTGGCTACTAATTTACCCTTAGAGTCAATGTTAAGAATATATCCACAATGAATACCATTTTGAAAATTGCCCCCAATTTTTTTTTTTTGGCTGATTGATTATTACTTATGGCTGGTTTATATATTATAATGTTGAGAGAAACAGTGAAATACTCTCAGAAAACACATGAGCTCAGATATCTGCAAAATTGCTTAGGATAAAACTGTGTATCCTATACCAGAAGCAAACCATATTCTAGTTGCAATCCCCACCAATTTGAGCAGGCAATGATAAAGGAGCTATTTTCACTGCCTTGTATGGGGTCTTGGCAAATTGTTTATAAAGACTAAACTTTTAGATGCTCATCTACAGATGGCTAAAAGTCTGTAATTCGTATTTCCTGTTAAAAATCAGTTTCTTGAAGTTTTTAAATCATTAATTAGCTTTTCGGGAAAAAAATTTCTCAAAACTTCTTGAAATAAAAAGTGAATCTCCTGTTCTGCCTTGTACAGCTTGCTTTAAAACTCTTCTCAGTAGGGCACCCCGGTGGCTCAGTTAGTGAAGCCTCTGCCTTTGGCCCAGGTCATGATCTCAGGTTGGGGGTCTGTGGATTGAGCCCTGCGTCAGGCTCCCAGGGCTTGGTGGGAAGCCTGCTTCTCCCTTTCCCTCTGCTCCTTTACCCTGCTTGTGCATACTCTCCCTCTCTCAAATAAATAAAATCTTTCAAAAAAATAATAAAATTCATCTCAGCAATAGCTGTAGGTAATAGTGTCCTTGAAGGAAATTTCTATATAAGGAAATACAATTATATAGGCTTTATATTGAGTTTCTAATTAGTTTTCTGCAGGTTCTTCCTTTAAGAAGTAACTATAACACTGTCTGATAGGACTACAATACAATCCACAGATACAATGTAAATAGTTCTCATAGTCACATTGAAAAGGTAAAAGGAAACATGAAATTGACTTCAGTAATGCTTTATTTTATACAATGGATCCAAAAATAATATATTTCAACATGCTATCAATATAAAAAACTAATGCTGTAGTTTACTTTTTTTAACGAGTCTTCAAAATCCAGTTTGTATTTTACACTTTATACTAGTAGCACACCTCAATTTGGATGCTAAGTATTCAGTGGTTAAAGTTGAAATGTCCTACAGAACAGTAAAATGGTATTTAATGGAGACAATATTTTATACAGCTTCAGATTTTAATTTAAATCAAATTAAAAATTCATTTTCTCGTAGTACCACATTTCAAATGCTCCAAAGCCACATGTAGCTATAGTGTTAGATAATGCAGAACTCTAATAAAATAAGCTAGGACTTGATTTATGTGCGTGTTCCTTTTTATCTAACAAGGAACTTTTTCATGTAAGTGCTCCTGTGCTGTGTGTAAGCCATAGATCTCGAGCACAACTATGCTGAAACTTAGCTAAAACATCTCTTTGAAGATCGGTACTAAATCTGTCCTCCAAATACCATTATAACAAAAACTCACTTTCTAGTGAATTTTTGAAGTTTCATTTAATGCTTAATATACTGGCAGTTTATGAGGCTGATATTTTAGACTGTATTTGGTCCTTTTTATTGTATAGTTCTGACAAAGTGTTAGAGTAAAAGGAATAAAAGTGAATCTAACAACCTTTAAAGTGTTCAAAGTTGTATTCTAATTATTTTGTTTTTATTTTTATAGCTTTTACAAATGCATTTTTTTAAAAAACATGTTTCTTATATACTACCTTTACAAATGTAAGAAAAATCATGTCAGGTACGGCAAAAGTTGTGCAGGAACACATACGTGTTTACAACAACATGTTACATTTAACATGGCATATTTTTAAAAGACCACACTGGGGGCGCCTGGGTGGTTCAGTGGGTTAAAGCCTCTGCCTTCGGCTCAGGTCATGATCCCAGAGCTCTGGGATCGAGCCCCGCATTGGGCTCTCTGCTCAGCAGGGAACCTGCTTCCCTTCCTCTCTCTCTGTCTGCTTATGATCTCTTTCTGTCAAATAATAAATAAAATCTTTAAAAATAAAAAAAATAATAAAAGGCCACACTGTCTTTAATAAGTCAATATTTTTTAATACACTATTTTTTTTTATTTGTGAACAGGTGACTCAACAGAAAGAAAAAAACACCTACAGTTAAAGATCAAAGATTTGTTTTTGGAAAACAAAAGTTTAATGTGTGATTTCCCCAACTGGATTCCACAAGATGCAAAGTGTGTTGGCTCAGTGGTATGAAAAAAATGGAAGCACAATTGGCAAGTTACCACTTTTGCAGTCAGTCCAGTATTTGGTGGGTAACATGAGTTTTAGATGTGCAGTGCTCCCGATGCAATGAAGAAAAGGCCTTCCAGAGATGCCTGGTTTTTTAAGCACCTTCCCCTCCTGTCCACCCATGTTCATCTTTGTAGTGGCCAGTCAAGCTAGGGGTCGCTCCGAGTTGGAAAAACACTGGGTTGACAGAGATCTACTGTGAGCTGTGTCGGGACTGCTTTGAAATCCATCTTTAAGTGCACTGAATAGTCCTCTGCTTGAAAACACAGAGCTTCTTCTATATCAGCTTGTATAAATAGTGCGACACTCTGAAAAAGAAGTTTATCATGATAGCTATAGGACAGGAATTGGAAAGAATCAGATGGAAATGCACTGAAAATTTCCACATTACTCATCTCCAAAGGAGTTTTCATAAAGATGTTCAACATCTGAAAAGATACATAACCATGGAGATACACTTAATGTGTTTACCACAACATGATACATTAAACATGCATATTTTTAAAAGACCACATACTCACTTTGTAAGGTTTTGAAGTAAAAATTTCCATGCTTTTAAATAGCTCTTCATAATTGTGAATTTATAATAGTTTGAATTTCATGTGCAGCTTTGTTTATGAAAAGCAATACTTTGTAACTTGATAATTCAGATTATTTTTAGTCCTTTTGTTTGAACGATTGCTTGATTAGTGTAATTCAACGTGACTTTCCTATTGAGAATCAGAAATGAGGATTCAGTAATAGGGAGGCAGATCTCGTCTGTTTAACATGCACCATTTAAGTTTTTCTTTTTATGCTCCACAGTGAAGTGCACTCTACAGATATGCAGAAAGTAGACAGGCAGAAAAGCCTCCTTGGCTGGCATTTCACTATCTTCACATGTTTTGAGTGGAACTTGGGGAGAGGACCTTTGTTATTGTCAGTAGACCTTTTAAAACCTATGTATGTAGTTCTAGGTGCTGATTTTGCTATAAGGAGTCCTGAAGGACGCATTTATATGAATGGAGCCATTATGAATTCTCAGCAGGAGTGTTGTGGGCTTGAATGAAGGTAGATATGTTGGACCCAGTCTACAGTATTCTGTAAAGTGTAATTCTGCATCAGACAGATTTTGGCCTTTATATGAAGGGAGTTAAGTAAGGACTGATGTACCAAAAAGAACTTTTATTTCTTCTGAGTCATTTCTCTGTCCTAGACCCAGAAAGCAGTCCCGGAGTAAAAGCCCTCCAATGTATATGAATTGGTTTTTCAGAAGAGAGAAAAAAATGCTTACACCTTTGTCACTTTAAGATGTATTTCCTTTAAAATAATTATGGAGAAAAATTTCTGTTTATTGACGAGAGTAGGAACTTTTGCACAGTTTTTTTTCACAATACATTAGTTTTATTCTTATGTTATTCCTATATCTTGGAAGATTAAAATATATATCTAATGTAGAGACTCAATCTTTATCCCACAGTGAGAGAGGTGGATGAGGAATTTTCCTCATTTCCTTCAGTAAAACATTGAAGAGTGCTTTTCAACCAAAAGAATGATTGGTTTGATTAATATGATTTGGTGAAAAAAAAAATGTTTAAGCAAATTTACAAACCTTAAAAAAATCATGTATCAATTTTAAGCCTTTGGATGCATATGAATAAGTTTTTTCATTCACTGATATTTAGAAAAATACAGAACTTAACATTTTAAATTAACAGCAAAAGCACTAGAACTTTTATCTGTTAGGAATTTGCTCCCCAGTTACAGCTGGGATTCCATCAGAAGACAGGCTCGCTTACAAATGGATACTGTAATTTGTCTTCCAGAACCATGTTCTGCTAAGTCTCCAGTACTCTGGAGTGGGTACAGACCCTTGTGAATCCTTTAGGGGTGCATCTGAAACTCTGTGTACATCCCACTGTGGCACTTCATGAAGATTATCTCTCTTGAAAATGATGAGTAGGTTAAAGCAAAGCCTCGTTAACAACCAGCTCTGCTTATTCTCTGCTAAATAAACTTTCTCTACTACACCTATATTCCATCCTTAAGATTCAAATTCCTGCCTCCACAGAATTACAAGCTACTGCAGATCATCCACCTTGGGAGTTCTCACAATGTTTAAATTTCAGATATCTACAGTCCATTTGTCCAAGATGAGATTACCAGTTGAATCCTCAAGTTAATTTTTTTTTCCTCATGTTAATTTTAAAGCAGTTTTGGAACCCAGCGGTTTTGTAAGCATAATTCCCACCACCACCACCACCACCCCACCCTTAAAAAAAGCAGTGTCTTTGCCCTTAATATTAAATTTTAATATATTTAATTAGGATAGTATTTATAGATGACCACATGTTTTAAGTTCCAAACTTGCCCACATACTATTTCTATGGTTTAAAATATTTGAGAGTTTTATCTCAATGTATCCTTTCTGTCAAAAGAATCCACAAACAGCTGCTTGCTTGTGCTGAATCCCTTTAGAAGTCCGTTTACCAATCTAGTCCTCGACAGTAATATATTTTAAATAGGAAAACAGATAACTTGAGGATATTTTAAGGTTAAGGTTACTGCTCACTTGAATGCCATTTTTAAATTGTTCTCCCACTTAGTCACAGTGCTGTGTCTATAACCAGTGTGGTACTTTGAGGGAAGTTATTCCTAATCTCAGACTTGGGTGGTACTGTGATGTAGCTTTGTGACGAAACACCTGGCTAAAGAAGATTTTTTAAAGATGAGCAGTTACCTTCCTTACCTGATGTATGTCTATAGATTTTGAGTTTATGAGCGGCCTAAGAACAATCATTCACTAGTTGTCCTAGTTGTTCATTTTAACAAATTTAGATGCAATTGTAAATGATGTTGATCAGGTGTAGTAGTTAACACAGTGGGAATATGGGATTTTCCTCATTGTGTGAAACCACAGGGAATTTTCAGCACTTTGATTTACTCTGTAAAAATGGGGCAAAAATCCTTGTTTCTACAAAGCTGAACTGTACAGCAGTTTTTGGTAACATATGGCATGACCACTTTGCCATAAAATGTGTTAAATTCTGAGGCATACTTCGGCCATAGAAGGCACTAAGAATTAAAACTCCTATCAGTGGAACAAAAATGAACGGGCAGCATCCTCTGTTTGGAATGGGACCAGTGTACAGTTAACAAAAGTTAATTTTATACATTCCTTAAGATTCCATTTTTTAATTGCATTCATTGAATTTGTGTATAAATTTAAGAAAATGCCTAAGTCAGTTTAGTCTTAGCCTAAGGAAAGTTTTTTCTTCCACTAAATATAAGGTCTTGGGGTGGTCGGTGTTTTTGTTTTCTGTTGGTTTTTTTTAATAACCTTTATAATTTAATTATTATGCACATAATAATACCAGATACCAATCTGTCAAGTTCTATAGTAAGAGGTTCCTTAAAGGCCTTATCAGGGAGCTCAGATTGCATAACATTATTTCCAGGCTATTTGTAAGAAAGCATTTTGAACAGCTGTAAAAACATTTAAAAACTGTGGCAGATGCATTGTTAACTTGCAGCCGTTTGATAATAAGAGCAGAAACCTTAACAAGTTTTACCTAATTCTTGCACTGAATTTAAATGATAATATAAAGTTAAATGTGCATTTTAAGCAGATTTTATTTCACATTTCTAGCTTAGCATATGAGAAAAGCTATGCTTAGTGTTAGAGGACTGACAGGCAAGATATATTCCAGATGGAAGAGGTAAGAGAATGGAAGCACCTTACTGTTGAAGCATGTTGCGTTTAGTTAGTGCTGCTGAACAATTCAGTAGTTACTTCTGAACTTTGCTGCAACGTGCTCTTTAGTTAAAGCACATAGAGAGGGATCTCTGCCTAATTGCTTTGTAAATTGAAGCAATGGTGTTTTTTATTCTATAAATAGTCTAATTTAAAAGTTTTTCCTACAAAATGAGTTTATATTGCTGCCTAAGCTATCATGTATGTAAACAGAGGTTTTTTTTTTTTTTTAAGGGTGAGAAGAAATCGGGGTCCTGTGTGTGCGTGTGCACGCGCACATGTGGTGTGTTTGCCCATTGGGTTATTTGGAAGATATGTTCATTCTAAAATGTTCTGTTTTGCCCACAAGCATAAATGTACAGCTTAGTATTTGAGGGGTTTAATTGATTGAATTCAAATTTATAAGTGTTTCTCCCCTTCCCCACTTTTATTATGCCACTGTAAGGTGCATGTACAGAAAATACCTCGGAGGTTGACATATAATAAATACTTCATCAAGGCTATTTCACATTGAAACTCAAAGCAGTCATTTGTTTTGAGAGTTAAGGAAAAGTTTTTTGTTAGTTTTTTTAAAAATCATTTATAACTAAGGGTGGCTCAATTTGGGGGAATTAAGGGTGGAGAAGAAAGAAAGACAGTGGGAAGTGATTTGTAGATGTATACACAAAGATATGGGTGTTGGTTATAGAGGTGAATTTTAACAAGGGAAGTTTTGGGTTTTTTGGTTTTTTTTTAAAACTTGCATGTTCTATGGTTAACTATCCAAGAGTGTAACAAGTTATTCTAGCTTTTCCCAGTACTAATTATATTGGTTTTAAGAAGTCTTCATGATCACAAGATGGCATTTTCTCTTCAATTATGAACCCAGAGGGATAGACAATACCACCCAGACAGTGACTTCAACTTCTTTGACTTGGACAGAATCCCCACTGTCTCATTGAGTTTCTCGTACTGTATGTCTTGCCAAGTGTGAAACCACAATATATAGTTTGTGAAAAATTGAAGGCTACAGATAATTTTGCATGATTAAAGCCCATTAGGGCTACTGAAACTGACATGTTTTTTAGCCTTTCTGGTTAAATGAAAACTACAATGGCAAACCAATTCACCATTTACTAGCTTTGTGCAATATTATAATGGTAGAAGCAAAACACTAGCACATTGTGCTTGGCTTTTAAAGATGGCTTTACCACTGTACATTCAACGGAAGTGTGCACAGTGTATTGTAAATGCCAACTCTTGCAAATTTACAATACTTAAATATGCTCCATTAATATTCTAAAGTATTAAAAGTACAAAGAAAAAACTAAGCAGGCATTTATAGCAATACTCTGAAATCTCCAATAATTGTTTTGACTGTTGCCTTTTGCTCTTTAGTGCAACTTTTCTGCATTGTAATTATTGTATTGCTTTGTATTTTCATGTTTTTTACACTCATGACTTCAGAAGTAAGTACTTGTACAGCAAGTACTGCAATCACCTTCTCTTCTTGTACATGCAATGTAACAACATGCAGTTTTGGTGCTTAACAATATTCCTTTTTTTCTTTAATAAAAAGATATTTATTGAGTTAAACTTCATTTTGTTTGTTTAAAATAGCACTCGTGGTAGATATTGTCACTTCATTTCAAAGAGAAGGAGCACAGCAAGTTGTGAATTTGCTCTAACATGATGAACAGGCTTCAGAGACTCTTCTACCCCTGTACTTCGGCCTCTTCCTGACTGCTATTTATAATGAAGTAGTTTAACGGTTGCCGAATTTATGCTAATAAAAGCCTTATACATGTTGTCTGTGTAGCTATCCACATAGTTTGGCAGTGTTGACTTTCAAAATTTGGAAGGTCTTTAAATGCCTTTCATTTTAGCAAGCCATCTGTGACTATTTAAATTTGAGATTATTGGCTCTACACTTAAGCATAGGACTAGCTTAACCGGAACGCAGCGATACCCTTATCCAGTGCTGACTTGATACAGCTCCCAACATGCAAGAGGCATACATTTAAGGGCAGATCCCAGGTGCTGCTCAGTCCCCAAGTAAGAGCACCACCAGTTCCATCTCTCCTTGTGCAGTTCAAGTCACTTTTGCTCCCTGAGAGAACAGAATTTTTGTTTCTGATTTTTTATTACTGGGGCTATCTAGTTCTTACGTAAGAATGTTCACAGCCTGGTATTAAATGATTTCTTCCTTCCTTCCTTCCCTTCCTCCTTCCTTCCCCAAGCCATAATATATAAAATGATGGGCTGAACACAGTGGGATTTGATTCTTTGCCAGTTCCAGGATTCTGTATTAAGAAGTGAGACAGTTCTACCAAGGGAGAAGTTAATTCCATGTATTCCTTCTGCAAATAAATCTGAAACTAGCCAGAGGCTTTGATTACTGAATAGTTTTTCTACGAGAATATAGAGAATGGATTTAATAAGAGGAGATCTAGCCAAACTGGCACAGTATCTTCTCTGAATTAAACTTATGTCCATTAATACATCTCTCAACACAGTACTTGAGAAGAATCCTAGTACCTGGTGCATCCCTTATGAAGTCGGGTGTGGTTGGCTTAGGATAGCCTCCCTGGATAATCTCTCTGTTGGATTAGCCATCTTTACTAAGTCAGGTAAAAAACAAAAACATCTTCTGGATATCTAGGCCTGATAGAATTCCTCAGTCCTTCCATTTGTCATTCATGCTGGCCTTGCTAAATTCCATAAACTGGGTCAAAACCTCATCCAGGATGGATTCAACCTGAATTCTTTGCTACAGGGAGCTGTTTGGGAGACGTTTAGAATTCTTTGATGCAGAAATACAAACATTCCGGGGCACCTGAGTGGCCCAGTGGGTTAAAGCCTCTGCCTTTGGCTCAGGTCATGATCCCGGGGTCCTGGGATCGAGCCCCGCATCGGGCTCTCTGCTCGGCGGGGAGCCTGTTTCCTCCTCTCTCTCTGCTTGCCTCTCTGACTACTTGTGATCTCTGTCAAATAAATAAATAATTTAAAAAAATTTTTTTAAAATACCAACATTCCAGCACATTCTGACAGCTATTGATAGTGAAGTTTGATCTTTCCGAAACACACTGTCCCTCTGCCAAGTTACTACATTTGTACCCTTTCTCTAGAGACCCTACAACTTAGTTGCTCAACAGAAACTTTGTTCCTTACTGTTAGCATTTTCTCCAGATCTCTCTCCACTAATAATCATACCCATTCACAAGATCCTCTTGCTAACCAGTTGTGTGCTCTCTTATTTCTCTGAAGGTGGCAGTCTGTCAACTTCTTAACGTCTAACAGGGTGATGACCCATTCGTTCTCCCTGAGTTCTGTCCTCTAATCACAGCTCCCTCCTACTTCTTTCCCTCCTTGCCTCCCTCCATCCACTGTTGGCTGTTGCTGAGAATGGCTCCATAAAGCCAGGCCATTAAGCATCTTTCTGATCTCATGTTCATCCCTCTCACTAATTCCAGTGGCCAGGCTTCCAATACAGTCAATATGCTGCTAGACTTCCTGCCTCCACACTGGCTTAGGGACACCATGCACCAATATACAAGGCTTTCTTTGAGCAGGCTTTGGTCTCCATTCTAAGCCGTTAGCTCTGGTATCTCCATTTTACATGCTCATCTCATGCCTTTCCACCTGCACAGGTATCTGCCTAAAATGCTTCTCTTCTGTCAACACCATCTAAATTCCATCCACTGAGTGTTAATTTGGAAAGCATATGGGCAAACACGACCCTCCCTGTGTGTCAACATCCTTAGAACACTGCAAATAGGGGAATAAGAAAGTTACGATATAAGAGGATTTCTAGAATCTGATGGAACCTTCACGATTCTACAAATGTTACTAATCATTTGAGGCACAGAAAAAAATAAAGGGTTTGGGTATTAAATTGTCCACGGCATCTACTATGTTTGCAGCTTTGGCTTAACCCCTCCATCATTCCCCACAGCAATTTCAACTTCACTCTTAACCCTGTAAGGTCCAAGTGCTCAGCTTTAATATTAGACTGTCTTGAAAAGAGCTAGTTCTAGGCTATAACTAGACCCGAGTCTCCTGTGTTGAGATGTGGTAGAGAAACTCAGTAAAAAATTTCAAGAAGTTTAAAAACAAAGTATCCAAGACAACAAGATGTAAATTCAAATAAAGTCAGTTACAGACTGTAGTTATGGTTAGTCACAGGGCTCACAGGCAGTGTCGATGGAGGAAATTTGTTCCCTACTACACAGTTTTTGCAAGAGGAGTCATAGGAACATCTATACCCACACAATATGCCTACAGTTACCTGTTTCACTTCCAGTGATGTCTCCAAGCTGCACAAGTTGGGGGAGAAGCAGAGGGAGAAAGAATCCTCAAGCCGACTTCCCACTGAGCACAGCGCTCAACGCAGGGCTTGATCCCAGGACCCCGAGATCATGACCTGAGCTGAAATCAAGAGACAGACATTCAACTGAGTGAGCCATCCAGGCACCCCATCAACAATTTATTTCTTTTTAGATGCTTCTAGAGCAACAACATTCCCAGTAACGGGCCAACTCCCCCTGATCTGGAGGCCCTTTATGTAAGAGTAATACTAAATAATGCTTTAACAAAAAATAAGTAAATATATAAATAAATGCTTTAATCAAGTCATTGCAAGTCTATGAATATGGATTTTGAAGAAAAGCCTTAGCAGCAGTTAAGTCCACTGGCCAATTTCTGTTGGAACAGTTTACTACCAGAAACAGTTATCCCCAAGGGCGCTTGAATACCTTCCATCAATAGACATTTTGTGTATGTAATCAACGATGAAAGACTAGCAAACTAAAAAACCTTATGTTTTTGTAACCCTTTTTTAATGGAAAGGATGGAGTCTGGCAGGAATCAATCATATAGTTACTCCTAAAACTTCTTAGGAAAGACTCAGAATAATAAAACTTATCTCTAAATTTTTTTTTAATTTTGTGTATGTGGTACACTTAAGCCAGAAGAATAAATAAGCACCATTATGTGACTTAGGAGAAGAGTAAGATGACAAGAAGAAACTTACTGTAGCGAACGTGGGCATATTGTTAAATAATCTTATACAAAATTACATTTTAAAAAAGCCATACTATGTTTCCATGGTGGAAGTAGTCCAGTTGGCGACATCTAAACATGTTGTAGGCCAGAACCATGTTTTTCATGCTTAAAGACCAAAACCTGTGGGATTTTGGAGTAAAATTGCAAGTGTCTAGTAGTTCAGATCTGCTTAAAATTATTAGGTCTTCCATGTAGGCTAATTTGTGACCTACCTCTTTTCAGAAATAGGGTGGCCTACCTGGCAAGTATACAGGTCAATTGCACAGTTTTTGAAACTGTTAACTCTATTGCCTCTTCTGTTAGAACTTCCAAGGCTCATCATAAAGTACAACCAGAAGTTTACTGGGTCCCAGCACTTGCTGAAAAGTTTTCTAACGTCAACTATAAGTTTTTGTGATGTTCTCTAAGCTCTGGTAGGACATTATGTTGAATCATCAGAAGGCAACACCTAGACACAGTACCTTACCAACTCCAGCAATGCCTTCGCTACATTAGCTACAAGCTATGATGACTTCATACTTAGGCTTTCATGGATGTAGAAATAAATACCTATTTCTAAAAATTTCTGGACTTTCTCCATAACTCTCTTCCTGGTTAGTCTCACTCTTCCATGGATTCTAAATGATGTGTTACGATGATTCCCAGATGGGTTTTTTTTTGTTTTTTTTTTTTTGTTTTTTTTCTGGCCTGTTCCTCTTTTCAGAACTCTAGATCTGTATGTATTCAACTGCCTGATGGTCTCTTCATTTGGATGCCCCATGCATATCTCAAACATAACATGTCCAAAATGGTGCCCTGGACCCAGCCCATCAAAACCCAGATTTGTTCATCTTCCACAATCATCCTGTTCTGCAATTAGGAACCTCCAGATTCTCCTTGCTGCCTTTCTCCCCCCTCACCATCCACATCAAGTTCGTCGACAAGTCCTATGAAGCCTAGCTCCACTTTGTATCTGGATCCTTCCTTTGCTTTCTCTGTCCCTTACTACCCTTATCTCTTTAGTAGACAATCTTCAGCTCTCACCTAGATTACTGCACTGGCCTCCTAACTGATCCTTCCATGACATACTTGTCTCTTTTCAACTTACTCCCCACCCACAAAGTGATGAGATCACATCTCTCTCCTGTACAGAACCTTCCAGTTGCTTTCCATTGCACTTAGAATGAAATCTCAAGTCCTCTTACAGTCTGCCTACAAAGTTGGATGTGGTTTGACCCTTCCTACCAGCCCATGGCTTACTGAGCTCTAGCCACATGTATAATCTTTTAGGACCTATGTGAACTGTCCTCTTCCTGGAATTGTTCTCCCTCTCTTTTTTAGTATGACCAACTTATCTGTGTCCTCAAAGTTCTTAATGTTGAAGTCCTAACCCTCAGAATGTGGAGATAGGGTCTTTACAGCAATAGTCAAGTTAAAGTAAGGTCATTAGAGTGGGCCCTAATCCACTATGACTAGTATCTTTATAAGTGGGATAATTTAGACACAAATGTGCATAGAGGGAAGATAATGTGGAGAGACATACAGTAAAGATGGTCATCGGCAAGGTGATAAGAGAGGCTTGGACAGATGCTTCAATGTCCTCAGAAGGAACCAATCCCGCTGATGCCTTGATTTTGGACTTCTAGCATCCAGAGACTATGAGACAATAAATTTCTTTTGGTGAAGCCCCCTTGTCAGTAGTACTTTGTTACAGCAGTTCTAGGAAACGAATACATCGTCCTTCAGGTTTGCACTGGGGTGTTATCTCCTCATGAGGACTTCTCCCCCTTTCTTGAGTAGCTCCCACCTTATCCTCTATCAGAGTCGTGCTGATCAGATAATTCAGCACTCCCCCCTGTATCCGCAAGCACTCTTGCGGTTAGAAGAGCTCCGTAACCAGTTCTGACCAATGAAATGGAAGAAGCAGTAACAAGCATCACTTTCAGACTGACGCAGTGAAAAGTTCATAAAAATTCCTCCAATAGTTCTCTCTCCTAGTGGCAAACGAAGAAGTCTCATACACTACAAGGCAATGGAGCCGCCTCTTGAGACTGTGAAGACAAGGATTCCCTCTGTCACCACTTCCTTTCACCACTGTATCAGAGGTACTAACACTGCAGTTAGGCAGGAGAAAGAAAAGGTGAAGGATGGAAAGAAAGATAAAATGACATTGTTTGGCAGGTATGATGGTTATGTATGTAGAAAATCCAAAAATACCTATTGAACGAAGAGAGCTTTAGTAAGAATTGCTTGATAATATCCAGTATTTTAGTATCAACAGAATTTCTCTATACTAGTATCAAACAGGTAAAAATTAAATTTATAAAAGCTATCATTGTTTAAGAACGGAGAAGTCAAGGAAAAGCATGCAGTAGAAAACTGGGCGTGAGCCTTGAGTAGGCGATTAGTTCATAGAAGAGATTCAAATGGCTGATCCTGCACACAAAAGATGGTCTACCTCAATAGCAATAAGGAGAACACGACACCAAAGTAAGATACCAATGCATGCTCAAGAATGGTTAGCCATTTGAAAACTGACCATTTCCCATGTTCTCAAGAATTTAGAAAAGAACTTCCAGACAGTACTAGGGGTAGTATACCAGTTGTACAACTCTCTTGGAAGCTTGCCAGGCATCATTTACAAAAGTTGGATCTGTGCTCACCCTGTGACACGTGGCTAGAATATGCACTGTTCAGTCAGGAGACCTACACACGGATACTTAGAGCAACATTCTCTGTCATAGCCAACAACCAGAATAACCCAAATGTCCCTCTACAGATGAATGGACAGACTGTGGTATATTCCTCAAATGTGGTACTGGCACACAGGAAAGTGCTGGAGAACAGAAAAACTAATACAGCTATGCAAATCAGTTTGCATGAATCTCACGGACAAAGTTGAGCCACAAAAGACAAAAAGAATAATACATGATTCCAGTCATATTAAGTTTAAAAATGGGCAAAACTAAACTATAGTGTTCAGGGTATTTAGGTAATAAAACTAAAAAAAAAAACAAAAAAACAAAAAAAACAAACCCAAGTGATGATTGCCATAAAAATGATGTTCATGGTCATGTTTGTGTTCTCTGAGGCTCTGAAGCTTCTATTTCCTGACAAGGGTGTGGTTAGGTGGGGCTTATATTTATGTATTTTTCTGAGTTAAATTTCACAATAAAGTTTTTGTTGTTGTTTTTTTTTTTTAATGCTAAAATAGGGGATGCCTGGGTGGCTCAGTGGGTTAAGCCTCTGCCTTATGCTCAGGTCATGATCTCCGGGTCCTGGGATCAAGCCCAACGTGGGGCTCTCTGTTCAGCAGGGAGTCCGCTTGTCCCTCTCCAAGTCCCTTTGCCTCTGCCTCCCACTTGTACTTTCTCTCTCTCAAATAGATAAATAAAATCTTTAAAAAATAAAACCGCTAATGTAGAGTTCTTTTATTAGAATTCTAGAAATTGCTTTTAGAATTCAGTTGCCAAAAACTTTTCTCTGCAAAATAATTTGCATGCTTGCTCTACAAAACAATGAGAACCATATAATCTAACATTTCACTTTTTTTCATTAGTTGCCAGGAAATCAGAGCAAATTTAGTGCTCCAGTGGAAAAAACAACTCATCTCAAACTTCTGGTCTACACCATTCTCTGCTCCTTTTAATTTGCTTTGTGTGTCTGTATGTCTTTGTGTCTGTGTATGTGTGAAACTCTCCTTGGTGTTTTAATATTGTGAGTTTCCTTCTTGAGGAATTTGATGGGAAGAGTTTTAAAATGTTCATTAAATAAAAAGATGTTGCAGCATAGCATGGCATAGTGTTTAACAGCAAGGACTTGAGACATCTGATAGAGCTGTGTGGATTTGGGCAAATTACTTCTCTGTGCTTCAATTTGTTCATCTGTAAAATGGAGACAATGTCTACTTCTACGGTTGTTACATGGATGAAATAGAAGAGTGCCTGGCACATATGTAAATGTGAGCTATTATTATTCTCCCGAAAGATGATGCCAAAATTTCTCAGAAAGAACCACAAAGATTAGAGTAATTTAGAAGCAAGAACATCAGAGATTATAATAGATTGCTCCTGGACAACCTGAAAGGCAGTGATGATCATATGTATTTCCTTCATTAATAATTAGAACATAATTTCATTCACACATCAAAATGAAGATGCAATAGGCAACATTTATATTAACAATGAAAAAATACCTTACCTTCATGTTTACTTTTTTGTAGAAAGAATTGGGCACAAGTGAAAAACAGGATTTCTGTTTTCTGACATTCTGCAGAAATGCAATCCTAAAGAGTCAAAATATCCAAAAATATGAAGAATCCAACAAAGAACTTTCAGTTAAATATGATGGATTGAAACGTGCTTTTATTGCTACTCCCTCCTAAATCCCCAGCATGGAGGTAAAGGAATAAAGAGCAAAAGAGGAGAAAGTTATGGACAAGAAATGTCAGTGTCTGCAAGATGCACAGGAAGTAATGATTTAACAGTGGAGGGAGCTGACCTGCGAGTCTGCGGCGAGTACTGACAAGTGTGCCAAGTGCTGAGGGGCCTGGCTTCTGGAGGCGCTGTGTTCCCTGCGAGGAGGGGATGAGGTATAAGGGTGCAAAGGAGAGTGGTGAGAAGTCTCCCAACAGAAACAACAGATTCCCCAACTCCCTGGCCCACCCTTTCCCACTCCAAGACACAAGACATTCATTCTCTGGAATATACAAGCCAGAGAAGATACGGACTCTAAGAGCAGGTACAGGAGGAGGCCAAGGGGAATGGTGAACACTGTAGGGTTAAGTTACAATCTGTCTTCACAGCCCCAAGACCCCGGGCTGTTTTTTCCTGCCTGATTCAGAGATGGGCCTGGGCTGGCATCTACACCTCTCAGAGGACTCTGAAAGATCCCTCTCTGGAGAAACTAAATGGCTGTAGAGAAAAGACCATGCCATGCTGGTACCACATGTGGGGAAGAGTGGAGAGTTACCAAATGACAAAGCTGGCCTCCCAACCCAATCAATGCATCCCAAAGCGACCAGCCAGCCAGCCTCTTTCCATTCATCGTCCTCAGAGCCCCCAGGGTTTCACTATAAGATGTGAACAGGCAAGGGGCGCCTGGGTGGCTCAGTGGTTTGGGCTGCTGCCTTTGTCTCGGGTCAAGATCTCAGGGTCCTGGGATCGAGCCCCGCATCAGGCTCCCTGCTCCGCAGGAAGCCTGCTTCCCTCTCTCTCTCTCTCTGCCTGCCTCTCTGCCTACTTGTGATCTCCGTCTTTCAAATAAATAAATAAAATCTTTAAAAAAAAAAAATGTGAACAGGCTGCTTAGAATCACAATGAAGTCTCTACACAATGAAGACCAAAAAACAAAAAAAAACTAAAGAAGATAATTCTTGGAAAACAGACAAGAGATTAGGAGGAAATTTTACTTCTAATGGGAAAAAAGAAAGTGAAGTACTGCATCTATAAAACAAGAATGTATCACAATAAAAATATTGAGAGCAGCAAATGACACTTAAAAACAAAAAGCATGACAGCTGACATTACAAATCCAATACAAGGTTTACAGGGTAGAGGCTAGGAACACTTTGAGTCAACGAAAAGGCTAAGGAGACGAGCAATAGAAAATATAATTAGAGGATTAATTCGGCTAATCTAATATCTGATTGATGCTGGGAGAAGAAAAGTAGAGAGGAGCAAATTATTTAAAAAACAATTCAAGAAACTTACTCCTTCGTTTACTACAATTTGAGCTGGGTTTTCTTTCATGTGCAAGAGAAGGATTCTCAGATGGTCCCCTGAGGAGTGTGTCAGCCCAGATGAGGACTCCGAAATACTCCTGGCATGGGTGACATGGAGGGTACTGGTGAGCGCAGAGAGAGCCATTCTGGTGAAGCCGGTGGGGCTGAAGCTGGCGTGGAGAAGTCTGAAGGGCAAACGGAAAGTTAGGAAGTGGAGCTAATTCGTGAGTACACAATTTTTTCAGTTTCTCAGTGGAAAAGAAGAAATCAATAGCTCTGAGGATTAAAGGTGAACATCTTTAAAGGTAAGAGACCCTGGGGGTGCCTGGGAGGCTCAGTCAGTTGGGCCTCTGACTCTTGGTTTTGATTCAGGTCATTTTCTCAGGGATGTGAGTTTGAGCCCCGGTGTGAAGCATGCTTGAGACTCATTCTCTCCCTCCCCCCTCCCCCTGTCGGAAAGAGAGAGTGAAAGAAAAAAAGAAAGGCGGGGCGTGCCTGCGTGGCTCAGTGGGTTAAAGCCTCTGCCTTCGGCTCAGGTCATGATCCCAAGGTCCTGGGATCGAGTTCCATGTCGGGCTCTCTGCTCAGCAGGGAGCCTGCCCCTTCCTCTCTCTCTGCCTGCTTCTCTGCCTACTTGTGATCTGTCTATGTTTATAAAAATCTATAAAAAAAAAAAAAAAGAAAAAGAGAAAGGTACAGATATACTGGAGCATGCTGGTACGCTAATTTTAAAAACAGTGAATAAATGGGGCTTCCCGGTGGCTCAGTTGGTTAAGTATCTCTCGATCACAGCTCAAGTTGTGATCTCAGGGTCCTGAGTTAAAGCGCTGTGTTGGGCCTTATGCTGGGTGTGGAGACGACTTTAGAAAAAAAAAAAGAGGTTAAAAACTAGTAAATAAAAAATAAAAGTGACTTGAACAAGCAGCCTACCCCTGTCCTTATGTAAGCAAAAGACTACCTTTCTAACAAGTAAAGAGAAAATGGAGGAGAAAGTAAATTATCCAGTTCAGGTGCCCCAAATACCTTTGACCTCAATGATGGGAATGATTTCAAATCAAAGGATTAGAGGAAGTGAGGCAGAGAATATTCTTTCAAGGACTCACCTCAATTCTGCATAGTTACTTAATGCATGCAAAAAACGCAATAGATCTATTCTGGTCATTACTGAGTTTTCTAGAAAATGCTTCCATTCTCCCACAGTGTTTTCAGTGATTTCTTGCATCACTCTTACAGTGATGTGCATAGGACACATTTAAGGTAAGGTCAGTTACTTTCATTATCCACCTGCTCAACAAGTCATTTTGTCATCTAGCAGGATTTACTCGTGCTGATGATAGGCCCGTGTGGACGTGCAGGTGTCTGCAACGTGAGTTTGCGAAGATCAAGTCTCTGCCGGGGCAGTGCTCAGGGGTGGGAGGTGTTGGACCCTGGCGTGGCTCATCCACGCTGCCCACCACATCTGAGACACACCAGGTTTTTGCTGCAGTCACAACACAGCACGACTACCCAGCAAGACAGGGTGGCCCGGCAAATAATACCGTTGGGCAGGGCAGGCCTCACGGCCATCGACAACCCTGGGAAGTGTACAGTGTGGTCATCTGGAGGCCCCTCAGGGAGGCCGGGAATGCCGATGCAGCAGCTCCCACTTAAGGGCATTCTCTCTAGCGACCTGAAGTCTTCTTCCTGCAGTTTCTATCCCAGCCATTCTGCCACTTCTATTCTGGGGAATCTGTGTGAAGAACAAAACATGTCACCAGCACAGCAAGCGACCCAAAGGGCAAGGGCACTGCCAGGATCGCACCGGGACTCTCAGCCACCCATTCCCCACTGCTGTCCAGGCACTGGCGCGTAGGATGCAAGAGGAGAAGGCTGGGGATGCTCAGGCCTGGGCCTGCCAAACTGGAGTATCCAACTAGAGCCGTGCCAGACTGCTCGTGGAGCTTCCAGAAAGGTCTAATCGACTCCCTCCCACCCAGACTGCTTCAGTGAAGAATCTGATTCAACTTCAAGGATCTTTAGAGGAAAAAGTGAAACAAGATGAAACCAGAGAGGGACAAGCCTTAAAAGTCTCTTAATCTTAGGAAACAAACTGAGAGCTGCTGGAGGGGAGGGTGTGGGGGGATGGGGTGACTGGGCGAAGCACACTGGGGAGGGCATGTGTTGTAGTGAGCACTCGGTGTTATGTAAGGCTGACGAATCACAGACCTGTACCCCTGAAACAAATAATATTTTATATGTTAACTAAAAAGAATCTAAAAATTAATTAAAATCAATTTAATTACCTTCCAAAAAAATAATCTGCTGTTGTGATGAATGTTCTCTCTGTATAAAATATCGGCTATTTCAATAGCCATCAAGGGAAAATATATGAAGAATAAAAGGGCAATAATGACCAAGACTCATTTCCTAGTCACAGACAATGTTCCTACCCAAGTAACAATTTTATTTTACTTTTATAAATGCAAATAAGAATGGAAATTTAACACGGTCATTTCCACCATGGAACAGGCTTTTGTCATTGCTGCCAAGTTCTGCAATAATCATAAATGCCTCTCATTCATTCCCAAGCGGAGGTCTGAGCCTCACATTTCCTCACATTAGGTCAGAACCAACATTCTGCCGCCTTTCTTTCAGCCACAATCCAACCATTTTACAGCTTTCATTTTTTTAAACAGTGCAGCAAGCTACGTGCTTGGGTTTAGGACCTCGCTTTTGACTGCCAGAGATCTCGAGCTGCACTTTCTCAGCGAGTCATGAGCCGGCATAATACAAAGCCAAGAGAACTTGGAAGACAGTGACTGTTAGCCCTGCTCTAGCTGTGTTAGCTTGTAGCCGTCACTTACCTTCTCTGGACCAAATTTCCTCCTCCAGGAAGTCAGTCGGGACAATCTCTGAGGTTCTTCATGCATCTCACATCCTGTGATTCTATTAGTAGAGCAACTAAAATAGGTTGCTCCCAGTGGCCTATAAAGGAAGAATGTGGCCTAGAGCTTTCTAGTTTCAAAAAAAGTAGAATGGAATCTCCCCCACATGGACACACACCACTTTAGGCAGAGGGAGGGAAAGCTGGTCTTAAGATGCCTGGCATGCTAAAAAGTACTGCTTTTAGCAGTACAGGAGACTGCTGACCACCAGGCCCTTGCCTTTGTCTACTGAGCTAGCTTCTCTCAGGAATCCACAAAAAGCTGGAGAAACAGAGTTGAGCAAGTCTCAGCCAGCCTAGGACCCTGCTCAGTCCCCAAGGCAGTCCTTTTTATGAGGCTTACCTGAAACCAGAAGATAAAAATTTTCCCTACAAATTCATATCTGCTGCCCAGAAATTAAAGGGTTTTCCAGAATGCTTTAAGATTTGTTTTAGCCCTTTTTTTGTATCATAGCTGCACAAAACGTATCTGTTGCCCATTATGTATTTTCTTCAAGCCTCAAGAGCTTACAAAGGATTTTCCCTAGCACCTGTGAGAAGTGATTTACACAGAAGTTCCGTCCATTTAAAGTGTACAAGTGGATGAATGTTGGCATTTGCATGTACCCATGAAACTAATATCACAGTCAAAACATAACATATCCTTCACCACCAAAAGAGCCCCTGTACCCTTCCACAATCCTCCGACAACAACTGAAATGCTTTTTGTCACTGCAATAGTTTGCATTCTCTAGAATTTTACGTAAATGAAATCATACACCACTACCCTTATGTCTGGCTTCTTTCATTCAGCATAATGAGGTTCATTCATGTCGCACATATCAGTAGCTTGTTCCTCTTTATTGCTAAGTAGTCATTGACTGTATGGATATACTATATCTGGTTCATTTGTTCATCTGTTAATAGGCATTTAGGTTATTTCCAGTTTGGGGCTATTGTGAGTAAATATTCATGTGCAAGTTCAGCAAAGGAAGTTATCAACAACATGAAAAGGGAACCTACTGAATGAGAGAAGATATTTGCAAATTACATATCTGATGAAGGATTAATAACCCCCCAAATATTAAGAACTTATACAACTCAGCGCCAAAAAAACCCCCAAATAATTCAATTAAAAAAGGGCAAAGGACCCGAAAAGACATTTTTCTAGAGAAGATATATAGATGCCTAACAGGCACATGAAAAAAACACTCAACATCAGTGATTATCAGGGAGATCCAAATGAAAACCACAAGAAGGTACCACTTCACACTTGTCAGAATGGATATAATAAAAAACAAGAAACAGTAAGTGGTGGCAAGGACGAGGAGAAAAAGAACCCCTGTGCACTATTGGTGAGAATGTAAGTTGGTGTAGCCACGATGGAAAATAGTACAGAGGCTCCTCAAGAAATTAAAAATAGAAATACCATATGATCCAGCAAGTCCATTATGAAGTATTCATGCAAAGAACACAACACGAATTTGAAAAGCTATATAGACCCTATGATTATTTCAACATTATTTACAGACCAAGATATGGAAGGGACCCAAGTGTCCACTGATAGATGAACGGATAAAGAGGATATGGCATGTATGTACACACACACACACTAGAACATTATGCAACCATAACAAAAGATGAGCTCTTGCCATTTACAACAACGTGGATGGAACTAGAAGGTATTATGCTAAGTGAAATAAGTCAGAGAAAGACAAATACCCTATGATTTCACTTAAATGTGCATTCTAAAAAACAAATGAGGGGCACCTGCAATGAGCACTCAGTTAAGCCTCTGCCTTCAGCTCAGGTCATGATCTCAGGGTTTTTGGATCGAGCCCTGCATCGGGCTCTCTGCTCAGCGGGGAGACTCCTCCCCAGCCCCGCCCCACCCCACCCCACTCTCTGCCTGCCTGCTTGTGATCTCTCTCTCTCTCTGTCAAATAAATAAATAAAATCTTAAAAACAATAACAAGAACAACAAATGAACAAAAAGCAGAAGCAAATCCATACACTGATGGTTGCCAGAGAGGAGGGGGTGGGGGATAGGCAAAATGGACGAGGAGAAGTGGGGGATACAGACTTCCAGTTACGGACTGAGTCATAGGGATAAATGGCACAGCACAGGGAATATGACAGGCGGTAGATAACTTGTGGTGAGCAAAGCATTAATGTATAAACTTGTAGAATCACTGTGTTGTATACCTGAAACTAAGGTAACTGTGTTAAGTGTACTTCAATTAAAAAAAAGTGAATAATATTAGCATAAACAGGATTCATGTGTAAGTCTGGGTATGGGTATGTTTTTATTTCTCTTGGGTCAATAGCTAGATGAATGGCTGGAACATAATATAGGTGTATGTTTAAAGAAAGTTCACAACATCTTGAGACAAAATTGGGATTGTCAGGTACACCTTGGTCCTCAGATGAGAGAGTTTCTTTAGAGACATTAATTCTTTTTTAAAAATTTTATTGAAATTTTAGTTAACATACAGTGCAGTGTTGGTTTCTGGAATGGAATTCAGTGATTCATCACATACAACACCCAGCAAATGCTAGAGGCACTGATTCTTTACCCAGTCTTTCTTCTTCTTCTTTTTTCTTTTTTTTTTTTAAAGACTTTATTTGAGAGAGAGACTGAACACAACTGCGGGTAGAGGCAAAGGGGGAGGGAGAAGCAGGTTCCCGGCTAAGCCAAAACCCTGACACAGGACTAGATCTCAGGACTCTGAGATCATGACCTGAGCTGAAGGCAGATGGTTAACGACTGAGCCATCCACGCGCCCCAACCCAGTCTTTCTCTTAATGTATTGGATATTCTAGAGGTGGAGGAATAGTTTGGAGCAAGTTATAGATCATTTCCCTCATTTGCAGAGGAGGAACTTGGGCCCCGGGGAGATAAAGAGTCTAGCCAGAAACAGAGCTGTGAGGCATGGTATCGGTTTTGGCAGGTCACGAGTGTCGAGAACAGCGCATGGCAAACACAAGTGCACAGGGCTCTTCACAGAAGGAAATGTCAAGAAAAGCTGCACAGCTCTGGGGGCTGGCTCACACAGTTATACTTACTGACTCAATTAGAAGTGATCTAGTCATCATTTACACTGGATGACATATTTTCTCTACCTAAAATCTAGTGGGGGGCAAATAGTGTTTAGCATAAGCTTCTGACAAAACCCCTGAGGTGAGGCACCTGGGTGGCTTGGTCGGTTAAGTGTCTGGCTTCGGCTCAGGTCATGATCCTGGAGTCTGGCGATTGAGCCTCCAGTGGGCTCCCCGCTCAGGGGAGAGAGAGTTTGCTTCTCCCTCTGCCTCAACCTGCCACACCCCCAATAGTTCTATCTTTCTTTTGTTCCCTCTCAGATAAATAAAATCTTAAAAAAAAAAAAAAAAAAAGAGAGAGAGAGAGAGAGAGACCCAGCGAGAGAGGGAACACAAGCAGGGCGAGTGGGAGAGGGAGAAGCAGCCTTCCTGCCGAGCAGGGAGCCTGATGTGAGGCTCGAACCCAGGACCCTGGGATTATGGCCTGAGCCAAAGGCAGACACTTAATGAAGGAGCCACCCAGGGACCCCTCAGATAAATAAAATCTTAAAACAAAAACAAACCTCGAAATTCCCTGGGACTTAACAGACACATGCAGATACTTCTCCTGGGACTAACACTGGCCACTCGAAGGGCCGGTCTCTTTGGAGAGAGCAGCACTGTGCGCACGATCTCCCACCTTTGCCAAATGCAAAACTACTAACAATGAACTTTGCTTGAATTCATTCATGAATCTAGTGTGGAAATACATGTTTCCTTTCCCTTAATTAATTTTAATAATTAATTATTTTTTATTTTTTATATATTTTTATCCCCAGGGATACAGGTCTGTGAATCGCCAGGTTTACACACTTCACAGCACTCACCATAGCACATACCCTCCCCAATATCCATAACCCCACCCCCCTTCTCCCAACCCCCCTCCCCCCAGCAACCCTCAGTTTGTTTGGTGAGATTAAGAGTCACTTATGGTTTGTCTCCCTCCCAATCCCATCTTGTTTCATTGATTCTTCTCCTACCCACTTAAGCCCCCATGTTGCATCACCACTTCCTCATATCAGGGAGATCATATGATAGTTGTCTTTCTCCACTTGACCTTTTTCATTCTTTTTTGCAATAAAAGTAGAATAAAATCATGAATTGACCACATCTCTTTCTTAATCTAAAACATAAGCTCAACAAAATTCTAATTTAAAAAAACCAATTCATGTTTGCTTTTTATTGTCAATACTGTTATGTGTGATTCTTAGAATTATTTTTATAAAATCATCTCTAGCAGTAACAGCTCATATTCTTCCGGGTGGGACACTACTAAATGCAGGACATTTTAAGCGTTGCTGTCTGGTAGGTCAGAAATTGCATATTTAAAGGAAAAATGTCACTAGGAAGAACTTGACCATAACCCATCAATAAATAAAATTATTCCTATTCCTCTCAGAAAAGACAACTTGAGAATTTGGTGTACAGAGAGAATATATTGGTCAAGTGTTTCTTGGTGTGACTGTTTTTCACAAAGTGAAAAGAATTGGAATGAAATTTCAAAATTCTTTGAACCAAATAATGAGGAAGAAACAAAAGATTATGGCCAATGTTATCTTTACCACATTTACAATTTTGTCAGTTTTCTCAAAGGAAGCCTAGGCTCTTCAGAGAAAACAAAAGCCCCACCATTATTGTTGTTGGTTTTACAGCTTGAAGATTAAGGGGAATTTCCGAAGCAGTTCTGGGGTTTTCCTACCTGCTCCACGCGGCAGGCACGTTCTTAAGGAAGCCACACGCGTTCTGGCCTTGAAGTTATACTGCCAGCTCCCAGCCTGCAACAAAAAATGGTCTCAGTCCTGAGACAGGAGGGACCCGAAATCTTCATTTGTGAAATCTGAGGACCCCAGCAAAGCCGAAGTGGAAGGGAGTTCTTTACAGGAGAGTGCCTATGGGGAAGGCTAAGAAGGTTCTCTAGGTGGAGGAGTGGAGGTGTGTCGTCGTCATTATCACTAACGAGCCCCTCTTTATTTGACCCAATTCCAACAAATCCCGGGACTCCTTCCAGAGACAGGAGTGGAAGTATCAAGTACTTTCATTCCTGCCAAGCACTTTCAGCTTCCAGAACCCCAGGGTCTGTTTGTTGTTGTTGTTGTTTTGTTTTGTTTTGTTTTTCAGAGTCTGATTTTCTAAAAGCTCTCCCTGGGGTTCCTAAGTCCACCTTGGCACAGTGGGGGATTGTACTCTGAATGTGCTTCCATGATTACACACAACCCTCCTGCTCGTATCTCCCCCATTATGTGTGAAGTAGGCATCTCAGAAACTAGAGATGTGACCATTGCATGGACTCGAGCTTTTTTCCCCCCAATCCCAAAAGTTATAGCAGTCTTGAGACCAGATAATAAGCCAGGCGACAGAAAGGAATGAATGAATCATGGTCTTCAGCAACAGCCCTGTGGCTCCAACCTTGTTACAGACTCTTAAGTGAGTAGTCAACTCTATTTTTTCCATGGTATTTCTGTCTCTCATGTTGAGGTTGGCCTTCCAAAATACGCCTCTTAGAGAAAAACAGGAGCTAAGCTCATTGGACTTCAAACTGGATTCTATCTCTTTTTTTCTTTTTCTTTTTTTTTTTTTTTTTTTTAAAGATCTTATTTGTTTATTTGACAGAGATCACAAGTAAGCAGAGAGGCAGGCAGAGAGAGAGAGAGAGAGAGGAGGAAGTAGGTCGCCGCTGAGCAGAGAGCCCGATGCGAGGCTCGATCCCAGGACCCTGAGACCATGACCCGAGCCGAAAGCAGAGGCTTTAACCCACTGAGCCACCCAGGTGCCCCTGGATTCTATCTTTTATTAGTTACATGGCATTGGGCGACCACCGGTTTCCTGAAATCTCTGGGAGCTTATCCATTTTTTTCTAGGGCTGTTGTAAGAACCAACAGTGGGCTTCATACATACTCTCTGGTTAATAAAAGTTCCTGTGATCCTCCCCTGTAGCTATTGCTCTTTCAAGTAGAATGAAATCAACTGGGAAATCAACTAAAACTAGAATTATAGGAGCACCTGGGTGGCTCAGTCACTAAGTGTCTGCCTTCGGCTCAGGTCATGATCCCAGGGTCCTGGGATCGAGGCCCGCCTCAGGCTCCCTGCTTGGTGGGGAGCCTGCTTCCCCCTCTCTCACTCCCCCTGTGTGTGTTCCCTTTCTTGCTGTGTTCTCTCTTTGTCAAATAAATAAATAAAATCTTAAAAAAAAAAAAAACGAATTAGAATTATAGGTTTGAGACATTTTGGTTTGATGAACAAATCATCAGACATGTGGAGAGTTTGGATGTCTATCTATCTATCTATCTATCTATCTATCCAGAATCAATCAATCTATCTATCTATCTGGAATCCAAGCTAGTATTTAGCAGGCATGGGCTGAAGACCAAGGCCACAAGAAGTCCTGCAATGAAAGCTTTGTTTAAGGGACAGTTTCATCCAACTTTCAAATCAAGTGGCCCAGGGCCATCTAAATCGGGAGAATTAAAGCAATGGTGACTGGTAACTCCTTTCTAACCTGGTGAAAGTGGATCTGTGATTAGTTCTGTAGCTGGGTGAGGAAAGGAAGATCACATGGTATGCGCTTCACTCTCTGAAGGAGGCCGCATCCGGCCCAGGAGGCAATCGCTGGCAGAGCTCTTGGGGGATATTTTTGTTCCGAACAAAACGCCATTAGGTAGTGCACTCTCCCTTGGAGGGAAGCCTTGTGTCTTCCTGGCTGGTGATGGTAAAAGTAGGTCTTGGCATCTAAAGACGTGATAGTCCCAAACATGGGGCTAGTGAAATTATGTCCCAAGTCATGAACCAAGCACAGTATAGGGGAACACATTATTTATTTTTGTTGAATTCTTTCCCATGATACTTCAACAGTCAGAGCAAGAAGCTTGGTGTCAGCTGTCACAAGAGATTTGGATACGGCTAATTTTATACTAATGACTTAAAAGATTATTGGCCACATTTCTTTTTTTTTTTTTAAGGATTTTATTTATTTATTTGACAGAGAGAAATCACAAGTAGATGGAGAGGCAGGCAGAGAGAAAGAGAGGGAAGCAGGCTCCCTGCTGAGCAGAGAGCCCGATGCAGGACTCGATCCCAGGACCCTGAGATCATGACCTGAGCCAAAGGCAGCGGCTTAACCCACTGAGCCACCCAGGCGCCCCTATTGGCCACATTTCTAACCAACATGACCATGATAGGCAAGCAGAGCTAAGAGATGAAAAAGAGGAAACTTGCTAATGTCACTTCCCTGGGGTTACCTGGTCACCTTAAATGCCCTATATCATCAAGCCATCAAATGTTTCATTTTTGCTGCTGTTGTTGATATATGGGTTGACTACAGAGGTGTGGAGTGGGGGAGGCTTCTCTGAATTATTCATCAGAGTAAGCTTTGTAACTAAAATGACGACAGCACTTACTTCCACAGACCAATGGCCAGCCTTAGAGATGCAGGTTAAAAAAAATGTAAAATGATGACATATCCTTTATTTTTTTAGTTAGCTATTCTGTTCCTTGCCAATCTCACAAAAAAGCTGAGGTAATATATTATAAAAGTATGGGTGCTATCAGACTAGTACAAGACCAAACTACTGATCAAAAATTAGGAATAGGAGGGGCACCTGAATGGCTCAGTCCTTAAGTGTCTGCCTTCGACTTATGTCATGATTCCAGATCCTGGGACTGAACCCCACCTCAGGCTCCCTGTTTGGCGGGGAGTCTGCTTCTCCCTCTCCCTCTGCTCCTGCTCTCTCTCTGTTTCAAATACATGAAATGTTCTAAAAAAATCGGGAGAGGAAAAAATCAACAAGGACCAAAAGGAAGGAAAACATCTAGAATTCTAAGAACTCCTAGCTGAGAAACACGATAGCGATTAAGCCTAAAACCTGCTCCTGAGCTTCCTAGCTGCCAGAATGATAAGAGAATGATGGATTTATGTAGTTGTCATTGCCCAGAAATAAGCAGCATAGATCCGAAAAAACAAATTTATTTAGTCTTAATCTCTCAAAACAATTTGTGATGGAGATCTTTTCTTGAAAGAGTAAGTGGGTTATATAGCCAAAAACAAAACTGAAACCAAACAAATCCAACCACCACTACCAAAACCACCCCCCTAAGACCCCAAGTGCACATTGACAGAACATGCAGTCATGTTCCCTGTGCACATGAACTTCCATCTACCTTGCAGGAACACTATGGAGCTAAGGTTCAAGTATATCACTACAAATTGGGCCCTGGTAGTCAGAATCCCAGAATCCCTATGCAACCAGAACATGGCCTCAAGTTTGGAGATGAGGCAGATCAATGTCCTGGTCAATAAGTAGAAAAGATGTCACAAAGAACTTAGTTTACAACCATGAACTATCTTAGGGCCGGATCCTATTCAGTATAAAATTAAATAACAGCTGTCAGTTTGATTATCTGGTGTCACCTGTTAATTCTTCTCTAGGTCACTTGGACCATTTTTCACAGGTTCTTCCCTAACTCCATTTTTTCTGCACACTCCTTTAAATGTCAGGGCTTTCTAGGGCTCTGGGCCTGTTCTCTTGATCCTCTACTTGAGTTCCCCTGCCTATGGCTTCACCAATAGCCTGTTTTCTGGTAACTTCCAGGTTTATTTCTCCAGCCTACTTGCTGGGGAAGTACCCCAAACTCATTATGTCCAAAACAGAAGTTATCCTTCTTTACATCAAATCTGCAAACCTAGCAGTCCTCCAAACAGTTGCCAAGTCCTGCAATGTCTACCGGTAGTGGGTCTACATTCTCAGGCCACAAGTTGGATGGGCAAAGAAATTTGTTTTTCTCAGTTTTGTTCTAAAACATATTCTGCCTGGCAGCTGCAGCATTGTTCTTGACATTTCCAGATAAAATCAGCCAATGAAGGTTTCCCTTCTACCACTTCCTCCCTAAGGTTACGAGTAAGTTCCATAGTGTCCAAGTTCTGAGGGGTGTGGGAAGAGTGCTGGGTCCTGGTTGTTGATCCACTTCTACTGACACGGGCACGTGCTCAGAGATCTCTCTGCGCCCCCATGCCCCGTGGTGTCCATCTGGTCATCGGTCCCAGATCTCACAGAGTCTCTCTCAATTCACTGGCTTGTCGGCTGCTTCTGCACCTGCTGAGAGGGTGGGTCAGGGAAGCTTTTCAGGTGTTTCCCCATGTATGCCCTGCGGGACACCCCAAAAATTGTTGGGGACCCTCGTGGCTGACACACCCCATCACTATTTCTCAACAGCGGCTCCATCCTCCTGGCCCAGGGGAATTCTGTGGGCCAAACCTGGAAACCGAGACATAGGTCTTCAGTCCTCCATCCTCTCTAGAGGGTAACTTGGTTGTCCCCAAGCTCTGAACTAAGGCCAGTGTGTTGGAGGAAGGGAGCAGCCCTCGGGACCCATTCTTAGTGATACTTGCCACCCTCTCCTTATCTTGTTTTCCTTCCATTCCTCTTCCTTGTCACATGAGAGGGGGCTTTTCCCTTTTAATGTCATTTGTGTAGAGACATTCAAAAGTGGAAAACTGACTCTCCTTACTGCAGTACCAACCCAAACCTGAGGGTCAGGGAACAGGAGGCTTTTGCTGTTGTGTTGGGGGTGGGAGGAGGGGAGAGGAAGCAGTAAATGCTCCAACAGAGCAGAAATCTAGAATTTCAAAATATCTTGCCATCATATATCTCTGGCGTCGCATAGTCAGTTCAGCCTTTTTTGGCATCGCCAGTTTTTATTTGTCTCCTACCTGGATAGCTACAATTTAAAAAAAAGTCATCTTGAGTTCTAAATCTGGTCTTGCAGAACCTTTCTTTCATCCATTTCCCCAGACTAATTGACATACAATTACATATAACATGGTGTATGTTCAAGATGTGCAATGTGCTGATTTGATACATGCATTTATTGTGAACTGATAACCACAATGAGGCTTGTTAACACCTCTGTCGTCTCACATGGTCTTTTATTTATTCTTGATACTGTGGTCGGAGTGATTGACTTGTTTTCAAGTGTAAATCGAGTCATGATACTTCCCTCCTCCAGGGTTTCAGCGCCCACCGCCTTGAGGGAAAGTCGGAACTGACTTGAGGGAAAGTCGGAATTGCCGGGACCGGGACCGAGACAAGGTTGCAGTCTGGAATCCGCCCATCTGGTCTGCTCCCGACCGCTAGCTAAGCCACAGACGGGTCCACCAGCGTGTTAGACTGAATCCGAGCGTTTGGCTCTTTGTGACGTGCCCTTTCCCCTAGGCTTTCCACCCATGCATCTGAATCTTCATCTAAGTGGACATTTTTCACGTCTTAGCTCAAATGCCACCTCCTTAATGACACTGGCGTACTCCCAACTCTCTTCACCAGAAGCTCTGATTCCATTCATTGTCACTGTCTACTGTTCCTACTGATTAATGTGTCTGCTTCCTTCACTAGACTAGGAGCATCTTAAGGGTAGGGACTGTGTATCATCACCTTTCCATCTCGGTGCCTAGCTCAGTCCCTTGGGGCACTGGAGGTGCTCACAAAATGTTTGAATCAACAGTCAGCGGGCAGGGGTGCTACCAGATATCAAGTCACCACTAAGAGGACAAAGGCTACTGGCCTAAGAGGGAGGTACTGGCTTAAAATATCAGTTTAAGTATTTTCCTATTTGTCCTTTCCTTTTTAGTCCTGTCCCCTTCCTGCCCACTTGGAGGGCCACAAAGCACAGCACGGGGCATTTTAAACTGTGCTGTACACCCCTGCTGGGCCTCTAGGCAGACGCTGATGGGGACACTGTACATCTGGTGGCCCAAGTCAGTCAGCAGAGGTTACAATTTGCATTGGGCACCCTCTCTTTTCTGACAGTAAGCACAGGTGATCATTCCACACATTTATTGAGTGATTGCTACATTCAAAGCACGTTGCTAGGTGTTGCTTGTAGTGTTATTAAAAAGAGTTTTATCAAGACCAGTTAAAACTTTTAATTTTTTTGAGTTTTAGTTTTCATGGATATTCATCCAGACTTCATTTTCATCGGGGACATACAGGGCCCTGTGGGGGCATTTGGTAACTGGGTACTAATCGATCTTGAATATCTCTAATACTGTGCTTAAGGAAGTAGCCTCAAGGTCAGAAAGAGGGTGGCATGAAAAAGGAAAGAAACAATACAGAAGTGCTTAAACTAAGTGTGATACATCCAGAGAATGGAACCCCCTGAAGGGGTTAAAAACTGCACATACAGACTGGGACAGAGCTTCCCAAGAAATTACGTAAAAAAAATAAAAATAAAAATAAAAATAAACACTATAGAACAAGGCACACCGATGACAGCATTTATGTTACTCCCTCCTCCCAAAACAATTAGATATTTCTATAAGCACTTAATATAAATGCATATAAACATGTCAAAAGGACGTAAATTCTAAGGACGGGACTGAAAGACCCAGGGGAACTTTTCTATCTGTACTATTAAAGAATGTTTGCAAAAAGAAAGCACCTACGAATGAGTAGCATAATCAAAGTGTTTTTTCTTTTTCTAAAAATGGAGGGTGGGGAGATAAATATTGAAAGATGTTATACCATGGTGAAATGGAAAAGGAACAATTTTTTAAAGTGGTAGGTTGTTAAATATTGGGAACCGATAAACTTTTGTACCTGTCTTCTTAAACAGGGTCTGCAGTTCACCGTTGGAGCACGATGGAGTGGGAAGGACACAGGATTAGCAGGCACAAGGCCTGTCTTCTTGGAGGCCTTCGACTTGGTCTATCACTTAATGTTGCCAGTCTCAGATTCTATAAAATCTACAACATGGGGATAACAATAACACTTAGGTCATGGCACCGTTGTGAAAATTTGTTGTGAAGTGTTGAGGTGGCCATGAGCCATAGCCCATGAAGTTCTGTGTTTTCTATTTTTATATATAACACAGGATTTCAATGCACAGAGTATACTCTAAAATAAAGGCTCCGCTAAATGAGATCAAGCTTAATCACTAAATAGAAAACTATTAACAAAAGTGTCTTTTTAAAAGAGATTATTTGACAATTCACAAGTCATCTGCAAATTTTATGGGTTATTTGGAGCCCAATCTGAAAACCAGTAGCTCTTTTCTTCCTGGCATGTCTAACATGCTCTAATGTGTCGCCTAAGTTATTAGTGCAAGTTGTGTCTACTCAAGGAATTCAAGCTTATTTTAACTTAAATGAGAAATAAAAATCAAATATCATGCAGCAACAGTCTAAAACCAAATAAAAAGAGTATTTTGGTTGTTGTCATTGTTCAAGATCATTTCTACAAGAGATAATGTGTATACAGTTATTTATGAATCAATACGAAAAAAAGAGAAAGATCATTTGAGATCACATTAATATTAACTCTCTAAACTTCCCACAGTGCTGGCAACACAAAATCACCTGGTCCTAGTAATGGGTTAAGTATCCAAATAGTACATTAAAAAAGATACTGGAAATATATTTAAACCCCTAGACCTTGACTTTGAGGAGAGGCAGGTGAACCACAGAGAAATAAGCCAAGTTCTGCTAGGGAAGTGTCAGCCTCCTTTTATCTGTGGCCCTACAACCTTCTAGAAATGACAGCCACATGGAAAACCAACACATTAACAGAAAGGATGGCATGTGACATTTAATTTCATCAATAAGTCAATAAAAAAAGTGAAGTTATTTTCAGAAACAACAAACACTTGAGACTGGGTTTATGGAAGACAGAACTTAGCGTGTGTAGAAGACCCAATTTCCGTATTTCGTCTCAGTCACAAAGGACTGGGAAAGTCTTAACTCACACTAACAAACGGAATTCTTTAACAACTCACCTTGAAATGCCAAGAGGCTCTTCAGTTTACCAGAGATGGCCTTGTTGTGGCAGCTGTACAAAAACACTTCACCTGGAACTCAGGTTTGCTGGATTTCAATGTTTTAAAATGTTGTAAGTGGCATATTTGAGTTTGCAGTTTTTAATTTTACCAGTTAAAATTTATTTAAAAAATTAAATATTAACAAAGAGTCTCAACACGATTTGAGTATCAGTGTCTTAAGACATGAGTTCATTTGTGGATTGTGTTGTGTGGAATCTGGCTTTTTGAAACTCTCTTCTAGGTTTCCGTGAGTCCCGACTCTTTGGCTATCCCCTCATCCAGTCTGTCTCTTTCACATGCTTTGGTGCTGCAACTGCCCCAAACACCATTTTCATCTTGTGTTGTCATTCTCATGCCCTCCATTACCATTACATATTGTCAGCATAACTCCCAAATATCGATCGCCAGCTCCCATTTTTCTCCTACCCGATCACATCTCCATCTGGCTAGTCCAGAGGCACCTTACACTCAAAACAAAATGAACTCCTTCCTTCCTTCATCTTGCTTTGTCTTGCCTCCTCACCTCCCATCTTGGGGTTCACTCTCAGTAAAGGAGATTGTTCACCTGGCTGGCCAACTCAAGAGATCTGGGCATCAACCTGAATTCTTTTCCTTGTCATCTACAGCAGCCAAGAAGTCCTACTGATTCTACCTCCTAGATATCCTCTGAATCCACTCCATTTTCTCCATTTCCAGTGTCACTGCCATAGGCAGTCTTTAAAGAGAGACAAGCATGATTTGCATTAACAAAGAGACTTACAAAACATACCTTTTATTACTTCTGTACAAAAGCTTCTTCACTATCTCTGCATTCCCTTCAGAATAAAACCCGAATCTTCCACATGATTTACCAAGACTTTATTGACCAACATTTTCCCACTTCTCTATTGCCATCTTTGCTATACTCTTTCCTAACATCCCATGTTTCACCGCACTCACCCATCTAATTTTCTAAACATCTCAAATCTTTGAGATTTGAGATTTCTAAACATCTCAAATCTTTCATCTTTAATCTCTCTGGACCTTTGCACCTGACACGCTCTTGGCAATTCTCTGAAATTTCAGCCCTCTTCAACTAGCACGCTCTTCCCTCTTCTGGGAAAGACTTCACAACTCCTCTTCCTTCTGGCCTCCCTCATTCTGGTGCCCTCTTCTGTGACACCACTTAAGTACCGTGAAATAACTATCTGCACCCTACACTAGATTATAAGCTTCTGTCTCTGCTCTATATTCCAAAATGGCATCTGGGACATAGCCTGCACTCAGTAAGTATTTAGGTAAGAGAGTAAAAGGCCCAAGTTTGGTGATCTTGGATCACTTACAGGTCTGTTAACAAACAATGGACCCACAACTGGATTCCTAGCGAGATGGCATTCTGCTTTGTGAGTCTTTAAAATTAACCCAATTGAAACCCAAACCTTCCTCAAAAAGTTAAAACATGAAATTACCATATGATCCAGCAATTCCAACTCATGGGTATATACCCAAATAAATAAAAGCAGGGACTCATACAAATACCTGTATATGAAGCATCACTGAAGAATTATTCACAACTGCCAAAAGGGAAGACCCAAGAGTCTGTCAACAGAGGAGCTGATAAATAAAATGTGGTACATCCATACGATGGACTATCATTCAGCACTGGAAAGGAATGATACATGCTGCAATACAGATACACCTTGAAAACATTACGCTAAGTGAAATAAGCCAGACACAAAAAGACAAATACTGTATGATTCCTTCTATATGAGGGGTATCGCTTATCTAAGGATCAGACCATGAGATACTTCTGCAGCTGATCTAATGTGATCAGTGTGGAGAGGCCTTTACTTCAATGGAACCACAATGGACCACAAAGTCACTCAACACTGACTGCCAAATCCACATCCTGCTTAGCTATGGTTTAGTCTTGGAGGATGAATTTTATAGGTTTACAGCTCATTTCACCAGGGAACTTAAGAGATGAGTGGTCTTCCCAAGGCCTTCAAAAAGAATTTCCTACTTAAATTTTATTGACTGGGAACTTTACATAAGAAATGCACTGTCCTTGGATTATCTGAAGTTTGTAAGTAAAAAAAAACAAAACAAAACACAAAACTGGGACTAAAATACATTGCATAAATATGACCTGCAAACAAAGTACGATTTGCAACTGAATGATAACAAGCATTGTAAACATCAACGGAGGCTGAAGGAAGAAGTTCAGGAAGAACAAATCTAAAATATATAGTTAAGAAGTACCCTAACAGAGATAATTCTAGAAGCAAGGCAGTCAAGCTGGAGGGAAAAACTGTACCAGATACATGAGCAAAGATCTCCACCTTTGGACTGGTGAACTGGGTGACCAGACTGATCACTGTGGCAAACAGGGCAGGTGCGAGCATTTGAGCCTCTTCCCTTCCTCTCCCTCATCCCCCTTCCAAAGGAACACCCCTGCAAGGGCCCCTATACATAAAAATGAAACATCCGTTAGTACAGTGCCTGTCACATAGCACAGATTCAACAAACACTCCTTTCTCTTCCATATCATACTGAAGTTGTTGAGAAAGTATTTCCTCCAAGTGCGTCTGCTCTCTGGCCATGTTTCATGATACCGACATTCCATCTAAGATGTGACAATCAAGTCCTACACGTGAGTCATATAGCTAGGACTTCCAGAGATGCATACATAGTAACTCAGTTATAAAACACAGATAACAAGACAAAACCGTGAATGTTGCTAGAAAAAATACCCACAAAGGAGGTTTCCTGTGGCACAGAAATGGGCTTAATTCTGTATTTATTAGGCACTCATTATCATCTTAGTTTGGTGTTATTAGGAGAGAGCAGAGTAGTATTTCTATCCCTGGGTAGCTCTGATGTGAACGTAACTGGCAAAAGTAGGTCAGAATTCCATACAACTTTGAGTTCTGAATGTCGGGTGTCTTATATTAGATTGTAAATCCTGACAAGACAAATGACAGGATTGCCTGAAAGCCTTTAAAATTTGTTAAGGCAATCCCAACTTGCCTAGTGAAAAGCAGCAGGTATTTCTGGCTAGCCTGATGTGTCTTTGATAAAAACGAAGGTGAGTGTGTACCCACTCTTTGCTGGCCCCACTTTCACAAAAAATCTCCTCCTCCTCCATATTTGCTCTCGCCATCACTGGCATGCAAAGGACAGAAGGGACCTTATGGAGATGAGAGAATTGATTCGTTGCCTTTTCCCTATCCTAGTTCAGATGCAATTTCTCTTCTTGGGTCGCCTGTTTTGGATAAAAATAAAGGTTTCTTTTCTACCTAGTGTACTAAGCAGAAATCACCAGGCAGTGTAGTGTTGAGTTTTTGAGTTTTTCTTGGTTAAAATTGTTAGCTATTTTATTAACCAAAAACGGTTTCTTTAATTCATTAATGATGCTTATGTTTCTGTGACAGTATATATCAGTTTCCCATTAAAAAAAAAAACAAAACTGTTGGGGCGCCTGGGTGGCTCAGTGGGTTAAAGCCTCTGCCTTCAGCTCAGGTCATGATCCCCAGGGTCTTGGGATTGAGCCCCGCATTGGGCTCTTTGCCTCGGCAGGGAGCCTGCTTCCCCCCAACTCTCTGCCTGCCTCTCTGCCTACTTGTGATCTTGGTCTGTCAAATAAGTAAATAAAATCTTAAAAAAAAAAAAAAAAAAAAGAAAAAACTGTCCTCAAACTTTAAGGTCCAATTTTATATTGGAAATAACGCACTTTCACAATTTAAAGTTAAGGTGAACGATCCATTGGTCTCCTTTCCAACAATGCTCCTTTTCCAGTAATTTAAAAAATATTCTCTCACATGCAAATCATCTTCTCAATAATTATAGCACTGTACCCTACTTGAGAAAATTTGTTTTCAATGTGTCATTCTTAACTACTTCTTACCTGAAAGTTAAGATTTTATATAAACTAATTTACCTCATGAATGATCAAGGAACAATGCCAAATATACAGAAGACAGAAATTCAATGAAGACTCTTTCATGACTTCAAGTATAGCCTATCAGGAATGGTAAAATCACGGGACACCAAATTAACAACAGGATTTCTTTAAAATCCCAACAGAACACTGCCACCCAACCCATCTTCCCTGCAGCCTGCCTCATGTTCCAGAACGGATAGAGGATCAGGTCTACAGGGAGAGAGCCGCTGAGCTGCACAGTGTGCAGCGAAATAAAACCATGGTAGGCTACAGGACACACGTGACAGAAGACAGTCCATTTGAACGGGGCAAAAAAAAGAGTTTTCAAAGGTGGTGGTTTAATTTTGAGCGTCCCTTTTATTTCCACTTAAAAAAAAAAAACCACAACCCCCCCCACCCAAAAAACCCTGCAAGCTTTTTTTCTGCTCTCCAGCAGTTCAATGACAGCAGAACGTTACATTCTGACGGTGCCGAAGCTTCTTCTAGAGGGACAAGGAAGGATGCTACTTCATGCACACTTTTTAATCTGCAGAAAGAAAGGGAGGAAAGAGAGAGAGACAGGAGAGAGAAAAAAGGCAGAGAGAAGGAGAGAGGAGAAACAAAAACTAATTTTCCAGGCAGGGAAATACTTATAAAACCTTTTATGTCAAAGTCAGGATTTCACAACATAACACACTAATGCGAAATCCAGTAGCACCTGTAAGAGGTAAGCAAATGCCGCCATCACGTAGTAAATGCTTTTTCAGAAGTTATCTGTAAAAGACTGAAGGAAAAAAAAGATAAAGTACATTCTCCAGAGAACAACGAATGTATTTCAAAATAAAAACTGTATTTTTGATTTTCCTTTTTTCAGTCATTTTTTTTGTACAAGAATTCATCATTATCAGAGAATAACTGATACACAATGGGATCGATCTCTGCTCTCCTCGTCTGTGTCCCTTCAAGTCCACATGTTCAGGTGACAGTCCCCAGCATCATTTTCTGATAAATATATTACCACAGTTGGATCTAAATATAGATACATTATATAATACTTGTCTCTGGGAAAATCAGATTTTAATAGGCAAACTTTTATTTATATAATACAGAAATGGAGAAAACTGCAGTAGACACACAACCTAATTATGACTTGTAATGATGATTTCTAGATACTCTCCTACTGTAAATGAGTATTTAAAATAGTCTTAAGATTTTATTTATATGTGCACTTGTGTCCACCTTATCCCATATACTGTACACGTCTAATGACACTCTGGGAATTTAAAGGTGCAGCCCTCAAATTGTGAAATCACTAAAAAGAGAAAAAAATTAGGCCCTATTGGACGAGGAAAAAACTCACAAAATTTCCAATTTTAAACTTCTTATCAGTAGGAAAATATTAAAAATAATTTTCTGTATATACATATGGGTATATGTATATAATGAATTACACACATGTCTCACCTATCAATACAATTCAAGGGGAGACATTTTGGTGAGTTATTTTCCCATTAAATGATGACTATGTCAAAATTTAAAAATATCTTATTACATCATTAAAATAATTCACTTACCATTTCAACAGCTTGCACTGTTTTTTCTTTTTTTTAATTTTTAACTCTCATAACTAAATTCCCTGATCCCTAGTGTTAAATCCCCTATTTAAATTAAAATCTGGTGCTCTTTGTTACTCAGAAACTGATGGATAAAATCACATCTACTTCAAAATTCCATCAACGCAAATAAATTTTATTACCTGATTTATCAGAGAAATATCTCAGCTCTGAGCTTGTGTACCTAAATTTACCCTCCCTATAATAAATAGGTGAGGAAAATATCCTAAAATAGATGGAGATAACTTACATGATGTCATAGCACATAGAATACACGATGATTAAGTGTCTGATAGAAACTTTTCAGAGACATCTGAAAACTCACTTTAGAAACTAACTTTAGAAAGAAACCATTTATTTTTCACTCTAGTATAAATTAATATGTATGTATTTACATACATACACATACATATATAAAACAAAATTGTCTAGTGTTGAGTTGCTATTTGTGAGTGAAAAAATGGTTACAAATTGATTCATTAGCTTGATTTTGTACTTAACAATTCCATCGTTTTGGGGTACAAACAAAGTCAGTGCATTTGCAGACTCTACCATAGAGTCAGAGACTCAAGCATACACTTTAAAAAAGAACCCTCCCTCAACATCACAGGCATTGTACAGCGAGGATATATGGACTCTGATGCAATCCCTAACTCCGTAAGCAGACTAGACAGCACTTGGCTTGCTTTTAAAATAGCTTCTTAAAAGAAATATAGAAAGAAATGCATGTTTGCTAAAAGTCTTTTAAAATTACATCAAAACAACATTAAAACTTGTTCATTGAGAAGAGCCTACTGAATTGAATTCCTGTTTGAAACGCCTAGTTAACAGTTCAGAATATTGCCTTGTGAGGTTTGACTAGAGATGTGGCTGATGTGAAGACCTGGACACAGTACACGGCTCCAATCCCAATAGTCCTCTGATCGGCTATTTGATGGAAATGGATCCCCTTTAAAATTGCTATACACCTTAAAATGATCTATAATAAACAGTTCCCCAATAACCATTATTAGTTGTAAATTGAAATGCATTGATCATTCAGAAAAGGTTTCTTGCAAAATATATAAATAAATGTAACTGCATATTCTGTAAATATACTTAACATTGCTAGGCCAGACCGTCGAGGACGGGCTGCTGTATTTCAGTACTGTGTGTCAAATTTATTAGAAATTTAAAAAGAAAAATTTCTGAGGGACTCAGCTGCCTTCGTTAGTTGGCTTTAAAATGTGTAATAAAATGGGAGACAGTTTCTTCTCATAAATACATGGAATCAATATGGAAAAGTAAACTATACAGCAGACAAGATTCAAGAACACCAGAGTGTACCAGAGTGGTCACCGAGTGAAATATCTTCCAGTATAAAAAAAGGGAAGAACTCTATACACCCAGTTCTAGTGAGTATGTTTCAGTTAAAGATGCAGCTCTCTCTCACTCCTGGCAAGAATTAATTGGTAATGGCGCTGCTTCTCAGCAGTGCAAAAATATCCTGAGAAATTATTCAGATTACAACAGAAGACAGGGCTTTCATCACTAAGTTTCTGCACAAAACACAGCTTTAGATATCATAAATAAATTAATTTAAAAAGCAGATAGCCTTCACTGTGTTGAACACAAAAAAGGGGATGTGACCCAGACATTGTTAATTCTCCCATTGGCTAATATCAGAAAAAAAAGATTGCATTAAGTGTCTATTTATAACTTTCTAGTTAACTATGGCCAATAATATACATGGAGGTAATTTGTAGTTCAAGTTTTTCATCTCTTTTTCCCCAACTAGCTACGAGCTGAATTCTAAAATTTACACTGAAATATACAATTCCAATTTTCAAAAGATCATCCTCCTGGAGGAGGAGTGATATTCAGATTTTATGTGCGATCTTGTTGCAGAGCCCAAACAGTCCTATGAAGAGAGACAGTGTATTTTTTAACCAATTGGCACTGAAATGTAACTTTCCTTAGCTGCATTCTAGTAGTTTGGCCAAGTTATCTCGCAATTCTGTTAGTTCAAATATTTTTCCATCAAGAATTTCTAAGAGTGTCTTCAGGTTATTGCGAAAAGCTTCTTGTTCATTTTGACTTTTCTCCAGACGTTGTTCTAAGTCAGACAGCTGTCCCTCCAGGTCTTTGTTCCGAATCTCTACTTCCTTTAGAAACAAAAATGTGATACATATGCACATGTCAGTTCACAACTTAGAAAACAATACAACTTCTGTTATTACTAATTTCATGGTAGCTGATGCAATTTGACGTGCAGGAAGATGAGCTTCTGTATCTCAAGTTAACACAATGTACGGAGATTTTTAGAATTCTGCCCTCAGAAATCCATGTGGTTTTATTGACAGGCTCATTCCAGAATCCATCTATCCAACCCAACAGATACTTCCCGACTGCTTAGTTCGTGCCAGGCAACACTCTGGGCACTTCAGATACCGAAGAGGATTAAAGATCCATTTTGTAGGGACGCCTGGGTTGTTCAGTCGGTTAAGCGTCTGCCTTCAACCCGGGTCATGATCCCAGGATCCTAGGATCAAATCCTGCATCAGCTCCTTGCTCAACAGGGGAGCCTGCTTCTCCCTGAGAACCATTTTGTGGATTAGCTACGTCCCATTTCAAAATTTCAACTGTGCCCACCTCTTTTTCCCCTAATGCATAACAGACTGGTAGCACTCTCAGCTGAAAGCAGGTAGAGAAAAAGAGAATACGTTTTCTTCCTTAATGGGAATTCTGGAGAAAGACTTGTGAGACAACAACTCTCTAACATGGAAGTATTGGGATTCTATGAATGTGTTAATTAGTCTTTGTTTTGCCTCACTATCCAACTGAGTGCTTATGTCAGAGGAAGAAGCTCAATGGCTAAAAACTATAGTCAAGATCTATGATAAGCGTACATGTGAGAGAATTATAAAGCTGACAGTTCCAACATACTGCAAATCATAGAAAAAAATGACAAAAGGCAAGTATGAGTTTATGACAAAAATATTAATTAAAAAAACAGAATCAAGTCTAGCATACTTAAAACTTAGAAGGTATTGCTCTAGAAGTGTTAATAAACATGACAAATATAGTAGGAGATTCTAAAAAATAAAATGATATAATGACCCAGAGATTTAATTTTGGTTAAAACTTTAAATTGAGAAAAAGAGCAGAAAACCAACTATGACACTTTACACAAGGTATTAAGATAAGCAGTTAGTTGAAAGTTATATCCTTTCTGGAAAAGGATATCCTTTCTGGAAACCTCACTCACATACGTCAATTATATGGGACAATGACAACATTCTGGTGTTAATAATACAATATGAATCAGCCTCAGAAAATATTTTTTTTAAAGATTTTTTTTTAAAAGATTTTATTTATTTATTTGTCAGAGGGAGCACACAAGCAGGCAGAGTAGCAGCCAGAGGCAGAGAGAGAAGCAGGCTCCCTGCTGGACAAGGAGCCCGATGCAGAACTCGATCTCAGGACCCCGGGATCATGACTTGAGCAGCGAAGGCAGCGGCCAAACCAACTGAGCCACCCAGGTGTCCCTCAGAAAATATTACGTTTCAAATGTTAATACATGGTTTAAATGTAAACCTTATAAAAATTCTATCAAATTTAAAGGATGGTGGATCACTTTTTTAAAAAAATTTTTTGAATGAGAAAAAACCTTGAATTTCAGCAGCACAGACCAAATCGGCAAACACTGGAATGCATGGGGACAAAGACTGTATATTACTGTTCAAACAGAAAAGAGCTACTGTTGTTATGGGCACTTTTTTCCAAAATTTATTTTTTACAACATCTGTAAAAACTAAACTTTTGAGGAAAATAATGGGGAAATTGGCTTGAATACATCTAAGAAAGTAACCCTCTTCTAGGAGTCTGAACATAAATGTTCACTTGCCCTGACAGAAATAACTAAGAGTAAGGCTTCTTACTCTTAGAATGCCAGGAGGAGCCACCAGAACCTGGGAAAATACTAGAACACAGCAGCTCTAATGAGTAATAAATGAAGATTCTAAGAAATCCCAATCTAATATGAAAGCATTGAGGGCTGGAGGTTTCCCAGGTATGTTTCTAATCTCTTCCCTGTGAATAACCCACAAAGGGAAGATAAGTAAACGGTGAGCAGGATTTGAAACCAATAAAATACTTATAAATGCAGAAGCCACATGCATGGAGGCTCCAAACTAGGAGGGAGAAAACAGAGCCCAGATCAAATGTAAAAATTCCACTCATGACTGCACAGCAGGCTCTCTTGCCCACTTCAACAATAAGCTTAAGAGTAGAATGTTTCCAACTATAAAAATAGACCAAATGTCATTCAATAGAAAACACCCACTTCACCAGGCACCGCCCAGTATGCCCTCTGAAGCCTTCCTTACAGTGAAAGGCTTCCTTGTTCTCCTTGCCAATCAATGAAACATGCAAACATTTTCAATGGAAGCATGCAAAACACCACATTTCCTCAGCTATTAAAATGGCATTGTTCTATCTAGACAGAGTGTCATACTCTCAGCCATTTCTCTGATTGGAGGAATTTTAGGAGTCAGATAACAAAAGGGATCCAATACAGTGCTGACAGTGCTGGTCTATTCTGAGGCAAAGAATGTAATCCTAGAGCAAGAGTGGCCAACCCCGTCAGTGCACACAGGCCAACACCAGGCAACCAGTGTCCCGGACGGTGGGAAATTCCCACTAGTCTGCCTTATGTTCCTGTTTTCCAAGCCTCTCTTTCTCCCTCTTTTTTTTTTTTTTTTTTTTTTTAAAGATTTTATTTATTTATTTGACAGAGAGAAATCACAAGTAGGCAGAGAGGCAGGCAGAGAGAGAGAGGAGGAAGCAGGCTCCCTGCCGAGCAGAGAGCCCGATGCGGGACTCGATCCCAGGACCTTGAGATCATGACCTGAGCCGAAGGCAGCGGCTCAACCACTGAGCCACCCAGGCGCCCCTCTCTTTCTCCCTCTTAACATATTCTTCTACTTCCAACCATTTCTGTGCTACTAGCTGCTGCTTCTTCACTGACATGTAAGCACATGCTGGGGGAATCCAGAGACCTGGTTCAGTCCTGATAAAGCAATGGAGGCCAGAGCTAACTTGCTTCCAAGTGCTTTAAAAGGCACTAACTGCAAGTATAAAATCTTAGTGGGTAGAAGGTCACATTCTGTATTGTTATATATGGCACCTCAACACTAGCATGATTAGAACAAATTTACACAATTATCACCATCATCATTGGGACCACATCAGGCTCATTTTTCGCCAGCTTAAGTCCTGCATTTTTATTTTATTTTTTTAAAGATTTTATTTATTTATTTGACAGTGAGACAGAAATCACAAGTAGGCAGAGAGGCAGGCAGAGAGAGAGAGAGAGAGAGAAGCAGGCTCCCTGCTGAGCAGAGAGCCCGATGCAGGACTCGATCCCAAGACCCTGAGATCATGACCTGAGCTAAAGGCAGAGACTTAACTCACGGAGCCACCCAGGCACCCCATAAATCCTGCATTTTTAATCTAAAAAAAAAGTTACAGAAAAATTCTTTGACAGCTGATTCCCACGTTAAGCTGTTACAAGCAAGATATATTGCCCTATTAGGTCATCAACCTTCATATGTAACACAACATATAAACCATCAAAAGAAGAATCAGTAATTCAAGAGAAAAGTGGGCAAGACACACATACACGAGTTTTGAAGAAGAGACAGTCAATGATTATTTACTAAGCATCTTCTATGTACTAGCAATAGAGATAGAGCAGAAAATAAACAAAGGCAGTTCTTGTTTTATGCAGCACACATTCTAGAACAAGGAGACTGGCAACAAGAAAGCAAGCGCTTCTGGGACACCAAGATAACGGTGACTCTGTGTGCTGACTTCTCTCAGCCATCCTCCCAAACTATAAAAACCAATAATAAGAATAACACGACACAGATTCCATGACTTCAAAGTAACTTGAAGAAACAGAACAAATCAAACTTCAATTTCCAGCAAAGACATTTCCCAAGCTCTCTAACCCTTTGCAAAGGGCAAGGCGGGGTCATGGAGCAAGCAGAACAGAGGGAAGAGGAAAACAGAAGGCTTAAGACTGAACTCTAATAACCCTAAAGCCTGGAAGTGTTGAAATCCTGAATAATCAAATAAACAAAGTTTTGGTAGACCAGAGCGGAACTACAAGGAAGGGACTGACTTGTGCACACGAGACAGGAGGCAATCTTGGAGAGGAGAAATGGGCACAAAGAAAGAGAAAGAAGCCTGCTGGCACACTACAGTAAAGGAGAAGAAGCAACACAGGGAAACTTAAAGTCTTCTAAGACAAGAGAAAATTAAAGCAGGGAAGGACACAGAGCCTCTCCCCCATTATCTTCCAAAAAGAGGGTGGTTTTGAACTGAGAATCTGTAAGCCACTCAAAACTGCCACTCAATCCACAAAATACAAAGGTGTGAGCTATCTTCATCTACGTAAACTATCCTAAGATGAAAACAGAAAATGAAAATCTCGACACTTCAGTGAATGAAAATAAAAGCACTGCCTCTCCAGCCGAAAAAAAAAAAAAACAAACCCAACTATGAAGCGCAAGAAAACAGAAGCCTCCATTCTGAATTAAATACTGTCAAATAGGGTGCCTGGCTAGCTCAGTCAGAAGAGAGTATGACTCTTGATCTCAGGGTCATGAGTTCAAGCCCCAAGTATACATGGTACTAAAAAAATAAGTAAATGAACTTTAAATATTTTCAAACAGGCATTCAAAATAGAGCCTGACTCAGATACCAAACACTAAAAACAGAAATGAGCCAAAAAACTAAAAAAACAGGAATGATTAAATCCTGAGAGAAATAGAAGAAAAAGGCAAAATTATATCAGAAATAGAGACTGAATCATAAAACTTAGTTTAATTTAAATTTAAATTTAAATTAAATTATGCTTTACTCAGTTATTATTTTTAAATATTCAAGGGAATGCAAGTGAGATAATGTAGTGGAAATGGTCAAAGAGAAAGTGTTTGAAATAGAAGAGAAGAAAAGACCATCTAACTACATATCACTGGAGCTCCTTAAGAACACACCCCAAAAGGACAAAGCTAATATTTAAAACCTTTACATAAGAAAACTTCCTGGAAATAAAGGAAGACCCAAATCTACGCATTAAAAGGGCCCACCAAGTACCTAAAAACACTGACCCCCCAAAAAATCAATTCTGAGAAATATCTTAGTAGAACTCTTAGACATTAAAAATAAAGGAAGGGGCGCCTGGGTGGCTCAGTGGGTTAAATAAGCCTCTGCCTGCGGCTCGGGTAGTGGTCTTGGGGTCCTGGGATGGAGCCCCGCATCGGTCTCTCTGCTTGGCAGGAAGCCTGCTTCCCTCTCCCTCTCTGCCTGCCTCTCTGCCTGCTTGTGATCTTTGTCAAGTAGATAAATAAACTCTTAAAAAAATAAAAATAAAAAAGGAAAAGTGGCACCTGGGTGGCTCAGTCAGCTAAGCGTCTGCATTCAGGTCAGGTCATGATCCCAGGGTCTTGGGATTCAGTCCCTCATTGGGCTCCCTGCTCAGCGGGGAGTCTGCTTTTCCCTCTGCCTGCTGCTCCCCCTGCTTATGTTCCCTCTCTCTCTCTGTCAAATAAATAAATAAAAATCTAAATAAATAAATATATATATATATGTATATATATATAAAGGAAAAATCCTCACAGCAAACACACAGGAGCCCTAAACTTCCAAGGCAAGAGAAGTAGACTGGAATAGATCTCTTAAAAGCAACATAAGGGACTTCAGGGTAGCTCCAGTGGTTAAGTGTCTGACTCATGATTTCAGGTTGTAATCTTGGGGTCCTGGGTGCCTAGCCCTGTGCTGGGCTCCATGATTAGCAGAGAATCTGCTTCTCTCCCTATCCCTTTCTCTCTGCCCCTTCCCCTGCTCATGCTCTCTAAATTAAATCTTAAAAAAAAAAAAAAAAAAAAAAAGGCAACATAAAAACAAGGGAAATGTAGTAGCATTTCCAAGAAACTCAATGAAAGAAAATTGTGAACCAAGTACTTTATATCTACTTGTCACCCAAGTCTTTTATTTATTTTAAAATTACTTTTTTTTTTTAAATTTCATCTGCTTATTTGAGAGAGAGTGAGCACACAAGAGGAGCAGCATGCAGAGGGAGAAGCAAGCCCCCCCCCCCCATGGACAAGGAGACCAATGTAGGACCTGATCCAAGGACTCTGGGATGACCACCTGAGCTGAAGGCAGCTGCTTAACTGACTGAGCCACCCAGGTGCCCTAGTACTAAGTCTTCTAAAAAGCAACTTAGGGACGCCTGGGTAGCTCAGTTGGTTAAGCAGCTGCCTTCGGCTCAGGTCATGATCCCAGTGTCCTGGGATCAAGTCCCACATCAGGCTCCTTGCTCGGCAGGGAGCCTCCTTCTCCCTCTGCCTCTGCCTGCCACTCTGTCTGCCTATACTCACTCTCTCTCCCACTCTCTCTCTGATAAATAAATAAATAAAATCTTTAAAAAAAAAAAAAGGCAACTTAAACCCATGAGCTCTTCTGGAACCATCTACTAGAGGAAAAGCTTCATCCATATTACCGTAGAAACTTCAGAGAAAGGACTGGTGGTACTAGATATACCATATGTAATATATATCAAAGACTAAAACAAAGGTGGACAATGGCTAAAAAATAATATAAAAATGTTAGTTTTTTTAAAAAGATTTTATTTATTTATTTATTTATTTATGAGAGAGAGAGAGAATAAGAGTGAGAGCTAGAGTAGAGGGAGGAGCAGAGTGGGAAAGAGTCTCAAGCAGACTCCGCGGGCTGAGAGCAGAGCCCAATGCAGAGCTGGGTCCCATGACCTTGTGATCATGACGTGAGCCAAACCTAAGAGTAAGATGCTTAACTGAGCCAAACCAGAGCTCCCCCCAACCCCAAACGCTACTTATTCTGACAAGGTAGAAATAATACAACTAAAAAGCAGGAGAAAAAAAGGAAAAGAGAAAAGGAGAATAAGCTTCTAATTATTTAATAGGTTATAGTTCAAAGTCAGCTATCATTAAAAACTAACAGACAAGGGTGCCAGGGTGGTACAGTTGGTTAAGCTCCCGACTTTTGATTTCCACTTAGGTCTTGATCTCAGGGTCATGAGATCGAGCCCCACATTGGGTTCCGGGCTTGGCTTGCAGTCTGCTTGGGATTCTCTCTCCCTCTCTCTCTGTCCCTCCCGCTCATGCTCTAAAATAAGTAAGTATTTAAAAAATAAATAAATAAAAACTAATAAACCAGATAGTGAAAGTTTAAATATGTATACAGGTAAGTAGGAGTATTTTTTTTTAAGAATTCATTTATTTATTTATTTATTTGACAGACAGAGATCACAAGTAGGCAGAGAGGCAGGCAGGGGGCAGGGGGTGGTGGTGGTGGTGGTGGAAGCAGGCTCCCTGCTGAGCAGAGAGCACAGTTTGGGGCTTGATCCCAGGAACCTGGGATCATGACCTGAGCTGAAGGCAGAGGCTTTAACCCACTGAGCCACCCAGGCACCCCAGTAGATGTATTTTTAAAAAGTCTAAAGGTAAACACTAAACAAAATTAAGACCTTAAATATCAAAAGATATAAAAAAGGACAAAGAACATATATAGAGAAAGAAAATAATCAAATTAACATAACACATAGGAATTATTACATAAAACAATGACAAGGTAAAACAAAGCATAAAAAATTGTATTGATAAATAAAAAATATTTCAGTTTGGCTCACAAAGCAGTCTCTAAGTATTACTACATGACACACAAGAAGCATTCAAAAACTGATTTTAAATGAGGTAAAAAAAAGGTTGTATTAAGTTACATTAAGTATATATATTAAAAAAAATATGTGATCACAATGCAGTAAGAGTAGGAATTGAAAACAAAATCATAAAATAGAAGGGTCCTTCCACTGAGCACTTCATTTAGAAAGGGCAAAAATAACAGGATGGGCAAAAGATAATGAGAGGTTTTGATACTGGTAGAAAAGGTGGCAAAGGAAGGCACTTTAAGGCTAAAAGCTGCAATGCACAATAAAGATATAACCATTATATTTAAGTACCAACCTCCTTATAAAGTAGGAATTACAGGAGCTGTAAAGAGGCATAGATAAAATCACACTGATGTAAGACTCACTGTGCCACTCTCAATCCAGGAGAGAGCGAGTGGAACACAGGACGGGTAACAATACAAAAAGCAAAAATTATAAATTCAATAAGGAACATCACCAAAGAAACACCATACATGAGATGACGCAAAAAAGCGCAGTCAATTATGTAAAGCAGAAATTATACAAACCCTTGTGTTACAAGATAGTAAAACTAGAACTTAAGAAATAAATCCAAAAAAAACCCAAAAGGTCCTTCTACCAGGAAATTAAAGCACCTTCTGTTACTTTTTATTATTTTTTACTTATTTAAGAGAGACCGAGAGAACAAGCAGAAAGGAGGGACAGAGGGGGAGGGGGAAGCAGGCTCCCCACTGAACAGAGAGCTCAACGGGGCTCCATCATAGAACCCTGAGATCATGACTTGAGCCACTCGGGCACCCCTTAAGTGCCTTCTTTTATTTATTTTTTAACTTTTTAAAAAGATTTTAATTATTTATTTGACAGAGACAGAGATCACAAGTAGGCAGAGAAGCAGACAGAGAGAGAGGGGAAAGCAGGCTCCCTGCTGAGCAGAGAGCCCGAAGCGGGGCTCGGTCTCAGGACCTTGAGAACATGACCCAAGCCAAAGGCAGAGGCTTCAACCCACTGAACCACCCAGACACCCCAAGTGCCTTCTTTTAAACGTATCATGGGTACAAGGGAAATAAGATGAAAATTACAGAATTTCAGGAAATAATGATAATAAACATACTAAATATCAGAATCTATGAAACATACCTAAAGCAATCATCAGAGGACAATCTATAGCTTTAAACACATATACATAAAAGTAAAAGAATGAAAATAAAGGAATTAAATTCTCTTCTTAAAATGCTTGAGAAAGAATAAGTACACCAAAACAAAGTATGAAGCAGGAATAATAAAAATAAAAGGAGAAATTCATGGGGCTCCTGGGTGGCTCAGTGGGTTAAGCCTCTGCCTTCGGTTCAGGTCATGATCCCAGGGTCCTGGGATCGAGCCCCGGATCAGGCTCTCTGCTCAGTGCGGAGCCTGCTCCTCCTCTTTGTCTCTGCCTGCCTCTCTGCCTACTTGTGATCTCTGTCTCTCAAATAAATAAATAAAATCTTAAAAAAAAAAAGGGAGAAATTCGTAAGGTAGAGGACAGAAAAAAACAGTGGCACTGATTAGACAAGAAGGACAATGGACAACTATATAAAATAAGATAAGAGAGTGCTTGCTGACTCTGTGAAACCTAGATGGAAGCTTGCACAGCCCAGTGTCTGCAGAAGAAATAGAGAATAATCCAGGAACTACTCCATAAAAATGCACCAGGCCCTGATGGTGTCAGTGTTCAAAGACCCAGGTAGTTTCAATACGCCATCCGCTATTGCAGAGCACAGAAAATGAAGATAGCACATCAAGTACGACTGAAGTATTACTGTATGTAAAGTATAAGCTTGATGCCTCAATCTTATAAAAACAGTTCTCCCCAGAAGAAGAAAATTACAGACCAATACCACAAATGAGAATTGTGTAAAAATGATAAATACTAAAGACCAAAAATCTAATACCACATTAAGAAAATAAGATACCATAGCTAAGTGGTATTTATTCCAGTTATGCAAAGGTGGTTAGGTATTAGAAAATCCACGAATAAAATAAACTATATTAAATAGACCTAGAGAGAAAATTATGATTAACTCCAGAGATACTTAAAAAAAACAAGAACAATAAAACCATTAACAAGATTCAACACTCATAGGAACTAATAGGAACGAAGGACACTCTCCTAACATGATAAAATGTATTTTAGTGTTACAGCCAGCATTTTACTTAATGGAAAAATACTAGAGGTATTTTCACTAAGATGAGGGACAAGATAAGCCCATCATCTCCACTCTTATTTAACACTGTAGTGGTGTTTTTCACAGGTGTAATTGGACAAGAAAAATCAAGAGGCTTAATAATTGGGTGAATAAAAGTAAAATTACCTCTGTGGGCAGTTATGTGTTATAATACCTAAAAAATCTTGAGAATCAATGGAATAAATGACAAAACTAGCTCAAATAATAAAATAATTTAGTCAGGTAGCTGGACGTAAAAATAGCATACAGAATTCAACAGCTTTCAAATATACAAACAATAATCAATTAAAAGATATAACAGTAGAGAAAATCCCATCTGAAATAGAAAAAAAGGAAGATATAATATTAATAAATAAGAAACATGCAAAATAGCATGTTGAACACCTTGAAACACTCCTGAGAAACAAAAAAGTGGATGTGAACAAATGGGAAGACATCCCTTATTCTTGAATAAGACAGAAATTTCAGTAGATATTGCTTCCTTGAAGTCATATTATAAATTTTAAGCAATCCCAATAAAATTTTTTTATGGAGCTGTATTTTCAGTTGACACAAAGATTGGTACCAAACACTGAATTTCATATGATAAAACAAATATGTAAGAATACTGAAAAAAAAAAAAAAAAGAAAAAAGAAAAAGGAACTTTGGGAGGAGTTCCTGGTCCTACCAGGAACTGAAGGCTTTACTGTTGGTGCAGTGTGGTACAGAGGCATTAATAGAGTGACTAGCGGGCTGGAATAGAAAGCCTCGAGTAGATCAAAATGTGTATAGAAATCAAGTATCTCCAATCTCTGGAAAAATTAATGAAGTTTTAAATAAATGGTAATGAGGTAACTGGACAGACATTTGGAAAGCTACATCCACATCTCATACCACACACAAAAGAATAAACCCAAAACACTCAGAGATCCATGTAAAAAATGAAACCCTGTAAGGACTAGTGGGAAATACACATGAATTCCTGTATCATCTGAGTTTGGAAAAGAGCTATCTAACTATATGATCTGCAAGCCAGAACCAAGAAAAGAAAAGAGTAATAAATCTGACTATTACATAAAACACCATCTTAGGCAAAGCCAAAAAAAAAAAAAAAAATTGGGAGAAATTTTTAACATGTAATCAGATATAAAAAGAACTCCTGCAATATGTAAAGAACTCCAGAAAGAGAACCAACCAAAAATCCTCTAGGTAAAGGGCAAAAGACATGAACACCCATCCACCCATGTACAAAGAGATATTGAAATGACCGCCAAGCTTATGAAAGATGTCCATGTCACTCATGAGATATGCAGATTAAAACTATCATTTCTTATCTATTGACAACACATTTTGTTGGCGAGACAATGGGCAAAGAGGCACTCACAGTAGTGGTTTAAGTAGGCACCAGCACAATCTATTACGGAGGGGAATTTGACATTGTTTAACCAAACTACGTATGTATGTGTTTATTTCCTTACTTAGAAATCTTCCTTCTGAGAATCTATCCTTCCTGGCTAGCTCAGTCTGAAGAGTATGAGACTTTGCATCTTGGTATAGTGAGCTCAAGCCCCACAGTGGGTGCAGAGATTAGTAAAAAATAACAAAACCAAAAAAAAAAAAAAAAAAAAAAAAAAGAACTTAAAAAAAAATCTATCCTGAAGATATACCTCCAACAATAACAAAATACCTGTACACAGTATTACTTATGGTAGTAGTGTTGCAGAACACTGGAGACAACATAAATACCCCCATAAAGGAGTAGCTGAATAAACTACCACACACACAAGTGAGGGACTTTACAGCTATAACAAGCATGGACAAGATCTAGATGGACTGAAACAGTGACTCCCAGAATGTATTTTCAGTTAAAGAAGCAAAGTGCACATGAGCAATGGAGAGCATGTTACCACTAAAAAAAAGGGGAGGAGAAGGTAAACAAAGAGACCTATCTGTTCATTTGTGTGAAAAGAAATGCAGAAAGGATTAACTAGGAACTAATGAGACTGGTTACCTACAGGTGGCACCTGGAAATGGGGTGGGAAGGACCGCGCAGATGCTAGGGCAGTAGGGACTAGAGGTGAGGTCTCTAAAAACAACTTTCTGAATAGTCTGACTTTTGGAACCATGCTAATGTTTCATATACTCAGGAAATGCATATATAAATAAAATGTAGAAGAACAGATAAGAAAATATGAAAATAGAATACAATATGATACAAATGAACGTAAGTATGTTTCTTTTTTTTTAAGGTTTTATTTATTATTTGACAGAGAGAGCACACAAGCAAGGGGAGCAGGAAGCAGAGGGACTACGAGAGGCTTTAACCCACTCAGCCACCCAGGCGCCCCCACAAAATCTTTAAGAAAAAAAAAAAAAGAAGAAGAAATTTCTCTCTGGAGAAATAGCTAATTCCAAGGCTGAGGACTGAAAAAAATATAAGATGAGCCTGGAATATGTAGTTGTCCTAAAACATGAAGACATTCTTTAAAGAATGACAGAGTCACATAAAAAGGAAAAAGAAGCTGGACTGAAGGGGTTCCCACTGGCCAAATCTGGGACAACTCAAACATCAAAATAAATACATATGACAACTAAACGCAACACATAAGCCTAGAATAAATCTTGGACCAGAAAAACAAGTTTTAAACTTTGTTATAAAGGAGATTATTAAGACAATTATGGGAATATGAATAAGGTCTGTAGACATATAGTTTCTTGATTTTGATGGTTATATAAAACAATGCCTTGGGGCACCTGGGTGACTCAGTCATTAAGCGTCTGCCTTCAGCTCAGGTCATGATCTCAGAGTACTGGGATGGAGCCCTGCCTTGGGCTCCCCGCTCAGCAGGAAACCTGCTTCTTCCTCTCCCACTCCCCCTGCTTATATTCCTTCTCTTGCTGTCTCTCTCTGTCAAATAAATAAGTAAAATCTTAAATATATATATATACATAATATATGTTTATATATAATATAAATTACATGTTAAGTAAAATCTTAAAAATCTTAAATATATTTATATATCTTAGTTTCTCTGGGACAATGTGTATGTAACTGGGAAAACGTCTGCCAGAACCGTCAGGAACGTGTTGGCAGCATGGCCGCCTGAAGCAGTGGGGCAGCTGGACAGAAAGAACAGACACTGTGGAGTCCAAACCAACGTGGGTCTCACTCCTTTCTTTCTTTCTTTTTTTTTAAAGATTTTATTTATTTATTTGACAGACAGAGATCACAAGCAGACAGAGAGGCTGGCAGAGAGACAGGAGGAAGCAAGCTTCTGGCTGAGCAGAGAGCCCAATGCGGGACTCAATCCCAGCACCCTGGGATCATGACCTGAGCCGAAGGCAGAGGCTTTAACCCACTGAGCCATCCAGGCGCCCCGGTCTCACTCCTTTCTAGTCCAGCACCTTGTCAACTTGCAAACACTCCCGAACTGCGGCCTTCTCTTTGAAAATGGGGATACAACACCTGCTAGTGTGAGAGTACAAGCAAAGGCACATGAGTGCTCGGCAAACGCCTAAATCGCGGCAAAGACTCTGAAAATGGCAGCCTGAACCAAAGGAACGAAAGACAAAGCTCCACTGAATTCCCCCCTCTTCTTCAAGCCCTGAGTACATGCTTTATCTTTATCTCAACACCGGGCTTTTTCAACCTTGGCACTATTGACAGTTTGGTCCCGATAATTGGATGTTTAGCAGCACTCTTGACTTCAACCGACTACAGGTCAATAGTACTGCCCGAGTTGTGAAAATCAAAATTGTCTCGGCACATTGCTACATGTCGCCTGGCACAAAACTGCCCCACTCGAGAACCAGTAATTTACACAGATCATTAAAATGTGGGAACAACAATTAATAGGGCTAGCCAAAACAAATCAGATGGCTGCAAGTCAGTGATAGGAGAGGGAGAGGGAAAAGTTTCAGGCCATATGAAAAACCTACAGCCTTTCTCCACTGTCCCAGAATTCTGACTACCTATATAAATGGAGATTGGACAAGTGAACCTATATAAGCCTCAGTTTCCTCGGGTGACTGTTACAAGAAGAAAATGCACAACAGAAGTAAAGTGTGGCACATAGGAAGCCCTCAATGAATGCAAGACTCTCTCATTACAATTGAGGTACTCTCCTATTCCTGGGCTTTCAGGTCCCACTTACCACCCTGATCCAAAATTCCTCACTCTGTACATACATTTATTTCTACTCCAAACTCTAAAGTGGTCCTAATCTTCTTTTATAGAGGCAGCTGACCCCTGGGGTGTAAAAAAAAAAGGGGGGGCCAAAGGTGCCAGAGACTTTGATAATGAATTCTAAAAATCTTCCCTAATCACTGATACAGGATATATGTATGTAAATTAGAGTCAGGAAACATTATTTATGCAAAAAAGGTGAGTAAAATTCAGAAGCATAAAGAAAGAAAGATGTCGCTAGCTTAATTTCCATTAGGGCACAACTACTATTGCAATTCATACTCATTAGTGCAGTGTAAAAAAAAAAATAAGTAGAACTCTTTGATTGAATGAAATCCACATGAGAAATTCTCTTTAAATTCAGAGTGTTTTTTATGTTAAAAAGTGGAAATTCCTAGGACAATGTACTAAAGGCAATTAATAAATGACCATCTCTGATGATCTTATGCTACCTAGGTGAGGTTATCACAATTTTTGGAGAATCAAAGATCAGCCATGAATCAGATAGTCCTGGAAAAATGATTGACAACCTCCAAAATGAAGTTTCAGGAAAAAAGTCAACATTATGTCAAAGAATGACTGAAGATTCTCTCTATGTAGAGATTAATCAAAATATTATTATTGCTCACCTGTAGTTTCTGAGTCAAAGAGTCCCTCTGTTCTTGTAGTTCTCTGGCATTATCAATTTCTTGTTTTAGTCTTTCTATTTCCTAGAAAAAGTAGAGCAATGTTTTTAGCAACAATATTTAAACTAAATCAAGCACAGAGAAAGTCTTATTTCCCTCCTGAAATTATTGTCTTAGTCCTTAGAAGAGAATAATTTAAAAAACATTCCTTTATGCTGATTTTTAGAAGAGTGAATTCATCTTTATGGGTATGTTGTCTAATACGTGATAATCTGAAGCAACAAGTCTGCTTGGTGGCTTCAGTACAGCACTGCTTAGAAACAACCATCAGAACATTTTAAAGCTGCTTCAAGCCTTGTGGGTATAATTCTTTCCTGTGCTATTAAATCCTATGACTGGAAACCAGAGAAAGCAACAGCTTGTAAAATTCATTTAACCTCTCACAGTTTTCTGTTGATGTTACTAATGCAACTCTCTCACAGAAGGCAAGTATCTCAGTCTGACTGCCTCACCGTAGTTCCTCACAGCAGAAACAAGGATGGAGAAAATAGGAACAAGCTTTGTTGTCAATAGAAAAAAATTTCATCTCCTCCCCCAAAACACCCCACAACCTTACTTTATTCCATAAAACACTTGTAAATCTGACAGAGTCTCCAGGAGTTTGTGCACCTATGGTAGCTGGGTTACAGATGAATGAGAAGGAACAAATACCTCTTCCTTCACTTTCAGCGTCTCTTCTAGTTCCTGTATTGTCTGGTTTAATTCTGTCTTGTGGGTGTGCACTGCATTGGCTTGGCTACTAACACATTCAAGCTCGGTCACCTAAGATGAAATGAAAACACAGGTTAAGCTGTAGGACTATCTCAAGAGATTTCTTGCAGAAAATATAATAAGCCCCGGACAGGTAAATCATAACTTTTAAACAACATATGAAAATCAATTTTGAGAAATATTAAGATACTTAAGGTAGAATGAATAGATTCTTTAAGGATATGAATTTAGGACAATGAAAAAAAGACTGGGGAATAATTATTTACATGGCTTGGTCATGGAAAAAGTTAGGAAAGCTTAATTGATTAATGACAGTTGAGAACCCCTATAATGAAAGGCTTCTTTAAGAATTTCTTATGACAACATATTCCAAATCAGATAGAGCCATCTGCCTTCCATCTGCAGCTTTCAAATTAAACATGGCTTCTGAAAACTGGCCTTGCCGAAGTGAGAAATTTTTCAAATACATTTCCAAAATGTAAGAGAATCTGGAAGAAAAGATACGCTTAAAATACAACTTAAATCAGTCGATACTAGAATGACTTCATATCAATAGTGTCTCTGTAGCAAAAGATAACATTCTTTAGTCAGTAAGAATGTACTAAGGGCCCAAAGAGCTACATAACTTTTAATGAGCACTTGGTATTTTCTGGGAGAAGAGAGAAGGGCACTGTCCCTCAGAGTTAAACCATCCAACAAAATTGTTGGATCCAATAATCAAAATAGACAGAAGTCAACATAAAAACATGCATGCACACTCCATCACAGCTCTTTACACACATCAGCATCTCATACATTTTGGCTGACTAGAAGAATGCAGTAAATTCTAGACTATTAACGAAACACAAATCCTTCTTCTTCACATTTTCCATTATTTACTTATCCTCCATAAATATTACTCTACATTTCTAAACACTTTCTTCCTTTCTATTCATGTACTAATAGCCTTGTGCAGACCCTGATCATCCAGGCCTAGACCACAGCAATGGTCACAAGAGTACATAATTATTATCTTTGTCTATTTTTACCTCCTATAAACTAACATTCATTATCATTGTGTAACTCCTCCATTCAAAGTCTTTTAAAGTCTCATTTTTTACAATATCAAATCTAAACCCTCAGGTCTTGCATGCATCAGTCCTTAACTACTTAACCATCCTCATCACCCAAGACACCACATATGTGGTTTTTCCAACTAAAAATAGGCAAGTCTCCTCATCCTAAGAATAAACCACTCTCACACCCATCTTGCTGACTTAACTAGAATATCCACTCTTACCACTGAAGCTGTTCAGACATTAGCAAACCTTCAGCTCTCAGCTCAGCATGTACTTTCACCAGAAAGTCATTCCTATTTACTTAATTCCTCTAGGCTCTCCTGTCCTGTGGTCCACAAAATGAAATGTATTCTAAATCTTGGAAATTATTTCTTTATTGTTCAATATATAGCAGTTTTTAAATTTTTTTGTTTTTTGTTTTTTTGTCCAATTAGATAGATAATGAATTCATTATGGGGAGCTTCCAGTTCTGATTATGATGGAGTACTTTTTACTGGAAAAATTTTCCCACAGTTAACAATTGCAAATCATGACCAAAACATAAAATTCAACTGTTTGAATGCCCTGTTAAGTGACAAAGTAGAGCAAGAGACAGAAAGAAAGCAATCACATTGGGTACCCCAACGATACAGATGTAGTGGAAAGAAGGGCCATCTGTACCCCAACAGTCAAAGCAGCAATGACCACGGTCACCAAACTGTGGAAAGAGCCAAGATGACCTTCAACAGATGAATGGATAAAGAAGATATGGTCCATATATACAATGGAGTATTATGCCTTCATCAGAAAGGATGAATACCCAACTTTTATATCAACATGGACAGGACTGGAAGAGATTATGCTGAGTGAAATAAGTCAAGCCGAGAGAGTCAATTATCATATGGTTCACTTACTTGTGGAGCATGAGGAATAACAATGAAGACATAGGCAGATGGAGAGAAGTGAGTTGGGGGAAATTGGAGGTGGAGATGAACCATGAGAGATTGTGGACTCTGAGAAACAAACTGAGGGTTTTGGAGGGGAGGGTGGTGGGGGGTTGGGTGAGCCTGGTGGTGAGTATTAAGGAGGGTACGTATTACATGGAGCACTGGGTGTGGTGCATAAACAATGAATCTTGGAACACTAAAAAAAATTAAATTTAATTTAAAAAATACACATTTACACATCCTTTTGCTTGAAGGACCTCTGCAGTCTAGCTGAACTACTTGACTAGAACTTAAGTAGAAACCTGTGGTCTTATTTCCCTGAGGAGCCTGAGGGTCTGGGGATTCCTTAGCACAGCTGAAACAGCTAGAAATTGGAGGAACTGTATGAAGAAAGCCCCCAAATAAACATACAGACTCCCTTCAAGTCTTTGGCTAACCCTTGAACTACATACACACAGGTAAGATCCAAGGAGTCCAGCATGGGACTGTTGGAAGGAGCTGGAAGGCTGCAGGAGCTGAGTTGTGGTAGGGTTCACCACAGAGAAAAGAGTTTGACGTTTCAGTCCTATCAAATTAGAGGACATAGTTATTAGCTCAAGCTTTCCAGTGAAACACCAGAAGGGTTATGCCTTAGAAATAAAGATTTCCCAGGACTAGGAAATTTACCATAGGGTTAAAGGGCAAAATTAAAATAAATGGACTCTAATGAAGTCTAAGTCCATACCTCCACAATTTCAGGGAAATCTGTAAGTAAGTTTAACTGCTTGGCTCAAACAAAAATCAACAACATTCAGAGTAAGATAAAAGAATCTTACTGTATGTCATCTAATTTCAAATGTCTAACATACAACTAAAATGACTAGACATGTGAAGAACTAGGAAAACACAACCTATGCTAAATACAGAAAGCTGCCCCTTACACCACTCTGGCTGAAACTGCAAAGGAATTTAGGCTCCAAGGAAATGACACCTGATGGAAATTCTAATCCACAAGAGGGAAAGAAGAGCACTGAAAATTATAAATATGAATAAACAGAAAGATTTCATTTCTTAGATCTTTAAAATCCAATTCACAATTTAACCCAAAATTTCCTTAAGGACAGAGATTATACAGTAAGGGGATATGACAGTTCTTTAGTGACTATTTATTGGCTCATGAGTTAACTGTCATGGATTAATTTATTTTATTGTGGTAAAAAACACAGAATAAAATTTATCATCTTAGCCATTTTTAAATGCACAATTCAGTAGTGTTAAGTATATTCACACTGTTATGAAAAAGATCTCCAGAAATTTATCATCTTGCAAAATGGAAATTCTATACATATTAAACAACAACTTCCTTCTTCTTCCTCGTAAGTTAACCTTTATACATACAATAGGATGACATTTACTCAGATTTCTTACTCTCCCTCCCTGTCTCTATTTCATATTACTTTCCCTGTCACCCTGATCCTACTCCATTCCTCAAATTGTACTCTGGTAGTAAACCCATTTCCTATGGTCTATGAAATTCACTTCTTTGGTATGCTTCCTAAAAAAAGAAACTAGTGGCATCTAAGTCCTGCTAGGTAAATGCAAATGCTCTGAATACAAAAAAAATTCTTCTCAAGTAACTGTTTGGGCTTCTAATGTTATTTATACTGAGATTTCTGATCTTCTTTTCCTGTTTGAAATTACAAATACAAGTGTCCCCCACTTCCTGAGAGTTTGCATTAGGCCACTTCACATTCATAAAAGACCTGTATTAGTATGGTAACAGCTTTTATTGGCAAAACTAAAAATGGTCCTCAGATTTGTCGGTTAGCAAAAACAGATACTAACATAGGTCTTTCATAAAGACAAAGTGAACTTCTGGAAAGCAGGAGATACTCTTCACTTCATACTACTTTGGCTTAAGAAAGGTTTCACAGACGACATGATTCTTTATATGGAAAACCCAAAAGACTCCACCCCCAAACTACTAGAACTCATACAACAATTCAGCAACGTGGCAGGATACAAAGTCAATGTACAGAAATCAGTGGCTTTCTTATACACTAATAATAAAAATACAGAAAGGGAAATTAGAGAATCAATTCCATTTACTATAGCACCAAGAACCATAAGATACCTGGGAATAAACCCAACCAAAGAGGTAAAGGATCTGTACCCGAGGAACTACAGAACACTCATGAAAGAAACTGAAGAAGACACAAAAAGATGGAAGACCATTCCATGCTCTTGGACTGGAAGAATAAACATTGTTAAAATGACTATACTGCCTAGAGCAATCTATACTTTTAATGTTATTCCGATCAAAATTCCACCGGTATTCGTCAAAGAGCTGGAGCAAATAATCTTAAAATTTGTATGGAATCAGAAGAGACCCCGAATCGCTAAGAAAATGTTGAAAAACAAAAATAAAGCTGGGGGCATCATGTTACCTGATTTCAAGCTTTATTACAAAGCTGTGATCATCAAGACAGCATGGTACTGGCATAAAAACAGACACATAGACCAGTGGAACAGAGTAGAGAGCCCAGATATGGACCCTCAACTCTATGGTCAATTAATCTTCGACAAAACAGGAAAAAATATACAGTGGAAAAAAGACAGTCTCTTCAATAAATGGTACTAGGAAAACTGGACAGCTATATGTAGAAGAATGAAACTCGACCATTCTCTTATACCGTACACAAAGATAAACTCAAAATGGATAAAAGACTTCAACGTGAGACAGGAATCCATCAGAATCCTAGAGGAGTACATAGGCAGTAATCTCTTCGATATCAGCCACAGCAACTTCTTTCAAGCTATGTCTCCAAAGGCAAAGGAAACAAAAGCGAAAATAAACTTTTGGGACTTCATCAAAATCAAAAGTTTCTGCACAGCAAAGGAAACAGTCAAAAAAACAAAGAGGCAACCCACGGAATGGGAGAAGATATTTGCAAATGACAATACAGACAAAAGGTTGATATCCAGGATCTATAATGAACTCCTCAAACTCAATACACACGAAACAGGCAAACATATCAAAAAATGGGCAGAAGATATGAACAGACACTTCTCCAATTAAGACATACAAATGGCTATCAGACACATGAAAAAATGTTCATCATCATTAGCTCTCAGGGAGATTCAAATTAAAACCACATTGAGATATCACCTTACACCAGTTAGAATGGCCAAAATTAACAAAACAGGAAACAACATGTGTTGGAGAGGATGTGGAGAAAGGGGAACCCTCTTACACTGTTGGTGGGAATGCAAGTTGGTGCAGCCTCTTTGGAGAACAGTGTGGAGATTCCTCAAGAAATTAAAAATAGAGCTTCCCTATGACCCTGCAATTGCACTCCTGGGTATTTACCCCAATGATACAGATGTCATGACAAGAAGGGCCATCTGTACCCCAATGTTTATAGCAGCAATGGCCACGGTCACCAAACTATGGAAAGAACCAAGACGCCCGGACAAATGGATAAGGAAGATGTGGTCCATATACACTATGGAGTATTATGCCTCCATCAGAAAAGACGAATACTCAACTTTTGTAGCAACATGGACGGGACTGGAAGAGATTATGCTGAGTGAAATAAGTCAAGCAGAGAGAGTCAATTATCATGTGGTTTCATTTATTTGTGGAGCATAACAAATAACATGGAGGACATGGGGAGATAGAGAGGAGAAGAGAGTTAGGGGAAATTGGAAGGGGAGGTGAACCACGAGAGACTGTTGACTCTGAAAAACAATCTGAGGGTTTTGAAGGGGCGGGGAGTGGGAGGTCGGGGTACCAGGTGGTGCGTATTATAGAGGGCACAGATTGCATGGAGCACTGGGTTTGGTACCAAAATGATGAATACTGTTATGCTGAAAATAAAAAATAAATTAAAAAAAAAAAAAAGAAAGGTTTCACAGGATTGCTTTGCTTTCGGATAGTGGGGGAAACTTTGTGTAACCAACCTTTATAAGAACTTCTTACCTGTATTTTTTAAGTTGCTCCTTCCTCAAAAAAACAATAAAATTAAATAATAAAAGTATCTATCATTAACTCGGTGCAACTGCACATCAATTCATTTTCTCTATTCATTTTCACAGGAATTCTAGAGACTATATATTATTATTCCTATTTTATACATAGATTATTGAGCAGAAAGGGGTAACTTACCAAAGGTCAGAGAGCTAGTAAGTGGCAGAATAGAAAAGTATTTTTCTTTTTAAAATATTTTATTTATTTGACAGAGAGAGAGAGAGAGAGAGATCACAAGTAGGCAGAGAGGCAAGCAGATAGAGAGGGAGAAGCAGGCTCCCTGCTGAGCAGAGAGCCCAACGCGGGACTCGATCCCAGGACCCTGAGATCATGAATTGAGCTGAAGGCAGGTGCTTAACCCACTGAGCCACACTGGTGCCCCAGAAAAGTATTTTTCTTAACTAAATAAATCTACATTTGCTACCACCTATATGTATGTTCTGACAAGAAATGACTATCTCCAGATGTCCTTGCAAGGAACCTACATGTATGTCTCTGCTGGTCAGGAAGACCTGTTAGCCATCAGTCCCCAGGGCCAGCTGCAGCTCTGAGCTTACCCGCTTGTGCAGACGTTCTGCTTCCTCCTGATAGGCAGCAAGCTGCTGTTTCCATTGTTTCACATTGGCAGTGGACTCCAACAGGGCCGCAGTGAGTTTGGCATTATTTCCTTTGAGGGTAGCCAGTTCAGCCTCCCAGTGTTTGCTGATTGCTGAACTAAAAGAGAAGAAAATTCTATTACACTGAATATTGTCACTTTGGAGGTGCAGCAGTACTCCATTCTATTAGTTTTATCGTTTTACAGCCTATGAATGTCTCAAAGATAATCTGAAAAGAATAAAAACAAATATTTCATTGAAATCCTGCAAGTGAGGAAACAGAAAAGTATCACAGTAATAGGCTTAATGCAGACTAGTTCCCACCTTCATTAGGACAGATACTATATCTACAGAACAGTTTCTACCCATTCTCTTTTGAGGAATAAACATTATATCCTGAAAAATATTTACAGGCAAACCTAACAATGTACTGTGTTATTTTTTAAAGGCAGGTATTAAATTTTTTATTTTTAATAAAAATATGGCTGACATATAATATGATATTTCTAGAGTATAACAGTGATAATCATATACAATTTACAATTTTGGGATCTAGTTTTCTAACAGACCAAAACACACACAGGATCCAGTGTATTGCTCTGGATCCACCCGTCTGATTATATTCTGATTTTTGTTTGTGTGTGTGTATGTGTGTGTTTAATATTTTATTTATTTATTTGACAGAGAGACCACAGGCAGGCAGAGACAGAGAGGGGGAAGCAGGCTCCTGGCTGAGCAGGGAGCCCAATTCGGGGCTCAAACCCTGGAACCTTATGATCATGACCTGAGCTGAAAGCAGATGCTTAACAACTGAGCCACCCAGGTGTCCCCATACCATATCTTCTTTATCCATTCATCTATTGATGGACCTTGGGCTGCTTCCCTATCTTGGCTATTGTAAATAAAGCTGCAATAAACCTAAGGGTGCATGTATCTTTTAGAAAGTATTTTCATTTTCTTTGGATAAATACCCAGAAGTGAAATTAATGGATCATATAATATTTCTATTTTTAATTTCTGAGAAACCTTTAAACTGTTTTTGGCTGCACCAAATGCAGGAAACCCTGAAGTACAATTTCATTCCTTTGTGAAACACGTAAGGATGCTGCAAAGTCAGTAAGGTTTGAGACATGTAATGTAGTATTTCTTCTGTAACTGTTACTGATTTATTTCACATTACTCATAATTTTTAAATGCCCAATACACGAAAAACTTGTAACAATACATTTATTTCAGGTATTATGATAGGCTACACCTAGAAATTGGTCCTAATGACTTAATTTCTGATAGAATTCCATGTCACATATAAAACAAACAAAAAACCCTAACTCAAAAATGGATGAAGGACCTCAATGTGAGAAAGGAATCCATCAAAATCCTTGAGGAGAACACAGGCAACAACCTTTTCGACCTCAGCCGCAGCAACATCTTCCTAGGAACATCGCCAAAGGCAAGGGAAGCAAGAGCAAAAATGAACTATTGGGATTCAATCAAGATCAAAAGCTTTTGCACAGCAAAGGAAACAGTTAACAAAACCAAAAGACAACTGACAGAATGGGAGAAGATATTTGCAAGCAACATATCAGAAAAAGGGCTAGTGTCCAAAATCTATAAAGAACTTAGCAAACTCAACACCCAAAGAACAAATAATCCAATCAAGAAATGGGCAGAAGACATGAACAGACATTTCTGCAAAGAAGACATCCAGATGGCCAACAGACACATGAAAAAGTGCTCCATATCACTCGGCATCAGGGAAATACAAATCAAAACCACAATGAGATATCACCTCTCACCAGTCAGAATGACTAAAATTAACCAGTCAGGAAATGACAGATGCTGGCGAGGATGTGGAGAAAGGGGAACCCTCCTACACTGTTGGTGGGAATGCAAGCTGGTGCAGCCACTCTGGAAAACAGCATGGAGGTTCCTCAAAATGTTGAAAATAGAACTACCCTATGACCCAGCAATTGCACTACTGGGTATTTACCCTAAAGATACAAATGTAGTGATCCGAAGGGGCACGTGCACCCAAATGTTTATAGCAGCAATGTCCACAATAGCCAAACTATGGAAAGAACCTAGATGTCCATCAACAGATGAATGGATCAAGAAGATGTGGTATATATACACAATGGAATACTATGCAGCCATCAAAAGAAATGAAATCTTGCCATTTGCGACAACATGGATGGAGCTAGAGGGTATCATGCTTAGCGAAATAAGTCAAGCGGAGAAAGACAACTATCATATGATCTCTCTGATATGAGGAAGTGGTGATGCAACATGGGGCCTTAAGTGGGTAGGAGAAAAAATGAAAAAATGAAACAAGATGGGATTGGGAGGGAGACAAACCATAAGTGACTCTTAATCTCACAAAACAAACTGAGGCTTGCTGCGGGGAGGGGGTTTGGGAAAGGGGGGTGGGGTTATGGACATTGGGGAGGGTATGTGCTATGGTGAATGCTGTGAAGTGTGTAAACCTGGTGATTTACAGACCTGTACCCCTGGGGATAAAAATATATTATATGTTTATAAAAAATTAAAAAAAAAACCCTAAAAGCAAAAAACTATTTCCTCATTTACTGTTCTACTTAATAAGTTATCCAAAGTTAATTGCCTGAACCAGGACAATTTTTCTATTACAAAGACAATCCTATTAACTGGAAAGATTCCTCTCTTGATAATTCCTTTGTTAACTGTCCCCCAAAGAAAGAATTGCCTCATCTGAAAGAAAAAGATGTATTTATTTGAGGGAGAGAGACAAAAAGAGAGAGAGAACACACACTCAGGGGGTGGGCAGGGGACAGGAGAGAGAGAATCTCAATCAGACTCCCAATTGAACACGGAGCCTGGAATGGGGCTCAAGACTGCAGGACTTTGAGATCATGACCTGAACCAAAAACAAGAGTAAGATGCCTAACTACTGAGCCACCCAGACACCCCTCTTCTTTCTTATTATTTAACAGTTTCTTTCTTCTAGTGAAATTCTATAAACCTCATCCCGTTAACTAACTAATGATGATGATAGCTTTCTGTAATCTGCATTTTTGGTTTTTGGTAGGTTATTTGTATCACAGAGTAAATCTTTGATGGACTGATTTTTCTTTTTCTTTTTCTTTTTTTTTAAGAGAGGGAGCTAGGAAAAGAGGGAGGGGGAAAGAGAGGGAGAGATGGAAGTGGGGAGGGATAAAGGGAGAGAGAGAATCTTAAGCAGGCTCCATGTCCGGCATGGGAATTGATTTCATAAGCCTGAGCTCCATGACCTGAGTAGAAATCAAGAGTTGGATGCTTAACTGAATGAGCCGCCCAGTCACCCTGGACTGATATTTTTTAAAGCAATTTAATAGTATATAAAAATAGTATATAAAAGAAAGCATGTTCTTATCAGTAAGATCTCTAAATCTCATCACTAATAAGATGTATCAGCAACTTGAACCCTCTGATATAATGCATAGAGAAAGACACAAGATAATTTCTGTGGTATTCTTGCCAAAAAGGCATAACCTCATTCTAATCATGAGATAACATTATAAACCCAAACTGAGGATATTCTACAAAATAACTAGTTGCGGGGTGCCTGGCTAGCACAGTGGGTTAAAGCCTCTGCCTTTGGCTCAGGTCATGATGGCAGGGTCCTGGGATCAGGCCCTGAATCAGACTCTCTGCTCAGCGGGGAGTCTGCTTCTTCCTTTCTCTGCCTCTCTGCCTGCTTGTGATCTCTGTCTGTCAAATAAATAAATAAAATCTTAAACAAAACAAAACTGGTTGGTACTCTTCCAGTGTCAAGAGAAGACAAGAGTGAGAAACAGAATGGTGGAGAATAAGAAGACATAATTAAATGCAAGTGGATAGATTCCTAATAGGAAAAGGGCAATGATGAAAACAAGTCTCGTAAACCGGAGTTAGTACTACTGTATTGATATTAATTTGATAATTATTATGGCTTTAAGAAATGCTAACACTAAAGGAAGCTGGGTGAGGGTTTCTTTACATAGTTTTTTAACTCTTCTATAAGTCTAAAATTAGTTACAAATAAAAAGTTTTAAAATTTTTCTAAAGTTTACTAAGTGAGAAAATTTCATCTAAACATGAAAGGACAAAAATCAAACAATAAGCTAAGCCATTAATTTATAACCCACTTCTATCCTTGAAAAGAAAATTCCTTTCTATTCTGTCTTTTGTGGAATAATTTTCCAAATTCGGTTTTTCTGAGCAAAGCATGCACCTGTTCTGACTTAATTACATATTTTTTAAAACCACCTACCACTTTTTTTTTCCCTATAGAGGAGTTTTATTTAAGGAGACCCTTCAATCTGACAACTAAAATCTTATTGAACTAATTTAAACACTTGATATATGCAAATATCAAACTCCTGGGGGCATCTTTTGTTACATTTGATCTTTTGTCCTCAGTTTCAGAAATCCCTCTAGAGTCATAAAGGGGAAATGGAGATCTCGCTATTCAAAAGAAGCTCCTTTCAACTACAACTGAGTTTATGTTAATGAGGTCATTTTTAGAACCCTTCTAAAGATGTGGGGGCTGCTTTCCAGGAAAACCAACTTTGACTAATGAGTTGAAACTTTCAGTCCCACATCCTGGTCTCCAGGGAGGGGAGAGGGGCTAGAAGTCAGTCACCAAGGGCCATTGAGTTTATCAATCATATCTGAGCAATGAAGCCTCCATAAAACCCCAAAAGAATGGGTTTCTGAGAGCTTTCAAGGATGTTGGTGACCCAAAAACATCCATGTGCTAGACCCCAAACTCCACAGAAAAAGCTCCTGCTTTCATGATCTTGTCTTATGCATCATTTCACCCGGCTCTTCATTCATATCCTTTACAATAAACTGATCATCTAGTAAGTAAAACCAGTTTCCTCAGTTCTGTGAGCCACTCTAGCAACTTAATCCAACAACTTGTGGGAACCTCTAATTTATAGCCAATATATCAGAAACAACCTGGACTTGAGATTGACATCTGAAGAGGAAGCAGTATTGTGGGTCTGCGCCCTTACCTTGTGAAGTGTAACACTACCTCCAGGTAGTTGAAGAATTGAGTTAAGTTCTGGGGACACCCAAACAACATCCATGGAGAACTGTTTTAATTGTTTGGTGGTATCAATCTGCCTAATCTTCTTGGATTGAGACACATGGGTTACATCTCCTGTTCTCGTCAAGCTGGCTTGCCTGAGAGGGTTTCTTCCTCCCAATCAGACTTTCACTATGAATTTATGCTCTAAATTTTCTATATTCAGCATCAAACTTCAAGAATACATTCTTCTCTTTCACAGATTCAGGTCTTCTCCAACAAGTATTTTCTAGCTATACCACCTATCCTTCCACTTTGAGCACAGCTCAGTGTTTGCCAATCTATGCAGGTTTAGCTAACACATGACAACCTAAATGGGGGGTAGGGGGGAAGGTATTCATTAAAGTAAAATGCATTCTTTATGAAGTAATTACAAAACCAACCTAAGGTTAAATTAATTAACATAATGAATAGTAAATGTTTTAACTATTAAATTTTAATTAAGTTTTTAATATAAGTTTAAATGTAAGTATTTTGAATCTTACATTTGGGACAGGATTTCCACTGGCCTTGATTAGTACAGTCTATGGATTCTACTCTTTAGATTTCCATTCTAAATCAATCTATCATGCATACAAAATAACAAGAGATTTCATATATAAAACACAGATCTGGAACTTGGAGAATCCACAAAGGACCTGTTCAGGAAAAGGTTAGTATTCCTAATCAGAATGTCTTGTTTTGGTGTAATTTAGAAATCAGTTCATTTGGCCAATTGAAATTAGCCAAACTGGGGACACCGGGGTGGCTTAGTCAGTTAAGCACCCGCCTTTGGCTTAGGTCATGTTCCTGGGATGCTAGGGCTGAACCCCAAGTGAGACATCCTGCTCAGTGGGGAGTCTGTTTCTCCCTCTCCCTCTGCCCCCCACTCCAGCACTCTCTAATAAATAAATCTTAAAGTTAGCCGAACTGGAACACAAAGAGAAAAAAAAGAAAAAAGAAACACAGTATCTAAGACATGCGGGGGGGCAGGGTGGGTAGGGGAGGAGAGTGGATACCAAACTGTCTAACAAATGTCTAATTGGCATCCTAGAAAGAGAAAAGAAAAAAAAAGATAACAGAAGAAATAATTGAAGGTGCAATGCATGAGAATTAAAAAATAAATAAATAAAGGTCATTTAATGACAAATCCAAAAGGCCCCAAAACATATTACATATAAAGGAACAAAATGACAGTTACAGTAGTTTCTCATCAAACTATGCAGTCCAGAAGGCAACAATGTGATAGTGCCAAAAGAAAATAATTCTCAACCCAGAATTTTACACACAGTGATAAGACGTTTCTAAATGAAATCGAAATAATGAGTTTTTCAGACAAAGAGAAGCTGGGGAATTCATTACCATTAGATATTACAGGAAATATATGAAAGGAAGTTCTTGTATTATGCCAGACAGAAAGTGGGATCTTCACAAAGAAATGAAAATATCTGGAAATGATTGAATTGAAGATTAAAAAAATCTAAAGGCAATTCAAAGGAAAAAGAATAGCCTTTTAAACAAATGATGCTAAATGAACTAGATAAACACACACACACAGAATCTTGAGTTATGTCTCATAATCCCATATAAAATTTAACTGAAAACTTAAAACTGTTATAAAATATAAAACTCCTAGAAGAAACCACAGGAGACAATCTTTTCACCATGGTTTAGGAAAAGGTTTCTTAGATAAAACACCAAAAGCAGGATCCATGAAAAAATAAAAGGATTTCATAACAATTAGAAACTTCTCTTTGAAAGACACCATTAAAAAAACAATGAAGAGATTCTAGAATGCAAGGAAGGTTCAACATATAAAAATCAATGTAGGGGCACCTACATGGGTCAGCTGATTAAGTGCCTGCCTTCAGCTCAGGTCATGATCCCAGGGTCCTGGGATTGAGTTCTATATGGGGCAGGGGGTGGGGGTGTCCCTGCTCAGCAAGTTGTCTGCTTTTCCCTCTGCCCCTCTCCTTGCTCATGCTTGCACTCACTCTCTTTCTCTCTCTGAAATATATAAATAAATACAAATCTTTTAAAAAATCAGTGTAATAGGGGTGCCTGGGTGGCTCAGTCATTAAGTGTCTGCCTTCGGCTCAGGTCATGATCACAGGATCTTGGGATTGAGCCCTGGATCAGGCTCCCTATTCAGCAGGAAGCTGCTTCTTCCTCTCTACTCTCCCTGCCTATGTTCCCTCTCTTGCTGTCTGTCTGTCAAATAAATAAGTCTTTAAAAATAAATCAGTGAAATGCACCACATTAACAGAAAAGAAAAAAAACGCACGATCATCTCAAATGATGTAGGAAACACATTTGACAAAACTCAATACACTTTTTATTAAAGAAAAAACACTCAATAAATGAGGAATAGAAGGAAACAACTTCAATGTAATAAAGGCCATATATGAAAAGTGCACAGCTAATGTCAGACTCAAATATCAAAGACTGAAATCTTTTCCTCGAAGATCAGAAACAAGACAAGGATGCTCACTGTCACCACTCCAAATTCAAATTGGTACTAAAAGTCCTAGCCAGCACCAGTAGGCATAAAAATGAATAGAAGATGTCTAAATTAAAAAGGAAGAAGTAAAAATATCTGTTTGTAGGTGACATGATTTATATGTTGAGTACCCTAAAGATTTCACAAAAAGGCTATTAGAACTAACAAATGAGTTGCCCAAAGTTGCAGGACACAAAAAACACACATAGGCATCTGAATAGGCAAAGAAGTCAAACTCTCTCTACAGATGACATGAAATTCTATGTGGAAAAACCATTAGACTCCACTCCAAAATTGCTAGAAATCAAACAGGAATTGAGCAAAGTGGAAGGATATAAAATCAATGCACAGAAATCAGTTACATTTCTATACACAAACAATGAGATAAAAGAAAGAGAAACTAAAGCATTGATCTCATTTACAATTGTACCCCAAACCATAAGATACCTAGGGATAAACCTAACCAAAGAGGCAAAGAATCTGTACTCCGAAAACTATATAGATCACTCAGTGAAAGAAACTGAGGAAGACACAAAGAAATGGGAACGTTCCATGCTCATAGATTGGAAGAACAAATGTTAAAATGTCCATGCTACCTAGAGCAATCCACACATTCAATACCATCTCTATCAAAATACCATCAACTGTTTTTAAAAAAAATGGAACAAATACTCCTAAAATTTGTATGGAACCAGAAAAGACCCCAAATAGCCAGAGGAGTGTTGAAAAAGAAAACCAAAACTGGTAGCATCACAATTCTGGACTTAAAGCTCTATTACAAAGTAGCTATCATCAAGATAGAATGGTACTGTCATAAAAACAGACATATAGATCAATGGAACAGAACAGAAAAACCAGAAATGGACCCTCAACTCTATGGTCAACTAATCTTCAACAAAGGAGGAAATAGGTTCAATGGAAAAAAGATAGTCTCTTCAACAAATGATGTAGGGAGGACTGGACAGTCACATGCAGAAAAATGAACCTGGACCATTTCCTTATACCATACACAAAAATAGACTGAAAATGGGTGAAAGACCTCAATGTGAGACAGGAATCCATCCAAATCCTAGAGGAGAATACAAATAGCAACCTCTTCGACCTAGACACATCACCAATCGCAAGGGAAGCAAGGGCAAAAATGAACTAGTGGGACTTCATCAAGATAAAAAGCTTTTGCACAGCAAAGAAAACAGTTGACAAAACCAAAAGATAACTGACAGAATGGGAGAAGATATTTGCAAATGACCTATCAGATAAAGGGCTAGGATTCCAAATCTATAAAGAACTTACCAAACTCAACACCCAAAGAACAAGGAATCCAATCAAGAAATGGGCAGAAGACATGAACAGAGATTTCTGCAAAGAAGACATCCAGATGGCCAACAGGCAAATGAAAAAGTGTTCAATGTTACTTGGCATCAGGGAAATACAAATCAAAACCTCAATGAGAGGTTTTAACAAGTCAGGAAACAACAGATGTTGGTGAGAATGTGTAGAAAGGGGAACCCTCCTACACTGCTGATGGGAATGCAAGCTGGTGCAGTCGCTCTGGAAAACAGTATGGAGGTTGCTCAAAAAGTTGAAAACAGAGTTATCCTATGACCCAGCAATTGCACTACTGGGTGTTTATCCCCAAAATTCAAATGTAGTGATCCAAAGGGGCACAGGCACCCCAATGTTTAGAGCAGCAATGTGCACAATAGCCAAATGATGGCAAAAGCCCACATGTCCACCAGCAGATGAATGGATAAAGAAGAGGTAGTATATATACACAATGGAATATTATGCAGCCATCAAAAAATGAAATCAAACCATCTGCAATGACATGGATGGAACTAGAGGGTATTATGCTAATAAGTCAATCAGAGAAAGACAATTATCCTATTATCTTACCGAAACGAGGAACTTGAGAAACAAAACAGAGGATCATAGGGGAAGAGAGGGGAAAAAAATGATATAAGATGAAACCAGAGAGGGAGACAAACTAGAAGAGACTCTTAATCTCAGGAAACAAAGTGAGGGTTGCTGGATGGGAGAGGGGTGAGAGGGATAGGGTGGCCAGGTGATGGACATTGTGGAAGGAATGAGCTCTGAGTGCTGTGACTCATGTAAGAATGATGAGTCACAGACATGTACCCCTGAAATAAATAATATATGTTAGTAAAAAAGAAAAGTGAATTCTACCATATTTATAAATTATACTTCAATTTAAAAAATTACCACATTACCAAAAGGAAAAAAAACGGCTTTCTAAACACTCTTAAATACACTTTCTGTGACTGTAGGATTATAAACTTCAAGAGCTGGAAAGGTCTTCTTCAACTGGTAGAGTAGTCTCTAAGTTGCTCCATTCATGCCTGTATTTGTTGGCATGGGAAGAGACTGGGTGGGCAGGAAACACATAATAAGAGAGTCAAAATTAAAAAGGAAGGAGGTTAGTGGGCATTGGTAGACGGTGATAAGAAGTAGACAGGAGAAGCAGGATTGTAGAGGCAGGGATTCACATAGGAAAGGAATGGGCCATAGACAAGGCGTAATTAAAAATTTGTTTTGGGGGCTCCTGGGTGGCTCAGGAGCCTTCGGCTCAGGTCATGATCTCAGGGTCCTGGGATCAAGACCCGCATCAGGCTCCCAGCTCAGTTGGAAGCCTGCTTCTCCCTCTACCTCTACCTGCTTCTCCCCCTGCTTGGGTTCCCTTGCTCTGTCAAATAAATAAATAAAAACCTTTTTAAAAAATTGGTTTTGTGGGCGTCTGGGTGGCTCAGTTGGTTAGGCCTCTGCCTTCGGCTCAGGTCATGATTCAGAGTCCTGGGATCAAGTCCTGCATAGGGCTTTCTGCTCAGCAGGGAGCCTGCTTCCCTCTCTCTCTCTCTGCCTGCCTCTCTGCCTACTTGTGATCTCTGTCAAATAGATTTTAAAAAATCTTTTTAAAAAATTGGTTTTGTGCAGGAAGACATTGAAACGATGCCTCTGCAACAGGATAGAAAAAGGTGAAGGTATCATGTCTCAGTATACTATAAACTTGTCTACTTCATTTCCCTAAACATGTCTTGAGTTTCTAGTACGTCAGTAATGAGATCTAGCCACAGAGAAGCTGTCGAAAGGACTCCCATTAACCTTTTTCTTCTTTACTCTACATAGCCCCAAAGTCCTACTGATTGCATTTAAACAAAAAGGTAAATGCTGAAGAAAATGATCATGCCAAATACATTTCTGCATATTGCACAAAAGGACAATAAACCATAACAATTTGAGGCTCAATAATCCAATCTTGAAGTAGGTATTACAGGAGAGAACAGTTCAATGCTGTTTTTGTGTTCCTGTATTTTCTTAAACTTTATTCCAAAGTAAATAAATACGGTTTTAAGGCTGTATAACAGTATCAACCAAAATTTTAACTTTGTTGGTAAATCTGAATCTTTTAGAACATTCTTGCTTCTGCTACTTTATGAACTTCTCCTTTAATAACCTAGAACATAGTATGAAATACAAGTTAGGAAATAAAATGTGTTTGATTTTTGTCAATCTGCCCTGTTTTCTCTTTATAGCTTTTTTGGTATATTCCCCTCACCATCTAGTATATTAGAATACCCTACACAATTTCAGCTTACAATGAATTCCAAAGGTATCCTGAAGGGAGTTTTACTTGTGAGCTATCTTGGTTATCTCAGATATGGTCAGCCCTCATATATAATTTTACATACTTTGCATACTTTTGCAATTTTGAAAAAACAGTGTTCTCTTCTTACAATTTGAAGATAGTCCATTCCTTCCCCATTAGACTGATCTTTAGCAATAATGAATACCATGGGATTAATGCTGATACCAATGCTTTAATTTAGCATCTTACAGTTTAGGAATACTTGTTTAAAAAAAATGTTAGGGTTCTAACTTTGGCTGCTAATTTGGTCCTTTTTTACAGGTACAGTTTTGGTAGTTTCATATTACGTAAATTGTTCACAAAGAAACCACTATTTTGTTTAGCTAGAAACACGAGTGAGTCAGAAGAGATATTGAAATACCACTATGATCTCATGTCTGTTTGCTGGAATAAGAGGAAAATAATTCTTTATTCTTGTGACTGGTCAAGTTTCCCTTCAGAAAGGACCAGCCGGTTTCCTGTTGGCTTCAGACCTCCAAGTCAGATGAGGGAGTTCCAAACGCTCCCAAGACATCATGTCAAGGTTCTTTTAACTGGAATTTTACAGGTTTCCTTTAACTAACATCAAAGTCCTACAAAAAAGTAGTAAACTTCATTAAATTAGTTATATACAGTCTAGAAGTAAAAGTACTAACGATAGACAATCTAACAAAATTAGAGTCTAATACATGGATTGCTCATGTTTATTTAACTTATTTAACTTAAACTTTAAGTTAAATTGTTTAACTTATGAAGTGAATCGTCTATGTAAATGGTCAGTTACAGAATTTAAAAAGCTGTCTCCCCGCCATACCTCCGGGGCCCAGATCCACCATCAGTCTCTAGAATGGCAGCCCCATGCATGCAAGTTATGTAGAACTGTAAAAAAAAATATATCCTGATAAGCTTTTAAAAGGGGATTTAAAAATAGGCTGCAACAGGTTTACTTCTGGACATGATTTTTAGTATTGGTTGTGAGGTCAGTCCCTCACTATGAAAGTAAGAGAGGGACTCAAGCACTCCCAACATCACCCTGTCTAAGGACAGCCTGATGGTTTGTCTCCTTACTCTTCCTGGACACCTGTGAGCGCAGAAACCATCAACAGGGACTTCAACTTACACTTGCGCCACTTTCTGAATTAGATGCTCCTTTGTCAGCCTATTGGCCCCAAGCTAATTCCACTTAGAAACTAATGCTTTCAAAAAAAAAGAAAGAGAGAAAGAAAGAAAGAAAGAAAGACAAGAAACTAATGCTTTCTTCAACAATTCAGGGTCTAAATTTGCATTTCTTAATATAATGTAAGTTACCCCATTAAAGGAAGGAAACATCCCTTAAAAGAAAATGGGGTAACTCTGCATTGCTTATAAACATTATTTGTTGTGAAAAAGACTTCAACATTCTGCCAGGCAAATAAACTAATAATTATATATAATGTAATAATAATAATATATATATATAAAAATACCAAAGGATTATTCCATGAGATATAGCCAAAAACCTCAACGTGCCTAAGCGATTAACAAGGTTTCCCTCAAAACTTACTGTGATTTTTGACAACTCACTAGTTTCCTTATCCTTGGGGTCCTCTTATTGGATGTTCCCACTGTTCTGATCTTATAGTTCTATCAGCACTTGCTTCAAAATGCACCTTTTCTGACCCTTGCTGTCAATGTACGCCTGGATAACCCCCAAATTTTACTTTCCAGCTCAGATTCCTTCCTGACTTACAATCCATCGTCTTCGCACATAACCTGGCATGCCAGGTTAACACGCAATACAGAAACCGATGGCTACGGATGAAGAGACGAAGATGTTTGCTGATTAAGTTTTAAAAACAGTCCCTGTAAAGAACTGGAAATCTTACTCTGGAAAGCATGGTATTTAGAACTGAAAAGGAGCCTATATATTAAAGCTTCTAATAAACACTGGCTTAGAAAAAAATTTCAGACACTAGAGTGACAGAGTTTTTAAAGAAACACTTTATCTCCAATGTTATAATAGCCCCAAAGGAGAACACTGGGCTGAAAAATGTGGACATGTAGTCAAAAAGTGAATCAGAAGAGTTGGACTCTGAATGTGATGAAAGCATAGGAATACCCTAAGACACTTATTCTAGATATACTAACTATAAAAGTGTTATAGATATATTGATAGCTGTGCTTAAATAAGTCTGAAAGAGCTGTTATAGTCAGTTTAATTTACAATTTTTTTTTAAGATTTTATTTATTTATTTGACAGACAGATCACAAGTAGGCAGAGAGGCAGGCAGAGAGAGAGGAGGAAGCAGGCTCCCCACTAAGAAGAGAGCTCGATGCGGGGCTCGATCCCAGGACCCTGAGATCATGACCTGAGCCGAAGGCAGAGGCTTTAACCCACTGAGCCACCCAGGCGCCCCTACAATGTTTTTTGCTGGTAGTATATAAAATAATGGTATGTCTTATCATCAAAGGCATCTGAAATCAGATAAAATTTTACTTAGCTCTGGTAAAAAAAAAAACAGTGACTTTTCTGAGGGAGTTATTAAATTAATCTTTAAAATTACTTTAAAATGTATAACCATGCCTTTATCAGTCTTTAAATAGAAATTGCTTTGAATAGAAATAAAGAATTTCATTAAATGCATATATTAAAAACCAACTGTGAAAGAGAGGTTAAAATATAGGCTCAGGTACATCTACAACTAATAGAATGTGACACATCAATTCTATCTCAATCAAAAACAAAAAAGCACAAGCTAGGTAGTTTGTTGACTTGGTTGAAATGGTGGCTCCAACTACTTGTTAGGACCTTACATACATTATCCAAACTCTTTTGGCCTCAGTTTCCTCATCTTTAAAATTATGTTTAATACTAACTCTCCTCATCAGGTGATTCTGAGGAATACACAGCCTGTATAAAAGCATCTTTAAAGAGGGCACCTGGGTAGCTCAGTCATTAAGTGTCTGCTTTTGGGTCAGGTCATGATCCCAGGGTCCCAGGATCGAGCCCCACATTCGGCTCGCTGCTCAGTGGGGAGCCCGCTTCTCCCTCTGCTGCTCCCCCTGCTTGTGTTCCCTCTCTCGTTATCTCTATCATAAATAAAATCTTAAGAAAAAAAAAGTACCCTTAAAGAAAGCATGTAACAGTCACTCAAGTATTTCTGTATATGTACAGGCAATAAGGAATCCTGAAAGATTCTTCAGTGAGCTATAAAAAAGCTACAAGATTTAATGTTAAATATTTTAAGGCAGATGTTTTTGACTAGTGATGTAAATAAACAGGTATAATTTAAATCAAAACCACATCAGGCACATACTCAATGACTTTTGTCATCATCCTTAGGTACTACAGATGTATTATTTATAATAAGTTTAAACCTTTGATGTAGAGCTCAGAATAAATTTATCGAGTTAATGGAGGAGGGAGAAAACACACAGAAATGATTCTCATGAAGTGGTAAGGTTGATTTCTGATTATGTGAGGAGAGAAGGGAAGATGAAATCTGAATCTGAACTACATTAGCTTTACCTCATAAAACATTCTGTACGTCAGCACAAATTTCCCATTTGATTTTAGAGCGCACATGAAGTCTAGCCCTATCCCATTTTTTATTCACTAAAACGGTGGCATTTATAAACCTACTAAAACGAGGCCCTTAGAAATCCCCTGGTTCCCATAACCGTACCCCCAGCAAAACAGCGGCATATCCACACGCTACAGTTGCACTCGTCAGAAACGCCAGAAACACCATGACATCTTTGTTGCCCACCTGACATAGTGACTTCTGCGGTTCCTGCCATGTGCCTTAAGGGAGCTGTGACCAAGGGGTGAAGACACAAGGTGAGGGGCCACAAGTGGTCCCAAAATTATGGTCGCTTTTCACTCTTGCTGCAAGTTCCTACCCACAATATTCTAAAACCTCTGAAGGGTTTCCCTTTAAAGATTTAAGGCAGGAGATGTGGACACCAACTCCTTCCTCAAAGAGATTTGTGAAAGGCTTGAAGTACTTTACAGGCATTTTAAATATTTTAATGTAAATAATTCTTTCTTTGCATGTGTGAATTGAGGATTGGGTGCTGGATATAAGGGAGAAAGAACTATGTAGTGGGCCTACTGCTAGTTTTCACGTGAGAAAAGAATTGACTCAAGGTGACACTGAATTTTGCACGTACAACTTTGATATAAGTTAATATTTGCATTGGTTTACCTTTTATAAAAACTATCAGTCACTAAAAACTTTCTTTGGAAATTTATTCAGAGCACGGTGTTAGATTATCCTCCTGGGGAGATGTCTTCAGGGAAACAGCCTTACATACTAAGTAAAGAATTATGATTCTCTCATCTCTTATGAATATATATCTACCTTTTGCAAAGGGTACAATCAATGATTTTTAAGCCTGTCCTTTTATTTACAGGGTAATAGCATTATAATCATTATACTTTATTCAAGACAGAAAAGAATATTTTTATCTGTCCATCCATAATTTGATTTCTAAGATATCTGTTTCCTCGCAAAGTGGGTCATTTATGGAAAATCCATCCAAAAAACTGTTTAGCATAATATTTAGTATTGTTGGGGAAAATATTATAAATAAAATAATAGAAATAACTTCCAGTATTGACAGAATAAATAAGATGTTATTCACAGAGATCCTGCCAAAGATAAAACTGGGTAGAAATATGTAAATAATTTTACAAGGAAATCTCTCTTTTCCAATTCCCTGTCATAAAAACATTTCATTCTTTAAAAAACCAGATGTGATCAACAATTTAATTGACCATTCAATATCTGATACTCAAAATCAGAGACCTTTTGGATTTCAGTTTGATTGTTTTTAAAAGCGAAGGCCAGCATCAGAAGAAATAACTACAAATTACTTAAATGTCTGAGTAATAGCATGAGTAAAATTTTACTTGCAACCATTATTGTGTTAGATGAGGCCAGTCATCATTCCCCAACTTTATCTAGTTAATGCATACATGAGCTATGTAAATAATTTGTAAAAGGGCCTGATCAAAAGTATTATGCAAATGAACTTTAAGGAGAGTTAGACAGTGATAGGTATCTGAGTATGTAACAATAGCTCAGAATTAAGAAGAGCTAATCCACTACTGACTGGCCGTTCTCAATGGTTTTCCCACTGAAGCCTGCTTGATTAGTTTGCATGGAAGCGAAAATGTATTATAACTCTGAGGACTAACGTTACTGGCCACGGTGATAAAGATTGGCTGTACTTCAGCTCCAGATTATGTCAGCAAGAGTCACCACTTGAGCTATAAGAAGATGATACAACTGAAATCTCTGTCAGCAGGATATTTGCTTTGTGCTGTTTTTCTAGTAACAGTCACGGACTTGAGCATATCCATTCTGTAAACTCAGTTCCCCTTGATCTAATATCCTCTTTCATAATCTGTGACTTTGAAAGTTTTCTCTGTGTGAAGCCATCACATATGATTCAAGATCACTGACTTGGGTTTCAAGCTTAAGCAACTGAATTAAATAACCCAGACCATTAAATCCAAATACTCTAACACATGGGGACTTTCTGTTTTCCATGTAACAGCAATAGAGCTAGGACTTGAATTAAGATTCTGTCTTAACTCTTCCTTTCCAACCCGGGCCCGGCAGAATGGCTCCCGCGAAGAAGGGTGGCGAGAAGAAGGGCCGTTCTGCCATCAACGAGGTAGTGACCAGAGAATACACCATCAACATTCACAAGCGCATCCATGGAATGGGTTTCAAGAAGCGTGCCCCTCGGGCACTCAAAGAGATCCGGAAATTTGCCATGAAGGAGATGGGAACTCCAGATGTGCGCATTGACACAAGGCTCAACAAAGCTGTCTGGGCCAAAGGAATAAGGAACGTTCCGTACCGCATCCGTGTGCGGTTGTCCAGAAAACGTAACGAGGATGAAGATTCTCCAAACAAGCTCTACACACTGGTCACCTATGTACCTGTCACCACTTTCAAAAATCTACAGACAGTTAATGTGGATGAAAACTAATCGCTGATTGTCAAATAAAGGTATAAAACTGCAAAAAAAAAAAAAAAAAAGATTCTGTCTTAAGATTTTCCAACTGAACTATACAGTCTTTTTTCACATGCGCCTTCCTCTGCTGTATTACCTTATAAATAATCTGTAATTGCCTATATATGGTCATATATAAAGGTGTTGAGAATGCTATGCAGAGATCACAAAAACTAAGTGACTACTTTTCAACAGCTTAGAATATGAATTAATAAAAATCAGTGATAATCAGATTATACTAATCAGAAAAGAGAATGTCAAAGTTGGTTTCATATCCTTGGATAGTCTGGTAAAGTATGGAATTAAACACATTTCATAAGTTAATCAGAGAAATACAATTATCATATGACCTCTCTTATATGAGGAATTCGAGGGGCACGGCCGGGGGGGTTGTGGCGGGGTATGGAGGGAAAAAAATGAAACAAGATGGTACAGGGGAGGGAGATAAACCATAAGGAACTCAATCTCAGGAAACAAACTGAGGGCTTCTGGGGGTGGGAGGGATAGGGTGGTTGGGTTATGGACATCGGGGAGGGTATATATTACGGTGAGCACTGTGAAATGTGTGAGCCTGATGATTCAAAGACCTGTACCCCAGAAACAAATAATGCATTATATGTTAATTAAAAGTAAAAAGATTTCAGTTGTTGCTGCAAAGGCCTTCAACATCATAGCACAGTGTGCAAAACAAAACACATTTTGAAATAAAGAATAGTTATAAATAAGGATAGAATAAAGCAGCATCTCTATATTTCTTTTTGAGGGTATGATTATAATAGATACCCGTGTCAGAAAATACTCAAAATAAAAGACTTTATATTATGGAGATGGAAGATATCATGTTTTGCTTATATTTCCATGAAAAGTAAGTAATTTTATTACATATATAAATGTGAATATCTGTGGAACCACTTTACACCCTTCTCTTAATACCTAAGCTGTTGTCTACAAATGAATGCACATTCTACTAAAACTAGGCTCTTAGTACTAAAATACGCTTCCAAGGTTTACTTGGTTGATTAACAGCTTTCAGAAAACTACCTCAAACAACCACATATGCCAAGCTTGAGAGAAGTTTTTATCATATACATTATGTTGCCATATTTGTGAACCCCTTATGTAACCACCTCAATTTATGAGCTTGTAATGACTGGTGATTTTTTTCTCACAACCTAAGTGTCTATCAGTGGATGAATGGACAAAGACATAGTATATATACAAATATTATTCAGCCATGGGAAAGAAGGAAATTCTGCCTGCAATAACATGTATGAATACGGAACGTGTTTTGATAAGTGAATTAAGTCAGACAGAGAAAGACAAATAATCTATGATACCATTTGTAAGTAAAATCTTAAAAAAAGCATAGGAACAGACTAGAACTGTGGTTATCAGAGGCTGGGGGAAAGGGATTGAGATGTTGGTCAATGAGTATAAACTTCCAGTCAATTAGATAAGTTCTGTGGATCTCGTGTTTAGCATAGTAATTATAGTTAATAATAATGTATTCTACACTTGGAAGTTGCTTAAGAGAGTACATCTTAAATATTCTCACCTTGAAAAAGAAATGGTAATAATGGGACATGACACAGGTTAAGTTAGCTAATGCTATCATGGTGATCACGCTGTAATATGTGTATCAAGTCAACACACTGCATACCTTAAACTTATACAATGTTGTACTAAATTATGTCTCAAAACCAGAAAAAAAATACTCTGGAGATACTCTGTGATTACTGATCTGGAAAATTAGTTTCTATGTGGAGTTTTTTCAAAAATTCTATTACAGTGACAAGACTTGTGGGAACTATACAAGCAACCTAAAAATGGTGATCTTCTGAGAGTATCATTAACTCTTTCAGGTGCATTTTTGGAAAAGTGATCAAATAAATTTAAGAAGGAAGAAAAACTTTAGATTCTATATACTAATAAAACCATTTAGCACTATACTTATATTTGATCTTAACAGTGCTAAATGATATTCTGGATTTACAACACAGTCACAAGCACTTCTTCTTTAAAATGTTTGGCGACTGAGAACCATAAAACAAAGTTTATAAAATTAATATATTTTGCCTCTTGTGTACTATTTGGAGAAGAAAGATAAAATAATAAAAGAAGTATTAATCTATTTTCTATCAACACAGTAAGACTTGCATTTCTAATTTATTTAGTCACGTAATGCTAGCATTTTAATCATTATTGGATAACTAAAGAGGCTATCAGTTTGTATAATTTCTGAAGAATTCAAGCAAAGGGGTGCCTGGGTGGCTCAGTGGGTTAAAGCCTCTGCCTTTGGCCCAGGTCATGATCCCGGGGTCCTGGGATCGAGTCCCGCATCCGGCTCTCTGCTCAACTGGGAGCCTGCTTCCCCTCTCTCTCTGCCTGCCTCTGCCTACTTGTGATCTCTGTCTGTCAAATAAATAAATAAAATCTTTAAAAAAAAAAAATCAAGGAGAACACTTTAAAAAAAAAGAATTCAAGCAAAAAGTGATAAATCAACAGTATTTACTGCCTTTTATGGGTCTAGTATGTTGAGAAGTATAGATGTATATGACATTTTTCTTATCCTCAAAGGAATTTCTACCTTAACTATAGAAAAAAAAATCTAATATATAAGCAACCATTTATCAGTCACCAGATCCAATAAATGTTCACTGCACATCTATGCGTCAAGCACCCTATCAGACAACATCAAGAATGAATAAGCATAGCTATTGTTCACAAAAGGCTTACAAGTTAGTGGACTACAATCACCTTGATTTCTTTCTATCCTTTGCTCTTAAAGGTACAAAGTAAACAATATTCTCATTTCTTCCAGCCCTGTCTTTCTCTACCATTTCTTTCCACTGTCATTACCATGACCTCAGAGGAGACCACTAAACACACCTCTCAGTGATTGAAGCCCAAAGCAGATGGCCCTCCCTCTGCCAGCGTGCTCGTTCCTCTCTTTCCTAGGCCACCTTCTCTTCCTTGGAAGGGTAAGTGATGTGTCTCCTCCAGGAGGCCCCTTCTTCTGATCCAACCATACCACCACCTGCCTTCACCCTCTCCCTTTAATCTTTTCTTTCATGATACTTTTCATACCAGTAATTATGCAGTTATTTATGTAATTATTTTTCTTACTCCCATACTGAAGTTTAAATTCCATGAGAACTGAGACTTTTTTCTTGTTTAATGATTTATCTACAGTGCCTGACAGTCAAATGACAAAATAGAGTAAAGCACACTGAGATCTGCTATCAGAGTATTTTAGTAGCCGTGGAGAGAGATGGGGCTCTTCATGGCTTCAGATCACCCACCGATCACGACCATACTGGCTACACATTCCTCCTCACAGAGTTCTTCAAGGACAATCTTACCACTTTGTCCTGGCACACAGATAGGCTCAATAAATTTTAGATTTTGAACAAGTGAGTATTAACATGAACCTATATGTGGATAACAGCCAGAAACAGCTGGTATTTCTTAGTTTGACCACTGACTGCTTCTCCGTGTGGCCTATGGTGATCTTACGTACTTAACTTTCAGTGAAATGATTTCTAATCCAGGTGATAATACATGTATATATACACACATATAGAAATACCCCCCCAAAATAATTGTGCCTTCCAGGGGCAGCCTCTGGATGTGGTTTTAGAACTCACAGGTTTATAGAACTACTTTTAACCTCTTTATCTTCAAGTAAAAGAATCTATTTCGAAACTATTCGGGGCCTATGACCATATTTTGCAGATTCCTTCTGAAGCTGTTTACAAGTTTCAACTAGCTGCTCTGAAGAAATGGCTTTTGTGGTGGGGCGCTCTCTAGATGTTAAGTTGTCAGATCATTATACGCAGGTCTGAGAACTTTCAGGACAAGGGTTTAAAATGTTTGTTCATTCCATGAATGTTCTGGAAATATAAAGCTTAGCTTTAAGCAGAATTAATACTGCTTGGCAGCTACTTGGTAAATACCTAAATTGTATTCTTAACTGTCTCACTCGATCAACAGACTAATGAGAAAAGGAAGCATCTAATGTATGTATACACAGTAAACCTACAATACAAATTACTGTACACCGGGCAAATTACAAATTACTCAAATCTAAGATTATCTAAATACTTTCCCTTGCTTGAAGGCTCTATAAGCAAGAATACTATGACAACACACAGCAAGCACACACACTGAATCCTGTCAAGAGAGCTGTCAACGTAAGTAACTATACTATCAACATGACCATTTGACTTAACCTCAATACATAGTATGTTTGCCAATAAATCAAATGCCTACAGACCTACCACTTATCAGTGAATTTCAACCACACAATCAAAGATTCATAAGCTATTTTGTGCCAAATAATAAATGAATTTTGTCAATTACCATCTTTTTCAAGTTTGGTCTCCATATGGAGACTAAAAATTTCTTCAAGATAGATTAGGGAAAGACTGGGACAGAAAAGCCAATGGTTAGAGTCAAATTCTAATTCTTGTGTCTATAGATCTTGGAAAAATTCTCTAACCTCCTTATATCTCAAGTTTGTTCTCTGAAAAATGGCAAAATTATATCTATTCATCTTCTCATGAGACAACTATAAAAAATAGACAAAAAATTCACAAAATGGTAAGGCGCCTGGGTGGCTCAGTTGGCTAAGCAACTGTCTTCAGCTCAGGTCAGGATCCTGGAGTCCCAGGATCAAGTCCCACATTGGGCTCCCAGCTCCATGGGGAGTCTGCTTCTCCCTCTGACTTTCTCACCTCCCATGCTCTCTCTCACTGTCTCTCTCTCAAATAAATAAATAAAATCTTTTTTAAAAAATTCAAGATGGTAAAGACAAAAGTTTAAAAATATAAATGCACCTAGGCCCTTTAATGAATAAATTTCCATGCATACAAAACCAACTAATCTTTTTTTTTTTTTTTTAAGATTTTATTTATTTGACAGAGATCACAAGTAGGCAGAGAAGCAGGCAGAGAGAAAGAGGAAGGGAAGCAGGCTCCCTGCTGAGCAGAGAGCCAGATGCAGGCTCGATCCCAGGACCCTGGGATCATGACCTAAGTGGAAGGCAGCGGCTTAATGCACTGAGCCACCCAGGTGCCCCAAACCAACTAATCTTTAGAAGAACTAAGAATTGTCCGAAGTGTGTCGCATTCAGAGTTCTGAACTGAAGTAAATGGACTATTACAAGATGATCTCTTTGGAAAGAAAAATGGGTAGAGAACAAAGATGGTTTTCCTCTCAAGTGTTATCGCTGACCTCCAGTGAAGGTGAAGTAGTAGGTTTCAAAGTGAGTGACTACAAACAACAAGTTTCTTTCAGTTTACTGTTTATGATTTAATGCTACTAAAATCCATTTCCAAGATTTAATTATCATTACAGATTTCAATCTCTTAAGTCTTGTTATTAGACAGCATTATAGTTAAAACATGTATTTCACTGCGATATTCCATTCTAGGACTTTAGGAGGCTATGGCTATCTCCCGTGCTTGTGCTCTAATTTTAAATGAATCTACTACTATAAAATATTAAATGATGGATCGATCACATAATTTGAATCTGCAGTGCCATCTGGAAGGAAGTTAAATAATTTTAATTATGTGTGCACATGTCACAAAAGCATACTGCTTTTTCCTTGTGTTCTACATAAAGACAGGGATGGTTAATTTGACTTACATAATAGATTCTTTTATGTAGCATAGTAATGTTATCAATGTTTTTTAATGATTATAACCTTGGTATGAAAGCTCATACCCAACTGTAGATCACAAGAGGACATCTTATTTCCTTGACTAATGGCAATATCATTTAGACAATCAAGAGAAAGGCCTTAGAAATCTTTACTTGCTCTCCTCTTTAACTTCACTGATGAGGAAACCAACTTACAGAGGGGAAGTAATATACCTAAAATGAATACTACTGGTGGCATGGCCAGGAGAACTCAAGTTCACCCCTTTATTTGTGAGATGGATATTATGGTAAGAATGTGTTTTGCTTCTAGAGACCAATGCAATGATCACAAAACCATTATATTATTTAGATTCCTTCCCTAGAAATTATACTCTCTAGAATTAAATCAGGCTCAGGATGCATTCAATCTCTAAACTGTTTCCATAATAAAATGGGCACTGGTACAAGATAGCCTAAATTATAAAGATCGGAAAAGTAATACTGTTAAGGTAATGACTAATACTGTTAAATTTCTTCAAATTTCTGAAGCACATGTTCACCAACTTTAATATGTCCTTTCTATGACAGATTGTTTAGAAGAGTACACATATCAGATGCTATCACATTTTTAGACAGCTTTAGAGAAAAAAAAAAAAAAACACACACTTCCTCTAAAATGTTTTATCAAAAAATAACTTGGGGCAACAGAAACCAGGTTCAGAATGCTCTTTAAAGGAGCCTTTTTTTTTTTTTTTAAGATTTATTTATTTAAGAGATAAAGAGAGGTAGAGAGAGAGAATGTGAGCTAGGGGAGAGGGAGAAGGAAAGAGATCTGAAGCATATACCCCGCTGAGCGTGGAGCCTGATGCGGGGCTCGATCTCAAGACCCTGAAATCATGACCTGAGCTGAAATCACGAGTCAGTCACTTAACCAACTGAGCCACCTATGTGTCCCCGAAGATACTATTTTTATAAATGCTTATCCATGATATTTTATCAATAATTTCATTATTGCCCTCAAACTAGCATGCTGTTCACATAGGGTTTTTCTCGATATTCTGAGGTTAGAATTTCCAAAAATTATTCTTGCTGCAGTAATCAAACATGTGAGCACGAAATGAGATAAAGAATAATACACTATACACAATGGATCACTATTATGCTATGAACCAGTTTATACCTTTCATGTTGATATGAATGCATGCACAAAACTCTTAAGTGAGGACAAATTATGAAACTATTAAAAGAGGGAGCAATTACAGGGACAAATTGAGTTAGCCAAAGAAAAGCCCCTTGATAGTTCCCACCTGTACTGAAGTTATATAATAAACACCATGAATGAACTCTGTGGTACATATAACATTAGGGGGCAGACCAGTAAAGAGAAATATGCAAGGCTCATCTAAAGCTATTCCATTTTGAAAAAGAGAGCCATATAAAAATACAGCATTGTGATGTCAAATGCTTTCTTGATCCCTACATATTTAACCTAGAACTATATATCATATCCATTCTCCTTTTTATAGCATATAGAATGAGTTACCACATTATTTAAGTAATACGGTAATTTAGAAAATATTTTCTAAATCAGGCTCTCTACTTAGCAGGGAGCCTGCTTGCTTCTCCCTCTCCCTCTGCCTGCTGCGCTGCCTACTTGTGATCCCTCTCTCTCTTTATCTGTGTCAAAGGAATAAATAAAATCTTTAAAAAACAAACAAATACAGATTATAAGCCTGAATCCCTAAACTTACTTCATCTTTTTATACTATGATAGTGAGAACAAAGCAAAAGCAGACATTTGATAGCAATAAGGCCTCACTCTGGGAGCCATTATCTGATAATGAGTGCGCCCTAAGTTTTGCTTGCAAAAAGCCAGTTGAACGGTGCCCTGGAAGGAGCCCTCCACCCTTCCCCTATGATAGATAGGTGACAAAAACCTGATTGAATGACAGGCACAGGGAGGGTTAATCAGATTTGAAACTGCCCACCAACAAGCCCAGAAAAAACCGTAGACTTAGAAACTGTGGTGGCAACGCCTTCAGGTCCCCTCCCTCCTTGGTTCCTTTATACTATCACTTTGCTATCACTCAATAAATCTTGATTTGCTGCCCCCCCCCCCAATTGGGTTGATTTATGTCAAACAGAAAATACTATGTAATTACTTTGTTATGTTCATGTTATGAAAATAAAATTGTACAAATGAAATCAAATTCTGCAGGCTATCAAGAATTTTCCAGGGCGCCTGGGTAGCTCAGTCAATTAAGCAGCTGCCTTTGGCACATGTCTCGACCCCAGGGTTCTAGGGTCTGGGCTCCCTGCTCAGTGGGGAGTCTGCTTCTTCCTCTCCCTCTGCCTGCCGCTTTGCCTACTTGTGCTCTCTCTCCCTCTATGTCAAACAAATATATAAAATCTCAAAAAAAAAAAAAAAAAAAAGAATTTTCTATGCACGAATTTTACCTCATTTTCCTTTATGCAAATTTTCTTTCAGACCCTAATGCTGTCATATGGAGCAAGTGCTTATCAAATTTCTATTACCACAATAATCCTGATTCTAATCAAAGTATTAGTAAATTTCACCTCTAACTAGTAACACAAGAGTTTTACTCAGCTTTTACCAAGATCTAAATTCTGGGCATCTCTATATGCTTGAAACTTGTTTCAAGATCTTCACTTTTTTTCTTTAATTTATATCTATTTCATTGTAGTTTTCATTTTCACTAGAATTTAATGAATTGGGTTACCATTTTTCTAAGAGGTGTGAATAATTAAATCTCGATTAAATAAAAGGGGAAACCAGACACTTACTTTAGCTTTTTCTTTAATTGTAATTATATAAAAGGTCCTTATTTTAAAAATCAGTGCAAAAAAAAATCAGTGCAATGTTTCATGCATTTAAATTATTTATACAAAGATGTTCATTGATAAATCAGTTACAACTTCATTATCTTACTTCCAATTGAATATACCTAATATCCATTCATAGCTATAAAGAAGCACTTGTAAATTTAAAAATAAGCAAAATCTCATGATTATAGAAACTACTAACAAACAGTCAAAAGTTATTAATTCTACACTTTTCTTAGGAACATTTAAATTTTGCCTCACAACATCCCTGTGAGGTGGGAGGTGTTCTCATACATGACAACAAATGGACCAAGATGTGAGTATCAGATTACATGTAGGAAAACGGGTACATTACGTCTTAAAGGAAATGTCATGTATAAACAGCACGACTTTGCAAATTTGGTTATTTCCCAGTATTTTTTATCAGGAATAATAGCTATTTTGATTCTCAAGAAATAGGAATTTTTCTTCATGGGCTTTTAAGTCTTCTGAAATTAAGTGGAACAAAGTCCAGGCATACATTGGAGATACGTCTGATGGTTCGGTTCAAGACCACCATAATAAAGTGGATATCACAATCAAGTGAGGCAAGTTAGTTTTTTGGTGCCCCAGGGTATATAAAAGTTATGTTTACACTATACTGTAGTGTGCTCAGTGTGCAACAGCATTATGTCTAAAAAAATGAACGTATTTCAATTTAAAAATACTCTATTGCTAAAAAATGTTAACCATCATTGGAGCTTTCAGCTTCTGTAATCCTTTTTGCTGGTTGAGGGTCTTGCCTTGATGTTGATGACTGCTGACTGATCAGACTGCTGAAGGCTGGAGTGGTGGTGGCAAGTTCTTAAAATGAGGTAACAATGAAGTTTGCTGCAGTGACTGACTCTTCCTTTTGCCAACAAATTCTGTCACGTGTGATGCCATTTGATAGCATTTTCCTCACAGAACTTCTTTTAAAATTGGGAGTCAGTCCTCTCAAACCCTGCTGCTGTTTTATCATCTAAGTTTATGTGATAGTCTAAATCACTTTTTGTCACTTTAATAATCTTCATAGCATCTTCTCCAGAAGTAGATTCCATCTCAAGAAATCACTTTCTTTCTTTCTTTCTTTTTTTAAATTTATTTATTTGACAAACAGAGATCACAAGTAAGCAGAGAGGCAGGCTGTGAGAGAGGGGGGAGGCAGGCTCCCTGCTGAGCAGAGAGCCTGATGCAGGGCTCAATCCCAGGATGCTGGGATCATGACCTGAGCCGAAGGCAGAGGCTTTAATTCACTGAGCCACCCAGGTGCCCCAAGAAATCACTTTCTTTGCTCATCCATAAGAATCAACTCCTCATCCGTTAAAATCTGATGAGATTGCAGCAATTCAAACATAATAATGATGAAAAGTTTGAAATATTGTGAGAATTACCAAAATATGACAGAGACATGAAGTGAGCAAATGCTCTTGGAAAAATGGTGCCAACAGACTTGTTTAATTAGGGCTGTCACAGACTTTCAATATGTAAGAAACACATTATCCAGTAAGTGCACTAAAGTGAAGCACAACAAAAGAGGGAAACAAGGTATGCCTGTGCAACAGCATTCTGCCGAAGGAACAAACATTTCTTTCTTCTGCTACATGGAGATACCTTAAAACACTATCTAGAAATAAAAAGGAATTCTAACAGTGAATTATCTTTTTCAAAAGTTCTACTTCTTTGGGCTTTTCAAAGGTGAACTGTGAAGACTGGGTAATTTACAATTGTCATGTTTCTTCCATGTTGGTTACTCTCTCTCAGTCAGGCAGTATTTGCATCCTTTCTTTTAGAACAAATTGCTGATCCTCTTCTTCCACAGGAAACGGTGACTCTGCTAAGTTCCAAAACTTAAAGATGGCCACAGAAATCATCAGACGGCCAAGGAAAACAGACTCTTTTCTCAGAAGAAGAAAAAATCCAATTTGGGAAAACTGATCTTTTCGGATTTTACAAAAATCGATTCAGCAAGTATCAGAACTTATAGAAGTAAGGCAGCTTTTCCACAAAAAGAAAAAAATGTTCAAAGCAGAATTTTTTTGTTTGTTTTGTTTTGGTTAGAAGTAGGGAAAAGGGAAAGGAGTCTATTTAGGTATGTAATTTTTCTTCCTTAGCATTTCTGCCCAAGATATATCTCTCTCTCTCCAAAAAACCCAGAATGTGATAAATTATGTCTAATATTAGTTGACAGCTTGGCACCTGGGAGGTCCCGTGGGTGGCAAGACTATTAAGACAAAAACTTATTTCGGAAACGAATGATAGAAAGACGATAGAACTTCCAGTACCATGCTGAATAGAAGGGACAAGAGTGGACATTCTTGTCTTTTTCTTTCTCTTAGCAGGGAAGCTCTAAGTCTTTTACATTAGTTGGGGGTTTTTCATAGATGTTCTTTATATTCTTAGTTTTTTGATGGTTTTTCCCATTGGTACTCTAATTGGTTAGTGATTTGCTCCCCTCATTTGGTTTTAGAAATCTGTGCTTTGACAAATACAGAAATATGTTTTCGATTTTTTAAAAATTTTATTTATTTATTTGACAGACATCACAAGTAGGCAGAGAGGCAGGCAGAGAGAGAGAGGAGGAAGCAGTCTCCCCACTGAGCAGAGAGCCCAATGCGGGGCTCCAGCCCAGGACCCTGGGATTATGACCTGAGCCAAAGGCAGAGGCTTTAACCCACTGAGCCACCCAGGCACCCCCAGAAATATGTTTTCTTTATTTTTACTTCTTCAAAGGCAACTGTCTATTTTAAAAGATAAAAGAACTGACTGAGAGGAAGAATTTTTTTATAAAACTGTCGCTATTTTTTTGAAAGATATTTTTATTTATTTGACACAGAGAGAGAGGAGAGAGCGCGCACAAGCAGGGAGAGTGGAAAGCAGAGGGAGGAGAGGCAGGCTCCCCACAGAGCAGGGAGCCTGATGTGGGGTCTCCATCCCAGGAGCCTGGGATCATGATCCCAGCTGGAGGCAGTCGCTTAACCAACTGAGCCACCCAGGCTCCCTGTCACTATTTTTTTTTTTTAAGCACATCTCTAGGCCTTACTTTTCCTATCTAAAATTATGAAACCTGGGACACCTGGATGGCTCAGTCAGTCAAGTTTCTGCCTTCCGCTCAGGTCATGATCCCAAGGGTCCTGGAACTGAGCCCCACATTGGGCTCCCTGCTCAGCAGGAGAATTTGTTTCTCCCTCTCCCTTCCCCTGCTCATGCTCTCTTGCTCACTCTCCCTCAAAGAAAGAAAGAATGAAAGAAAGAAAGAAACAAACAAACAAACAATGCATATAACAGCATCAAAAATAAAATACTTAATACATTTAACTAAAGAAGCATAAAACTTACATTCTGAAAAGTAAATAACACTATTTAAAGAAATTGAAGAGCTCAATAAATGTGAAAATATCCCATGTTCACTGATTGATAGACTTATCATTGATAAGATGGCCACCAAAATTGTTCCACAGATTCAAGGCAATCCCTACCAGACAATGGGCTTCTTTGCAGAAATTCACAGGCTGATCCTAAAATTTATGTAAAAATTCTAGGGACTCAATATAGTTGCAACAATCTTGAAAAGGAAGAATGAAGGTGGAGGACCCAAATTTCCATTTGAAAACATACTACACAAAGCTACAATCGTGGTAGCAGCATAGAATAAGAGATCAGGGTGTTAGACTTGAGATTTCTGAAATAAACCCTCACATGTACACAGTCAACTGATTTTTGAAAGGGGTGTCAAGATAATTCAGTAAGAAAAGAATGGTCTGTCCAACAAAATGTGCTGGGACAACTGGAAATCCACAGGTTAAAGAATTAAGTTGGGACTCTATCACAATGCATGTAGAAATTAACTCAAAATGGATGAGACCTAAAGGTAAGAGTTCAGATACTCAGAAGAAACACATATGTAAATCTTTGTGATCTTGAATTAAGCAATGATTTCTTAGATATGACACCAAAACTATAAGAAACAAAGGGGAAAAAATAGATAAATTAGACTTAATTAAAATTTAAAACGTTTGTATTGCAAAGGACACTACCAAAAGGTGAAAAGACAATCTACAGAATTGGAAAGAACATTTACAAATCATTATCTGATAAGGAGTTTATATATGCAGAATACATAAAGAATTCCAACCCAACAATAAAGAGACAAACAACCCAATTAAAAATGGATAAAGGATCTGAGTAGCCATCCAAACTTTTTTTGGCAACACAAAATTTTCCACCACCCAAAAAACATATACAAGTGGCCAAAAAGCATATGAAAAGATGCTCGACAACATTTGCCATCAGGGAAATATGTGTAAATTGAAACCACAAGCCCAAATACCTACTAAAATGGCCATAATAAAAAAGATAATAAAAAGTTCTGACCATGTGAAGAGACAGGAACCCTTACACACTGCTGGTGGAAAAGTAAAATAGTGCAGCTGCTCTCACAAACACAGTATGGCACTCCTCTAAAGGTTAAACATCAAATTACCATATGATCCAGCAATTCTGCTCCTAGGATAGACATGGAGAACTGAAAACATGAATCACACAGAAACCTGTACCCGAATATTCACAGCAGCATTATTCATAACAATGGTGGAAATTTCAAAAAGTGGAAACAACACAAATGTCTATCAACTAGTGAGTGGAATAACAAAATGTAGGATATATCCACACAATGGAATATCACCCAGCAATAGACGGAAATGAAGTACTGATACATTCTGTAGTGTGGATGAACCCTGAAAAGTCATGCTAAGTGAAAGAACTGTCATTAAAGGCCACGTATTATATGACGCCATTTATAAAAAGTGTCTAGAACAGGCAAATCTAGAGACAGAAAGCTAAGTGATTGCCTCAGACTGGGGTAAAGGGGAGTGTGTGAAAGGAAAAAAGAAATTGTTAACAGGTACATGGTTTGGGGGGAGGTGAGGAAAATGTTTTAAAATGGATTGTGGTGTTGGTTGCACAACTTTATAAATATACCCCAATGCCTCTGAACTGTACACTTTAAATAGGTGAGTTAATTAACATGTGAAACACATCTCAATAAAGCAGTTACTAAAATTATTAATGAGAATATCAACAGCTAAGTGGATGCTATGGGAATTAAAAAGGTAAACTAATTATTCTTCATATTGATAGCTTTGTTGACCCTGTCCAGCATATATTTTTGTTGCTAACGATCAAGATGAACCAACTTATTTACCTCTTTCTGTCATCTCAGTAATGGTATCTCGTTTATTTGCTCAACAAATTTATTTATTATCTATTACATTTCTAAATGGCTTGAAATCATATTGGATACCAAGAAATCCAAGTCAATAAGACTTACTTCATAAGCTAAGAAGAATCTAGTAAGGGAGTTTAGTTAGTAGTGGTAAATATATGTTGAACAATGACAAAAATCTGGATGAAAATATCCTGAAGTATGATACAGAAAACAAAACCTCTTGGAGTTTAGTAGAAGGAGCATTACCTCAGCCAGGAGGAACCCTAAATAAAAATGCCTTTGGAGATCTCTCTGTTCTAATCTAACCATTAACAAATACTGATACTGAATACCTCACATCTTCCCTGTACTTGCTTATACTTCTGTAAAATGAAATGGACGGACTATGTAATACAAAGAAAGTTTCTTCTACCTCCAAAGTTCTACTATCAATGTTTAAACATCAATTTAGGCCAGAGTCATAAAAATGAACTATTTTCTCCACACTGGATATATGACCAAGCTAAACTCAGTGGAAAATGGCAAACTGATGGAAGATAAATGAAAATAAAATGTACATTTATTCAAAGATCTTTTCTTTAATTTGAAAGAGAGACAGTGAGAGAGGGAACGCAAGCAGGGAGAATGGGAGAAGGAGAAGTGGGACTCGGTCCCAGAACCCTGGTATTGTGACCTGAGCCCAAGACAGACACCTAATGACTGAGCTACCCAGGCACCCCAAAATGTACATTTATTTCAATTGGTTAGTCACATCTATATTTTTTATCCCTACAAGGAAGGTGTAATCCCTGGAGCATGACTAGTTTCAATACATTTCAGTGTATTAATTGTCAGCATATTTCCACGTGAAATGTGTTATCTCATGAAGCAAGAGTTGGCCCAATTTTTACTTCTGTCAAATGTATGTAGTACAATTCTCAATTTTAAAAAATCAATAGTCTTTAAATTCACTTCTTTGAGTCAAATAATAAGTACTTGTGTTGACCTTTTAAGAGATGAAATTTTTAAAAACATATTTTGGTTATAATTGGTTTTAAAAACAATATAAGTATTGTCTAACTTCACAGAAAATATATCATTGAATCACTCTGCATTGCTTTTTAAATAAAAAGAAAAAATATCAAAAGGACAAAAAATTATTCTATTACAATGAAAATGTACATTTTAGCATCTCTAACATTATTCAAGTACTTAAGAACACTATTAACACGGTATCTTCAAAATTTCTTCATACAAACTAGGAAATTTTGAAGAAAATTAGACTAAGTCAGTTAAACGCAAGACTTCAATTTATTAAGAGTGACTGAATTTCGGAGATTATAACTAGTATTATATTTTAGCTTCAAGGCCTTATGAACCTATAGGCATTTAGCTGACTTGAGCACTGTATCATGGGTATTCAATGCATGTACTCGATTTCTGTGAGGGAAATTGTTTCATTCATTGGTTTACTGACTGCCTATGATGCAAAGCACCAGGAATACAAATAAATAAAACACAACCCTTGCCCCTGGTGACACTGCTAATTTTTAACTTCCATACATAAATCAGGAGTTAATAGGAATTTAACAGAGGAGGACACGTGTGGGAATGAGAGTAAGTTTAGAGGCAAAGGTGCTAGAGGTTAAAGGATATACAGGGGTTGACCAGTTGGTGGCCCAGTTACAGGCAGAAGTGGATGGGAAGAAATATAGAATGTGGGTACACAGCCAGTGCAAAGAGAAGGGAGAAAATTCCAAAAACAAGGAAGCAAAGAAAGACTTGCAGATGAGAAAGCACAGTTGCTTGATTATATGTGGAGAACTACAAGCAATTTGGAGCAACTGCTTTAGAAGCACAAGGTGACAAAGCTGGGAAGGCCTCATTTGATGACCATGGAATGGTCTATGTATACCATGCCACAGAAATTGTGTGATTTTTTGTATTTGAGAGAAAACACTTGTCAGAGTAATATCCAGGATTCATCTGCCCATATATCCTCCCAAATACCTCTACCAGGAGTTAATAAGGTCATTACAACAATGAATATTACTAGCTAGAATATGTTTAAAATCCTTACCTTGGGCTAAACTAAATGTAAATCAGAGTTTCCTTTTGAAAGTCTAGATTAGAAACAAGATGGGTCCTGTAGACCCCTCCCTCTGTATGGCCTTATTTTTAAAAAACCTTAGTATCTTCATTTTTTTTTTAAAGATTTTTTTTTTTTTAAAACTTATTTGACAGAGAGACAGAGAGACAGGACAAGTAGCAGAGTGGCAGGCAGAGGGAGAGGGAGCAGTAGGCTCTCCACTGAGCAGGGGGCCTTATTTGAAGTTGAGTCCCAGCATCCCAGGATCATGACCTGAGCCAAAGGCAGATGCTTAACTGACTGAGCCAACCAGGTGCCCCAAAACTTTTTTTTTCTTTAAGATTTTATTTTTGACAGTGAGAGAGGGAACACAAGGAGGGGGAAGAGGGAGAAGCAGGCTTCCTGCCAAGCAGGTAGCCTGATGGGGGGCTGAATTCCAGAACACTGGGATCATGACCTGAGGTGAAGGCAGACGCTTAAAACCTAAGCCCCCAAAACACCCCGTCCCAAAACTTTAGCATCTTCAGATGAACCTTGCATACTTCGCTTTACCACAGACCTCACTATTCTTTGCTGACATACATACCACGAATGTACATGGCTTATTTGACCTTTGCCTATGTTCACATCTTGATCTTGTCCCTTACTTCTCTAATAAGAGGAAAGATGGGAATCCAAACTCAAAGGAAGAACATTTTCCTTTAAGTCTTAGAACAGATCTATATATCACACACCTCCCTTCCAATAGACTACCCACTTTTAAAAACAGAAAGGAAATGATAAAAAAGAATTTTAAAAGCCCTCTACAGGGAAGAGATCATAATTAATCTAGGATCAATCTGTCCCATTATGAATGACCACATGTCTAACTCCAGCTAGTCATTTTGAAAAGAGAAGCTGACAATCACTGGGGATGGACTGGTAAACATTCTTTCTCATTAATTCCACTGGTAAGGCAGAGAGGGAGAAGGAGAAAGGACTAATCCCTAACAGCAGGAAGTTAGTAATGTCTTTATCTTATATGAATAGCATTTTTCTTCTTGCAAATAACCTTTATTAAGTGGTAACACCTGAAAAAATGCTTCAGCAAATGTATACATTTTCTTCAAAATATTGTATAAGACATTAGAAGGGAATAAAGATAATTTTTTTAAAAAGATCTTATTTATCTGACAGACAGAGATCACAAGCAGGCAGAGAGGGAGGGGGAAAGCAGGCTCCCTACCGAGCAGAGAGCAGGATGTGGGGCTCAATCCCAGGACCCTGGGGTTGCCCTAAGCCGAAGGCAGAGGCTTCAACCCACTGAGCCACCCAGGCACCCCAAAGATTAATTTTTTAAAAAATTCAGGCAGGATAGGAAATGTAAGTATACTTATTTAGAAAGGTAAAGGAAACATTCCCAGTCCCTATATTCTATTTTTTAATTGCATCTTATTTGAAAATACATAAATTGCTTCTTACCTCCCAGAGAAACGGTGTGTATTATGAAATTACTATAGCACTTCTTATAAAATGCTATCTGTTCACAATTATGGTAAAGGAAATTCTGACATCTCTAAATTGTTATACTATAATCTCTCATAATCTGTCTTGCCCTTCAAGTTAATTTTTAAAAAACCTAATCTAATTTTTGAGGTTCAGTGGTGGGAGAATTATAATACTTAAGTCATTTGTAACTATAACAGTAAGGGGAATTCTTTTTTTTTTTTTTTAAAGATTTTATTTATTTATTTGACAGGCAGAGATCACAAGTAGGCAGAGAGGCAGGCAGAGAGAGAGAGGAGGCTCCCCGCTGAGCAGAGAGCCCAATGGGGGGCTCGATCTCGATCCCAGGACTCTGGGATCATGACCTGAGCCAAAGGCCGAGGCTTTAACCCACTGAGCCACCCAGGCGCCCCAGTAAGGAGAATTCTACAACTTAAATTTTTCATCTGCAACTGTATTAATGATAAAGCACTTCTTGAGAAATCAAGTCCCAATTTTACAGATAAAATTTTTTTTCATACAAAAGTTAGCCACAGAGATTATTTCTATTGTTGTTCCTAACTATGATCTGTAAATTTTGCCCACTATTGACAAAAATGGGAGACAGAAGGCATAGCTGTGGAAAGTATAGTACCCATAGCTCTGAACATTCACTTTTTTGTTACTTGTATTATCTTTCAAGTATATACAAATGGTATTTAATTCAAAATAAAGCACTTTTGAAAAAATTTTAGTATGTAACTGGAACAGTATATAAATTTTCTAATGAAATTTAGTTTTTGAAACTGTATCCAAATCCCTAATCAGTTTTACTTTTCTAATTTATTTTTTTAATTTTTAAAAAAAGATTTTATTTATTTGACAGAGACACAGCAAGAGAGGGAGCACAAGCAAAAGGAGTGGGAGAGGGAGAAGCAGGGTTCCCGATGGGCAGGTAGCCTGATGCTGGGCTTGATCCCAGGAAACTGGGAGCCAGGAAACTGGGAACCGAAGGCAGAGAAGGCAGATGCTTAATGACTGAGCCACCCAGGCACAAGCCCCTCCCCACCCCACATCAGTTTTAAAGCAGTAACTTTCTGAAGCTCTAAATAGGGAGAAATTACTCTATTAAATAGAACTGAAGTGAACCCACCCAGATTTCATAAATTTAAGTAAAACTGTGGTTATACTGGTTTAAAGCAAAATCAATATACTAAAGAGTAACATTTGTACATATATCCTTTAATGAATCTGTTGGAAACACACAAAGTGGCAGAAAAATCTCTTTAACAGAAGAGAAGGTACATGCAGTACCCCCAAAATGTGTACATACTAGCAGCACCATAAGAATTTACTACCTAAACATTAAAAGAATTTAAATATAATCAGTGCTTAAAAGAGCATATTTTCCATTAATATAATCAATCTGTTATTAAAATTTGTCAGTACAAAAATAGCTTGGCAAACTACTAATGTATATACACTAGGTTCTGGACTCTCAGAAATATGGTAACAGCAGTTAGTTATCAATCTATTACTATATATGTGGGGAGCACAAATTCACAATGAACAAGATAAAAGGCTTTAGTTTTCAGTATTACATTCTAAGCACCGGGAAACTGTAAAATTAACTATTTCCAAGAGAATTTTAGATAGCTTTAAATCTTAAAAAAACAAAGCCTAGAATTTATTTTTAAGAACAAGTAATTCCCAGAATTCCATACAGCTGATGCTATGAAGCAAACAGTAACTCCCTAGAATGAGAAAACAAAACCTTCCCCCATTTGTATATACTGGTCTATTAGTATATAGTTACTGTATTTAGTGCATAGCTAACCTAAGATTAAGGTCTTAAAAGATGCCCTGAACACTTCAGTGGATCAGTATATACCTGTTCAGTCCCAAAATGATTTTTACTATTTCAGTTAAAAAGTAATTTTTTTAAAGAAAATATAGCAACTTAGGTAAAAGGTAATGCCATTTCCCCAAAGAAATTAGTAAACATTTTTATCCTCACTAACTCCCTCTTTTACATACCTCTAAACTTTAAAAAGCATTTAAGTAAGTATACTAAAAACATATTAATTTATTGAAACTTACTCAATTAGAATGTTTTTGCATAGCTATGGTAAGGACATAAAAACAGCACTTGACTAAGGAGTACTGAGTAGTCAATACATTCAAAACTTTAGTTCAGCAGTATAATTAAAAATCAAAGAAAAGAGTAAATAATTCAAGGTAATCTTGTAATGCCGCTGAGATAGAATATAAAAAGCTGTAGTACCTTAGTTAATAGGTTTTAAAAAGCTCAAAGGTAATTTTAAAAAGTATTTGTGGATGAAATTACATGTCTGGGATTTGCTTTCAAAATAACAGAAAAGCGGGAGAGTGGGCAGAGTTGTAGAAATAAAACTGGCCATTTTTTCCTAACTCTTGAAGCTGGGTATGTGCTCATAGGAGTCTGTCATAGTATTCTCTCATATATATTTGAAAGTCTATTTAAGTTTAAAGAGTAAAAAAAAAACTTACTTATGTCTATAAAGCTAGTACTTTTTATTTTTTTTTAATTTTTTATTTTTTATAAACACTTTTTAAAAAGTACATAAAACTAACAGAGTAAAGAACCAACTATAACGTGATTGAAATCAAGGCCTTCTTTTCGTATGTGAATTAATGAATTCATGAGATTTAGACACACGGTTTGAATTTTAAGAGCAGAAATTTGTTTGCTAAGTGCTATTACTCCGATCAACTCTTAATGAATTTGACTGACTAGGTCATTCTTCTCCATATCCTTCCTTCACACAAACACAACACATAGATATTCTAGTGACTTTGCTCAACCAGAATAGAGAAATGGTGGCAAAATTTATTTTTTTTGTTCATCCTTTTCTGTTGAAATAAGTACTAAGGAAGAAGGCAAAATAGTCTACATAAACCTTTAAAAACACAGACTTTGTCTTCTGTTGCCATTTAAAAAAAAAAGTGTATCAAGTTTAAACACAAGTTTCAGATTTAAATAAAAATTATTTTAATATTCTTGCTGTTTCTCATTCATGAAACACTGATCTTATTTCTATAGAGTTCTCTTAAGATAGGAAGTTATTAATTTCCTGACACTACAATGTACTTCTTGTGCTGGGAATAATTTGACTAAAATGCACTCTTAACTAACTGGCAGTATCTACTGGGGTCAAAAGGTGAGCTGCAGTCTGCCCAGTTTTTACTAACCAACTATGTGAACAGGACAACTCACCTCCTGTGTCTCCTCATGTGTCGAAGGCATACGTTTTCAAACTTGACATTTTTTATACTATAATCCAGCATGCACACACAAATCTATGTATTACTGAATGAAATGAAGCTCCTATCCCTAATGTGAATTTTACTCTGATGTTTCCTATTTTATGTTTCATTTTTCAGAATGAAATTCAGATAAACTAAATTGGTTTCAAACTACCACAGTTTGGAAGATCCTGGATTATACCATCTTTGAGGTCTCTTCTGTTATTTGGGGATTCTAACATGGGCTATAAAACACTAAATCTTCTATCTCAGGTGGAAATCAAAACTAGTTCAGAAAAAGAGTCTTTTGAAATCTCCAAAGCTAAGGTTTTTTTTAAGAGTACAACAAGAAAACTTTGAGATTGTGTAATACCTTTAACATAATTAAAAGCTTAAAATGACCTGTTCAACTTTTTCAGAACTCAAGTATCTATACATTCTAGTAGTCAAAGATGCTGTACCTTCAAATCAAAGTTAAGTAACTCCTTTTAGAATCCTAGGGACAAAGAACATCAATAGAAAATGACTAGTCCATTTAATAACTCCAAATACTAAGGATTAGCAAAACAGCAAACATTCAGAGAATTTTAGGTGTATAAAATAAACCTGAAGTAGTTTTTATAAGTGTTAAATACAAAAATTCTTATTTCCAAATGTTATAGTATTCAATGCACATGGCTCGTTTAAATGTTAGCTAAAGAAATCACATTTATAATTATGTTCAGTGCATTTACATCTTTTAAATGGGTATGTTAAATTTAACAGGAATAAAATTTTTCCTTCCCTCAACGTACTTTTTAAAAACTACATACTAATCACATTGCTCTTCAACTGTAACTGTATTCAAAAACCTGTATGTTTTACTTCTTGATGGGAATATAGTCTTCAGAGGAACTAATAAATTTTTCACGTGTCCAGTTATTTTGGTAGCAACAGAAAAGAGAATACGCTTACCCTGCAATAGTTAAAGCATGATGCCTGTGATAATTCTAAGATAGGTCTACTGTTATATGCAAAATTATTAGCATTTTTAGGAACAAACTTATAATAGTCCTTCAGTCAAAAAAGTTTTTCTAACACATTCCTTAAAAAACCTCCAACTAAGTGCTTCTTCCTCAGGCTGATCATGTGGTTTCCCAATGTTAGTCTCTAGTATGTATAATTTATGCTGCCCCTACTATTCAACAAATTCAATCCAAGTTAGAATTCTCATGAATTAAGAGTCTGGAATATCTCACTTCACAGGTATTCTGAATATGCTAAAAGAATTTGATGTTTTAAAAACTGGTCCTCAAAAGAGATGTTCAACACAGGAAAACTATTAAATTTTAGTTAAAACTACTAGTCAAAAGTTTCCAAAGAAGGATAAAAATTAACTTTAAGACAATGACTGATAGGTATTTGCTTATATTTGCAATGCTGCAGTTCCAAAGACCAGCATTCAAAAAATTATACAGTATGGCAAATAATTACTATAACTGGTTTAGAACACATTTAAGATAAATTATACCTTTTTGAAGTCAAATTCTTTTACAGTTCAGAAGTACCTGAAGATTTATCCCCAGTTAATTGGTATAAAACATTAAATCTGACATTAACATTAATATAATTTACAACAATACCTTGTTTCCTTCTGTGAAATCCTATGATGAGATCACCCCTAAGAGTACAGTAGAGCTTAATTTTAGAGTAGTAAGCCAATTAAAAAAAATTATAAAACTCAAGAACACAGATGAAAGAGGAAACCAGGTTAACAAACAGGAATTTGGGGGGCTGTGTTAAAAAAGCAAGTAGAAAAGATTTACGATGATATATTGTTTCACTGAAAATTGATTTGTACTGCAACTAACTCAGGAAACTTGTTCTACATAAAGGAAACATTCATTCTAGTCCATCTAGGCATCTATAAACTAAAAATTCTTTAAAAGCCTTTCTGAGGTTAACAGAAATAGCTTAAAAAAAAAAAAGACTGACCTGAAATTTTCATTCAAGTTTGTAACTCTGCAAGATTTATCTGAAACCAAGTAAGTTTCCGTATTTACACATTTTACTTAATCATGATGGTTGAATTGAATCTGTACCTATGTGAAAATGGCAATGCATTCTGAGTTGGTTCAGCCCTTGGCTCTGAGTTCTGTGTCACATCAGGTGTTCTTTCATCATCTGTTCCATTGATACTTTCTGGTGTTAAAGGAGACTGAAGATCCCCGCCTGCTGATTCCTTTAAAAAAAGGGTGGGGGGGAGGTAAGGGATAAAAGTGTTACTATACTTTTGTTAAAATATACAAGATAATCTTAAAGTTAAAAGTGACTCCAACGTATGCTTACTTACAAACTATATTTCTATTGAAATTTGAGTCAAAGAGGTAAAAAAATAAAATTTAAAGAAGAAATAATTTTTTAAAGCAAAGCAACTCATAAGAAAATGACGTGCAACAATACAATTTAGAAATGCAGTTTCAAAGAACTGAAGAACTTTTGGGTTCATAAAGCAACTAGTTGGTTAGAATAAAACATATTCAAAGAATTACTTAAGAAAAGACAGAACAAAAATGCAAGAAAATGTGATTTTACTTGGGAAGGTAAGAAGGCAAAGGGAAGAATGAAATCTTCAAGAAGTTTTAATTTTTATCTGCCCTACTTTTCAATTCCGGAGTTACCTACAAAAGCAGCCAGAAATCCCTCTGTAACATATACAGAGGTAGTATATTTCAGCTTGAATAATGAAATTATTTTTCTTCACAAAATTTCCTGTCTTATTTCTACTTTTAATTATGTTTTGTCTATCAAGGTGAATTTAATTTGTTCATCTAGAAAATAAGTGAAATTTAAAATGAAGCCCAAGCTGACACTTATTATTTGGATCTGAATTTGGTATTAGTAGAGATTGGAACTGAAGGGTCATTGGATAAACATGTTAACCAGGCGAGGTCCTAGCACTAGATGATTTAAGTGTAGCTTTGTGGACCCCCTGTGATTTCTGGGCACTAAAACTTCACAACTGAAATAGTAGGCTATGGTAAAGAAGAAAAAGAAAACATCAGTGTCCAATAGGAGAGTGGGTAGGTATGGTCATAATCTGCCAACCTGAAAGAATACAGGATTTTTTTTTCAAATAAAAACAAGAAGGGGGCCTAGATAGCTCAGCTGGTGGAGCATGCAACTCTTGATCTCAAGGTTGTGAGTTTGAGCTCCATGCTGGGAGTAGAGCTTACTTAAAAAAAAAAAAGAAAAAGAAAAAGAAAAATATGTATAATACAGGAAAATGCTTATAAAAACATGAGCATATAAGGAGTTATCTTAGATTATGATAATTTAAATATTTTACACAAAAATAATGCACATAGAGCAATGCTAGGAAGGAATATAGAAAATATTGATGTGGTGAATAACTTTCTTTCAGAGGTTTCTGGTTTTAAATTGTATGTATTTTATTTCACATTTAAATATTTTAACTAATTATACCATAATGCTATAAATTATACAAGTATTAAAGGTCAAAAAGGCTACTTTCTTGATTCTACCTTATCACTTAATTATTGTTCAATTATTAATGGAACCTATTTTGACCTTTGTCTCTTTAAAAAATTTTCTCCTAAATCCTCTTTGTTTCAAGTAACTGACAGTTAATGCATGAATAAGGTTTACTGTACAACGTGACAACAAAAAATGGGAATGATATCCCAAGTGGCTATTTTGAGGTCAATTATGGACCTTATCAATTAGCCAGAAAAAGTTGAAGCAGCAAGAAGAAATAAATCAGGGCTATTTCTCTTCAAGAAAGACCAAACCAACGTAAATAATCAAGGTGGACTGTCCAATCAGTTGAACAGTAAGTTGATTCAGTGGATATAAGAACAGAAACAAATTACCTTGTGTGTATGTGTTTTTTTAAAGATTGACTTCTAACTACCCCACAGGTAGTCAAAAGCATTCTGTGAGACCTTCTAGGAACTTCATGTATGTTATAAGTAACACAGTGAAAGTTGTTTTATTTAATGTATTCCAAACATTGAGTTCTTTTTCAAACTAAATTTTGTGTAATTTCTTAAACATTCAACTTCAGTTATTACTATAAAAAAACACCTTATATAAAGTCAACACTTTATATCTTTAATTCAAACATTAAAATAAAAAAATTGGAGATATATTAGACAAATTTTTGAAAGGAAAAAAAGGACAGTTTGTCTTTAGAAAGACATTCTTAAGATAAAATGGTTAACAGCCATTTTAAGGAAAAAATTATTAAACAATACCCTCTCTGATACATAGGTGTATATGTATATAGGTATACTGAAGTTGATAAGAAAAATGAAAAGTGTGAAACATAAAATATAAATTTAAAAAAGCACATGTAAGATTCAGGAATTGCTTCTTAAGAATTCTCTCTCTACTCATTTATGAAGTGGCAGGAAAGCTAAAAATAAAACAAACCAATAAAAAAAAACAACAAAAAAGAAATGCCACAAAAGGAAATATTCTGAATCCCATGGAAAAGAAACGAGCCGGGCGCTCCCTCCAGGCCTTCACCCAGCTCCTCTCTGTTATTTGTACTGTAGCAGGAGAGTGGGAGGGAGGGATGTGGCAGCAGCGCCCTTTCCCCATTAGACCACATACCACCAACACCTTCCACTGAATTCCAGTAAAGCCTAAAATTAAAATTCCTGTTACAGTTCCATCCTTTCTGACTTAAGGAAAACAAGGCTTCTTCTTTTTATCATTTAATAAACATTCAAAGAAGACTTATTCTATTTCAGTCTTTTTCTATTTAAATGAAGATGAGAACACTCTTTTCTGGGCAGAGGCTCAGACAGGAAGGACCTTATGATTTTGAGTTCCTATGGCTGTGGATATTGAAACAAGTGCCAGGGAAGAGACACAGGGAAGAACAAAAGGATACATAAAGGAAGGTGAGGCTGAGATCAAATGTCTACTATTGCTATAAGCCATTCCCCCCATACCCGGTCACCACTTGTGAAATCTCACTTTCTGACAACCACAGAAATTCTTTGTAACGTGACTCTAGATTAATTCCTGCTCTTCCTTCCCTGTGTGAAGTGTACTGACTTGACTGAGGCACAGTGCTAGTGGATTAACCTCTATTCTGCATATTTTTGTACCAGCTACATGAAATGCTTACCAAGAATCAGCTGTATCTGTCCCAAGCACATTTATGCCAATTGTATTTATAGAACTATATGGCTGAACTAAATATTACACAAACTAATAAAGTCTGAATGCAAAGCTAGAGTGGTTTTTTTGATGAAAACCAGACCACATGCTTTGAAGCAACTAAAAAGTAAATGGTTAGACAATAAAACCTACAACTAAGAAACATAACAGGAAAATCTACTCTCACCCTTAGCTTTCTTCGCAAGTGACTAGGTTTAGCTCTACTTAAAGGAAAAGAGAAACAGGAAATTGTAGACAATTAATTAGCATGATTTATGTAAGAAAGAGAACATGGAATTCCAATCAACAGATTCATATTCAAAGAGAAAGTTTCAGCTTTAAATAAAAATAATGGTGAATACATAAAACATGGTATTATTGAATTTTAATTTATAAATCGATTCTTTAAAGACTTCTTCCTATTAACTGACTTTCTTGATTAACTCATCAACCACTAGTTTTGATTCCAACAGGTAAGAGGTGTTGTACATCCTCCTATCCTCTCAACCTAACCCATACCCTTCCCCCTTGCTTTCCAACCTGGTATCTCTTGGCCCTCTGCCATTCTGGGACTTTGTCAGGTGGGATCTGGCTTTATTCCTCTCCATGGTCAGTCTATAGCAGAAAGCCAATCACCTTAATTATATTCAAATTAGCATTTGGGGGCTTCCTTCCACAACCATTTTGCCAATATCAAATTCCTATCAAATGAACCATCATTCCATATTCTTATGTGCCCAAGCCACCAAGTGCAATGAGAGAAAACACTGTTAAACAGGCTGACTAGCGTCATGAAAGTAATTCTGAGCCCTGCCGAGTAATCTTTAATTTTACTTACTACTCCCACTTGACTCTTCTTTTTTTACTTTACCTAACAGCTGTTCCAAATCTGTGTTCAAACCCTCTCTTTCTTCAGCTGTTTTTCCCTCTCAGTAAATGACCTAAGTCTTTCTTCAGAGAAAAGAGAAATAAACTGGCAAGGACTTCCTCATATCTGTATCTGAATGTATTTTTATCCTTCCCTCCTGTCTCAGATAAAGAAGTAGCTCATTTGTTTCCATCTGCCTCCCTCACAATATTACCTTCTTTTGCATAATGCTCCATCAATGACTCCCTTCCTTCTATTCTTCTCTTTCTCTTTCTCCTTTACTCATTCCTTACGTTTAAAACCTTTTGCAAATCACTCCCACACACACATTCTATGAAAAAAATATATTCTTAGCATCACATCCTCCTGAGATTACCATGTTAAACTCTTATTCTCCTCATACAAAAGAAAATATTTGTGACCATATTCTCACTACCAAACATTTCTGTCTCAAGAATAGCCCAAAGTCACTAACTCTACTTCCTTTCATTCTAGGAACTAATTCACATTGCTCTTCTTTACCAACAGTCCACCGGTAACTACCAGTGCACTTTAGTTTGTTAGGTTTGAAGTCCTCTTAAGTCTCATCCTTTGGAAGCACCCCCCGCCCCGACACTGCCACATCACCGCCTCCAATTTATAAAGCTCTTCTCTTGACTTCTGTACTAACATTTTCTGCGGCTTCATTTCCTACCACTTTACCGTGTCTTTCCCTATATCTTCCTTAAATTTAAGTGACAATTTTCAAGTGACAATTTCTGACCCTGTCTTCCCCTCTCTTCCCATTCTATTTTCTTTCTGGATGATATCATTCCCTCCTATAACTTTAACTACTACTCATTTGCTGATAACTCTTGAGACTTACCTCCAATTCATAATTTCCAACTATCTACAGGACATATCCCCCCCTTCATTAGGATATAAATTCAGTATCTGAAGTGGAAATCCTCTCCTAAAGTTCACACTACAAACCAACAATGAAGTTTCAAAAACAGGGGCGTCTAGTTGGCTCAGTTATTAAGTGTCTGCCTACAGCTCAGGTCATGATCCCAGGGTCCTGGGATGGAGCCCCACATTGGGCTCCCTGCTTGGCGGGAAGCCTGCGTCTCCCTCTGCCCCTGCTTATGTTTCCTCTCTCACTGTGTCTGTGTCAAATAAATAAATAAAATCTTAAAAAAAAAAAAAAAGAATTCTCAAAAACATCTTGCTCCTCCTTTACCAGCATCCCTCACTAATCCTTCAACTCCTGTATTTCTTCCAAGTTCAGTCAATTTCACCACCGTTAGGTCTAGACTCCCCTCTCTATTCTCACTGCCAGCATCTAGTAGGCAAATCCAAAAGAGAAATGGATAAACACTCCACTGAGACAACTAACAGGATTAGAGCATCTCAAGTCCACTGTCCTTACTTTGGACAGCAAACAATAATACCCAGAAAATTCTAGTGAATGTTTCCTGAGATTGTAAAAGTTGTTTTGAGGTATCTGGTTTAGTAAAGCCACATTTTTTATGTGATACTAAGAAAGTATCACATTAATTTATAGGCATTCACTAATGCTAATGGTATATTAGTGGGTTAGATATATAACTAATATAGTTCAAGGTAGTAACACTCGGCTAATGAGGACCACCTTTCAAAAAAATCCATTAATATCAAGTGACACCCTTGGTATAGAAAATCTAAAACATTTAAAGATTAAACTTGAAATATCCAAAGAGATCATATAGTTTAAAATTCTGACCTTACAGATTTAAGACCTACTACACCCAGGCAAGTCAACTCATTTGCCTAAGATCAAACAGCTAGTCACAGAGATACTAACAATCAGTTAAAATAAACCAGTGCCTCATTTGAATAAATGCAATTTCTCTTTAATTTGAACATTAAAAAATTGTGATATTTATAACAAAGCTAAAGAGGCTGTGTTCCTTTGAATACACACACACGTTTTACTTTTCCTATCAAGTGAATTTTTAAAAATCTTTAGAAAAAAACTAGCCTAAATATAGATTAAGAGAGCTACAATATATCCAGTTTATATGGAGAAAAAATCGATAGCTTGTGCTTGACTACGACTATTGGAGTAAATACTTCATTCAACTTAGAAGTCTTAGTCAAATGACTAAAACTTATTTTTTTCTAAACTCCAATGAAGAAAAAATTGCATTATATATATTTGATTATCTAGCCCCTTTTTCTTCAATGTGCATTCTGAGGAAAGCACTTTAGTCAAATACAGTATTTTTTTCCTTTGCACTCGATAAGAAACTTCATATTTAAAGCCAATCATCACTCTTGGTTCTGTATCAAGTTGACTATTTAAAAGATTCCCATGGAAACCCAAGAACATAAGCTCTCCAACAGAGAAAAAGTTCTAAGTTAATGTGTATTAATTAAAGAAGAACATGGAACAAAGTAACAACTAATACACGATTCAGCTCATTCCTAGAGATGTTATCTTGATCAAGACAAAATAAAGGCTATCTGACATGACCACACATTTTATCAAGAGTACAATCTTAGCTCAAGAGTTTAAGAATGAGGAAGTGGCTAACTTGGCCCTTAATGCCAGACTCTCTTCATCACATGCCTTTAGGGACGTGAACAGTTTGTCTACAGCACTATTCTCAAAGTGGGATCCCCAGATCAAGCTTCAGCATCTCCCGGAACCCTGCCAGTAATGCAAATTCTTAAGACCAAACTCAGGCCTACTAAATCAGAAATACCACAAGTGGGACCCAGCCTTTGTATTTTAACAAGTTTCCAGGGTACTCTGACGCAGGTTTTACTCAGTTAAGGCACCTTTATCTTTCTAAGTAATGATGATGTGCCAGACACTATGTCAAGGCTTCACATCATCATCTTCTGCAGCACAACCACAACAACAACAACAGCTGTTAACATTGACGATTTACTCTACGCTAAGCACTTTATAATCCTCATTTAATTCTCATAATAACACTGTAAAGGAGATACTATTTTTTTTTTAATTTATTTTAATTCCAGTATAGTTAACATAGAGTGTTATATTAGTTTCAGGAGACACTGTTCTTATTCTTTTATAAATTTTTTTTTTTAATGGTATCTTGCTTAAAAATAAAACAAAACAAAAAGAACCAGTAAGAGTTAGAGCCCATATTCAAAACCAGGCTCTAAAGCCTATATTAGTGCCACTGTTGTATGACATCGTCATTATCATTCTTACTCCCTCCAACAATCCCATAGCCTAAGTAATGTAATCCCCACAGGACAGATGTATAAAGAGAAGTGGGTTAAGCCATTTTCCCAAGACCAAATAGTGATAAAAAATAATTTATATCTAAGTCTGTTTGAAAACCCATACTCTTAACTGGTCTGTTATCCCTCCTAAATAAAAACAAAAGCTATGACTGACTGAATGCCTACTGGTATCAATTATTCTATTAAACCTCTTGATGTCCTTGCTGAATTCCTTAGCAATACACTATACTTCAGGCAGAGGGTTAATTTAGCAGATTGGGTTAAACCAAGGAGAATCAAGCTCTGCTCTCTAGCAGAGTAGAATCAGAGTGGCCAGCAGTCATACATTTCAAACTGAAACAGAAATATTAATGACATCTGTAAGGGACTGTCACAAAGGGGGAAGGGGTGGAAACAAATGAAAATAAATACATTTTTTAACTATTACTCTTGGCTTCTGTACATTAAATTAGCAATCAGACTTCAATGCTTTGAAAAGATACCTTAGGGTCAGTATATTTTGGCTCTCAGATACTGCTGAACTTAGGATATTTTTTTATTCTTTATATTTAACAGTATTTTCCACATATAAACACCTTGGATATATTCTTTTGATGAAAGTCAAGGCTTAAAGACATCCCTTCCACCAAAGAGGAGCAGGGATCTTACCAGCGACATGTTCACAGTTAATTAAACAAAAACAAGTTATGATCAGAGAAACAGGAACTAAGTACAATGGACAAACGCGATCCATTGTAATTTTACCGGAGTCCTTTCCATATTCTCTATAGCGTGTGCTACAACATCTTCTTAAAATGCTGGACTCATTCACCTGAAGAATGAGTGCTCCAAACATGCACTGGTACTAAATTTTACATATGTTTTTTGAAAAGTATCACTATGCTACCATAGCACTTAGGGAAGATAGCGTCAAGGGAAGTTTCAAAAATGATCATGTTATTCCAGGTCACTGCAAGTGTGGAGGAAGTGTAATGGAGCTTTGGCTTCGATCCAGAGTACATCTTTAGTCTATGAGGAAATATGTACTTTACACATATTTAACAGAGCTCTCCTTTCCTTTTAAAAAAAACAAAAACAGAAAAAAACCCCAAAACTCCGTATACCAGGTGCAGTTACCAAATAGAGATGGGTGCCACAGGTGAGGAGGAAGGTAAAGAGCAAACAGTGTTCAAAAATGGCTCGTCACTAAATTCCCAGGCAATTCTTGTTCACTTTCTCAAGTAGTGTTATGGAACTCTGCTACTATACTGTCATTCCAGAGAAACATTTGTAATACCTGATTCCTCCTTTTCATATAAGCCTGCAGCACACTTCAAATGCTATAGAGAACCCAGCACAAAGCTGAACCCTGTCCTTAAGACTCAAATTGAAATAAAAATTTTTAGAAAAACCTATTAAAAAGCAGAATCATACAATGTGTATTAAAACCTTTGTAAAAGCACTGAAATGTAAGTATTTATTGAACTTTACTTGGAGATCTAACTAATTTCCAACCAAAGAAAGATTATGATGGGCAAGTCACAGTTATTAAGTCAATTGTTAAAGGAAAAAGCAGTATATGTATAAAACCTGTAACATTTGAGTCTTGGTGCTAAGTGTAAAGAAAGCCGTTCCAACTGTCAGATTTAAGTACACTTAAAATCAAGTATAACAGACTACTATTTTTTCCCATATATTTGATGTTTTGACATCTTAAAAAAATAAAAACTTCCCGGCTACCCAATTCTTAGAAGGAGGTGAGTGGGAACATGCCTTTGATATGCAAACTAACCAATCTAGACCTGTACCTCCCTCATCTGACCCACTGCACCTCAGGATGCAATATTCTTCTGCCTTCGTCATCCCAGGGCCAGCTACCAGGCAACAAGGGACTACCCTTATGAGTTTAGAGGCTACAGAAATCATTCAACCAGCCAAATTCTAAATTGTCTACCCTGCTCTGCCATTCCTGAGGAAACCTGAATACAGCTCTAGCCTCAGCATTTCCTATACTCCTGCTTTCTGCCTCCTGACCACCATGAACTTCTCTAAGTAGCCCTCAGATGTGTGCTGTCTGCCTCCTGTTACTAGAACCTGTGAGTACAATAAACTCTTATTTCCCTGAGCCTCTCCTCTGTCTCCTCTTGTGACTGACCATTATAGAATACAAAATAGGCCAATCTATGCTCTTACATATGATTGTTCTTAAGTTGTAGGCACATCAAATAAGCTAAGTTGTAATTACTGAACAGATTTCCCCCCAGATTCTTGCAGACCTTGGCATATAAGAAAGAAACCTTTCTCCACTAGTACAGATTAACTGAAGGGTGCGTTTCTACGTCCACCTTGGAAACCACTTTAATTTTGCCAATATCTTCCTAAATTTAACCCTGGCACAAAGGATACCATCTGAAATGAACAAGGCTCAAAAACAAGAACAGAAATTAAATACCCACCTGTGAAGGTGTACTGGTAAGTTCCATCTTTTCCTGTGATTTCTCCTTTGCTAGTCGAGCAGCTTCTTTAAATTCCTGAAACTTTTCTGCGAACTGAACGTATAAAGACTATATACATTAACCAAATAAAATAAATATAGGTCTCAATGCCCACTTTTACCTTGGTTTTCTTTCATTTTCTGAATTACTGAATCTTACACAAGCAATCTAGCCCCCAAATCAAATACAAGTACAATATGAAAATGTAGATTAAAGAAAACTAATACCAAACACTTGTTTGTACACTATCACACTATCTACTACTCGGACTCATTGCATCGAAAAACATCACAATGTAATTAAGTTAGAACTGGGTGTCAACAAGCTTACCTATGTCCTTTCTTGGTTGTTCAGATATATTTTATTAAGACCAAGGGGCAGACTATAGGATGTGAGTGGAATCAGGAAGGATTAATATACTTGGCTTATAATGGAGAAAACTGAATCTTTTAGGTATTTACTCATAAACATCTCAGTATTTAGAGCTTGCTTTTAACTTTTACTAGAATATAAACTCCTGTATTATGTAAGGCATTTTATTTTCAACAATACAAATAGCAACATATAATATTATCATTAAATGACATTACTAAAACTTCTTTTCCAAAGATTCCTAAACAGCTAATGTACAGTGGCAGAGAGGAATAACATGATTCCACAAAGGTCTTTAACATTGGAAAGAACAGCAAAAAACAAAAAGAACAACAACAACAACAAAAAAACAAAAAACAACTACAGTACATGAAATGCTAATTCTTATGAACTCATAGTAATCTAGAAATGTCAGGGACACAAAGAGTATCTATTTTGCCTTTGGAAGCAGAAACTAGTCTACCACTATTCTCAGAAGGAGTAAGATAAGAATAACCAAATTAAAAAAATAAAAAATCTCACATAACTTAAAACACCTGCTGGAATTGGTAATAAAAATCTGAAAGTATAGTTCCCCTCCTCAAATCCCCATAAGCCAACCCTGATTCATTTCTCTTTTGGGAAAGAAAACTTTAGAAGAAGAGGTCATGATATTCTGGCCTGTGTTGGGGACTTAGAAGAAGGTCAAAATTAAAACTGTCATTACAGCTTTCCTTCTCAAACTTGTCCCCACCACCTAGAACTTGTAAATCAGGGAACTGAATCTATATTAGTATGCTTCACTTTCAAAGTGAGGAGATACTCTGTGCAATTAATCTGAACATAAAGCTAAAAAGGTCTCATTCACACTGGTGTAAATGAAATAAAAACAAAACCATTATTAGTCTTCATGTAATTTGAAGTTTCTCTTACACTCATCAAGCATTCCAAAGTAGTTAATGTTTAAAATCCTTTCAAACTTCATAAAGTCTCACACTATCGCTAGTTTTTATTGACTTGGGTTTCCATGGTAACAAAATACAACTTAGTAAGCACTCTAATAATCCAAGCATAATTGCAATTTTCCTCATACATCAGCCTTAGGAGACCAAATATTTCTCTCAATGCTGCTACTCTCCCTTATTTTGAGACACCTTTGTCTAGAGTTGCCTTCAGAACTTTCTCAAAACCCTTATAATGCTTTGATTCATTTGCAGTTTTTAATGATAAAATAAACCAGACTAATTACATGCTTGCTTCAATTATGTAAAAAATTATAAACTCCTTGGGGTTCCCCATTGTCTACAAAGCAGCAATACTGGTCTCTAATGTAGCTTGGAAAACAAATCATGATTTTGTCATCTTTCAACAAAAACATTCTGAAGAGACTGATCATATAAACTCTTGAAGCCAAGTCTAGTGAATAAATAAACTAGATTTCAAGAGCTAATGTCAATTCTCCTTCACAATAACAGGAATCACTACCAGTAAGGCTGGTCAAAAGTATATATTAACTTTAAAGAGGAAAAATACAATTCTTGAAATAGAAAAACCACTCCCAGAAAAAAGATCAAATGAAATAAAACGGTATAATTGACAGGATTTAATAAACTATTACTTTACCATATTAGCTAGCTGACCAGTATACCCCAAAGATGTGACAATAACTTAATTTGTAGCCCAAATTACTTAGACTCCAAAATCATTTTATTCAAGTTTGAGAAATTAATCCACAATTTAACTCCTGTGTTGTTAGGAAGTTTAGCGACTGTAAGCTAATCATAGTTTTAACTTTTTCTGGCTATACACTTTGACAGACAATTCCAAAAGAAAGTTCCAAAAAGCTTCCACCTGAGTAATGGTAAAAGTATTAGAATAAACTTGTAATTTCCTAAGGGGATTATTTACAGAGAGGCAATGCTCAGCTGGATGCCTGTGTCTTGTTATACTGAAAAGACTTTCAATCTCTTACCTTTACTACAGCTCAAGAAAATGTATTTAGAGAATACAATGGGAGTAACAGAAACCAAATCAGGTAACACCTGTTCATTTTAATCATCCTATTAGGGGTGGACTTAGAATCATGAAGGCAAAAGTTCAAATATCCTTAAAAGTGGTAAAAACATTTGAAAACACCAGGGTTAAGGAATGTCTACAACCAAAACAAATGGAAACAAAGATTACTTTAATTACTAAGTGAACTATATGCTTGAGTCAATAAATACAAGAAAGTAACATGGTTTTTAAAAGAACTCCTGTAAGAATCTGGATGATTTCTATAATGAATAGCTTACGGTTTAATGTAAACATGAACTGTGTGTATCTTCCAGAGCCTGATGACCCTGAACTTGAACAACTGCAACCGCAGATCCTGTGTATACCAAATTCTATGTAAAATGTGCCAAATGTAGTGTTATCCTTTTATGAAAGGCTTGAAAGAGAAATTTAAAGCACAAATCTTTGGGTCCAGAGAGCACAAAAGTGAGTAATTCTCATCATCTTGATCATCTTCTTATCCTGGGACAGTTTCCTTTTCCTTACATACTTTCTGTGTGACACCCACAAGATTTCAAGACACTGGTGGTATGAACACTGCATGCTACTGCTCATAAGCAGGACAACGGCTTTACTCGCAATATTTATCTGCCTGTTGATGTTCTGTATTTTACCAGCCTCTGGTTACAGTAATTCACTTGGTCATTATGTTCCAAGAATTCTTCATGTGTTTATTAGGTCTCATACTGCACTATATCAGAGAGTTGGAAGTAATTCTCACCCAGACAAAGCACCATTTTCCCTAAACAAAGTAATTTATACATGCCTACGATTATGTCAAAAAGCTGAAATCTTTATCACTATCAGCTTAAATTTCCATAGCTCAGAAGAGTTTGGTGTTCACCTGCTTGCAGACCATCTCCACTAAGGGTGCTAATCCCTGAGTAAGTATTCTTACTGAACTGATAATCCCTAACTTCCCTGTTAAATGTCGCACAGACCATTCACTACATAAATACCTCTCTGTCAATGGTGACCGTGTTTAAGGTGTACAATTAATTTTCCAATTGATAGTGGAATCCAATGATCTCTCACTTCTTGCTTTAAAGTCACTACAGTTGTTCTGAGAATATTAAACAAATTTCTCCTATATTTTCTACTTTCCATTTGCTATTAAATATGTAAGACATCCGACTTGAAGATTTCCACCTGATCTTATGAGTTAACTTACTTTTGAAAGATGGTGCTCAGAGGAGAATCCCAGTCCATAAACAGTGTTTGCCCGGCTATCGGCCCACTGGCCAAACTTCTGAGATGTTTTAGTAAATGTCATGTTTGGGGTGATGGTGCTATTAATTATTGCCTGAAAAATAAAACAAGTATGAGTAACTAGCCAAAAACTAGCAAAAATCTAAACACAAGACGATTTAGTTCCATAAAAACTTGGGATTTCCAATGGGTCACAACATTAAATATAGAAAGACAGCTATAGCAATAGTTTTTTTTTTTTTTAAAGATTTTATTTATTTATTTGACAGAGATCACAAGTAGGCAGAGAGGCAGGCAGAGAGAGGAGGAAGCAGGCCCCCCGCTGAGCAGAGAGCCCGATGCAGGGCTCAATCCCAGAACCCTGGGATCATGACCTGAGCCGAAGGCAGAGGCTTTAACCCACTGAGTCACCCAGGTGCCCCAATATAGCAAGTTTTTTTAATAGTCACCCAGGTGCCCCAATATAGCAAGTTTTTAAAATAAATCTTTTTAAATTAATTAATTAATTTTGCCAGAGAGAGAGAGAGAGAGTAGGTAGGGAGAGAGAGGGGTAGGAAGGGCCCAAGGGAAAAGCAGACTCTCTGCCAGCCAATTAGGGAACCTGATGCAGAACTCAATCCCAGGACCTTGGGATTATGACCTGAGTTGAAGGCAGATGCTTAAATGACTGAGCCACCCTAGCAACCTAGAAATAGTTTTTAACATTATAAGTGATAGCATAGAAATATGGTAACTAATTGAACTATAAATATGAGGGTATTCTACCAAAAATTTCAAAACTTTACAATCAAAATAAGTTTTCCGAGGGGCACCTGGTGGCTCAGTGGGTTAAAGCCTCTGCCTTTGGCTCAGGTCATGATCTCAGGGTCCTGGGATCGAGCCCCACATCAGGCTCTCTGCTCAGTGGGGAGCCTGCTTCCTCCTCTCTCTCTCTGCCTGCCTCTCTGCCTACTTGTGATCTGTCTGTCAAATAAATAAATAAAAATCTTAAAAAAAAAAAAGTTTTCTGATGATGCAAAAAATTTTATGGAGTTTTTAGCGTCGTCCGTTTCTTTCCTTTGAACATACAGGATCAGTATCTATTAATTCTGAGTAATAGTTCCTGGAAGCACGTAAGCTTTAATATAGTTGTTTCTTTAAAAGTAGGGCCCTACCCTTCAAAGAATCTTTCAAAAATGAATACATCAACAGAACAAATTTTCTATTTGTATGCTAATTTTCTAAAATCCATAATCAAAAGTTTTCTTAAAGCTGACTTATTTAAATATATTATGACACAGTAAAGACTTTCAATCATTTAGTATTTTTTCCTATACTCAAGGGAAAAACAAACCCCTAAATATATACTTTACTTCTTTTTTCATAAAGTGGTAGAAATTCATGGTATAGAGAATCCACTATCATTTCTGTTGAACACATAGTTTCCTAGAAAACTAGTATTTTAGTGTGTTATTAAATATTAATTTTGGTGATCTCTATAATAAATTCCAACTATTATTGTAACATACTAACTGAAGTATATTCCCTCTGCCAGGACTGCAAAAGTACAGAACCAGTCTTAGTTTAGTTGAATGCCCTCCAAAACCAAGATTACAAAGTGATTCCAGTAATAATATTAAAGTTACCAAATTCCTAAGCAGTCCTTTGGTGAACTACTAAATGTAGAATGAAAATCAAGCATTTTCAGAACAAAGCTAAAGCTACAGACCACGTGAACAGTAAGAATATAAATATTCATGAGCTATGCACATACTGATGAAGTTGCAGTCATGAATGTATGACCCTTGTCCTACTAAAGAAGACAGTCAACGAAAGAGTGGTCCCTTACTTTCTGTCACAAACAGCAGATGTGTTAGCTGCTGTTTTATGAGAGCCCTTACCCTTGATTAAGCATTTTTACCTCTGACAAAATTTATATACTCATACCTCATTTCTCTTCAGTTCAAAAGCTCCTTTCCCTAGCGTGTCATTTTAGGACTATGTAAAATGTGGCTAACAAGTGCTCTAACTTGCAAGATGTCATGAAAGACTAAATGGAAAAGAATATATTAACAAATGGTAAGAAATGGAATTAACAAAAGGTAAGGAATTTGGTTATGGAATCATTCGGTTAGCTTTTGGTCAGCTTTTTAAACTGAGTACCTATTAAATGCCTAGCACAATTCTAGAAACTTGAAATGTAACAACGAGATGCAACATTTAAAGGTGGATTACACTCTAAGGCAAGAAGAGCTGGTCAATAAATAAATAAGTAGCTTACTAATTTAATTTCCGAGTGGTTAAGTGCTGTGAAGCCCCCAAGAACAGCATGTGATAGAGTCTAAGAGCCTCAAAGGCAAAGACTGGCAGGGACTATATTAGATTTGGTGGTCCTCAAGTGTTCCCTGATGAGGGTGCTTTTGAGCTGGAATTGGAGTGTTTTCAGAGACAGAAAGGCATTTTACATTTGATCCCAATAACTCTCAATATGTGAGGTAGCGAGAGGTTTTTACAGGCATCGAAGAAAATAGATGCCTATAAAACCCAGCTGCTACTGGTCATAGATTTCAGTTTTAGCTATGTCAAGTGAACTTCTTTATGCTTTTAAGAGTTCCATTTTCACCCCCATTTTGAACCTCTCACCTCCACTTGTCCTGGGATTACTTGTATGGAGATTCTTTAATCACTGCAGAAAAACTTTAAAATGATAGATGAAAAAAAATTATTCATTAGAATTCTTTGACTAGAATGCTTTGAACTGCCTGAATATGAATTCATTCAGAAGAAAAATCTTAGTTCTTTAAAATAAATTTGTCTCTCAATTCCAGAGTTCCTGTCTTTTCAAGGAAAAGAGGTAAAAATGCTGTGTCATTACAGATCATGGAGGGCCCTTATTCTGGCCCTCGGCCATGCTGATGTCTCCGCAGCTTGATTAGAAAACCTTTAAGCAAATGTTACATGCACAGTAAGGGCACTAAATGAGAACAAATAGACATTTTCTAATCAGGGGCACCTAAGGGCTGTCCAACTCATCATGCAGTACAGAAATAGAAGTGGGGGTAGGGGCAGAAAAACACTGAGCCACAAGTAAACCACTACTGCTTATCAAAAAACAACTACTCCAGCAGGGACTGCAGTAGCTACCAGCATCAGTTTTAAAAAGTATTGAGAGGGGGGTGGGGTTATGGACATTAGGGAGGGTATGTGCTTTGGTGAGTGCTGTGAAGTGTGTAAACCTGGCGATTCACAGACCTGTACCCCTGGGAATAAAAATATATGTTTATAAAAAATAAAAAATTAGGACGCCTGGGTGGCTCAGTGGGTTAAGCTGCTGCCTTCGGCTCGGGTCATGATCTCGGAGTCCTGGGATCGGGTCCCGCATCGGCCTCTCTGCTCGGCGGGGAGCCTGCTTCCCTCTCTCTCTCTCTCTGCCTGCCTCTCCATCTACTTGTGATTTCTCTCTGTCAAATAAATACATAAAATAAAAAAATAAAAAATAAAAATAAAAAATAAATAAATAATTAAAAAAAAAAGTAATGAGAAAGCCTAAGTGCCACAGAGGGTAGATTTTGTTAAAATAAACAAAACAAAAACTCGTCCACAAGAGTTATTTAAGAGTCTAATGATTACAAGCTGCAAAGTATATTCAAAAACGGAAATGCCAGCAGCAATAGTTTCTTTTGCTTGAGAATGAAGAACACATGAGAGTTATTTAATCACATGGGACAAGGGAATTCTTCAGTTGAACTTATTCCATTTAAGTCTCCCATCTAATACAACGATGTCTTTTCTGTGGTTTGGGCCAAGAGGTAAACACAGATTGTAGAGAACTGAAAGTTCTACTCAGGGAAAAGAAATAAATTATTATTCTAGTGCCTGAGATCATAACAATTAAAATCAGATGATTTCATTCAACAGTTACAAAACATGACGGAATTCTTCATTAAAGAAGTTTTTTTTTTTTTTTTAAGATTTTATTTATTTATTTATTTATTTGACAGAGAGATCACAAGCAGGCAGAGAGAGAGGAGGAAGCAGGCTCCCTGCTGAGCAGAGAGCCTGATGTGGGGCTCGATCCCAGGACCCCAAGATCATAACCTGAGCCGAAGGCAGCGGCTTAACCACTGAGCCACCCAGGCGCCCCCATTAAAGAAGTTTTATAGGGGCACTGGGTGCAGTCAGTTAAGGGTCTGCCTTTGACTCAGGTCATGATCCCACGGTCCTGGGATCAAGTCTTGCATCAGGCTCCCTACTCAGTGGGGAGCCTGCTTCTCCATCTGCCTCTGCCCATCCCCCTCATGCTCTTTCTCTCTTCAAATAAATAAATAAATCTTAAAAAAAATTTACAGAAATGAACTATTACTATTTCTCAAGTCTTTAAACCCTCAAAGTAAAAATGAAAGAGAATCAATTTTTTTAAAGATTTATTTATTTGAAAGAGAGAAAGAGATAGAGAAAGTGGGGTGAGCAGCAGAGGTGGAGGAAGAGAATCCGTAAACACACTCGCTGCAAGGCTCAGTCCCGGGGACCCATGAGATCTTGACCTGAGCCAAAATCAAGAGTTGGCTGCTCAACCAACTGAGCTACCCAGGTGCCCTGAGAATCAATTATTCTAATAAATACACATTAGTCACTTAAGTACAAGATAAGGTGCAAAAAGCCCTTGGTGTTCTGTCATCTAGTTAAGGAGATAATGAGTAAGCGCATGAAAAAATGAACTCAAAGTTGAACATCAAATTATCTTTTGTTCCCCAAAACTACTAGACGATACATAACCAATAATTTAAAAATAGTAATAATAACAAAAAGAGTCAGTTTTTGCATACTGATTACTATGCACCCTTTTAGTACTTTTGCCCAAGTTTATTTAATCCTTAAACAACCCTGTGGTATAATGATGTAGGTATTTTTAATAGTTCCTTTTTACAGACGAGGAAATGGAGGTGTGAAGACATTAAATACCTTGTTCTAGGTCACATGGCTAGTCAGCAGTAGAGTAAAAATTCAAACCAGACAGTCTGTGTCTCACAGTCTGAGCTTTCCACCCCCCACCACAGTCCGTGCTCTTAAACCTTACACTGAATTGTTATAATAACTGGGAGGTGAAACGTCTCATGGCTTCAAAAAAGCTTACTGGAGAAGAATGGAGCCCTCCTCTTTCTACATACATTATATCCAGAATCTGATGTCTGATATTTCTGTGTCTTTCTGTGCTATTCAAAATTCACTGAGGAAAAAATGGTATTTCCCCGCTTTAAAAGGCATACTAACTACAAGACACAGATCAAAGCACTCTGAATATATTAACTCATTTAAACCTTACTAACACAACTGAGGTGAGAACAATGAGGCCCAGAGAAATAATTTGCCCCAAATCAAACACTTAGTAGATGGTAGAGGTAAGATACAAAACCTAGCAGCCTATGTTCTTAAACATGATACCATCTGCCTCTCCTAAAAATAAAAACTTAGGTCTGGTCCATATACTTCTCTTCAGAATAAGGGATGTCAGCTTCAATGGTGGCAGTGACCAGGCTTCAAACCATTTAGAGATTGTGAATTGCCTACTGATCTACAGAAGTGTATCTGAAAAGAATTCTAGTTCCTCACCAGACTGTATGCACCAAAAGAGCAGAAAGTGTGTCCATTCTGTTTGCTATTAAATTTATAGCACCTCACATAATGCCTGACATGTAATAGATATGCAATTAATATTTATCAAAAAAACTAACTTAAAATGTGTAGAATATTTTGGTATGTAAATCAGAATAAGGTGGTCAATCCAAGTAACTTAGTAGACAAAAAAAGTTTCTTTTTTTTTTTTTTTTAAAGATTTTATTTATTTATCAGAGAGAGAGAGGGAGAGAGAGCGAGCACAGGCAGACAGAATGGTAGGCAGAGCAGAGAAGCAGGCTCCCCGCTGAGCAAGGAGCCCGATATGGGACTCGATCCCAGGACACCGGGATCATGACCCGAGCCGAAGGCAGCTGCTTAACCAACTGAGCCACCCAGGCGTCCCGACAAAAAAAGTTTCTACCTTAAGAATGATCAACTTTGGTTTTTAAAAGTCTTTAAAACTCAAAAGGAAATACTGTGTTTTAATAAAGACAAAAATCCTCTAAATGAAACAGAAAATGCTCTACTGCATAGAACAGCAAGATTATTTAAAGCAAGTGTCACTTACCTTTGAGCCATCTAAACTGATTATCCTGTACACATTTCTTGTGCTGTCATAGAAATAAGACACAGTAACTGCGTGCTTGCTGGTGGGTACCCAGTTCTTCTTTGTGTTTGGGTCAATCTGGAAGACATGAGCTCGAGTGCTGAAGATGGGTTGTTCCCTATAGGGCAAAAAATAAAATGACAGATTGAGAGCAGACAATTTTATTCCACTGGACAACAGAACACAAAAACTGTGAGGATGACTCCACTTAAGTCAAAACTCCCACAATGCCACAAAATAAGCGAAACACTGGAATATTCTAAATTCTCAATCATAAGCTTCCTTAAAACAATTACAATCCATCCTCATTATTTGTAGACTCTGTATTTGCAAATCTTCCTACTCACTAAAATGTATTTATAACTCCAAAATCAGTATTCGAGGTACCTTCTTAGTCTTTTGCAATTGAAAGATATGAACCACCTGACATGTCTGTTTCCATCTGAGGTTGATTAAGGAAACACTTGGCTTTCTTGTTTCAGCGCTCATACTGTAAACAAGGATCGTTTTGTGATTTATTTAGCACCATGTATTTCACATTACTGTGCATTTCGTTGGTGCTTTCTCTGTTTAAAACAACCCCCAAGCATAGTGCTGTGTCTGTTCTTATGTGTGAGAAGGCTGTGATTTGTCGTATTGAGAGAATATGTTATATGAGCTTTGCTCAGGCATGAATTATAGAGCTGTTGGCCATGAGTTCAATGGTAATGAATCAATAATACATATTAAATAAGGTGTCTTAAAACACAAACACACATAAAACAAGGCTATGTATTGACTGATGAAAATATGACCAGAGGCCTGTAGGAACCTAACCCTGTATGTCATCTGGGAGCAATCATTCAATATTTGACAACTGAGTGTGGTGCCTTCAGAGGATAAAACTACTGCAAATATGAGAATGGACTATATCCTGTTAAAATACAAGAATTTTATATTAGACCCTCACTAGGTTAAAAATTTTTACCCATCGGAAACATTATTCTGGTAATAAGTAAATAACTTACTGAGAAATTTACAATCAATATAATCTCTACTTTATTTAAAACTATATGGAAGATGAAGTAGCTCACAACCACAGTATCTTTTTTTTTTTTTTAAAGATTTTATTTATTTATTTACTTACTTGACAGAGAGAGAGAGAGAGAGAGATCACAAACAGGCAGGCAGAGAGAGAGAGAGAGTGTGAAGCAGGCTCACCACCAAGCACAGAGCCCAATGCGGGGCTCGATCCCAGAACCCTGAGATCACGACCTGAGCCAAAGGCAGAGGCTTAACCCACTGAGCCACCCAAGTGCCCCCACAGTATCTTTTATTGAGATTAAGTAGGACCTTAAAGATACACTGTAGATTTTAAAAATCTAGAAAGCTATTAAAAAAATATGTTCAAAATATCATTCGTTTATTTTACACTCTGGAAAACAAGCATGCAATGATCTGTATGCAACAGAAGCATTATAATGCAAGTTGTCCAAGTTCTGAGTACAAGTTCTTCTGGAAAAGCCTTTACCAGACTTTTTGTTTTAAGCCCCAAAAAAGCTCATTTCTTTCAATTACACAACTTCTTCCTTTCCTAAAGCTGTTTAGGGTATTAAAGAGAATTTTAACCAGTATTTAATGTTTAAAATGTTAAACATAAAGCAAGGGGAATATGGAAAAGAGAGAAACTGGAAAACAGGCAAGGCAAATCTGGGTCCTTGGCAACATGACTCTTCAGGTTAATAATCAGCTGGGTGTGACATATGCCTATGATTTGCTTCAGCCCTTGGAGACCAGGTCTGAAGAGAGGTACCTTTCCTGTAAGTAACCTGCCTCTTCTCAGCTTTATTTCGGGAAATCTCCATAACAGCTTTTCTTATTAAATGAATCTCTTTTGAAGGAACTCATATATTTAATGCCATTCCCTAAAAACTGAAGCAGAAAGCCATCATTTCTAGCTTAACTCATATTATATATAGATTCATCCAATGAATAATTATTAACAATCTGGCAAGGTGCTAATTGGGAATAGGTCTCAGAATAGTACTTAGACTAGGTTACAAATACATTTTTACTGAGTAGAAAGATCTGCAAATACAGAATCTACAAATGAGGATGGACTATAATTTTTTTAAAGAAGCTTATGAGTACCCAGAATAGTACTTAGAATAGGTCTTAGTCATTTACAGTTTCCCCATCTTCAATCCTTCAATTTTTCCAAAGCTGATGCTACACTTGGGTTATTTTCAAAAGAAGCCCTGCAAAACTAGAGTTTTCTCTTCTTAACCTTTTAATTAAAGTTCTAGGTGTAAGTGTAGTTGGTCAGCTTGAGTGTACCTAGTTCCAATTTACAGGAAAACCCAATCACACAAAACTGTATTTATTAAGGCATGGAAGGAAGGGATATTGGAACTCTAGTCTTTACTAATAACTTCTCCCTGTTTGACAGGGGATAAATTTCTAAATAGTGCAAGATATTGCAATATATATATCTTCTAAAAAACTAAAATAGTTAAGGAGCACCTGGGTAGTCAGTTAAGCGTCTGCCTTCAGCTCAGGTCATGATCCCCGGGGACTGAGCCCTATGTTGGGCTCCCTGCTCAGTGGAGAGCCTGCTTCTCCCTCTCCCTCTGCACTTCCCCTCCAAGCATGCACATGTTCATGCAGGCACTCTCTATCTCAAATAAATAATTAGAATCTTTTTAAAAAACTAAAAGAAAAAGGAAAAAATAACTAAAAGAGTTAAGACAATGATACTGCTTTCTACAAGCCTTTTAACAAATCCTTACCAATGGCAATCCAATGTTGTGAGTCTAATACTTTCCATTTTAATTCAATTACATTAATCTGCACACTTAATCCACACCATTTAATTTTCTCTGAATAAAAACCTTTAGAGTAAAGTAGATATTTTACTAGTGTGCCTTATGAATTTGAATATCGACTACGTACACTGTTTTTCTTCAATTCTGTCCTGAAATGGTGATTTCTTAAAATTATAGTTCAAGATGTCTGTGGTCAAAGCCTATCAAAGCACTGGCGGTATAGTGGTTAGCATAGCTGCCTTCCAAAAGCCTCTCAAAGTCTAGATGAAAAAGATTAGGAAAATAATTTCCCTGCTGACACAAGGAACAGGATTCCTAGAAGTAATGAGGAAGTCACCACATCTATCAAGGCATACTAATAAATGGTTCAGACTTCTACTGAGTGTGTACTATATGCCAAAAACAGAGAGATGGTCCCTGCCCCAGAAAAGTTCAATTTAATGAGGGAGGACAGATATCAAAAAAATAAAACATTTTCCACCGTGATACATTCTCTGAAAATAAGTATCTGAGAGCTACCATGGAGAAACTGACATCTAGGTAAAATTTGAAACAAAGTACAGTATGGTGGGAAGAAGGCACAGTACACTGGTGTGTGTTGTGAGTATGAGTGCCTTTGAAGAATGAGGCTAAAGAGAGAATGAAGTTCTTGAGGGTCCCCTCCAGAAACTGAGAGATTGTAAATAGACAACAGCTCTGCCTTTTAGAAAGATAAATTTGGCAGAACCGAAGTGGGTGGATGGGAGGGAAAAAAGATGGGACACAGGAAGGCTAGTCAGACCCTTATGAAAGAAACCAAAGTATTAGAAATAAAGAGAAATGGAGGTTAAGGAATGGGATAAAGACATGAGGAGGGATTAAAGGCAAATTTAGAAAACAGAATCAGTAAGCTTAAGTAACACATTGGCTGTAGGGCAGTGTTTCTCAAATGGGGGTGATTTGTCCCCCGTGGAGCATTTAACAACATCTAGAAACATGTTTGGTCATCACAACTGAAGGAGACTGCTATTGGCCTCTAGTGGGTAGAAGACAGGGATTGCTAAACATCTACAATGCACAGAACAGTTTCCTACAAGAAAGAATTATCCAGACCAAAATGTCTATAGTGCCACTAGCCAGAATGGGAAACAGAACGTCAAGTCTGGGATTGGGGGAGGAAGAAATGGGAGAGGATGAGCTCAGTTTTGAATAGTTTTGAATAGCAGATGCGTATAATGGTTTGTGTATAAAACGGTCAGGACAAGAACTTAAAAACATTAGTTTGGATGCAGTAGAGAAAACCAGGCTGGAGTAAAAATTTGGGGGCAGTCATCAAAAGATCATATCACTAGTCTAAGATACATTCCAACAACACTAAGCATGTGGATAAATTTTATTTTAGAGAAGAGCTGTAGAAGCAGCAAGAGAAAACGTATACCTGAAATCTTCAAGCTCTTATTTCTTAAAAGGATCTGTAAAGCATTTGAAACTTATTGTCCCCAGGGTCCAAGTGTTAAAGTTAATACTTTTTCTAATAAACTCGAAAGCATTCATCAGTAAAGGTTAGACACACTACTTCCTTCATAGCAGTTCACACAAACACTAACTGCATCAAATACCATTATTTCCCAAAGTATATTCTATGAAACAGTCTTAGAAATATATGTTCCATGTTTAAATAAGTTCTACAAACACTATCATGTCCCATTCTGAAATACTTATAATGCACCTTAGTATATTAAAGATCTAAAGTCCTGCAGTAAAGAAACCCATTTAAGCTGGCATAACTCAGCACACAAAGGCAAAATTACCTGATCCCAGAATTCTTTTCTATGTAACACATTAACATCTCATAGGACTTATATTTATAACCACAATGGTCTGGGTACTCCGCCACTTTTACTGACATTATTAATGGTCACTAGAAAATATATAAAAAATCCAATACAAAAATTGAAGCCTTTTTAGTAATGATACTACAGTATCATTTCTTAAATAGGTGTTTGTTATTGGCAAAGTAACTCTTCTATGAAATTAATCTAAAAATCAATTTTAAAAGCAAATAGATTTTGGCATGAAATGCTTAAACTGGCTTAAAGAAACAAAACTAAACAGATTACACACACTGCACACATACACACTTCAATCCTAGAGATTCTTCTACTTTGTCATTTCTTACATCAGTAATCAGGACAATGAGTGATTCAAATGATCTATTATAAGAAAAGCTTACTGGAATATTTTCCAGTTGGCTCATAAAATAATTCTAAGAAGCTGGTATAAGAATAATTCTGAAGTTTTTCATCTTGGGCTAAAACCCAGTAAAAGTACTATATGCAGTAATCAACTCCAAAACTTAACATGGATGTGAAAAACTGAAGAATGAAAGTATAAGATGACCTGAGAAAAATGTAGTAAAATCATAATTTTGTTTTAGAAACAAGGTTCATTCAAACTCATTACAACTGACATCGAGATTTACTATATTTAACTTAGGCATCTCTGTAATAAGGAAGAAACAAGGATCATGAAAACTGAAGCAAAACAGTAAGACTATTTGCCAAAGGTATATGTAAGCTCTATATCCGGAAAAAAAGGGAAAACGTTAACATTTATCATCTGGATAGATTCAATTTAGAAAAACCCAATGATAACACTTTAAAAATTATTACTGAAATCTGTATTTTTGCAAACATTATTCAATAAATTTATGTTCCAAGAAAGTATAAAGGTATGCCGTCCAGTATTAACAACCAAGCTCAAAGGAAGAAAAATAAATTATACATTCCTTAATTTTTTTGGTTTTTTTAAGGCTCCACACAGTCTGGAGCCCAGTGCAGGGCTTGAATTCACGACCCTGAGATCCAGACCCAAGCTGAGATCAAGAGTCACACCCTCAACCTATTGAATCACCTAGACGCCCCCTCCCTAGACTCCTTTTAATGTTTAGCTAACAAATATTCTTTTTATATATATAGATACAATTAAATATTATAGCAAAGGGATATAAAGAGGATTATAGTTTCAAATAATTCCCTGACTTTCTAATTTAAAATTAAAAAAAAAAAAAAAAAGGAGCCTGGTAGAAATTTAAGAAAGAAGGTAAATAACACTTCTCATTGAGAGTTTGACACTGTTATAAGCATTGTTGGGTGACTATTCACAACTATCCTTCAGCACTCACTCCTTACATATTCTGGATTTGTTCTGCTGCTCTAACCCTCCTCCACATGACTATGAACTATTTCTCTAGGGTAATCAAAGCAATCCCATTCTTCTTTCCAGAAGTCAGTTTAGGAATGAACTTCTGAAGCAATTCAGGTCAATGAGATAACCAGGGAATGTTTGCTGGAAGTTTCCGGGTACACACACAAAGAGATTCACACATAAGAAGGAATGTATGCAGTGACACTGGACCTGAAGGAGTCTTCTTACTGTGAGGCAGCTAACCTAAGAACAAAGCCGACCTTGTTCGCTAAGAATAGCAGATGGAAAAACAAAGAATCTGCTTCCTTGATTGTGTCACTGAATTAATGAATCAGCCTCCAGGCTTCTTATGGGATAAAACAAGTTTTCTAATTGTTCCAGGCAGTTTTCATTTTAAAAATTACACAAATGATAACTGAACTAAAGGTTTACATAAAAATAAACCCTACAAGGAAATTGCTCCCAATAAAAGGCCACCAAAGGTCCTCCAGAACTCCTGGCTACCTAGCTGTATGCTGGTCATTCATTAACTTCATAACACAACCCCATAGCATACACAATTAGATTGGGAGGGGGTCTCATTTGAAATTCTAATCAATAAAATTCATAAGACTAACTGCACTGAGAAGAACATGTGAAACAAATGTGGGAAGAACAAATGTGAAAACAGCAAAAGTTCACTATCAATTGATTTCCTACTTTAAGAATTTAATATCGAAAGCTTTTAATCAAGAAATAGCAGTGTAATACTTATTAGAGACAGAGAGGTTACCACCAAGAGAAATAAAAGTTGAAAATTTTAAAGCAGTTGCCTCTAGTGATGGGGCTAGATGAAGGAAAAAAATGAAATAGGGAACTAGTAGTTGTTTAGATAAACCTTTAAGTATACTTAATTTTTTAACCTTGCATAGGTACTAAAAAGACTTTTTTAGGTGGCACTGTGGAGGAAACTACATGCACATGCGCATCAAAATTAACATTGAGAAAAGGGTATTTCAGAGGCCACTTGGGAAGACTGCTAAAGAACCACAGAGTAAGTGACAAATTTTAATAGCTTGGAACTCAACTGACTAAACAGTAAATGATATGAAGGTATTCCTATTATTCATAAAGAGGAATAAAGAGAAAGGAGGAGAGAAGCAAAAATCCAAACATGCCTAACTGCAGGACTTAAGTGCTGAAAGTATGTCCACTTCCTAGTGAAATTACTCTCCTTCATTAGAAGTAAATACACAGAAAGTAAGATAAAAAAACATAGTACTGTCAGCTTAGTTTCTGAAATTTGAGAAGCTGGAAAGTACTTTTTTTTTAAAAGATTTTATTTGGAGTGGGAGGGGTGAGGGGGAGGGGGAGAAAGAACACAGCAGGGGGAGTGGGGGAGGGAGAAGCAGGCTTCCTGTGGAGCAGGGAGCCCTGCCCAGGCAGGAAGCCTGATGTGGGGCTTGATCCCAGGACACTGGGATCATGACCTGAGCAAAGGCAGATGCTTAACAACTGAGCCAACCAGGCGCCACTGGATAGTACTTTTAAGGCCTAAAGGACATGGGAAAAGATAAGAGAAGGAGTGAATAGACACCAATGATCATTGAACTTGAGATGTAATAGGTGAAGAACTTAGTTTCAGTGCCAGTCGGGGAAGCACAGAATGTCTTCAGACAAATCAGAACTCAAGCACCTGAATTTCCTCCAGTACAAATTATAATATAAATTGTAATCTCTCCGGATTATCGGAAATTAGTCAAATTCCACCTCCCCACATACTCACCTAAGAAAAGTCTTATTGACTAAAATAACTGTTTTGATGCTGCTCAAAGATTATAACTGCATACTACCAACTATGTATTTTTATTGCCATGTTATGTATTTAACAGCTGATTGTGTAGATGTGTAGAACGTTATCTTTTAAAAAAAAAAATACTTGATTTGAGGGAAGCAGAGATTATTCTACTAATGGCTGCCCAACACACAGTTATACTACAAGAACTCCATCTAGTGATAAACCAAAAACATAGCAGGCACATGTTTTTTAAAACTTCAATTGCTGGGGCGCCTGGGTGGCTCAGTCCTTGAGCCTCTGTCTTTGGCTCAGGTCATGATCCCAGGATCCTGGGATCGAACCCTGCATCAAGCTGCCTCCTCAGCAGGAAGGCTGCTTCTCTCTCTTCCATTACCCAGCTTGTATTCCATCTCTCGCTGCCTCTCTCTTGTCAAATTTAAAAAAAAAAAAATTTAAAAAAAAAAAAAAACTTCAATTGTTATTATTTAGCAAAACCAAAATGTGAAGTGACATTGTTATAACCTAGATATCAAAATGTGACACTAACCACTACAGAACATCTTTTCTGCAAGAAATTTTTAGAATTATATCTTTTAAATTGTAGGATTTTTAAAATTTGAGTTCCTTGGTCTTTTAACTGTTCAACAGCCATTCAAATGAAAGATTTTTTTTAGAAAATTATTGTTTGCATCACAAAAATTTAGTACCAGAAACTTTCACGATATCAAATATTTTATTTAATTGACATATCTGAAGAAAACAAATTAAAATTTTCCGTTTGGAATTTAAGACTATTAAATTATAAAATTAGACTTAAACAGTAACAACAGTTTATATTCTTTATTTACTATCCCTCATTTTAAGAGTGGTTTTTAACAATCTTACTCCTAGTTATTAAAAGAGACTATAGGGGGCGCCTGGGTGGCTCAGTCATTAAGCATCTGCCTTCAGCTCAGATCATAATCCCAGGGTCCTGGGATGGAGCCCCATGTCTGGCTCCCCGCTTAGTGAGAGACCTGCTTCTCCCTGTCCCACTCTCCCTGCTTGTGTTCCCTCTTTCTCTGTGTCTCTCTGTGTCAAATAAATAAATAATTTTTTTTTAAGATTTTATTTATTTGACAGAGATCACAAGTAGGCAGAGAGGCAGGCAGAGAGAGGAGGAAGCAGGCTCCCTGCTGAGCAGAGAGCCCAATGTGGGGCTCGATCCCAGGGTCCTGGGATCATGACCTGAGCTGAAGGCAGAGGCTTTAACCCACTGAGCCACCCAGGCACCCCATCCTCCTCCCCATTTTAAACCCTATCCATTTCAGATAAAATACTGGATGTTTAAAAATATATCAAGAGGTGGGACGCCTGGGTGGTTCAGTTGGTTAAGCGGCTGCCTTCGGCTCAGGTCATGATCCCAGCATCCTAGGATCGAGTCCCACATCGGGCTCCTTGCTCAGCAGGGAGCCTGCTTCTCCCTCTGCCTCTACCTGCCATTCTGTCTGCCTGTGCTCACTCTCTCCCCCTCTCTCTCTGATAAATAAATAAAATCTTTAAAAAAAAATCAAGAGGTATTCCTGGTAGCTCATTACATTTAAAGTTAGTACTGTATTGTATTTTCAATTCTATTAGACTTTAAACATTCTCCTCTTTCCAATTATTTCCACGAAATAAAGCTAAATTGTGGAAACTGAAAATATACATTAGGGAAATCTAAAGAAAATAGCCTCTTATTGAGAATTTAATTCTTGTTAAAACAGGGGGTGCATTCCTAAAAATCTAAAATAATTTTCTAGTAGGCATCCAATTCCTCAAAACTTTACAAATGCATTAAACATTAGAAGATTATTCAAGTTCTAATACCAATTAATATTTCAAGGAGCAATATTACTTAGTTACTCTTCTTCCTATATGCGTACTACAAACTAACCAAGTGGACGCTCAATCCACACAGTATCTGAAGTAGATGTAAAAAACAAATCCAGGATTGAAGAGAAATATTTGAAGGTACTGTGGCAAAAATGTTAATGTCTGCTACATTTGAATAGTGGTTGCATGAATATTACATTATTCTCAGTATTATTATGAATATTTTAAACTGCTCAAAACAAACAATAAAACCTCACAGCATTTCTCTAGAATTTTTATTAACACTGTGAAATTTGAATAATCAGCCATGTTTTATACATATAGTAGTAGATCATTCATTTTAACTGCTAAACAAAAGCTTATGCTATAATTAGAGCTGCACTGTCCAATATGGTAGCTACTCGTCCCATAACAACCAATTATTTAAAATATGGCTAGTGCAATTGAAAAAATGACTTAGTTTGGATTTTTTGATACCCAACTTGGTTATTTAAAAACATTTAAGCATGTATGGGACAACTTGGGTATGTGAATCTACTATTCCAACTGTACTTTTAATGAAATTTAAATATAGAACAAATATTTCTGATAAATACTCTAGCATCCAAATGGAGATGTACTCTAAGTACAAAATACGTAAGGGATTTCAAAGGCTTAGTATGTAAAAATATAAAATATAAAATAGCACAGTGATTTTTAAAAATATTTATTTGAGACAGCACAGAGGGACAGTGAGGGTGGAGAGGCAGACTTCCCATTAGGCAGAGAGCCTGACATTGGGCTCAGTCTCAGGACCCCGAGATCATGACCTGAGCCAAAGGCAGATGCTTAACCCACTAATCCACCCAGGTGCCCCAGCCCAATGATTTTTATATTAATCAAATGTTAAAAAGATAATATTTTGGTATATTGTGCCAAAATGTATTAAAATTAATTTTACCCGGACTCCTGGGTGGCTGAGTTGTTAAGCATCTGCCTTCGGCCCAGGTCAGGATCCCAGAGTCCTGGGATCAAGGCCCATGTCAGATTCCCTGCTCAGCAGGAAGCCCTCTCCCACTCCCCCTGCCCATGTTCCGTCTTTCTCTGGGTCTCTCTGTCAAATAAATAAATAAAACCTTTAAAAAAAATGAAATAAAAAAAAATGAAATAGATTTTATTTTACCTTTTAAAAACTTTTAAGAGTAAATTTAAAATGACACATAATATTCACACTGTATTTCAAGTGGAAAATAATGGACTATTTTATATAACCATTTCCTTACATACGGTTCTAATTTTTATACTATTTATACTAATTTATACTATTTTATAGTATTACAAAGAATGTCCCTGTGTGTTTACTTGTGCACACATGCAAGAAGATCTACTAGAATTCCTGGTCATAGGATATGCACTATAGCACGTTTCCAAATTGCTCTTCACAGCACATGTACCAATTTATATTCTACTAGCCTTGGATTATTTCCTCCCAACATTTGATAATGTCCAAATAATAGCTTTAATTTGGGCCAATTTGATGGGCATGAAATGGTATTTCGTTGTTGTTTTAATCTGCACAACCCTGATCACTAGTGAAGCTGAGGAGGTCTTCATACATTTCTGGCCCATTTGAGCCCAGCAGAATTCTACACTTATTCCTGAGCTTGTTTAAAACCTAATTTTAGCCTCAGAGAGTGGAGAGACCAGAATCTAAAATTCAGCACTTAAACCATATGCAGGGGGAAAGCTCATGATTCTAACCACATATATAAACTTAATTAAGGTCAACACCCACTGAAGTGCAGAAAAGCAGAGTTGCTTATTTTTCTAAAGCTGATGACATTTAATGTTTGAAAATCAATAGAGTATAGAAACAGCATATAAATTCTGCTCTTTTCAAAGGTAAATTACAGTTCTTTGGTATTGAATTCAGTTTTAATTTTTATCTGCCAACTTGTTTCTGAAGTTCCTCAACATTTTTCCATTGTGGAAGGCTGAGTAGAGGAGTAGTAAATGCTTGTAAGTCAAACTTTTAACTTCAAGTCTTTTAAAGTTCTCCTGGCCTACCATCCAAAAAAAATTTTTAGGGGCACCTGGGTGGCCCAGTCGGTTAAGCATCGGCCTTTGGCTCGGGTGATGATCTCAGGGTCCAGGGATCAAGCCCAGCATCGGGCTCCCTGCTCAGTGGAAGTATGCTTTTCCCTCTCCCTTTGTCACTGCCCCTGCTTGTGATCCCTCTCTGTCAAATAAATGAATAAAATATTTTTCAAAGATAAAATTTTTTTTTACACAAAACATTTCATGTTAAACTAGAAGTCAAAAGTAAAAACATGGTTTTGTTGCTGACTAGGTTAAACTTCTTGGTGTTTTTCAAATAGTAAACACCATCAACCTACCCCCAGTCTGTTTCTCTATGCAATTTCCAACCCAACATTCCTCAAACTTGAAAGAATCACCCCCATCTAATGGAGTTTTCTCGAGTCACAGCTAATAATTACATCTGGCTAATTCCTTTCTAAGTGGTCCTCACATAGGTTAGCTAGAAATCTCCCAATGAATAGCATCTGGTATTATGTATGGATGCCACACATTCCCAGTTTCTCAGGACTTCCAGCTTTTGTATACTTATTTGTTCCACTGAAAAAGGGCTTTAGTAAATATAGCTAAATGTGATTCATGTTGCCCACTTTCGTCAAGATTTTCAGGTAACAAAAATTACAGACAAAAATTTTTGTCAAATGTTGTGTCCCAATTTGGAGTTTTACAAATACAATCCCTATAGTGATATAGTATTTTTGCTCAAATGTCTTAGATCTATTTTAAAACAGTGGTGTTAATAATTCAGTCATAATGGCATTATAGAAGCCCAAACAAATACATTTTCTGACTGTGAATAAATTTAATATTTTTCACTGATGAAAACTTGATATAAGAACACAATAAGCTAGGTATGTGGTCTTTCTCCTACTCCGCTTTCCTTAAAGCAAATTTTAGTAGAGTTAAAGGGCAGAGGTAATCACTACAGATAGAAGAGCAAGATACAGTACTCTACAATTTATAGCAGTGTTTTTTAAACACTGCATCATAACCCAGAGGGTAATGATCAATTTTATAATTAACAATAGGTATTTTATTTTTTATGATTTTATTTATTTATTTGTCAGAGAGAGCAAGAGAGCACAAGCAGGCAGAGTGCCAGAGGGAGAGGGAAAAGTAGGCTCCCCGATGAGCAGGGAGCCAGCTGTGGGGATCAGTCACAGGACCCTGGGATCATGACCTGAGCTGAAGGCAGAGGCTTAACTGACTGAGCACCCAGGCTCCCCAACAATGGGCTTTAAAAAAAGAAAAATGAAAATGTCAAGTATCAGAGTGTATCTCTCTTGGTAACAGTATATGCATTATCCATGAAACTTTTGGTTACATATTTACCTATGCTTATTATCCTGAAAGATGGTTTGTTTTTGTTTGTTTGTTTGTTTGTTTGTTTTTACTAGGGGTCATAGTCAAACAGTTTAAAAACCTGGGCATACAAAATGCTTTTATTTAATGTTCATGAAGACCCTGTGAAGTAGGCACACAATACCCATTTCATAGTATAAAAACGTTAAGTCCTAAGTGACTCACCCAATGTCACACAACTAGCAGATGATATGAATAAGCATTTTTAAAAAATGCAAATAGAAATAAAATTCAACCTCACTAGAAATCAAAGAACTGCAAATTAAAACCATGAGTTATTTTTTTCACCTATCAAAACAGAAAACCCTTTTTCTAATGAAAGATTTCAATGTTAGTGAGAGTTTAAGAAAACCTGACACTTTCAGAAGCAGCTGGTGGGAGTATAAATTAGTGAAGTCTTTCTGAAAAACACTTTGACAATGTATATCAAAAGCCTTTAAATTTTTGTGCATATCCTTTCACACAGCAATTCTATTTTAGGACTTGAGCTTAAGGAAATAATCATGGGTATATGTAGAGGTTTAGTTAGTAGAGAGGGCTGTACCACCACATGGTCTATGATAACCAAAGGTTGTAAATTAAAATGTTCAATAATGTAAGACCTAATAAATTATGGTACAGCATATAATGGAATCCTATGCAGCCCTTAAAAACAGTAGAATATTCAGTGACATAAGACGTCCAATACAGTCAATGAAAATGGTTTATAGAATACTGAATACACTACAGTTTAATTTCTATTTAAGAATAAATAGAAAAGAAACATGGCTGATATACTTAGAGTCAGCCTTTGTCTTGCCTCTCCTCCTCTCAACACAGAAACCAGAGTTATCTTTCTAAACACCCAAGATAGCATTAAAATACTCTGGGGCAAAAACAGGGTGAGTGGGGTGAGGGGAAAGCGAGTAAAGCAAAAAGCAGATGGCTACTGAGGTAGGTGGGACGATGGTGGTTCAGAAGAGCCATATTTTCATCATGTTTTAAAATAATAAAATGTAAATCAGGTGGGTCATTCCTCAAAATTCTCTGACGGTTTTCCATCTAACTCAGAGTAAAAACCAAAGTCCTTAAAATGGTCCAAAGGCCTTCTGCTAGTGTTTCTTAACCCCTGGCTGTGTGACAACCAAGCAGCCTCCATGGTGATCCTCATGTGTAGCAGGAGGATGAACCACTACAGGATGTGGCCCCTGCCTCTCCAACCTCATTTGCCACTTGGTGTCTTCTACTCCAGCCACACTAGCCTTCCCGGTGTTCCTCAAACATGCCCAGCACTGCCTACCACAGGGCCTTTGCCTGAAGGAAATACTCTCTCCCCGCAGATCTGTCGAGCACTTTCCTTTGCCTCTTCCAGCTGTTTGCTCAAATGCAACACTCTCAGGGAGGCCATTCTGATTGCTCTCTGTAAAACTGAAGCTCCTCCTTCTCCTTTTCCAGGATTCCCCAATCCTTCTTTTATTTTTCCCCCTAGTATTTATCACCAGGTGATATACAATGTATTTTCTTACTTACTATCCCTCTCCGAAAGCAAAAATATTAACCTAAGGGCAAGAATTATGTCTTCTTAAATTATTGCTGTGTCCCCAGCAACTCAAAATACCTGGCACACATTAGGCACATAACAAATGAAAGAATGAATGCATACATGCATATTAAAACATATAGAGTTCTTGGTGGTGGGATATATAAGTAACTTTCTATCTCAATTTTTTAATATATGAACAATGTGCTATATTTATAGTAAGAAAGGAAATTTAAGCAATTATAATGCACAGAATCTGCCTGCTTTAAAAAAATGTAACTAGTAGAATGTTATCTTGGCGATTACACATAAATATATATGTTAACATTCAATGAACACTTGCACACTTTACAAAAAAGTAAATGACAGTTGAAAATATTCTAGTCCTATTGATAATGGATTCATCCAGCAAATATAGATTTGGGAATACTCTTGCCCACAGAATACTTCCTACAAATTAGCCACAAATTCCCATTGATGCAAATTTTTCCATCAACTAGGTCTACTCAAAATTCTCTTGTGATATGTAATGATATCCAGAACTATCTTACACAAGTAACCTATAACTGCCTGTGTCACTTTCTGAACCAGCAAGCTTGTCCTATGAAATCACATAAGATAAACAGTTCTACGAAAGCCACTCATTTCAGGCAGGAAAAGTTTCCTAACTGGTTCTTCCGGCTAACACAGCAGAGAAGATCATGATTGCTTAACTAAATATAAATATTAGCTGAACCAATCGATAAATAGAAAATGTACCAATTCTACTGAAGCCTTTGTGTTTGGCAGACATTTTGCAGTATTTCAGTGGCTAAAATCAGGAAATCTAATGTTGCCTCATGCAACTATTTGGTGAACACTTAGGAATCAGTTCTCTTCAGTTCTATAAAAGTCACACTCTGGAGTGTAGACAAAGTAGTAATACCCAGTCTTAAATCTCTCCCAGTCAAAAACACCCTCTCATCATGTGAAAGATAACTCAGGAGTCTCAATGGAATGCTCTTTCGAAACATTTGAGAAAAACAAGTTAGTCTTATTTCTCAAGAAAAGGGAAAGCTGTGGTATTATCAAGAGTACTACTACATGCAACAAGCATGAGCACAGCTGGTCTCTTACAACATTTATATCATGATAATAAAAATCATATAAAAAATACATACAGCTAGACTATGGAAAGGAATGAAAAGTTCATACAAACTTAAAAGCTAAGTCATAACATAAAATAGACACCCTCCTATCCCTGGTATACTCATTCACTCTTTCCTATTATCAAGGTATTTTGGCATAAATATGAAAAGTATTTGCTTAAGGAACCTGTTAACTATTCCAAATTCTCTAAGACTAACCCCACCACAAACACAGTTGTGATATAGTCAGAAGGCAAATTTCTCCTTATGTTAATTCCGTTAAAGAAAAACCTTCTCTGAATTAAGATTTAAAGTTCTTCCTTGAGGGGCACCAGGGTGGCTCAGTCGGTTAAGTGGCCAACTCTTGGTTTCAGCTCAGGTCACGATCTCACAGTCATAGGATCAAGCCTCGTATCCATCTCTATGCTCAGTGCAGAGTCTGCTTTGGATTCTCTCTCCCTCTCCCCTTAGCTCTCTCTCTCTCTCATAAGTAAATGACATCTTAAAAAAAGTTGTTGCTGTTGTTGTTGTTATCAGTTCATTTGTTTGCCAGAGAGAGCACAAGCAGGGGAAGCAGCAGGCAGAGGGAGAGGGAGAAGCAGACTCCCTGCTGAGCAGGAAGCCAGACTCAGGACTCAATCCTAGGACTCTAGGATAACGACCTGAGCCGAAGGCAGAGGCTTAATTGACTGAGCCACCCAGGCGTCCCCCCAAAAATGTTCTTCCTTGAATCTTTTAACAGGTTGATTAAAGAAACCACCCCTGAATCCCCATGTTACTCAGGATATCCTATGACCGTGCTAGGGAAAAAGTAGTCTGCTTGCTGTTATATCCAAACAAGACCATAATGCAACACACTTTTCAATCATTTGCCAGCAAACTCAGCCATGTTCTGTTTTCCACTCAGTCATGTTATCTCAGATATCTGCTAGATCTACTCATCTGCTTCTTTTCTTTTCTTATTTTCTTTTTTTTTTTTTTTTTAGATTTTTTTATTTATTTGTCAGAGAGAGAGCATAAGCAGGCAGAGTGGCAGGCAGAGGCAGAGAGAGACGCAGGCTCCCTGCTGGACAAGGAGCCCGATGCGGGACTCGATCCCAGGACCCTGGGATCATGACCTGAGCCGAAGGCAGCGGCTTAACCCACTGTCACCCAGGCGTCCCCATCTGCTTCTTTTCAACACTGCATTTTGAACTGTCCTCCTTTATCATTTTCTTGATTTTACAAATTACTGGGAAGCCTCTGTAGAAACTGAAAGCTTATGGATCTAATATCATAAAAACTGAATAGCTTAAACACAAACAGCTTTGAATTTTAAAAAAACGTCAATGACCAAAAAAATTAAGTTGAGTTTTTAACCTTCTGCACTTGGTATGATGTGAACTCTCAATAATTTCTCTTGTATAAATTATTGAGCACACAAATTAACACTTTCATCATTTATGCCAAAGGAGGAAAGCCAGAGGTTGGATAACTCAAACTGAGAAATTCAGATATGCCACTCTTACGCCTGAAAGCAAAAGCTTAAACTTATAAATGGATATGTGGTAAATTATTTGGTTATAATTAGCATTTTTGAAGGCTTACCATATGGTCAGACACTGTTATAACCACTATCCTTGTGTTATGGAATCCTCTCAGCCACTATTATCCCTCTCTTTAAGATGAACAACCTAAGGTATATGGAGGGTAATCTGCTCAAGATGACACATGGTAGAGCTGACACATAAATATAATTTAGCTTTGGGCACCTGGGTGGCTCAGTCGTTAAGCACCTGCCTTCAGCTCAGGTCATGATCTCAGGGTCCTGGGATCAAGCCCCAAATTGGGCTCTCTGCTCAGCGTGGAGTCTGCTTCTCCCTCTCCCACTTCCTCTGCTTGTGTTTCCTCTCTCACTGTCTCTCTGTCAAGTAAATAAATAAAAATCTTTTAAAAACAAAACAAAAATATAATTTAGCTCTAGAGCACCCAGTTTTATCCAATACTGACTCCTTTGATGGGAAAAGAATTCTTTTGTAATGTAGACCTGAGATCATGCTGTAACCAAACACATTCCTGGCCCTTCCTTGTGATTTTTGACAAGGAGGATGGGGACAATACACAACACAGCTATGGTTACTGTGTATGTTAAGCACTGTTATGAGTACTTTTTGTTTTCATGGGATATATTTACGTGCACTGATACTGCTTATGTGTTACCTGTATATTGAAAGCAGTTTGTACTCTTAATGCTTCACAGGAATGAAAATGTGGTTTGGAATAATCCAATAACTTATTTTTAGTCATGCCAATTATCATAGTTCTTGAGCTTTCCTTCAGCAAGGAAACATAACTCTCTAATCTGTAATTTGAAGGAATAATTCCACCTCTGTAACAGAATACATAACAACAATAACAATAATGATCGCCTGCATGAGATGAAAGCATTGGTGTTTGAGACTAGAAGTTATTAACGCCAAATTATCTCAGATCTGTTACCGACAGTGGCTAAATTTCGTCACATACGGTATTTCTGAAAAGGATTACATGATAGGAAGACTATGCATATTTTGACAAACTAGGAGCTAGTTAGTTTAGATGTGCAAAAATACTTTCTATTTTCCCCCCAATGTTTTTCCTATCTTGGTTTCTTTTTGGCAAAAACATCAAAAAATTTAATCCTTATAGCATTTTACTAAATCGTTAACCTTAGACAAAGGAACTGTTTCCTTTCATTTTTTTTTTTAAGATTTTATTTATTTATTTGAGAGAAAGAAAGAGACAGCAAGAAAGAGAAAGAGGTAGCAAGAGAGAGCATGATGGGGGTGGAGAGGGAGAAATCTTGCAGGGAGCCTGATGCAGGGCTAGATCCCAGGGCCCTGAGATCATGAACTGAACGGAAAACAGATGCCCAACTGACTGAGCCACCCAGGTGCCCCTCCTTTCAGTTTTAAAAATTTAAATCCCTAGCTAGTTGTACTGTGGGGAGGTTGTGTATATTTTCCATAAAAGCTACCTGGGCCATTACAGAATTTGTGCACGCGCACGCACTCACACACACAGTCAAAAAGGCTAAATTGCATAAAAACAAGTTTCGTAAAATGGGTTGTATGAACTACTTTAGAAAATACTTATGGGGCGCCTGGGTGGCTCAGTGGGTTAAAGCCTCTGCTTTCGGCTCAGGTCATGATCTCAGGGTCCTGGGATCAAGCCCCACATTGGGCTCTCTGCTCAGCGGGGAGCCTGCTTCCCTTCCTCTCTCTCTGCCTACTTGTGATCTGTGTCAAATAAATAAAATCTTAAAAAAAAATACTTATAAATTCTCTGAAAATGATGTGACTTTAAAAAAAAAAAGATTTATTTGAGGAGAGAGACGGAGTACATGAGTGGGGGGAGCAGCAGAGAGTGACAGAGAAGGGAAGAAGACTCCCCACTAAGCAAGGAGCCCATGAGATTCCATGACCCTGAGAGATCATGACCTGAGCTGAAACCAAGAATTGGAGGCTCAACTGACCAAGCCAAACCTAGGCATCCCAATGATATGACTTTTAAGACAGTCTTTCTTGTGAATCACCCCAACTAAATATTTGTGGACATAGGCAGAAAAAAAAAAAAAAACACAATAAACTGACAGGCTTTTAAAATATGGGACTCTAACATCTGAAAAATGTTCTTGCTGTTTGATATCCCCTTTTAAAAAGTGTGGAAGGTTGAATAATGTCCCCACTGATATGTAGTCCTAATACCTAAAATCTACAAATGTTACCTTATTTTGCAAAAGGAACGTAGCAGCTATGATTAAGTTACAGGTCTTCAGATGGAAAGATTCTTCTGGATTATCTGGGTGAACTCTAAATTTAACCACAAATGTCCTTATAAGAAGGCAGCAGAGGAAGATTTAACTACAGAAGGTGGTTATGTGACAAAGGGAGAAGAGAAAGATTGGAAGAGGCGTATTCCTGCTGCTTCTCGAGATGAAGAAAGGCCATGAATGGGGAATGCAAGGAATGCAACTCTTGGAGCTGGAAAAGGTAAGGCAGCCATTCTCCCCTAGAGCTTCTTGAGGAACTGCAGCCCTGCTGACACCTTGCTTTCACCCTTGGTAAAACAGACTTTGGACTTCTGACATCTAGAATTGTAAGAAAGTGTATGTTATTTTACGCTTTTGTTACAGCAGAAAGAGGAAACTAACACAGTAACAGATGACACAGTAGTTCCTGCCCCCATCTGCAAGAGATGTTTCAAGACCCTCAGGGGATGCCTGAAACCACAGATTGTAAGGAACCCCAAATAGTCTGTGGTTTTCCCTATACATACGCCCCTATTATAGGTTTAATTTATAAATTAGGCACAGTAAGAGTAGTAACAATAACCAATCATAAAATAGGACATGATGATATAAATATTAGGTGCTGTTGTCTATCACAAAAAGATCTTCTTATACTGTACTCACCCTTCTTGTGATGACCTTCGATGATAAATGCCTATGTGATGAGATGGAGTGAGGTGCATAGTGTAGGTATCGTGACATAGTATGAGGCTACTAGAGACCTTCTGATGCTCCAATAGGAAGAACATCCACTTCTAGACTGCACTTGACTGCAGGTAACTAAAACCGTTTAAAGTGAAACCATGAATAAGGGACTAAGGTACAAATCTTCATCCAATTTAAATCTTAACTCTCCACCATTTATAGAATTAGTTTATTCTAAACTCTATTAAAAATAAGTTTCTGATTATATTTTTCAAATAATAGGTTTACTCAGTAGGGGAAGAATTCCTGAAAAACAGCATAAAATCTTAATAGAAGCAATTTTGAATATATTAAAGCACTTTTGGGCAATTTGTTTACCAACTGGGTATCTTCAACTGCAGTGTAATTTGATAAAAATTAAAGCTCAGGAATAACAAACGATTGCTATGGGAAGAGTTGTGGAGTCATTGCTTGAGAATAACAAGTCTAGTTGGATAGTGACTATTTTTCTCACCATTTCACTAAATATCAAATCAACATGTGATCTAGAAGTAGCACTGTTGCAAAAATGAAACAGCTGAAGGATGGCTAAGGCAAAAAAAAAAAAAAAAACACACACCAGTATTTTGTCGAATTCCTATTACATGTAAATACCTTATACATACATATATATTCCCATTTCTTTCTTTTTTTTTAAAAAGATTTTATTTGTTTATTTGATAGACAGAGATCACAAGTAGACAGAGAGGCAGGTAGAGAGAGAGAGAGGGAAGCAGGCTCCCTGCTGAGCAGAGAGCCCCATGTGGGACTCGATCCCAGGACGCGAGATCATGACCTGAGCCGAAGGCAGCGGCTTAACCCACTGAGCCACCCAGGCGCCCTATATTCTCATTTCACCTCAAAAGAACATTAAGAGATAAAAGGAGTTTACAAAATAACAAAAAGAGTTATTGAAAGAGAGGGGAGTTTAATCAATTGGCCAAAGATCACAGCTAGTTCTGGTATTTCTGGGATTCAAATGCGAATCTAAATCCAAAACCCTTGACTTTTCACTAATCCCAAAGAAGAGCATGGTGTCTGGTAATGAAAGCTAGACTTAAATTTTCTATTCCTTCACTTGACGAATAACTCAATAACCAACTCAAAATCTCTTAAGTTACAGATTTTTGTTATATCATGCTAACAAAACTCATTCTATTTCTTCACTTCCTCCAAGACAAGACTTATAACTATACAAGTTATCTCCATATAATTATTAGAAAAAAATCCTACGACTTTCATTATACCCTTTTACAAGAACATTTAAAAACACAAAAATATTCTGCACTCAATAAATGAATTCTAAATATCTAACAGTCAAAAGTAAAATACAATCAGCACAAAATCAATCAAGAGAAACAAACACATAAATGACATTAATGACATTAATGTCATTTATGTCATTTATGACAAGGACATTAAATTTCTAACTATAGTCCGAATGTTCAAGAAAGCAGAGAAAAGCATAAGCACGTTAAGGAACGTCTTGAAGATACATAAAAGCCCCAGATCAATTGTTTAGAGCTGAAAAATACACTAGATGAAATTAACAGCAAACTAGGCATTGTGGGAGGGGGAAAAAAAAAGTTAATTTGAAGATATAGAAATAGAAACTATTCTAAATAAAGCACAAACAAACAAACCCTGAAAGAATAGGGTATCAATGTGATTATTATAAAACAATTCCAAGTAGCCTAATATACATGCACTTAAAGTCCTCAAAAATGGGAGGGATGGAAAAAATATTTGAAGAAATCAAATATGGTTGGTAAAATCTCCAAATTTGGATCATAAGGTCAGCAGATCCAAAAAACTCAACAAATCTGAAGCACAAAGAAACATGAAGAAATCTAAGGGACATTAAAATTAAATTGCCTAAAACCAATGAGAAAGAGAAAATCTTAAGCAAAGAGTGGTGGGGCATGTTACATACAGAGGAACAAAGATAAGAACAACAGGGGACTTCTCATCAGAAACAACATAAGCCAGGAGATGACAGAACAACATCTTAGGAATACAGAAAGGAAAAAAAAAAAAAAAAAAATCAAAACTTCTCTACTCAGATAAAATTCCTGCAAAAATGAAAATGAATTTACAGTAATGAAAAGGTCTTGGAACCAAATATGATGTTTATATAACATTGTGAATGTAATAAATGCTATACACTTTAAAATGGTTAATGGTTACTTTCATGCTATATGAATTTTATCAGAAAAAAAAATTTTTGTTTTTTAAGTGAAGGTGAAATGATTTTCTCAGACACATGAATGTCGAAAGAATTCATCATCAGTTGACCCATACTATGAGATGGTATTAAAGAGAAGTGTCAGGGAGAAAAAAGGATACCATATACATATCTGGGATCTACTCAAAGGAATAAAGAACACCAAAAATAGTAAATATAATATTTTCTTCTTATTTTTAAAATCTCTTTAAAAACAAACAAACCAATTGACAGTATCAGCAAAAAGTAATCGTAATGTCTTGTGGGGTTTATATTAGAAGTAAAATGTGTATCAACAGCATATAGGTGGAAAATAATACTATAGTACTGTAAGGTTCTTATTATATGAAGTGATGTAATATCACCTCAAGGTATTCTGTGATAAGTCGTACAGCTGACCCCAGAGCAACACAGAGGTTTCGGGCTGCTGACTACCTGGGTGGTCAAAAATCAGTGTGTAACTTTTGACTTCCCCAAAAGGTAACTAATGGCCTACTGTTGACCAGAAACCTTAACAACAACATAAACATTTAATTAACACATATTTTGTGTGTTATATGTATTACACACTGTATCCTTACAATAAAGTTAGAAAAAAGAAAACGTTATTTAAATCTTAAGAAAAAACATATTTACACTACTGTATTGATTGAAAAGAATCTGCATATAAGTAAATCTGTTTAGTTCAAACTAGTGTTGTTTAATGGTCTGCTGTATACTATAAACCCTAAAGAATTGCTTTAAAAAGAGAACTACAGATATAATTAGTAAATCAATAAAATAAATAAAAGGAACCGTAGCGGTGCCTGGGTGGCTCCGTCAGGTGAGCGTCTGTGTTTGGCTCAGGTGGTAATCAGGGGTCTTGAGATCAAGCCCAATACCCACGTTGTGCTCCATGCTCAGTGGGGAGTCTGCTTCTGCCCATCCCTCTCCCTCTTCGTGTGGATGTGCTTTCTCTCTCTTAAATAAGTAAACAAATCTTTAAATAAAGGAACCATAAAAGATATTCAAAAAAGTTTGCCAAAGTAAGTTAAATGAGAGAAGAGGGAAGGGAACAAAAAAAAAACAAACAAAAAACAAAACAGATGGGACAAACAGAAAACAAGTAAAATGGCAGGCTTAAACCCAATCATAACAATAATGGTAATAAATGTACATGGTCTGAACACCCCAATTAAAAGGCAGAGTTTATCAGACTGCATATAAAGCAATACCCTACTATATGATGCTTACCCAAAAACATATTTAAAATCATTTAAAATATAAAGACAGACTGGGGCGCCTGGGTGGCTCAGTGGGTTAAAGTCTCTGCCTTTGGCTCAGGTCATGATCCCAGGGTCCTGGAATCGAGCCCCGCATCAGGCTTTCTTCTCGGCAGGGAGCTTGCTTCCCCCCCCCCCTCTGCCTGTCTCTCTGCCTACTAGTGATTTCTGTCAATTAAACAAATAAAATCATTAAAAAAATAAAATATAAGGACATATATAGGTTAAAAGTAAGAGAATGAAAAATATATACTTTGCAAACACTCATCTTAAGTCTACTACCATTCCCAGACTGCAAGCTCCAAGGAGGCAGAAGCCATGAGCATTCTGTTCACTCTTGGCTCTCCAAAACCCAGCAAGGTGACCTGAAATATTTAAGTGAATGAAAGTCTTTATATAATTTGCGGACACTTCTACCCCACATTACTATTCCCAGCCTTACAATAGCCAAGGTATCAACTATTGTTCTTACTTTTTTTTTTTTTTTTTTTTAGTTGTTCTTATTATTATCTGTATCCCACTGTCTATTCTCTTTTCCCTATCTAATCACCAGGAGGCTGAGAAACCCAGTGATCAATTTTGTTAGATTTGTGCACAAAGTGAAAGAACACTGGTTCTGAGTGAGGGTCTGGTTAGGTTTCCTTGAGTAAAAAACATCTATCTGGCTGTTCTGAGAGCACTGAATATTTCCTAGATTATCATTCTTCTTTGTCAGAGCAGCTAAAAGCCTCTTGTCATGAACTGGATACTAGAGAAACAAAAGAAAGAGAAGATGTATTTGTGGGTTTGAGTTTTTAAAGGATAGTAAGAATAAGCAGGGATTCAGCTATTCAAACTGCTTACCCCACCACCACCTTTCCCCCACAAAATTTACACATACTCATTTTTCCTCTCCAGGCTATCTTCACCCCAAAGTAGGCAGTGGGATATAAAATATGAAGAGTTAAAGGACTGACTACCAGTGTTTCTATAACTCTGTTTGCTTCTTTCTACAAAGTTTGGAATATGCTTTTCCTAGTGGATATGTGATACATGGGCTTAAGATTTTTTTTTTTTTAAAGGGACACCTGAGTGGCTTAGTCGGTTAAGCAGTTGCCTCTGGCTCAGGTCATGATCTCAAGGTATGGAGCCCTACATCAGGCTCCCTACTCAGTAAGAAGCCTGCTTCTCTCTCTGCCTGCTGTTCCTCGTTTGTACTCTCTCTCTCTCTGTCAAATAAATAAATAAATATTTTTAAAAATCTTTAAAAAAAAATTTTTTTTTAAAGATTTATAAGATTTATTTGAGAGAGAGAGAGGGAGAGAGAAGAGTGTGTGTGTGTGTGTGTGTGTGTGTGTGTGTGTGTGTAGAGAGGCAGAGGGAGAAAATCTCAAACAGACTCCCCACTGAGCACAGAGCCAAGTTGGACTCAATCTCAGGATCCTGAGATCATGACCTGAGCTGTTATCAAGAATCAGACACTCAACCAACCGACTGAGCCATCCAGATGCCCTGAGGTTAAGATTTTTAAATTACAGGGGCACCTGGGTGGCTCAGTGGGTTAAAGCCTCTGCCTTTGGCTCAGGTCATGATCCCAGGTTCCTGGGATCAAGCCCCGCATCCGGCTCTCTGGTCAGCAGGGAGCCTGCTTCTCCCCATCCCCTTTCTCTGCCTGCCTGTCTGCCTACTTGTGATCTCTGTCTGTCAAATAAATAAAAATTAAAAAAAAAAAAAGATTTTTAAATTATAAATAATTTACTTTAACATTTCAACAGGTTTTATGCATTGTACTAGGTACATAACATGGTTTAGTCTTCATGGACTTCAGGAGACAACTACAAACTACTATCAGTGTTGCCAAAGAAAATAAAGAGCTATCTATGAGAAAGAGAGTGCACAAGAGGAATAGAAGAAGAGGGAACTAATTTAGACTGGGTAGCCAGTTACAGAGTGAGAATCAGTGTGATAGTAGCACTTTGGGCTCAGACAATAGCAGGTGTTTTTGCAAAACATATTTTCCAAAGATGGCTGCAACAGTACATTTGTCCTTCTAGGACCTTGTCATCCGCCTATCAGGAGGTGGAGTCTGTGTCCATTGTTTTTTTTTTTTTTTTTTTTAAAGATTTTATTTATTTGAGAGAGAGAGAGAAAGAGAGCAAGCAAGCATGAGTGGTGGAGCCCATCACTCAATCCCAGAACTGCGGGATCATGACCAGAGCCAAAGGCAGACTCTTAACTGACAGCCCCCCAGGTACCCTAATTCCCTTTAAACTTGAGTGGACCTTTATGAATGTCTGGACCAAAATAATGAGACAAAAGTGACACTGTGTGAATTTAGAGACCAGTTTGTAATAGGCCATTCAGCATCAGCCTGGTTCTCTTAGGACACTTACTTTTAGAACTTGATACCCATGCTTTGAGTAAAGCCAATCAGTCTATGGCCATACCACCCTGAATGCACCCCATCTCATCTGAGTAACGCCAATCGGCCTACGGAAAAGAAAAAAGGCCCCTAGCCTTGGCTGAGTTCTCAGTCAAAAGCAAATACTACCTTGCCAACCATATGAATGACTCATTTAAAAGTAGGTACTGCAGCCCTCAGTTAGGCCACGCCAGCCAAGAATTACAGACAGCAGAGATGAGCCACAAAGAGCAGACATGAGCCATCCCTACCAAGACATGTCCCAAATTCCAATGTCATGAACTAATTAAAAGACTGCTATTATTTTAAGACACTAAATTTTGGGTGGTTATATAGCAAGAGCTAATCAGAACAATGTGCAAAGACCTTGAGAGTGGCAGTTTCAGAAAATGCACAATGTGGCTTAAACACAGGTATTGGAAATGACAGCATTGGCAATGACAGCACTGACAGCAACTGACAGCTAACACTCGTTATTTATGTTATACAGGCATTGTTCTAAGTGACTCATATATATTATTTAATCACTACAATCCTGCTGGTAAGTATCCTTAAAACACTGATTTTACATGTGGGAAAACAGAGGCACAAAATAGTTGAATGACTTTCCCAAGATCAAACACTCAGGCAGACTAGTGCAAAAGCCTATGCTATGAATAATGCCATACTACTTCTCGAAGGACAGAATGGCATAATATGAGGTGTAGAAAGGTAGATCAAGGCCAGGTTATGCAGATTTTTATAGATCATGGTAGAAATTATAGGTATTAGTCTTTGAGTAATGGGACACTACTGAAGAGCTTTAACCAGAGAGGTTTATGATCCAATTTATATTTAAAAGATCATCCTGGCTGCATGTGAAAAACAGATTAGAAGAAAGGCAATAGTTGATGTTTGACCATAAGGTACTCCTTGAGAATAAAATTAGAAAAACTAAAATGTAATGGTTTCATGGAAAGAATATAAGGGAGGGTCAAGCTGATTAACACTGAGCCCCATGATCAACTTAAAACATATAAAAAAAGAAATGCCAAAATGCTTTTATGTGCATTCTTTGTAATACAACAGATAGAAAGAATACCATACCACCTATGATATATTCTTGTGCGGGGAAGGGGAAATTCAAACCTAAATCCAGTCAAGCCAAGATTTAGCTACAAGTTTACCAGAAATAAAAGAACAGAGGAACATGTTAAAAGACACCATGAGAATTCAGCCTGCCAAATCTAGAATGTGGAAAATTTCTAGATGACAAATTTCATGAACAGCAAGAAAGGGACAGGTCACTATCATAGAATGAAAGACTGAAAAAATGTATTAGCCAAATGCAATCTTATAGGTAAAATTATATGATGTCTAGATTTGCTTTAAAATAATACGAAGGGGGACAGGCAGTACAGATGAAACAATATATACTACAATGTATGTATTTTAACTGTTCAAGTATGGTAGAAGATGCATAGGGGTTAATTATACAATTTCTTTAGGTTTTTATATGCTTAAAACTTTCTATAACACACAGTTTGAATTTAAAAAATGTAGGGGCACCTGGGTGGCTCAGTTGGTTTAAGGTCTACCTTCTACTCAGGTCATGATCCCAGGGTCCTGGGATGGAGCCCCACATCAGGGTCCCTGCTCAGTGGGAAGCCTGCTTCCTCCTCTCCCTCTGTCATTGCTTTTGCTTTCTCATATAAATTAAAAAAAAAAAAAATCTTTAAGAATATAAAAAGCAAAAATAAAAAATTTAGCAATCTATCCACATTCCTCAAAGCCAATCAAGATGATGCTGAAAACTCAGGCAGGAATGACTGGGCTGATGACTAAGCATAAAACCTCCTCAAGTGTTTCACTTTCTTCTTCAAGAAGATACAAGAGGAAAGCAGGTAACTATGTAAGTTAGAAAAAGGAATTTCGGAGTTGGTTGGGCAATGCCCTTAGCACTCTCTGAGGGACAGGGAGCCCTGATGTATCTGGGCAAGTGGAGATCAATGCATATGGCACAGCACTGGACATCTAACAAAGTACAACCTTCAAGCAACCTTCTGATTGCAATATGGCTCTCACTGTGGCATTTTTTTTCTGTGGGAGAGGATGTATTTTTAATGACTTATTAATAAATAATTAAATAGTTAAGTTGCCATTCCAGTTTTTATATCAGTCTCCTTTGAGTTTTCATAGGGTAAAATTAGTTCACAGTGCCCAAAATCAAACATCCTAAATAGTGAACTTAAAAGACCAGATTTTATAATCTGATGACCACACCAATACTGCAAACTTTTCACCATGAGCCTTTCTTTGTGTTGTTATACGTCCTTCACAAATAGATCATGTTTTATCTTTGTTGATTTTTTAACTTAATGTTTCACATATTAAACTCCAATCTGAGTAATTTAACAATATCTGATTTTAAGATTCCCATAATTGGTGACCAATATTTAAGAAAAAAAGATCAAATCAGCTATTTAATACTTTCCTATAAATTTAATAAGATGATCAATAAGATAGCTTAACTGTAGTTTTCATATAAAGGGTATTATTTAAATTTATTTAATTTTATTTTATGAAATTTATTACAGTAGAATTAGAGTGATTATTCCTATCATATAGAATATTCAAACTTCAACTTCCTTACTGAGAAGCAATATTCATGATTCCATCAAGGTCCCCCAAATTAGCATACTTCAAGACAAGCAATGAAATTAGAACATTAAACAAATCATTTCTTTGGACATAAAAGAGGGGGAGGGGATTTTTTTTTTTTTTAAGATTTTATTTGAGACAGAGAGAGAACATGAGTGGGGGGAGATTCCAGGACCTTGGGATCATGACCTGAGCAGAAGGCAGATGCTGAACTGACTGAGCCACCCAGGTATTCCAGGAGGGGTGATTTTAATAGGTATTTGATTAGAAGAGGATGGAAAAATCCCATCAATTTATTTTTGGTCTTCAGGAGTACCAAAGCTTAAATTTTTTTTCATGTTTCCAATTTAGATGTTTAAAAAAAAAAAAAAAATCAGTTGAGTACCAGAAGCTTAACTGTGTAAAAGCCATAAATAGCTGTGATTTACTGAGTAGTTACTATGTGCTACACTGTTTTAACAACCTTGCTTGTATTTTATCCTCTAATCTTCACAATTCCATCCCCATTTTGCAGATGAGGAAACTGAGACACACAAAACTTAAGTAACCTGCACAAGATCACAG